>NC_064559.1:27430465-28055465 GCF_937001465.1 Orcinus orca | reverse complement strand
AGAAGCAAGAAGAACTACAAACCTGCAGCCTGAGAAACAGAGACAACAAACACAGAAAATTAGATAAAATGAGACAGCAGAGAAATATATTCCACACAAAGGAACAAGAAAAAATCTCAGAAGAACTAAGTGAAGTGGAGACAGGAAATCTGCCTGAAAAAGAAATCAGAGTAATGATAGTAAAGATGAACCAAGATCTCAGAAAAAGATTGGAGGCACAGAGAATATACAAGAAATGTTTAACAAAGAGCTAAAAGATTTAAAGAACAAACAGAGAGATGAATAATACAATAACAAATGAAAAATACAACAGAAGGAATCAATAGCAGAATAAATGAGGCAGAAGAACGAATAAGTGAGCTGGAAGACAGACTGGTGAAAATCACTGCTGCAGAACAGGATAGAGAAGAAATAATGAAAAGGAATGAGGACAGTCTCAGAGTCTTCTGGGACAACATTAAATGCACCAACACCCACATTATAGGGATCCAGAAAAAGAAGAAGGGAGAGAAAGGGCCTGAGAAAATATCTGAAGAGATTATAGCCAAAAACATCCTGAACATGAGAAAAGAAACACTCACTCAAATCCAAGAAGTGCAGAGAGTCCCATACAGGATAAACCCAAGTAGGAATACATCAAGACAGATATTAATCAAATTGACAAAATTAAAGACAAAGAAAACATACTAAAAGCAACAACGGAAGAGGATGTGGAGAAAAGGGAACACTCTTGCACTGCTGGTGGGAATGTGAATTGGTTCAGCCACTATGGAGAACAGTATGGAGGTTCCTTAAAAAACTACAAATAGAACTACCATATGACCCAGCAATCCCACTACTGGGCATATACCCTGAGAAAACCAAAATTCAAAAAGAGTCATGTACCAAAATGTTCATTGCAGCTCTATATACAATAGTCCGGAGATGGAAACAACCTAAGTGCCCATCATCGGATGAATGGATAAAGAAGATGTAGCACATATATACAATGGAATGTTACTCAGCCATAAAAAGAAACGAAATTGAGCTATTTGTAATGAGGTGGATAGACCTAGAGTCTGTCATACAGAGTGAAGTAAGTCAGAAAGAAAAAGACAAATACCGTATGCTAACACACATATATGGAATTTAAGAAAAAAAAATGTCATGAAGAACCTAGGGGTAAGACAGGAATAAAGACGCAGACCTACTGGAGAACGGACTTGAGGATATGGGGAGGGGGAAGGGTGAGCTGTGACAGGGCGAGAGAGAGTCATGGACATATACACACTAACAAACGTAAGGTAGATAGCTAGTGGGAAGCAGCCGCATGGCACAGGGATATTGGCTCGGTGCTTTGTGACAGCCTGGAGGGGTGGGATAGGAAGGGTGGGAGGGAGGGAGACGCAAGACATATGGGAACATATGTATATGTATAACTGATTCACTTTGTTATAAAGCAGAAACTAACACACCATTGTAAAGCAATTATACCCCAATAAAGATGTTTAAAAAAATAAAAAATAATAAATAAATAAATAAAAAAGCAACAAGGGAAAGGCAACAGATAACATACAAGGGAATCTGCATGAGGTTATCAGCTGATTTTTCAGCAGAAACACTGCAGGTCAGAAGGGAGTGGCACAATATATTTAAAGTGATGATCAGCAAGATCACTTTATAACAAACCTGATTCACTTTGTTATAGAGCAGAAACTAACACACTTTACAAAAAAAATTAAAGTGATGAAAGGGAAAAACCTACAACCAAGCACACTCTACCCAGTAAGACTCTTGTTCAGATTCAATGGAGAAATCAAAAGCTTTATAGACAAGCAAAAGCTAAGATAATTCAGCATCACAAAACCAGCTTTACAACAAATACTAAAGAAACTTCTCTAGGCAGAAAAGGCCACACCTGGAAACAAGAAAATTATGAATGGAAAAGCCACCAGAAAAGGCAAACATACTGTAAAGTTAGGAAATCATTCACACACATATATCTAAACCAATAATCATGAGAAGAGCAGAGTATAAATGCAGGATATTGGAAATACATTTGAATTTAGGACAATAGCAACTTAAATAAACTTGCCTGTATATAGACAGCTATATCACAAACTCATGGTAGCCACAAACCAAACACCTGCAATAGATGCACACACACAAAAGAAAAAGCAGTCCAAACACAACTCAAAAGATAGTCATAAAGTCACAAGAGAATAAAAGAGGAAGGAAAGAAAAAAGACCTACAAAACAAATCCTAAACAATTAACAAAATGGCAATAGAATATACATATCAATAATTACCTTAAATGTAAATGGATTAAATGCTCCAACCAAAAGGTATAGACTGGGTGAATGGATATAAAAACAAGACCCATATATATGCTATCTACAAGAGACCCACTTCAGATCTAGGGACACATACAGACTGAAAGTGATGGGATGGAAAAAGGTATTCCATGCAAATGGAAATAAAAAGAAAGCTGAAGTAGGAAGACTCATATCAGACAAAATAGACTTTACAATAAAGACTGTCAGAAGAGACAAAGAAGGACATGACATAATGATCAAGGGATCAATCCAAGAAGATATAACAATTTTAAATATATATGCACCCAACATAGGAGCACCTCAATATATAAGGCAAATGCTAACAGCCAAAAAAGGGGAAATTGACAGTAACACAATAATAGTGGGAGACTTTAATACCCCACTTACATCAATGGACAGATCATCCAGACAGAAAATCAATAAGGAAACACAGACCTTAAATGACACATTAGAACAAATGGACTGAATTGATATTTATAGAACATTCCATCCAAAAGCAGCAGAATACACATTCTTCTCAAGTGCACATAGAACATTCTCCAGTATAGATCACATGCTGGGCCAAAAAGCAAGCCTCGGTAAACTTAAGAAAACTGAAATCATATCAAGTATCTTTTCTGACCACAATGCTATGCGATTAGAAATCAATTACAAGAAAAAAAAAACTGTAAAAAACACATTCACGTGGAGGCTAAACAATATGTTACTAAACAACCAATGGATTGTTGAAGAACTCAAAGAGGAAAGTAAAAAATAACTAGATCAAAATGACAATGAAAACAGGACAATCCAAATCCTGTGGGACACAGCAAAAGCAGTTCTAAGAGGGAAGATTACAGGAACAATCTTACCTCAGGAAAGAAGAAAAATCTCAAATATACAACATAACCTTACACCTAAAGCAACTAGAGAAAGAAGAACAAACAAAACCCAATGTTAGTAGAAGGAAAGAAATCACAAAGATCTGAACATAAATAAATGAAATAGAGAAGAAGAAAAAAATAGAAAAGATCAAAGAAACTAAAAGCTGGTTCTTTGAAAAGATAAAATTGATAAAACTTTAGTCAGACATCAAGATAAAAAGGGAAAGGCCTCAAATCAATGAAATTAGAAATGAAAAAGAAGTTACAACTGACAACACAGAAATACAAAGGATCATAAGAGACTACTACAAGCAATTATATGCCCATGTAATGGACCACCCAGAATTCTTATTAAGGTACAATCTTCCAAGTCTGAACCAGGAAGAAATAGAAAATATGAAGAGACCAATCACAAGTACTGAAATTGAAAATGTGATTTTAAAACTTCTGACAGGGCTTCCCTGGTGGCGCAGTGGTTGAGAGTCTGCCTGCCAATGCAGGGGACACAGGTTCGTGCCCCAGTCTGGGGAAGATCCCACATGCTGCAGAGCAGCTGGGCCCGTGAGCCATGGCCGCTGAGCCTGTGCGTCCGTAGCCTGTGCTCCGCAACGGGAGAGGCCACAACAGTGAGAGGCCCGTGTACTGAAAAAAAAACAACTTCTGACAAATAAATGTCCAGGACCAGATGCCTTCACAGTCGAATTCTAACAAATATTTAGAGAAGAGTAAACACCTACCATTCTGAAACTATTCCAAAAATTTGCAGAGGAAGGAACATTCCCAAACTCATTCTAAGAGGCCACCATCACCCTGACACAAAAAGCCAAAGATACCACACACACACAAAAATAGAAAATTACAGGCCAATATCACTGATGAACATAGATGCAAAAATCCTCAACAAAATACTAGCAAACCAAATCCAACAATACATTAAAAGGATCATACACTATGATCAAGTGGGACTTATTCCAGGCATGCAAGGATTTCTCAGTATCTGCACATCAGTCAGTGTGATACACCACATTAACAACCAGAAGAATAAAAACCATATGATCATCTCAATAGATGCAGAAAAAACTTTTGAAAAAATTCAATACCCATTTATGATAAAACTCTCCAGAAAGTGGGTATAGTGGTAACCTATCTCAATGTAATAAAGGTCATATATGACAAACACACAGCTAACATCATACTCAATGGTGAAAAGCTGAAAAGCATTTCCTCTAAGATCAGGAAGTTGACAAGGATGTCCATTCTTGCCACTATTATTCAACATAGTTTTGGAAGTTCTAGCCATGGCAATCAGAGAAGAAAAAGAAATAAAAGGAATCCAAATAGCAAAAGAAGAAGTAACACTGTCACTGTTTGAAGATGACATTATACTATACACAGAGAATCCTAAAGATGCTACCAGAAAATTACTAGAGCTCATCAGTGAATTTAGTAACAAATGCTATAGGAACTTCTCTAGGTGGAAAAGAAAAGGCCATACCTAGAAACAAGAAAATTACAAATGGGAAAGCTCACCGGTAAAGGCAAATGTACAGTAAAGGTAGAAAATCATCCACACACAAATATGATATCAAAACAAGCAATTGTGAGAAAAGAGTACAAATGCAGGATATTGGAAATTCATTTGAAATTAAGAGACCAGCAACTTAGTATAATCTTGTATATATATTGACTGCTATATCAAAACCTCATGGGAACTGCAAACAAAAAATCTAATATAAATAAGAAAAAGGAATCCAAAGACAGCACTAAGTATAGTCATCAGATCACAAGAGAAGAGAAAAAAGAGGAAGGGAAGAAAAATCATGTACAAAAGCAAACCCAAAACAATTAAATAAATGGCAAAAAGAACATATATATCGATAATTACCTTAAATGTAAATGGATTAAATGCTCCAACCAAAAGACATAGACTGGCTGAATGGATACAAAAACAAGACCCATATATATGCTGTCTATAAGAAATCCACTTCAAATCTAGGGACACATACAGACTGAAAGTGAGGGGGTGGAAAAAGGTATTCCATGCAAATGGAAATCAAAAGAAAGCTGGAGTAGCAATACTCATATCAGACAAAACAGACTTTATAGTAAAGACTGCTACAAAAGACAATGAAAGACACTACATAATGATCAAGGGATCAATCCAAGAAGAAGATATAATAATTTTAAACATATTTGAATCCAACATAGGAGCACCTCAATATATAAGGCAAATGTTAACAGACATAAAGGGAGAGAAATCAACAGTAACACAATAATAATGGGGGACTTTAACACCCCATTTACATCAATGGACAGATCATCCAGGCAGAAAATCAATAAGAAAACACAGGCCTTAAAAGACTCATTAGACCAGATGAACTTAACTGATGTTTATAGAACGTTCCATTAGATAGCAACAGAATACACACTCTTCTCAAGTGCACATGGAACATTCTCCAGTATAGATCACATGCTGGGCCACAAATGAAGCCTTGACAAATTTAGGAAAACTGAAATCATATCAAGCATCTTTTCTGACTGAAACACTATGAGATTAGAAATCAACTACAAGAAAAAAACTGTAAAAAACACAAACACGTGGAGGCTAAACAATCAATAGACCACTGACGACATCAAAGAGGACATCAAAAAATACCCAGAGACAAAGGAAAACAAAAACACAATAATCCAAATCCTATGGGATGCAGCAAAAGCAGAACTTAGAAAGAGGGAAGTTTATAGCAATGCAGTCTTACCTCAGGAAACAAGAAAAATCTAAAATAAACAACCTAACCTACACCCAAAGCAACTAGAGAAAGAAGAACAAACAAAACCCAAAGTTAGTAGAAAGAAAAAAACCATAAAGAGCAGAAATAAATGAAACAGAGAAGAAAACAATAGAAAAGATCAATGAAACTAAAACTGGTTCTTTGAAAAGATAAACAAAATTGATCAACCTTTAGCTGGACTCATTAAGAAAAAAAGAGAGAGGGATTGAATCAATTAAATTACAAGTGAAAAAGGAGAAGTCACAACTGACACACTGGAAATACAAAGGATCATAAGAGACTACTACTAGCAACTATATGCCAATAAAATGGACAACCTAGAAGAAGTGGACAAATTCTTAGAAAGGTACAACCTTCCAAGACTGAAAAGGAAGTAATAGAAAATATGAGCAGACTAATTACAAGTACTGAAAGTGAAACTGTGATTTTAAAACTTCCAATAAACAAAAGTCCAGGACCAGATGTCTTCACAGGCAAATTCTATCAAGCATTTAGAGAAGAGTTAACACCTATCCTTCTGAAACTATTCCAAAAACTTGCAGAGGAAGGAAAACTCCCAAACTCATTCTATGAGGCCACCATCACCTTGATACCAAAACCAGACAAAAATACCACACAAAAAAAGAAAATAACAGGCCAATGTCACTGATGAACATAGATGCAAAAATCCTCAACAAAATACTAAAACCAAACTAAATCCAACAACACATTTAAAGGGTTACACACCATGATCAAGTGGGATTTATTCCAAGGACGTAAGGATTCTTCAATATCCACAAACCAATCAGTGTGATACACCACATTAATAAACTGAAGAATAAAAACCATATGATCATCTAAATAGATGTGGGAAAAGCTTTTGACAAAATTCAACACCCATTTATGATAAAAACTCCAGAAAGTGGGCATAGTGGTAACCTACCTCAACATGATAAAGGCCCTATATGACAAACCCACAGTTAACATCAATGGTGAAAAGCTGAATGCATCTCCTCTAAGATCAGGAACAAAACAAGGATATCCACTCTCACCACTTTTATTTGATATAGTTTTGGAAGTCCTAGCCATGGCAGTCAGAAGAAAAGGAAATAAAAGGAATCAAATTGGAAAAGAAGAAATAAAACTCTCACTGTTTACAGATGACAAACAGTGACATGTATGATACTGTACATAGAATATCCTAAAAATGCTACCAAAAAACTACTAGACCTCATCGATGAATTCAGTAAAGTTGCAGGATACAAAATTAATACACAGAAATCTCTTGCATTCCTATACACTAACAACAAAAATCAGAAAGAGAAATTAAGGAAACAATCCCATTTACCATTGCAACAAAAATAATAAAATACCTAGGAATAAACCTACCTAAGGAGGCAAAAGACCTGTACTCTGAAAACTATAATTCACTGATGAAAGAAACTGAAGATGACACAGATGGAAAGGTATACCATATTCTTGGATTGGAAGAATCAATATTGTCAAAATGACTATACTACCCAAAACAATCTACAGATTCAAGGCAATTCCTATCAAATTACCAGTGGCGTTTTCCACAGAACTAGAACAAAAAATTTTACAATTTGTATGGAAACACAAAGGAACCCGAATATTCAAAGCAATTCTGAGGATGAAAAGTGGAGCTGGAGCAATCAGGCTCCCTGATTTCAGACTATACCACAAAGCTACAGTCATCAAAACAGTATGGTGCTGGCACAAAGACAGGAAATATAGATTAATGGAACAGGATAGAAAGCTCAGGAAAAAACCCAGGTACCTATGGTCAATTTATCTATGACAAAGGAGACAAGAATATACAGTGGGGTAAGGACAGTATCTTCACTAAATGGTGCTGGGGAAACTGGACAGCTACATGTAAAAGAATGAAATGAGAACATTCTCTAATACCATACACTAAAATAAACTCAAAATGGATTAAAGACCTAAATGTAAGACCAGATACTATAAAACTCTTTGAGAAAAACACAGGCAGAACACTCTTTGACATAAACTGCAGCAATATCCTTTTGGACCCAATTCCAAATTAATGAAAATAAAAACAAAAATAAATGGGATCTAATGAAACTTAAAAGCTTTTGCACAGCAAAGGAAACCATAAACAAAATGAAAAGACAACCCACAGAATGGTAGAAAATATTTGGTAATGAAGTGACTGACAAGGGATTAATTTCCACAATATACAAACAGCTTAAGCAGCTCTATATCAAAAGACAACAGCCTAATCAAAAAATGGGCAGAAGAGTCAAACAGACATTTCTCCAAAAAGATACACAGATAGCCAGAAAGCACATGAAAATATGCTCAACATCACTAATTTTTAGAGAAATGCAAATCAAAACTACAATGAGATATCACCTCACACTGGTCAGAATGGCCATTGTCAAAAAGTCTACAAACAATAAATGAAGGAGAGGGTGTGGAGAAAAGGGAACCCTCTTACACTGTTGGTGGGAATGTAAATTGGTACAACCACTATGGAGAATAGTATGGAGCTTCCTTAAAAAACTAAAATTAGAGCTACCATATGATCCAGCAATCCTACTCCTGGGCATATATCTGGAGAAAACCATAATTCAAAAAATATATGCACCCCAATGTTCATTGCAGCATTACATTGCAGTTCATTGCAGTTCACTACAATAGCCAAGACATGGAAGCGACCTAAATGTCCACTGACAGAGGAATGGTATAGAAGATGTGGTACATATGTACAATGGAATATTACTCAGCCATAAAAAGAATAAAAGAATGCCATTTGCAGCAACATGGATGGACCTAGAGATTATCATACTAAGTGAAGTAAGTCAAAGACAAGTATCATATGATATCACGTACATGTGGAATCTTAAAAAAATGATACAAATGAACTTATTTATAAAACAGAAGCAGACTCACACACTTCGAAAACAAACTTATGGTTATCAAAGAGGAAACATGCAGTGGGGAGGGACAGATTAGGAGTTTGGGATTAACATTTACCCACTACTATGTATAAAATAGATAACCCATAAGTACCTACTGTAGAGCAGAGGGAACTCTACTCAATACTCTGTAATAACCTATATTGGAAATGAATCTGTAAAAGAATGGATATATGTATATGTATAACTGAATCACTTTGCTGTACACCTGAAACACAACGTTGTAAATCAACTATACCCCAATATAAAATAAAAATTAAATTTAAAAAGTCAAAAGAAAGTTTTAGGACCTTGAGATGAGATTATCCTGTGCTATCTGAGTGGGCCCTATCTAATCGCACGAATCCTGAATGGAGGAGAACTTTTCTTGCCTGTGGTGGGAGAGCGATGTGACTATTGAAAAAGAATCGAGGGAGATATCATGGCGCTGGCTTTGAAGAGGAAGGAAGGGGTCTATGACTCAAGGAACGTGGGTGGCCTCTAGAAGCTGGAAAAGACAAGGAAACAGACTGCCCCATAGAGCCTCCAGAAAGGAATGCTTCTTTGTTGATATGTTGACTTTAGCCCAGTGAGACCAATTTTGTATATCTGACTTAGAGAACTGTAAGATGATAAATTTGTGTTGCTTTAAGTTGTTAACTTTGTGGTATTTTATTACAGCAATAATAAAAATCTAATAATGCACCAAAAATATTTAATAAAACCACTGGACTTTAAAGATAAAAATTCCAAGCAAGAAAGAAATTCAGATTGCAATTAGACTTTACAATGGCAATGCTCTTGAAGAGCAGCAATCACAGGAGATAACGGAGTAACTTCTTTAAGATGCCCAAAGAACAAAGTGTGAGACAGGAAATTATATCCAGTTACCAACAAATTGTTAACAACATACAAGTTCATCCTGAATACCCTTAAACCTTTCCTGAGGAATATTCCAGAAAATGAGCTTCAGAGAATAAAAATGACTAGGGAGACATCGACATAAAAACTATATGTCCATAAAACTAAGATTGATAGCATATGAGAAAGAAAATGCAAATGTAAAACCTGAATATTAGAAGAAAATATGATACAAGGCATGAAATATTTTCTCCTTAAAAAACAAGAACTGTTACCTAGTTCTGTCTACTGAAAAGGAAACAATGACCAACCCAAGTGTGGCATGTGAAACTAGTTCCTAAAATCCAAGCTGTTCTCCACAGACTGGACCATTTCCTACTGAAAAGAACCTGAGGATCTTTAGAAAAAAATGTTGTCCAGGTCTGGGACAGGAAACATGCAAGATACCTGAAATATCTTGTAATACAATATAGCCATGAATCTATCAAAAACTATTCGTTTCAAAAGATCTCAAGAGCCAAATTGAAGAGCCTCCCATGGGCTAAAATGATTTAATTTGAACACCAATGAAAATAGTAGATGCAATGTACTGAAGTATATTAAACGTTCACTTCCATGAATTTATTATAATACCAATAAAAAGACCTAACTGATCACCATCAGAATATGCTAAGAACTGAACTCATTATTTTGGAAATGGGTACATAAAGAGAAAGAATCAAACATCTACCCTGCGTTTCCCATACTAATATACCATTGGATAACCTAAGAGTAGATCAGCGAAGTTTCACTTTATAATAGTATTCCAGCTAATAAATGAAGAGGGAAGAATAGAGCTAGAATATCACCATTTTTTCCCTCATGAACTACTTGATCTAAGCATTGAGCATCAATGTCTGCTAACATCACAAAAGGTAGAAAATCAGATAATTTTTGCCCACCACCCATGAAATTTTCTTGGAAACATATCTAATCCAAATCTGATCAAACCTCTATATCAACTACCAATGTTCAGGATATATAGAAGACAGAGGAAGCCGTTCAAGTACATGAAAACAAACTGTATTACTTTAACGGCAACACAACAAAAGCAAGAAATAAAAGAGGGAGAGAGAAGTAGAGACAGAGAAGAAAGCCAACAATTAAAAGAAACTCAGCTGTTGGTGGGAATGTAAATTGGTGCAGGAAATATGAAGAACAGTATGGAGGTTCCTTTAAAAATTAAAAATAGAGCTGCTATATGATCCTGCAATCCCACTCCTGGGTATATACACAGAGAAAACTCTAATTCAAAAAGATACATTCACCCCAATGTTCACTGCAGCATTATTTACAATAGCCAAGACATGGAAGCAACCTAAATGTCCATCAGCAGATGAATGGATCAAAAAGATGTGGTACATATAATATTAATCAGTCATAAAAAAGGAGGAAATAATGCCATTTGCAGCAACATGGATGGATCTAGAGATTATCATTCTAAATGAAGTAAGCCAGAGAAAGACAAATATCATATGATATCACTTATATGTGGAATACTAAAAAATGATTCTAATGAACTTATTTACAAAACAGAAATAGACCCAGACATAGAAAGCAAACTTATGATTACCAAAGGGGAAAACAGGGGGCAGGGGGAATGATAAATTAGGAGTTTGGGATTAAAATAAACACCCTACTAAAGTAAGTCCCTTACATACAAATGAGTTACATTCCAAGAGCATGTTTGTAAGTCCAATTTGTACATAAGTTCAACAAAGTTAGCCTTGGTACCAACTAACACAATCGGCCATACAGCACTATATTGTAATAGGTTTATAATATTTTTCACACAAATAATACATAAAAAAAAACACAAAAAATAAATAAATCATTTTTAATCTTACAGTACAGTATCTTGAAAAGTACAGTAGTACAGTACACCAGCTGGTATACGGGGGCATGTTTGCATCTTTGAAACTTCACAACTTGAAGGTTCGTATGTGGGGGACTTACCATATATATAAAATAGATAACCAATAAGGACCTACTATATAGCACAGGGAACTACACTCAATATTTTGTAATAAGCTATAAGGGAAAAGAATATGAAAAAGAATGTATGTAAAAAAAAAACTTAAAAAAATCAACTTTCACATATGGCCTTGTGTTCTGATTCAAAAAACTATGAAATAAATACATTTATAGCATTTATGAGATAATGGGAGATTTGCATGCATACTGGATATGTGATAGTATTTTAAAAAGTGTTGTTCAGTTTTTTTAGATAGGATATTGAAATTTTTATTATATTACTGAGTTTGATCCCGTCATCCTGTCGGGGAGAAGTCACAGGTTGCAGGAGTGTCCCCCCACCAGCTTTCTGGGGGAGTCCGCGGCTTTGGACTTTGTATCCCAGCAAATAAAACTGACTCGAATCCAGGGCAAAGGGTGTTATGTGCCGTTTAAGGTTGACTTGATTAGCCTCAGTACTGGGACAACATTCTGACCCCTCTCACGTGCCACTTCTTAGTTCTCCCAGAAGCATCTCTCATGGCAGAAATGAAGAACTTAGCAGAACTGAAGAAGGCAGAGAGAAGTCAACAACATACCCATGACTGCACATCACTATCCCTGTGCATGTTCCAGTGGTGCTGAAAGAACAGCAACAATAGTCTTGGACCTGAAGGGGTCTATAGGGCAGGAACAAAGGATGGCTCAGCAGTGACCTTCACAGACCATCTGCCAGGAGCAGCTGTGGGGCTGACAGGGTCTTGGTGCTCTGGCTGGGTGTCAGGCCTGAGCCTCTGAGATGGGAGAGCCTAGTTCAGGACATTGGTCCACCAGGGACCTCCCGGCCCCATGTAATATCAAATGGCAAAAGCTCTCCAACAGATCTCCATCTTAATGCTAACAACCAGTTTGACTCAACGACCCAGCAAGCTACAGTGCTAGACACCCTATGTCAAACAACTAGCAAGACAGGAACACAACCCCACCATTAACAGAGAGGCTGCCTAAAATCATAATAAGGTCACAGACACCCCAAAACACACCACCAGACGTGGTCCTGCCCACGAGAAAGACAAGATCCAGCCTCACCCACCAGAACACAGTCCCCTCCACCAGGAAGCCTACACAACCCACTGAACCAACCTTACCCACTGGGTACAGACATGAAAAACAAGGGAAAAAACGAACCTGCAGCCTGAGAAAAGGAGACTCCAAACACAGTAAGTTAAGCAAAATGAGAAGATGGAGAAATACACAGTAAATGAAGGAGCAAGGTAAAAACCCACCAGACCAAACAAATGAAGATGAAATAGGCAGTCTACATGAAAAAGAATTCAGAGTAATGATAGTAAAGTTGATTCAAAATCTTGGAATTAGAATGGAGAAAATAAAAGAAATGTTTAACAAGGAACTAAAAGAACTAAAGAGCAAACAAACAATGATGAACAACACAATAAATGAAATTAAAAATTCTCTAGAAGCAATCAATAGCAGAATAACTGAGGCAGAAGAATGGATAAGTGATCTGGAAGATAAAATAGTGGAAATAACTACCTCAGAGCAGAATAAAGAAATAAGAATGAAAAGAATTGAGGACAATCTCAAAGACTTCTAGGACAACATTAAATGCACCAACATCCAAATTATAGGGGTCCCAGAAGAAGAGAAAATAAAAAAGGGACTGAGAAAATATTTGAAGAGACTATAGTTGAAAACTTCTCTATTATGGGAAAGGAAAGAGTCAGTCAAGTCCAGGAAGCGCAGAGAGTCCCATACAGGATAAATCCAAGGAGAAACATGCCAAGACACATATTAATCAAACTATCAAAAATTAAATACAAAGAAAAAAATATTAAAAACAGCAAGGGAAAAGCAACAATTAACATACAACAGAATCCCCATAAGGTTAACAGCTGATCTTTCAGCAGAAATTCAGCAAGCCAGAAGTGAGTGCCAGGACATATTTAAAGTGATGAAAGGGAAAAACCTACAACCAAGATTACTCTACACAGCAAAGATCTCATTCAGATTGGACAGAGAAATTAAAAACTTTACAGACAAGCAAAAGCTAAGAGAGTTCAACACCACCAATCCAGCTCTACAACAAATGCTAAAGGAACTTCTCTCGACAAGAAACACAAGAGAGGGAAAAGACTTACAATAACAAAGACAAAACAATTAAGAAAATGGTAATAAGAACATACATATTGATAACTACCTTAAATGTAAATGGATTAAATGCTCCAACCAAAAGACATAGACTGGCTGAATGGATACAAAAATAAGACCCATATATATGCTATCTGCAAGAGACCCACTACAGACCTAGGGACACATACAGACTGAAAGTGAGGAGATGGAAAAAGATATTCCATAAAAAAGGCAATCAAAAGAAAGCTGTAGTAGCAATTCTCATAGCAGACAAAATAGACTTTAAAATAAAGACGATTACAAGAGACAAAAAAGGACACTACATAATGATCAAGGGATCAATCCAAGAGGAAGATATAACAATTGTAAACACTTATGCACCCAACATAGGAGCACCTCAATACATAAGGCAAATACTAACAGCCATAAAAGGGGAAATCGACAGTGACACAATCATAGTAGGGGACTTTAACACCCCACTTTCACCAATGGACAGATCATCCAAAATGAAATTATTAAGGAAACACAAGCTTTAAATGATACATTAAATAAAAAGGACTTCATTAATATTTATAGGACATTCCATCCAAAAACAGCAGACTACACTTTCTTCAAGTATTAATGGAACATTCTCCAGGATAGATCATATCTTGGGTCACAAATCAAGCCTTGGTAAATTTAAGAAAACTGAAATTGTATCAAGTGTCTTTTCTGACCACAATGCTATGAGACTCGATACCAATTACAGGAAAATATCTGTAAAAAATATAAACACATGGAGGCGAAACTATACACTACTAAATAACCAAGAGATCAGTGAAGAAATCAAAGAGGAAATCAAAAAATACCTAGAAACAAATGACAATGAAAACATGACAACCCAAAACCTATGGGATGCAGCAGAAGCAGTTCTAAGAGGGGAGTTTATAGCAATACAATCCTACCTCAAGAAACAGGAAACATGTCAAATAAACAACCAAACCTTACACCTAAAGCAATTAGAGAAAGAAGAACAAAAAAATGCCAGAGTTACAGAAGGAAAGAAATCATAAAGATCAGATCAGAAATAAATGAAAAAGAAATGAAGGAAGCGGCAGTAAAGATCAATAAAACTAAAACCTGGTTCTTTGAGAAGATAAACAAAATTGATAAACCATTAGCCAGACTCATGAAGAAAAAAAAGGGAGAAATGTCAAATCAATAGAATTAGAAATGAAAAGGGAGAAGTAACAACTGACACTGCATAAATACAAAGGATCAGGCTTCCCTGGTGGCGCAGTGGTTGGGAGTCCTCCTGCCGATGCAGGGGACACGGGTTCGTGCCCTGGTCCGGGAAGATCCCACATGCCGCGGAGTGGCTGGGCCCGTGAGCCATGGCTGCTGAGCCTGTGCGTCCAGAGCCTGTGCTCTGCAATGGGAGAGGCCATAGCAGTGAAAGGCCCGCGTACTGCAAAAAAAAAAAAAAAAAAAAAAGAAATACAAAGGATCATGAGAGATTACTACAAGCGACTATATGCCAATAAAATGGACAACCTGGAAAAAATGGACAAATTCTTAGAAAAGCACACCCTTCCGAGACTGAACGAGGAAGAAACAGAAAATATAACAGACCAATCACAAGCACTGAAATTGAAACTGTGATTAAAAATCTTCCAACAAACAAAAGCCCAGGACCAGATGGCTTCACAGGCGAAGTCTATCAAACATTTAGAGAAGAGCTAACACCTATCCTTCTCAAACTCTTATAAAATATAGCAGAGGGAGGCACACTCCCAAACTCATTCTACGAGGCCACCACCACCCCAATACCAAAACCAGACAACGATGTCAGAAAGAAAGAAAACTACAGGCCAATATCTCTGATGAACATAGATGCCAAAAACCTCAACAAAATACTAGCAAACAGAATCCAACAGCACATTAAAAGGATCATACACCATGATCAAGTGGGGTTTATCCCAGGAATGCAAGGATTCTTCAATTTACTCAAATCAATCAACGTGATACACATTAACAAACTGAAGGAGAAAAACCATATGATCATCTCAATAGATGCAGAAAAAGCTTTTGACAAAATTCAACACTCATTTATGATAAAAACCCTCCAGAAAGTTGGCATAGAGGGAATTTCCCTCAACATAGCAAAGGCCATATATGACAAACCCACAACCAACATCATTCTCAATGGTGAAAAACTGAAACCATTTCCACTAAGATCAGGAGCAAGACAAGGTTGCCCACTCTCACCATTCTTATTCATCATAGTTCTGGGAGCTTTAGACACAGCAATCAGAGAAGAACAAGAAATAAAAGGAATACAAATTGGAAAAGAATAAGTAAAACCGTCAATGTTTGCAGGTGACATGATACTATATGTAAAGAATCCTAAAGATGCTACCAGAAAACTACTAGAGCTAATCAATGAATTTGGTAAAGTAACAAGATACAAAATTAATGCACAGAAATCTCTTGCATTCCTTTCCTTTCCACTAATGATGGAAAATCTGAAAGAGAAATCAAGGAAACACTCTCATTTACCACTGAAACAAAGAGAATAAAATACCTAGGAATCAACCTGCCTAAGGAGACAAAAGACCTGTATGCAGAAGACTATATGACACTGATGAAAGAAATTAAAGATGATACAAACAGATGGAGAGCTATACCATGTTCTTGGATTGGAAGAATCAACATTGTGAAAATGACTATACTACCCAAAGCAATCTACATATTCAATTCAATTGCTGTCAAACTACCAATGGCATTATTCACAGAGCTAGCACAAAAAATTTCACGATTTGTATGGAAACACAAAAGACCCCGAATAGCCAAAGGAATCTTGAGAAAGAAAAATTAGCTGGAGGAATGAGGCTCTCTGACTTCAGACTATACTACAAAGCTACAGTAATCAAGACAGTATGGTACTGGCACAAAAACAGAAATATATATCAATGGAACAGGATAGAAAGCCCAGAGAAAAACCCACACACATATGGTCACCTTATCTTTGATAAACGAGGCAAGAATATACAATGGAGAAAAGACAGCCTCTTCAGTAAGTGGTGTTGGGAAAACTGGACAGCTACATGTAAAAGGGTGAAATTAGAGCACTCCCTAACCCCATACACAAAAATAAACTCAAAATGGATTAAAGACTTAAATGTAAGTCGATGCTCTAAAACTCTTAGAGGAATACATAGGCAGAACACTCCATAACATAAATCATAACAAGATGCTTTTTGACCCACCTCCTACAGAAATGGAAATAAAAACAAAAATAAATAAATGGGACCTAACGAAACTTAAAAGCTTTTGCACAGCAAAGGAAACCATAAAGAAGATGAAAAGACAACCCTCAGAATAGGAGAAAATATTTGCAAATCAAGCAACTGACAAAGGATTAATCTCCAAAATATACAAGCAGTTCATGCAGTTCGATATCAAGAAAAACAAACAACCCAATCAAAAATTGGGCAGAAGACATAAACAGACATTTCTCTAAAGAAGATATACAGATTGTCAACAAACACATGAAAGTATTCTCAACATCACTAATCATTAGAGAAATGCAAATCAAAACTACAATGAGGTATCACCTCATATCGGTCAGAATGGCCATCATCAAAATATCTACAAACAATAAATGCTGGAGAGGGTGTGGAGAATAGGTAACCCTCTTGCACTGTTGGTGGGAATGTAAATTGATACAGACACTATGGAAAACAGTATGGAGGTTCTCAAAAAATTAAAAATAGAACTACCATATGACCCAGCAATCCCACTACTGGGCATATACCCTGAGAAAACCATAATTCAAAATGAGTCATGGGGGCTTACCTGGTGGCACAGTGGTTGAGAGTCCGCCTGCCGATGCAGGGGACATGGGCTCGTGCCCCGGTCCAGGAAGATCCCACATGCCACAGAGTGGCTAGGCCCGTGAGCCATGGCTGCTGAACCTGTGCGTCCGGAGCCTGTGCTCCGCAACGGGAGAGGCCACAACAGTGAGAGGCCCGCATACTGCAAAATAAAAGTCATGTACCACGATGTTCACTGCAGCTCTATTTACAATAGCCAGGACATGGAAGCAGCCTAAGTGTCTAACGAGAGATGAATGGATAAAGAAAATGTGACACATATATACAATGGAATATTATTCAGCCATAAAAAGAAAAGAAATTGAGTTATTTGTAGTGAGGTGGATGGACCTAGAGACTGTCATACAGAGTGAATAAGTCAGAAAGAGAAAAACAAATACTGTATGCTAACACATATACATGCAATCAAAAAAAAAAAAGGTTCTGAAGAACCTAGGGGCAGGATAGGAGTAAAGGCACAGACACAGAGAATAGACTTGAGGACACGGGGGAGGGGGAAGGGTAAACTAAGATGAAGTGAGAGAGTAGCATGGACATATATACACTACCAAATGTAAAACAGATAGCTAGTGGGAAGCAGTCGCATAGCACAGGGAGATCAGCTCGGTGCTTTGTGACCACCTAGAGGGGTGGGATAGGGAGGGTGGGAGGGAGACGCAAGAGGGAGGAGATATGGGGATATATGTATAGCTGATTCATTTTGTTATATAGCAGAAACTAACACAACATTGTAAAGCAATTATACTCCAATAAAGATGTTAAAAAAAAATGAGTTCTTTTAGAGACACATACTGAAATGGAGAGATGAAATAATAGGATGTTTGGGACTTACTTCAAAAGTTTACAGGCTGAAGAAAGTAGATACATTGTAGGCAATGGGGTATAGTACAAGAGGGGATAATGCTGAAGCTGTGTAATAAGTTTAAGTGATTTTGTTATATTATTCTATTTTCAAATATGCTTGAAATTATCAACAATAAAAATATCTAAAAAAAATCCAAATAGTATTTGCATTTCTCTAACCTTCTGATGATTATTTCATTCTTCAAGATTACTATAAGTGTTACTGAATAACATCACGAAGCATTTTAAGATCTCTAAGTAGTTTGGAATATAATGTATATGGAATTGGAGATCCGAATATATGAAAATTTCCCTCTTAACTATGTTTCCTCCACCCCTTCCAGACTGAGGATTATGGATGAGGAAGATGGGAACAAAGGACTGAGACAGGATTAGCTTAGCCTTGGCAGCGGGTCAAAGGGAAGAGCTGTCATAACCCAGCAGCCCTCCAGGAATTTCTCTTCTGAGACAGGTTAGCCTTGAATCTAAATTTGAAATAGACATGATTGATTTCCCTTTTACATTAAGAAAACCCAACCCTCATTTGGGCCAAGAGGGCAACTACAGATAGATGTTGCAAATATTACAGATTTAGAGTGCTTAGTAGCTGAGTTCATTGCTTTGTTAATGGGACTGTATCATTTGTTTCCTTTATATTGAATTTAAAAACCTACAGTGCTTGCTTTTCTCATTTTCACTAATATTATCTCACAAAAATTTTAAAGACATTTGATGTTTTCTACCTATGCTCTCCAATCTCTGAATAATATTTCTTACATAATCTTTGTGAAGGGAGAAATGTTAAAATTTATTAAAAGTTATATTCTATTGTCCCCTAACTTGAATTTAAGAGCTTAATATGAAGCTGTTTGAATTTCTAGTTTCTCCCCTCCTGGGGATGAAACGGGATGTAGCAGTAGCATACATCCAGCTGCAGGATAGTATTGGCAAGCACAGCAATGAATTTTCACTGAAAACCCCAAACACTGAATGCTTCATTTTTCTTTTCGTTCTTCTTCTTTTTCCCCAAGAAATCCCCTATCATATGAGATACATGAAGTCATCTGTACCAGAATGCTTTGCATAATAATGGTCTCCTTCAGGTGTTCTGGCTCACCTAGAAAAATCACTAAGGAAAATTGTGAAAATTGCCCAGTTTTCACTAAAACTGCTCATTCTAATTTTTTTTTAGCAATTTAATCTTTTTAAATGTAAATACTTGTAAGAGTTCAGAAAAAGATATCCAGTTATTAACATTTCAGGTATAATTATTACTCTTCCTAATCTCTACCTTTTCCATGGAGCAGTTTTCTTTAGAAGGAGTATTACTACTTCCCTGCTTGTGCGGGCCCTCAGACATCTTCAAATAAATGTCTGTAGGTGGGACTCTCTGATTATAAAGGCTGAGTGAAATTAATGTTTTTAATGTACCAAGGTGTGAAGTATGAACTTCAGCTGGGCTTCCATAAAGAACTCTGTTGATTCCGTGTTTGAAGCTACAGAAGATCTGTCTCAAATGTCGCTATTGAAGCCTTTTACTAGCTCTCAAGCTAATCAGCGAGGAGAGCCTGCAGCTTCGTATAACGTGGAGTCAGAGTGCTGACAAGCAGCTTATCAGCGATAGTGATAACCGCTGTGTTTCAGCAGCCAGGATCAGAAGACGCTCTCCACATTTGCCTTCTCTTTTTCAGAACTGAATACTTAACAAATCAGTAGACTGTTGCCAGGAGCCTTGCCTGCAAGATGCTGCCTTTGAGGATGTTTGCAAGCCTTTAAAAGAGTAACCAGAATGCATTCCATTCCTTATGAATTTCTTAGTTTATGGGAAGGAAGGAATTATAAGGTGTCCTCCTAAGGACCATTAGACACATCTAATATTCTAATCAATTTCTGTATATCTGCATATCTCTTAAGACTGTTATCATATTTTGAAGCATTTCAAAAGATGCAGCTTTCCGGGTGCTGATGTCAAGCTACACTTGACCCTGACAAGCGGGGTTCTGAGTTACAACTTCAGAGCCCCTCCAGATCCTCCAGTTTATAAATCCTTGCTAAATTTAGAAGCCTTGACTTGGTGAACCATCATCAACACACAGAAGTGGTTCCACTTATGAATCATTTATTAATTCATTTCCTCATTTACATCATGGGTCAGTCAATATTATTTACTGAGCATCTATTTTGTGCTGTAAGTACTGGCTTCTTTCCCGTCATGTACAAGAGGATAAAACAATCCTGAAAGAACTCACAATCCATGGAGGATACAAACATAGAAGCTTTGATCAAGTACCTCTGGCAGCAAGGGAAAGAAGAAAGAATACTCCTTGGGCAGCAAGCCAGGCTTCCCAGAGGAGGTAACACTTACCCTAGGCCTTAAAGAACGAGGATTCTGTGAAAAGGAGTATTGGTACCTTTCGTAGTGTGTTCTTTATTGTGCCAATGGGGCCTCTCCCTTGCCCACTGCAAAACAATAAAATAAAATAAAATCATGATTGTAAGCTAGTAACAATGCTTTGATCTTGGGTGTCAAGAAATTCCATCTCCAGAAAGTCCCTGTTAAAATGTGAAGGAGGTTGGCTCATTAACTCATTTATAGGACTTTTAATAACTCTCCTGTTACATCACACAACTGATATGAGGTTCAAATGATATGATATTTGGGAAATCACATTCTTTGTCAATTGTAAAGTACCATGCAGCTGTTAGATATTTGTGATCCTATCACTATTGTCATGGTGATACCATTCCTACTGTAATAAGGATTATTTTATCAGTTCTCTGGACCCTGGAAACATAACTTGGAGAAAATCGAAAAACACAAATGGTTTTGAAATATTGTTATGTTATGTCAAAGTGGACACTTCCAAAAAGGTTTATCAGGGAAAACTCTGTCATAAAGAAAAGTCCTTTTGTGCTACCAGGGAGACAAATTAACAAATAGGTTAGATTATCTCATCTAGTTTAGAAATTACAATGACCTCCACCTGGTGTTAACGCGATGGAATTTCAGGGTCCAGCCATGCTCCCGTGTTTCTACAAGGCGGCTTCATCCTTCATCTGTTTTCTCCACCCACGTGTCAGCCGCCAAGCAAAAACTTACCCAAGAGCTACCTAAACCCAGACTCAGGCTGCCAACAAATTAGAGACCCCAAAACTACTTTTGAAGGATGATACTTGCTATTTCAATTAGAAGCATCGAAGTTAAACATTAAAACAAAAACTTCGTTGCATTATCGTAGTCTTCATTTATGAATTAAGAATTGTTTTCATTTTTAAGACATGTGGGAGAGGTACCACAAAAGTTTCGGTGTTTAAGGCTCCCGAAAGGTCTTCAATTGCCCCAACCGGGAATTTCAAAGAGCGTTCACAGTTTCCTGCGGTTCTAAACGCCAGGAGATGCAGCGGGACATTGTAAACCGAGGGAAGAGTGGACGCCACATTCTCTGAGCTTCTCTGCCCTGGACACCGAAGGCGGACACATGGTGCTGGACGGACAGGAAAGGATATTTGCAAACCTGAGGCCACTCCTGTGGGCGCCGGCATCAGCATGCATCAGCTTTCCGCCCGCTGGGCGGTTCCCGTCTCCTAATAAAACGTCCCACATTTGAAAGGGGCCTGGGCCCCAGCCTTCCCTTCTCCCCCACGCCACGCACAAGAACACGGATTTGAGGTGCACCAGGGGTACCCAGAGTGTGCAAAGACCCCCTTCGTACCTTTCTCCTGGTCTGAAGTAGCCTCCGCTGAGGTCAGGGGAGATGGGGCGCATCAGCCCACAGAGCCCCGCGTCCACACGAAGGGGCCTGCGTGCCAAGTGAGCAAAGAGGGCTCCACCCCCTCAGACGCGTCTGCGCAGAGCGGTCAGCAGGACGCACCCAGGTGTAAACCCAACTGAAAAGGTGAGGGCGGGGCTTAATGCTGGTGTGGTGATGTAGTCAAAACACACCCTGGCCAATAGAGCAGGACGTTCAAAGTAGTAAGTCCCCCCACCTTACATCTCTGAACCCCCAGCAACGTTTCTCACAAGCCCCCTTTCCTCTTGCATCTCTTCCTTTTGCACCCACAGCTGCTCCTTGCCTTCGGCGGCAAAATTCTCCCAGTTCCGGCCATGACTCCTGCCTTTGCACAGAGACCCCTTTCTCCTGCTTCACCACCACGCGCAGTCGCTTCATGATGACATCCTGTCACGGGAGCCCAAGCCGAGAGAGCTGGTGTGGAGCCGGCACGCCTTTCCTGCCAGGGTGCAGAAGGGGAGGGCCCTGAGAGGGACACTCTAAACATTTGACGTTTTGGACAAAAAATAATATTTGCCCCAGCACAGTTGTCACTTCCGAAAGCTGAACACAGCCCTAAGTATTTGGGTGCAGGTGACACTGAGAATCGAGGGCAGAGTCTCTGTGGGTCCAGGAAAAGCACCCACAGAGTCGTGACTACCCTCAGAGCCACCACGGATTGGAAACCTACTACGTGCCCGGGAGCTTTACGTATTTTAGTTTTCCTCCGAGCGATGTGATGGGATGGATCTTATTATCCCTGCCTTGCAGCTGAAGAACTAGAGAAAATCAGGGAGCCTAGATGATCTCCGGCTAATTACAGCAGGCAGCGTGCGGGCCACATGCCTGCGGCGTTCAGTCCCGTGTTTCCCCTTAAGTCGCACTATGTCCACGGGGAGGGTGTTAGAGGTGGTGGTAGCTTCCCAGATAGAGCTTTGCCAAAGACAGCAGGCCCCCCGTATCTCCCCCTGATGCCAGGCCTGGCCCAGCCTCTCTATAGATTCTAAGACTGTTGACATCAGCGCACTTTGACCTGCCCCGGGTGGGACGGGAGCTCTCCCCTCTCACAGCAGCCCTAGGCGTCTGCTCTCCAGTGAGGCTGCAAAGGGAACAGCCATCTGGGTGGCGGCCACCCACGCCAGCTTTGGGGCAGTTCATGCCAAGGACTAGAAAGCGATCTTTCTCTTCCTGACTCTTCCCCTCCCCCCTCCTTCAGATGGGAAGGTTCACATTTTTCTTAGACGTAAAGGGGGTTAAATCTCCATGGGCCATTCTTTGAGCTGTAAAACAAAACAATAAAAAGGTTCTGTAAGCCCTAACACCTTTTATATATTTTGCAGTTAAAAGAGAAGAAAGAATAGTGTGCCCTTAGCAAGACACTTAGATACTTTCCACTTGAATCTCTCACATTTCCATTTCTCTACACAGCCTCCAGCAATATTCTTAATTAGGGGCCAATATTCCCTTCTTTCTAAAATAAGTAGTATAAACCCTCCCATGTTCCACTTTAAGGGGAGGGACATAGAAACACGAGTTAAAGGCTGTTTGTATTCTGTTTTTCATGCTGAAGTGATCCTTGTAAAACCCAGTTCCCTGTAGAATTAATGGCCTTTTTCTCATGCTTTAGGGCAGAAGCTGATTACCAGTCTGGGTCAGGGAGAACACTTCCCGGCGTAGGATTGCAGAGTTAAATGTGTGGTGAGGAATGTGGGCTTTACTTTGATGCCCCGATGCAGGTGCCGTAGGGCACGGCACTGCACCCTCTGTTTCTCCAAAGGTGCTGGTGGACAAGCTGAGACCACCGGAAACACCCACCCCACGAGCCCCTCTGATGGCTCTGAGTGGACAGCAGGTGTCTGTAAGTGAAAAGTCTGGGCTCAACCAACTGGAACAATTTTTAACACTGTGTGAAAGACCATCTTTCTGGGGAGAAAGGGGCGGGAAACCCCCTGTGCCCTCACCACATTTGCTTTCACTCAGAAGTTGCCAACATATCATTTTTTTTTTTTTGTACAGATTAAAACTTGTGTTTCTGTTTTAAACCCAAGCACAGGGAAATCATGCGTTCCCTGAAACAGAGGAAATACTGAAAGGAAGATACAGGTCATATAGGGATTTAAATAATTTAAATGGCGATGGCTACTATAGCTATAAAGTTGGCCAAATTTTATATTCTAAAGCAGTGCTAGTAGAGCTTCCCATGACAGTGGGAATGTTCCATATCACTGCTGTCAGATATGGTAGCCACTGGCCACGTGTGGCTCACTTGAAATCTGGCTAATGTGACTGAGGAACTGACATTTTAATTAAATTTAAATTTATATAATCAAATCTGGCAAGGGGCTACCACATTGGACAGCACAGCTTTAAATTGTAGGGAGTATTTAACATTTGATGTGATGAGCTTATTAAAGGAACATTAGCAAATTCAGTGTGGTTTCTCTACTGTTGATGAATATATTTTGTCTCACACCAGGCAGGGGTTTGGTGAAGTCTGATAAGGTTCACAAGGCAAGAAGAGGCATCAGATGTGTGCTTTCACTCCATCTACAGCCCTGCCTCAAGGTGATAAAAATTAGCCCAACAAGTATTGAGAAACACCGGTTCTGACTCTTTCACTCACTCTCACTTCTAACTTGCCTCATTACACTGTGAATGTAAGAGAGATTTGTTAGAAGAACTTAACAGTTGAGGCAAGCCTTTGTGGTCCATTTCTACTCTCTCCACTGTTTTTGAACGACCAACAGTATGAAAGAGTTGAAAAGGCATATGGCCAACTAATTGCCAAGATAAAATAACTCTCTTTAGATTTTTCTTTCACTTACTTTCCTTTGCCTCATTTTTCCTTTTCAAGGCGAATTTTCTTCTTTCTGGCTTGATGATCATATTACTTTTCTAGGGCTGCCATAACAAATTATTATAAACCGGAAGGCTTAAACACAGCTATGGAGGCTGGAAGTCCACAATCAAGGTGCCTGCAGGATTAGTTTCCTCTGAAGCCTGCCCTTGGCTTGCAGATGGCTGCCCTCTTGCAGCCTCTTTACAGGGCCTTTTCCATGTGTGATTGCATCCTTGGTATCTCTTTGTATATCCTAATCTCCTCTTCTTATAAGGACATCAGTGAGATTGGTGCCCTACGGCACCTGCATCGGAGCATCAAAGTAAAGCCCACATTCCTCACCACACATTTAACTCTGCAATCCTACACCGGGAAGTGTTCTCACCCTAAGGGCTTCATTTTAACCTAATAACCTCTTTAAGGGCTGTCTCCAAATTCAGGCACATTTTGAGGTATTGGGGGAGAAAAGAGTAGGGCTTCAATAAATGGATTTGAGGGGGGGATACAATTCAGTCCATAATGCTGATGATAAGTAATATTCTATTTCTTGAAGAGTTATACATTTCTTAATTTATAATTTTCATGCTTCAATTAAGAATAAAGACCTATCTATCTTTGGCCATTATCTTTGACTTATAAGTAGGCATATAACAATATGTAAAAATGGAAATTCTTCTGTTTGTTCTAATTCATTAATATAGGATTAAAATGTACTGTTTATCTACCACATTCTTTTTATAGCTAGTTCATCCTTGTCAAAAGTAAAGGGAAGTAACAAAAAGAGAAATGCTTTTTAAAAATATGCCTAATTTGGACATTGAATTTTATCAAAAGCTGTTTTTGCATCTACTGAGATGATCATATGGTTTTTAGTCTTCAATTTGTTAATGTGGTGTGTCACTCTGATTGAGGATATTGAAAAATCCTTGCGTCCCTGGGATAAATCCCTCTTAATCATGGTGTACGATCCTTTTAATGTTTTGCTGGAGTTGGTTTGCTACTATTTTGTTGAGGATTTTTGCATCTATGTTCATCAGTGATATTGGCCTGTAATTTTCTTTTTGGTGGTATCTTTGTGTGGTTTTGGTTTCAGAGTGATGTTGGCCTCGTAGAATGAGCTCAAAAGTGTTCCTTCCTCTACAATTTTTTTTGGAATAGTTTCAGAAGGATAGGTGTTAACTCTTCTCTAAATGTTTGGTAGAACTCACCTGTGAAGCCACCTGGTCCTGGACTTTTGTTTGTTGGGAGTTTTTAAATTACTGATTCAATTGCAAGAATGGTAACTGGTCTGTTCATATTTCCTATTTCTTGCTGGTTCCAGTCTTGGGAGATTGTGACTTTCTGAGGTTTGTCTATTTCTTCCAGGTTATCCATTTTATTGGCATGTAGTTGCTTGTAGTTGTCTCTTATGATCCTTTGTATTTCTGTGGTGCCCATTGTAACTTTTCCTTTTTCATTTCTGATTCTATTGATTTGGGCCCTCTCTCTTTTTTTTCCTGATAAGTCTGGCTAAAGGTTTATCATTTTTGTTTATCTTTTCAAAGACCAAGTTTTTAATTTCATTGATCTTTTCTATTTTTTTTTAGTCTGTATTTCATTTATTTCTGCTCTAAACTTTATAATATTTTTCCTTGTACTAACTTTGGATGTTGATTGTTATTCTTTCTCTAGTTGCTTTAGCTATAAGTTTAGGTTGTTTATTTGAGATTTTTCTTGTTTCCTGAGGTAAGACTGTACTGCTATAAACTTCCATCTTAGAACAGCTTTTGCTGTGTCCCATAGGCTTTGGTTTATCGTGTTTTCATTGTCATTTGTCTCTAGGTATCTTTTGATTTCCTCTTTGATTTCTTCAGTGACCCATTAGTTGTTTAGTAGCATATTGTTTAGTCTCCATGTGTTTGCGTTTTTTGCAGTTTTTTTTCTTGTAGTTGATTTCTAGTCTCAGCATTTTGGTTGGAAAAGATGCTTGATATGATTTCAATTTTCTTAAATTTGCTGAGGCTTGCCTTGTGGCCTAGCATGTGATCAATCCTGGAGAATGTGCCATGTGCCTTTGCAAAGAATGTGTATTCTGTGGCTTTTGGGTGGAATGCTCTATAAATATCAGTTAAGCCCATTTGGTCTAATGCATTATTTAAGTACTACATATCCTTATTGATTTTCTGTCTGGATGATCTGTCCATTGATGTAAGTGGGGTGTTAAAGTCTCCCACTATTATTGTGTTACTGTTCATTTCTCCTTTCATAGCTGTTAATATTTGCCTATGTATTGAGGTGCTCCTATGTTGGGTACATATATATTTACAATTGTTATATCTTCATCTTGGATTGATCCCTTGATCATTATGTAGTGTCCATAGCTCTCCACCTCTCCTGAATGCAAGCCCGCCTGCCTTCAAAGCCAGACATTCTGGGGCTTGCCTTCCCAGTGTGGCATTCCTAGCTGAGGAGGCTGATGTGGGACTCAGACCCCTCACTCCTTTGGAGGAAGCTCTGCAATTTTGATTATCCTGCTATTTGTGGGTAGCTTACCTGGGAGTGTGGGTTTTGACTATACAGCATCTCTGCCCCTCCTACCCATCTTGTTGTGTTTCCTTCTTTATATCTTTAGTTGTAGGAGATCTTTTCTGCTGGTCTTCAGGTTGTTCTCATCAATAGTTGCTGTGTAAATAGTTGTAGTTTTGGTGTGTCTGTGGGAGAAAGTGAGCTCAGGGGCTTCCTGCTCCACCATCGTAGCTACCTCTTGTTTTGTTCATCTTTGCATCTCCAGTTCTTAGCACAACATCTATCTTACAGTAGATACTTAGTAGCTTTGTGTTGAATGGAACTGAATAGAATATCATTAGTCAAGATGGAAGAACCTTGGAAAGGTCTTATACCTCTCTGTTAACTCTCACATGAGTCTGATAAATTAACTATCCCTTCATTTGGAGATGGCTGTCCACTAAATATTCACACCAGGCATGCAAAACTGAAAATAGAAGGAATGGTGTTGAGCTTAGTAGCAGTAAAACTAAAAGTCTGAAACTAACTCTGAAGTTATGACGGAAGTGGGATGGAAAGAAGCAAGCAGTCAGGAACTTGTTTCTAAAACTCAAATCCCAGGAGGAGGTTAATCCTGTAGTCATTTCTGCATGAATTATGGGTAAAGGTTCTCAAATTACAGTACAGGAAGGTATTATTACATGTTCTTTGGAAATGAATGTAAATGTGAAACTTTTTATTAAGCATAATTTCTTCCTTTACATATTTTTGTCCATTAATAAAGTGTTAACAGTAGAGATTATTGTGTATTTTAAGATTTAAACTGAACAATATATACAAGCAACTGACATTTCATTTGTTCCGATAATTGCTCTACACATTTCTTTAATGATTTTGAAAATGTTAGCATAATGGGAAAAATTTAGAAGTTGTTTAAAGCTTATTTGTGCTTCAATTATTTGATAGAATCAAGGCCATACTTGACCTTTGGCACATTGTAAAGTAAGTCATGTTCTCATTCTTTGATATCGTGAATACTTTAAATGACATGGTCAGCAACGTTAGAATTTCAACATAACTCGTTGCATCTTTTTTTGTGATTTGTCTTGGGTGCCCTTGATTGCGGGATGAATCTTTTTTGTAATCCTTCTGCTCCTGTCACATTTTTTTTTTTTTAATTAGAGGCTTTATTTATTTATTTTATTTTCGGTATGCGGGCCTCTCCCTGTTGTGGCCTCTCCCGTTGCGGAGCACAGGCTCCAGACGCTCAGGCTCAGCGGCCATGGCTCACGGGCCCAGCCGCTCCGCGGCATGTGGGATCTTCCCGGACCGGGGCACGAACCCGCGTCCCCTGCATCGGCAGGCGGACTCTCAACCACTGCGCCACCAGGGAAGCCCCTCCTGTCACATTTTAAATGTCACCAGGCCAGTATTTATATAATTGTATATATAGATTGTATAATTACATATATCATTGTATATAATTTATATAATTCTCCCTTCCCACCCTTTCCATCCATTATACCTCCCTCCACATGAGAGGACATTATGCCTCCCTGGACAGTAAAACAATCTCCTTTCAGGATAATCGACTCCTTTCAGAAATTTCTGTGTTCTGTGTTTTGTGCAATATTCTCTACCCCACCATGTCTCCTCCTAGGTAAGATTTCAGATGTTATGTTTGATTTCAATTAATTATGTTGTACTTAGCAAATGCAAGACATTTGGTGACTTTTTTTTCATTAAATGAGCAAAGTGAATAATTCTGCTGTTGAGAATGAATGTGAGGGAAGTATTATTATAGGTACTGGTTTTAAAGTCAGACTTGTATGTTCCAGATATGTTTGAATGATTCAGAAAATGTGCATTTTGAACAACCTCATTTTGGGTTGGGGAGTGCTAAAAGCCTTGGAGGTCTGGACATTCATGAAATTGTCAACAAAAGAATGGGTTGGGGTGTAAGGGGAGGAGGAGACCCTTTAGAGAGCATCAAATCAGTGTATTTAACTTAACTTCAGTGAATCAATACGTAGAATGTGAGAGTCGGGGAATTTACCAGAGATCCAGGAGCCACCAGCTAACTCAGTTTGCTTCCTTGTTTTGGGTGGAAGAAGAAGGAAGAAAATGATCAAGGAGTGGATTTTAAACTCAGAACAGAAGAATTTATGTTGAAAAGTAAATAGTACCGGGCAAGAAAAAGTCAGATGACGTGTCCTCTCACAGGTTACAAAGGGCGATCATGCTGATATAGGAGGACTGGGACACAACAGCTCGTGGGGGAAAATGGCTACATCTGCGTAAGGATGTTTACGTTATCCTGCCAGTTTCTTGCTAGACAGAGTTTCACCATCCACATGCCTCTGCAGGTCACCAGTTAAGAGTCCTGTGTGCGTGTCTGTCTTGGAGGATCCTGGGGCAGCCAGGCCCCCATCTCTGTCCTGAGCCTGGGCAGCCCTCTGGGGCAGGTGGAGAGCATCGCTTGAACTCTTGGAGGGAGTTGGTGCACGTGCTTGGGAAGGTGGTCTGGACAGAAGAGAGGACTCTGAAGACGTGAGGGGGGCAGCAGGAGAGCCTAACCTCCTAGTGCGCTTGAGGAGACTGAAAATTCTGGGAAGTGCTGAGCACGGCGGGAGCTGAGTTACTGTCACTGCTAGTGAGGGTGGCAGAGTCACCTGTGGGATCCAGGTCGGGGTAAGGGGACAGTGCTGCTGGGTGAGGCAGCTGCTGGCCTAGGGACCTTTAGAGGATGCAAAAGCACATGCCACCACCCTCCTCCAGCAGCGGCCCTGCAGGAGGCGCTGCAGCCTGGGTGGGGCTCCAGCACCACCACTCCTGACAAGGAGGAGACACCTGTAAAGTGAGCACAGCCTAGAGAGACCCATCCTCCTCTACCCCTAATAGGTCACCTTCCAGGGAGGGGGGGTGCCCTTTATTATCTTGTCATAAAAGGGAAAGTGGAGATGACTAATTGATATCTCTCATCAAAATAAGAAAAAGCAACTTTGCCCCAAGAACATTATGGGGATTGGAGTTTCAGAGGTTCTAGAGGGGGCTTTGAGTTAATGAGTTTTTACTAATAAACACCAGAAGAAGATGGCCCGCAAAAGAGGGTTACACTCAGAAATTTAGTGGGAAACATACATTTGTTCTCTATGTCTCTATTTCTGCTTTGCAAATAGGTTCATCTGTACCATTTTTTCTAGATTCCACATGTATGCGTTAATATGTGATATTTGTTTTTCTCTGACTTACTTCACTCTGTATGACAGTCTCTAGGTCCATCCACGTCTCTACAAATGACCCAATTTTCTTCCTTTTTATGGCTAATATCCCATTGTCTATATGTACCACATCTTCTTTATCCATTCATCTGTCAATGGACACTTAGGTTGCTTCCATGTCCATGTATGGACACCTAGGGGAGAAGGGGGGTGGGATGAATTAGGAAATTGGGATTGACACATACACACTACTATGTATAAAATAGATAACTAATGAGAACCTACTGTATAGCACAGGGAACTCTACTCAGTGCTCTGTGGTGACCTAAATGGGAAGGAAATCCAAAAATGAGGGGATATATGCATACATATAGCTGATTCACTTCACTGTACAGCAGAAACTAACACAACATTGTAAAGCAGCTATATCCCAATTAAAAAAAAGTTTAGTGGGAAACAGAAGTTACAACACACAGTTGGATTAAACACAGTTGGTCAGAGAAAGTTCATATTTATGTCCAGTGCCCCACTTCTTCAATTATTTCTTCAAATAATTAATGGTCACAAATACCTGTTTTTGTTTTTTTTAAATAAAGAGAGCTGTTTCTGGAGAGAAATGATACTTACTGGATTATAAATCTTACTCCACAGCTGAGGACAGAGACTTGATAATTCCTCCACACACCCTGACCAGCATCTGATAGCAGTAAAGAGAAATTGTTATAGTCTTAAGGAGAAGATAGTAAACCGACTTTAAGAACTGAATTTTGGATATATAACTTGTAACAGTGATGAAAAATACCACAGCAACCCAATAATCTGTTTTTATTTTGTCTGTGTAATTGATTAAATAACGTGAAGTCTGTTTGCTTAGTCTCTTGTCAGCAATGGCTTTCATGCAAGGTGACTATTTTTGATCAAGTTTATTCCTGAATACTACTGGGATCTACCTTGAATGCTGAGCTAAGAATTGATCTACTAACTTGAAGCATTTCCCACCTAGCTTCATTATTTCTAGTCTTAATTTCTGGGTCAGAGAACACAGAAAGAAATATCCTCTGAGAAGAGGTCCAATCATCCTCTTTAAAACAAACTGAGAATATTTATTACACAGGTTTTAAGATTAACTATTCATGGCAACAGCGTGTTTATTTTTATAGCCCTTCTGAGTCTTTTACAATTGTCTCATCTCTGGACTAGTAACCCTTGAGGGCAGATGTTAGATCTACTGAAATGCATTCAGAAGGTCAAAACAATGTTCATGTAAGTTACTGGCACTCCATTAAATCTAAATAAATGTAATTTTATCACATGGACGTATTTGGCTAGTTTCTTCAAGAGAGAGGTGCCGGAATTAATTTGTATTTCATTTCAAATGATTTAAAGTGGCTTCTACCAATTCAGATGACAATATCATATTTTACTTTCTAATTGAAAACAATATTTTCTTTATTCTTTTTTTCCCATGACAAGGCCTCCCATTCTACCAAAGTAATAATATTCTACCAAATGCTAAATAAGCCGACATAATTGGAATCTCCTCTAATCAGTGATTCTGGTCATTAGATGCTTCAGATACTTAATAACTGTTAAATTGATCATCCTTGCTCCTCTTCAAGTCTGGAATATTTAAGTCCTATTACTGCAGATTCAGTAATTGAACTACATTAGTACTTAGTAGTGCAGGGATATTGAATTGAAATCCATGTACTGTTCAGATCACCAGGCAAGAGGACCTTTTGGCTTCTCTTCTGTCTATCAGAGAATTAAATACCAATTCATTCAAAAAACAGCAAAGACTTTTAGAAAAAAATTGAGCTTGAGTTCATGTGGGGATGCCTATATTCCAGATTTCAGAGATTTAATAATTTTGGGAACCTCATAAAAGCAACCTTAAGAGTTAGGCTTAACTGACCTTTTTCATATGACAAAGTATTTTCAAATTAAACCTCCTCTTGGTGGTTAGTATTTAGTTATTTACCTTTTTGCACAATTAAACATCCCAAAATTATTCAAATGGAGAGCAATTTTTGTGTTTGTTTTCTGGAAACAGGACTGGCCTGGCAAAATAAGGTTTCTGAATGACCTCTGGGGAAGCTCACCTAGAAGGTATCTGTGGATACCTGTCCCCGGCAGTAAAAGGCTTTTGGATGTTGATTGTGTCACTGAATGAGTTGACCTATGACATCTCCAAATCCATGACATGAAGGGCTGAGTCACAACAGGGTTCAGGAGCACCTATGCTTTGGGGACTTTTACCAACACACATACTTGTTTCCATTTGGTGTTTACTTTATTTCAGCCTGAATAAACTTCAGTTTTGGAGCCTCGAGCTGCAAACCATGAACACCTCCAGGAGGTGCTTCTTAGAGCTGGGAGAGGTGGATTCGGGAGCAGTTTTCAAGGATAGTTTGTCACCCAACCCCATGGCTGGTTCCTAAAGCGGCTGTCCTCAGGCAGGTACTGCCAAATATATTTGATGGATGTCGTTCCCAGGTTTCTGGGACCACATAAAGCAAAGCCTGGGCACCAAAATTACAGAAGAATGGGCTTAAATGGGAGACTTGCATTTTTGACGTCGCTTTTCAATGCAATGCACAGCAGTAAAAGTTGCACTTTTGCTGGAAGCCGGTTAAAATGTGAAAGGTCATATTCACTCCAGAATTAAGGGAAGTTTCATGATTTGAATCATATCCCTGTCGAGCATAAAACCAGGTAAAGTTGGCTAGCTAATCATCATCAAAAGGACGATTTAAACGGAGAAAGATTTAAACTCAGTCTTTCTTGCTGGTGATGATTGTAGATGACTGTGATTCCTTAACACAAGAGGTTTAAGGAGTAATGCTAAAAGGCTGGGTAAAAAAAAGTACTCTCTGTAAAGAAAACTTGTTTTTGTTTTCTTTCATTCTTATCGTCAGTTGTTTGGGGGACTGAGAGACCTGCGCCCTTTGATTTATTTTCTGACAGTTTTATTGAGGACCTACAGGTGGTCTATACAGTTCATGCCAGTCTTACAGATGAAGTGATTTCTCCAGTCGGATGGGGCTGCCATCACAGGGGCAATCTGAGACATGAGAACGACATGAAGAAGTAACCTTTCTTTGCACGAAATCTGCTTATTTTACAAATACATCATAAGATGGATGGGAAGGGGGTTTGAGGAGCAGTTACCCACGGCACTGGTTTGGCAGACCGATGAGTAGGAGGTGGGAGCCTGTTTTTTCAGGCTAAGTTCATGTCACCTGGATGGGGCAGAGCAGAGACTTAAACCTATGTTTGTCTCCAAAGGCTCTTAAAGTGAAGATAAAAGTTCCTCTTTCAGAGAGCTGTCGTAAGGTTTAAATGAGCCGGGATGCATGCAGAGTAGCTAAATATAGTCCTGGCCCTTAGCCAGAGCTCCCCAAAGGATCCCTCACTGTCCTTGTAATAATGGAAGCGTTCATTACATTGACCCCTTCTAGTTCCGCCTCTAGGTACGATACCAGTTACTCTTCAATAACTGCAGCTAATACTGATTGATAATGATAATAATTGTGCTACCCAGGGCCAAACTCTGGGACCACACCTTCCTCTGTCTGAGATGAAGGCCTGTTAAACAGTGATCATTTATGGAAGTAAAATAGGGCAGGTTTGACGGCTGGTTTAAGTTACAGTCGTTTGTCATTTCCTGCTGACCTTTGCACTCACTGCGCCTACAGGAGCCGTGTGAGAGGAGAAGGCCCCTTGAAGGAGCCTTCCTGTCCCTCCTTGTAAACACACACCAGATGTGCCTTTTGCATTGGCTGCCCGGCCAGGGTTCGCCCAGGGCAGGAAGCGGGACAGCTCTGTCCCCTTTACACCCCAGCCCCCAAGCCTGTAGATGGCTGTGCTGGAAGGACAGGGGACACTCAACCACCCAGACCAGGGCTTGGAGTGAATGGATTCTCACCATATTTCCCGCTCTGAGAGAAATCAGCATGCGTTTGTCATCTTTTATTAATATTAGGCTAATTATCCTTACTCTGAAGATGAATACTGCATGGTCCACTGGTTCCCAGAGCAGCAGTTTTGCAAGCAAAGGAATTAGAAGCAGATGAGTCCTGCATCCTGCTGTGTTCTTTGGTTTGCCTTTTTGGTGTGGACAGGTGTGTCTCAGTCACCAACCACCATGTAACAAATCAACCTAAACCTTAGTGATGTCAAACAATGATTTATGATTTCTCTTTGATTCCGTGGCTTGATGGGGTTGTTCCTCTGCTGGTTTCACAGGGGTCACCACGTGGCTGCATCCAGCAGGGAGGGTGGCTGGGAGCCTGGCAGAGCTGAGCCTCTCTCCAGTTGGTACATTCACTCCAGACTTCACAGCATGGAAGTCTCAGGACAACCATCTAAGGGAAGGGAAAAAACCTGCAAGTCTCTTGTACCTAGCATCATTTCCATGACATGCTGTTGGTCAAAGTAAGTCACAAAGCCAGCCCTGACTCAGGGGATAGCAAACAGACCCACCTCTTGAGAGGAGCAGTGGCAAGCACAATACAAACAAGCATGAGAGGAATTGTTTCCACCATCTCTGAAACCAAGCTAACACAAATTGCAAAAATACACATGATGTGAAGGTTGCATCATTTGAAAATATTTTCTCCCCTTCTGTAGGTTGTCTTTTTGTTTTGTTTAAGGTTTCCTTTGCTGTGCAAAAGCTTTTAAGTTTAATTAGGTCCCATTTGTTTATTTTTGGTTTTATTTCCATTGCTCTAGGAGATGGATCCAAAAAAAATATCGCTGTGATTTACGTCAGAGGTCTTTAATCCATTTTGAGTTTATTTTTGTGTATGGTGTTAGGGAGTGTTCTAATTTCATTCTTTTACATGTAGCTGTCCAGTTTACCCAGCACCACTTATTGAAGAGACTGTCTTTTCTCCACTGTGTATTCTTGCCTCCTTTGTCATAGATTAATTGACCATAGGTGTGTGGGTTTATTTCTGGGCTTTCTATCCTGCTCCATTGATCTATATGTTTGTTTTTGTGCCAGCACCATACTGTTTTGATTACTGTATCTTTGTAGGGTAGTCTGAAGCCAGGGAGTATGATTCCTCCAGCTCTGTTCTTCTTTCTCAAGATTGTTTTGGCTATTTGGGGTCTTTTGTGTTTCCATAAAAATTTAAAAAAAATTTTGTTCCAGTTTTGGGATTAATTTCAAAAACATACATACAGCTCATACACCTTAAAAAACAAAAAACAACCCAATCAAAAATGGGCAAAAGACCTAAATAGACATTTCTACAAAGAAGACATACAGATGGCCAACAGGCACATGAAAAGATGCTCAAAATCACTAATTATTAGAGAAATGCAAGTCAAAGCTACAATGAGGTATCATCTCACACCAGTCAGAATGGCCATCATTAAAATATCTACAAGTAATAAATGCTGGAGAGGGTGTGGAGAAAAGGAAACCCTCATACACTGTTGGTGGGAATGTAAATTGATACAGCCACTGTGGAGAACAGTATGGAGGTTCCTTCAAAAACTAAAAATAGAGTTACAATATGATCCTGCAATCCCACTCCTGGATATATATATCAGGAGTAAACTAAAAGATACATGCACCCCAATGTTCATAGCAGCACTATTTACAATAGCCAAGGCATGGAAGCAACCTAAATGTCTGTCAACAGATGAATGGACAAAGAAGATGTGGTATATACATACAATGGAATATTACTAAGCCATAATAAGGAAGGAAATAATGCCATTTGAAGCAACATGGATGGGCCTAGAGACTATCATTCTAAGTCAAGTAAGTCAGAAAGAGAAAGAAAAATATATGATATCACTTTATTTGTATCTAAAAAAATGATACAAATAAACTTATTTACAAGACAGAAATAGACTCACAAATATAGAAATATAGAAAACAAACTTATGGTCACCAAAGTGGATAGTGGGGGAGGGGGCGGTAAATTAGGAGTTGGGAGCAGCACATACACACTACTATATATAAAATAGGTAAATAACAAGGACTTACTGTATAGCGTAGGGAACTATGTTCAATATCTTGTAATAATCTATAATGGAAAAGAATCTGAAAAAGAATATATATATATATATATATATATATATACTATAATACATATTATATATATATCTGAATCACTGTGCTGTCACCTGAAACTAACACAACATTGTAAATTAACTACACTACTATAAAAAAAAAGTTAATTAAAAAAAGTCGCCCCAACATTGGTGATGCAATTACTAGACTTTTCTACTTAAGGTGAGATTTATCTTGTTAAAGATGGTTCAGTACAAATACTCCATAGGGCTAACTTGGAAGCATTCTGACATAAGATATTGTATATCTAGCTTGTTCAAAGATGCAGATTTGACTTGCTGGGCTAGTCAGTAAGTAACCTCCTATATGTTTGGCACGTCCACATGGAATCATTCATTTATTAATGCCTGCATGCATTCATTCATATATATATTTGAACATGCATTCCTATGTGAAGCCCTGAACTAGGCACTGGAGGAGGGTGAGTAGCCAGATTAGTCAGACATCTTTTCTACACTTAAAGTATTACCATTGACAGTTATCTTTTTCTTCTTACCCTTGCTGATCCCAACAGGACCAACTTCTCCTCTGTGATTCTTTTCAGTTTGTAGTTTTTTAGTCAGCTACTTTTTTTTTTCTTTAAGCAAGAGCTCTTTTTGTCCTGTCCATATAAGCCTCTATTAAGAAGTTGTAACTCTAATGGGATGTAAATGTAAAGAAAATGTCTTATGGCATACTCCACATGCAGACACCCAGAGACATCCATTTTCTTCGACAAACACTTAAAACAATATGAAAAATTGAGGAAAGCTAAAGATTAAGCCATTAATAGCTACAAAGCTATTACAGTTTAGTAGCAGGAACATCCAATGACAAGTCACACAAATCTTGGGCACTTTGGGATTTTGCTGGTGGCAGGCACAAATAACATTCATTTATTATTTGTACATTTATGCAGAAAATATTCATTCTGTTTTTATTGTACATTAGGCCTGTTTTAAATGAGGGATTTTGTAGTGAAAGAAGAAAAACAAAGTTCTTGTCCCCATGTAACTTAAACTTTAGTCAGGAGAAACAGACAGCAAAAATTGTGTGATTTGTCAGGTAGTGATAAACAGTATGGAAAAAAAATAAAGCAGAGGAAGATGAGGGAAAACCAGCGAAGAGTCTGAGAGGGGCTGGACGGTGGGGTAAAAGGAAAATCAGGAAGAAATGGTGTCCCATTGGGTGGCAAGTATTTCAAGAATGGAATGACCGCTGTTTCAAAGGCTGCTGAAGTCTGAGGATGGGCTGTTGTGTTTGGCAACGTGTCCATTGGTGACCCTGACACGAGCTCTTTCGTGGGGTGGTGCAGAGAAAAGCCAAATTAGTTTGATTTCAAGAGAGAATGGGAGGAGAGGAAGGGGAGACAGAGAATATAAAACTCTCTTATGGACGTTTTGCTGACGGGCATAGTGAGGAACGGGATGGTAATTGGAGGGAGATGGGGCCACAGAAGGTAATTTTATACGGTAGAAAATATGGCAGCATGTTTGGTGCTATTGGAAATGATCTAGTACGGTGGGAATGTTGATGATGTGGAAGGTAGAGGGGCGATTTCTGGAGTGGTGTCCTTGAGTAGTTGAGGAGCATGGCTTGCTATAGAACATATATAAAAATTCATGTTATTAATTTTTAAGCATATATCCAAAGTATATCGGGTTGGCCAAAAAGTTCGTTCGGGTTTTTCCATAAGTTGGTACAGAAAAATCCAAGCGAACTTTTTGGCCAAACCAATATATGCATACATTTAAATTTTTTATTTATATGCTACTTTAATAGCATGCTATATGCATTTCAAAACACATATAAAAATCTAATTAAATCTTTGGAGGAAAAAATACATAAACAGAAGGCCCAGTATTTTCCCTCCAAACCACACAGATAGTCCTACACACATGCTCGTTGAGGTGTGTGCACTGTACTTTGGGGTTCTTACCTTTAGACAAGGTCACTGTCTGACACTGACTTGTCAAAAAGCAGTTGGAAGGAAAAAGCTTGGTCCTTCAGGTTTGAGAACACGAGGTTTCCTTTTATTCTGTTTTCTGCCTCGGAAAGTGTTTCGACCTTAAGCAACACCTTACAAAGGGCAAGGACTTTAAACATAGCGCTCGGGGTGATTTAGTTAAAACGTTCTTCAAATGCTCCTAGAGGTTACTTTTGTCACATGTAGTGTCACAAAATGCAAAAAAATACTCAGAAAGAGGAACAACCACATTTCAATTTTTATTTGTGGATGGTGAGTCGCTTTTTAACCATAGGTCTTTCCCATAACTTTCTCGAATCCATGACTGAAGGACAAAAAAATGTGCATCTCCTCATAGGTACAAACTAAAACCTTTCGCTACAGGAAGAGTGAGAGATGTGTCTATTTTTTTTTTTTTTCTGTAGTTTCTGTGTGAAAAAAATGCAGTTGCCAGCTGATGGGCAAACTAAAAACGTGTCCCCAAGTTGCAAAGAGTACAGAGTGTAAATGTCAGGCACTGGAGCTTTTCCCAGAAGTCGCATCCTCAGGAAGGTATTTTTCCTAATTATGAGGCTGAAATTATTGGCACAAGAAACACTGTTCCGTGATTGGCTAACATAATACAATAAAACAATGGTGTCAAGTTGAACCACTATGAACATCCATACAGTGGTCAAAGGAGTCCTTCCCACGGTTTCAGTGTGGTCCCAGTTGTAACCTGATGTCTCCAGGTTTGTCAGAAAAACACTCAGGTACAAGTGTCCCATTCGCAGTGTGTGGATCTCTTCCCCTAGAGACAGGATGGCCCTAAATCAGCCTTTCCATTGCAGGGGGAGCCGTCATGCTCCACATCTCCACGCGAGAGCCATCCTTTTCCTGACGGCTCGGGCTGTAGGACCCCTGGGTTGCCCTCTTGTTGGAGGCAACGACGGAGGCCACCACTGCCAGGAAGAGGATCAACAACAAGGCTAAAGTCACTGAACCGATGGCGGCGAAGACGTCTGAGAGCAAGTCGTCTGCCAACTGCAAGGATAGAAATAATTGTGATGTGAGTTACAGAGCAAAGGAGAACGTCCAGGTCAAGGAACTACCCTGGAATGGAAACCAAGCAGAGCGCAGGTGCCACTCAGTGCTGGAGAAAGATCAAGGTGTGGAAGGAAAGTCAGGTGTCCTTATTCCAAGATCATGAGAATGTGACTGTCTCTAGAGTCCAAGGTCTAGAGTCAGAAAGTGAGGCAGGAGACACCTACTGTGTCTACTCTGTGTCTTAATTTCAGTGACTGAGGTCATTTGTGCGACATCAAGGCCAAAGGATGAACCCGCACGTTTATTTGTAAAATAGTTCTGCATCTATAGAGATGTATGGCTCACAGTCTTTCGACTCCCTTGCAAAAAGTTCTGATTTTGCACTGAAAAAAAATTGTTGTTTTACAGCCTTTCTCGGGAAAGGAAGAAAATTAAATTAGTTGGGTCTCATGGGAAAGATCTTGAGACATAGGCTGGGCTGCAATGAGCTGCTTTCCACAGTCATCACTCTGACTTGGATTCGATGTGACAATTGAATGGTTGTGAAAACACACGTGCGCCAGAAAACTGCAGGCAGAGCCCCACATGGAGTAGCTCGGTCCTGGACTCTCAGGGGTGTGCCTTGGACAGAGTGGTTTGCCTAATGTTGATTCCAATGTGTTTGCCAAGCACTTTTTTAGCAATGGGTAAAATGAAACTGATTTAGTTGCATAGAAATATTAAAGACAGGACACAGTTGCTATTTGAATTTTTAACAGGTTTTCAAAGAAATATTTCTGTCAGGGTAAGTAAAAGCAGAAGTAAATTAGTTTACCTTCTCATTTAGCTTTCTCTAGGACCCATTCCCTGTTACCTAACCAAGCTACTGTTATAAATGTAATCTTTGTTAGTTTAACATCCTAGGGAATTTTAAACACCTTTGTTTTCCTTTGTGTTTTTACTTTGCTGTTGTTCACTGTGCTTTGATTTAGCCATTATATAATTAATATAATCCTTTAATACTGTATCTCTTCATAATATTGTCTTGGGTATACTCACTATGAGCCTTGTTTGAATGTGCTTCATTAGTTTCCTCATTCATTCAACAATGCTTATTGACTATCTGCTATAAACACTGAACTGAACTAGGAGATAAAAATAGAAGGTAAGTCAAAGTCTGAAATCTGGAGCTCAGACACGCACACACATATACACAGATAATCATACATTATAAACACGTTATGATAATGTCATAAATGAACTGCACAGGGGTGTAGGTAGAGTAATATTGGAATGTGGCATGTGATTACCTTTTGAAGGATAAATGAACATTCAAATAGTTCGAGCGGGAAATTCTACTTGGATGAAACAATTTGAAATCAAAAGGGCAAGAGTATATAAAAGTCCTTAGAGTTTGGGGAAACAGTAGGAAATCCGGCGTGACGAAATGTATTGTCCATAAATGTGTACATTTGAGTGGGAAAAGGATTTTAAAAGTTGGTGAGAGACAGAACTACAAGGTAGATGAATCTGGACAAGAAATTTGAAGGCTACACTAAAATTCAGACTTGGTCCTGAGGTCAGTGGGAGCCAGTGAAGGTGTTTAAGTGAGAGCATGATATATGATCAAGTCTGTGTTTCATTAAAACTTGGCTCTGGTAACAGGATGGAGGGTGGGTGGAAAGTGAAGGTGGGGCTGGAGGTGGAGGAAATAGGAGTTTATTGTATTAGTCGTGGTGAGATGACCTCGGTCTAAGTTTGCCAGTGGAGTGAGAACTCGAAGAGGAAAAGGTGGAGAGAGACTTGGGAGGCGGAGCCAGTCCACGGCAGACTGTGTGAGCGAGGCTGGGGGGAGCGGAGGGAAGACAAGAATGGTCACCACAGGAGGTGACCCTGTTGGTTGGGGTCTCATTAGCTGGGATAAGCTACACAGGAGCAGAAACAGGCGTGCACGGGAAGACTGCCTTTAGGCTGGGAAAAGCTAGCGTCAGGTTCCTGGGCAACATTCAGGTGTGCGCTGCTACTCTCCACATTATTGTCTAAAATTCTGGGTCACAGCAACTTTTCCAGTTATTGGAGAAAAAGCATATAGAGTTTCATAGAATTCAGTCGTTCTTGAGAAAAATTGTTTACCTCAACTAGAGGGCAGGTTCTCTGGCCACACTGTGTGGCAGTGACATCCTTTATCTGTAGGGATAACTGTGGGCTGGGACAGATGAATACAGCCATAGACCTGGCCTTGAAAGCTCAAGAGCCTGGGTCTCAGCAGGCAGATGGACCCCTTGGTGTTATCTGGGGACCTCTAGATTGTCTAACCCTCTTGTTCCTAGATGCTGAATTCTCCTTAATCTGTCCAGTAAACTGTGTCATCTTTGGGAGTCAATGGTTGTTCTGCTGGGTGGGTGAGTTGGGAGGGTCCACACCCACACAGAGAGGAGACGGATCACTTGGTTTGCCTCTGTTTTCTAAAATTCTCCAGCGTCTTCTCATTTGGGCTGAGAATGATTGCACGGGGAAAGCTAATGCCGCCCAGACCCTCGCACGTGCCACCCTGCAGCTGGAGAGGGAGGGGACATGGCAGGTGTAGGCGCTGAGTTCTCGTTGGGACCCCAGTTCTGGCAGAACCAGAGGACTGATCCGCTTCACTTATCTCGGGACCTGCGGGGAACCAAGGCTCTTGTCTGTAGAGGCTCCACTGCTCTCAGCAATGTGGAGAGAATGGAAGGGCCAGCTCCAGACCCGAGAGAAACCCCCTGCCTCTACCGGCTGTGTGCTGAGTGGCGGGCCTCAGCCAGTCCCTGCAAGACCCTGGGTTTGATCACCTGTAACACCAGATCCTAGCATCTACTCCCGGGGATGGGAGTCAGGAGACACAACACATGCAAAAGCCAAAGAGAATGTCCCAGAGTAAGTTCCCAGCACAGGAGAATGTGAGCAGCCGTGAAGATGTGATGTATCACCTCGCCGACTTCATTCAATTCTGAAAGATGACGCAGAACTCCCTCAGTGCCTCGGGATACAACCCGGGAGCCAACCTACAAACCTAACACGGCAATTCCGAGCTTCAGATAAAGTTTTGGATGAAATGGCTGGCCTAGCGATATCAGATAGGGCGCGTCACTCGGCTTTGGTGGGGAGCTGAGGGAGTCAGTTTGAAATTGCCTCTGGAGGGCCCTTTGCTTTTGAATTCCCCTGGCTGAAAGGCCTTTTTTGCTCTGCTATTCTTCAACTGGGCTTAAAATACACAGCCCTGGAATGGATCCTTTGATAGTTGAAACTGCTGGGACACAGGAACTGACAAGGCCGCCAGGTGTGGATCGTCCTGAAAAACAGCGTGAGTTTAAGGCCAGGCCTGTTTGGATGGGTTGTGCTGCTAATGCTGCACTTTTGAATAAACTTTGTCAGAAAAGATAGACCCCAAATTCATTAAAATTTCATGTAAAATTACTTTTCAGATGGCTTACGCTGAATCTGTATTGTCAACATCCCGTTTAAATGTACATTTTATACATGATCACATTAAACTGTGGTGACTTGGAACTCCCCATCTGCAGAATGAAATAAATAGGTGCTTCATTGTTTTTCCTCCATGGAAGATTCATTCTGAAACATTGACTGGTTGTGGCCAAATGTGACCCAAGGCAAGGATGCACGCTGGCATTCTCAGGGGAAACGGCCAAAACTTATTTTGAACCTTCTCACCTGAGCCTAGGCTAGAACACGCTGGAAATACACATTAGCTTTTTTCCCTTAAACTCCAGAAGAGGAATTCTATGCTGTGATTCCCCTGGGGGAGACTGGAAACAGAATGCACTTGCGAAACAGACGGAAATGGGTTTGAATCCAGTTTTGCCACTGGTGTCCTACACTTATCTCTGCTGTTTGCCCACCTGTAAAGCGGGAGTGACAGTTCCTGCGTCCTAGGCTTGCTCTGAGACGTGGAGTATCCAGGTGTGTGGAGCTTCTCTGAGGGGCAGGCTCAGAAGGGAAGTCAGTCCTTGTGGCCACTCCTGTTTAGCACTCTTCAGAGGGATGACCCTTCCCCGGCTGACTTCCCCGGTCCTGCTTGGGCGTCAGGACACCCACCAGATGCCACCCACTCTGGCAACAAGTCGGGACTCAGAGCCCAGCCTGGGAGCCGAGAGGGGCAGCCGCTGACCTGGAGCTGGCAGGGGCCTGGGCCATCTGGCCGTCAGGGCCCACAGCCCCTCACTAGCTGACTGCTGGTCAGTTCATCTGATTTTGAAAACACGGAACGAGCTGGCTTGTCTGGAAAGGAAAAGTAACGAGACTATCTCCGTCCTCAGCACCAGGATCCGCCTGTCATAATATTTAGGGCCAATTTGGAAAAACGTGAAAATAATAAACACATTGGAAGGAGCCTGGAAAAACAGGATATCTTAGGAAACTTGACCTCCTATTTCCAGGTGAAAGGAGGTGAAGACGTTAAAGCTTTGACTTGAGGTGAGGAAATTCTAGGACTGAGGCCATGGTTTCCCCCTTAGGGGCATATTTTTCTCACGTCGGATTTTGTAAAATCAGCAGAAGTACGTTTGTAGTTGAAAAAAGCAGAAATGTTGGGAGTTAAAAACTGGCTCCTGAAAAACACTAGGGTGGAGTGAATTCCCCAAATCCTTCTTAGAATTCAGTTTATATGTCCGTTGTGTGGAAATATGTGGAGACAGTTGAAGACAGGAAGTTAGAATGTTTGGATGTGCTAGTTGATTACAGGTTATATTCCAGCTTCAATACGTGAGTTTCTGAAATGTGTGTGTGTGTGTGTGTGTAGTGTTACACAAGTACATAATAGTACGGTATGTACTATTATGAGCGTTAGTGATTAATGGGAAAAATACTTTAAAGATGTTGTGTTTTTACAAAGCTGGTTATAATATTTACCTTCCATCTGTGTATCTAAAGTGAAATGAGGACATCTCTTTGACTCTCATCCTTCAAATTAAAAATAAAGAAGAGATAGATGAGTGAGAGAGAGAGCGAGAGAGAGCGAGCAAGCAGTTCTTGTGAATCACTATTGTAACAAGTAGGTCTTCAATTTGGTGGATGGTAGAAAACTCCCACACAGACCTGGGTCCTTGAACTATCTCTTATTAGTGAATTGCTAGGAACAGCCGTTTCCATAGTAATATTGAATATGTGCCAGAACTCTGTTTTTAAAATGAATATTGCTGCAGCAGCCAATTTTCAACCATAAATACACTGTCTCCTTTACAGTTATAAGGGGGGAAACAGGGTACTGAGAAGCTGAAAGCGGGGCCTTGGGCAGCATCCTGGCACAGGGAGGGGACCACCCAGCAGGTGCTCCTGCCACCGTGTAAAATGCTCAGGACTGGGAAGCATGGCAGCCACGGAGCCCTCTCCAGGCAGCTGACGGCTGCAGGGACCAGGGGGGGCGTCTGAACTGCAAGCCCAGTTGCATTTTCTCCTTGGTGCTCCCATCTCTTCATCCGCTGCTCTGCCTCTCCCAGAAGACACACAGGCTCTCAAAGGAAGACGACACAGTCTTTCAACCAATTCTCACCAAGTAATTACAGTTCCTTACAACTCTACTAATTGGGGACCGTCTTGACAGCCTGGTGATGGAGAAACCCGGCGACACGAGGTGGTTCCGGGCACCACCCCCACTCCCGGAGGGGTGCTGTCCTGGGAACCTTCTAATGCGATTTCCACATCAGGCCCCACCGAAGACGTTGGAATCGCTTCTGGAAATTTGGTGCGCGGGAGACAAATCAGAAAAGGAGCTGGTCCAGCACAAGGCTGCACGTTTGGGGTTGCAGCCCTAGTTGAAAGCATCCCTTCTTTCACAACTGACCACCAGCCCACGCGTGACGTGTGTGGGCTTTTAGGGGAAGAGCACCATTATTCTGAGATTTGAGGGGTGCTGTGACACTGGTCATGAAGGGACACAGTTATTCCTGCATTCAGCAGATGGTTCTTGAACACGCCCTCTGTGTGAGCACAGTGGGAGCTAGAATACAGTGGTGAGCCCGGCAGTTCCCAACCCCACCCATCTAGTGTTGGGTCTGGAATTCTTGCCCCGATGTCTCACAAGCTCTTTCCTACTCAGGACGCCACATTTTCAGCAGAAGCATAGATGTAGCTAGAAGTTTGGAGACACGGCTTTCCTTTTCTCTCTCCTTAAGCAGGTGGTATAAGTGATATAATTGTTCTCCTTGGAAGACCAGGTCTTATGAATAAAAATTCACTCTTTGCCTCATACAAGAACCAAATCCCAGCAGCCCAAACTCAGATTTCATTATGTTTTGGTAAATTCATTGTTTGAAGATAATTGCTGCCCTTTCTGCTGACCCTGGGTCAGGGGGGTTACCAGATGTTGTATGCACAGAAACGTTTAAATTCCAGGTAGGGATTATCACATCCTGTCACCTTCTCAGGGAGGCCTTGCCTGATTGCCCTCTTTAACTGTAATCAGCTTCATCTCTCTCCAGCACGTCGCGCCCTGGGACACCTAACAGTTCACGGGGGAAGTCCCTCCCCTCCCAAGGCAGAAGTTCCATCAAGGTGCAGCTCCATCCTCTGCCTCCCAGCCCCTGGACCGGCATCCGTGCCCCAGGGACCCCGCGGTGATCGCCACTGGGCAGAAGGCTTGCCCAGCAGCACATGGCGAGCTCTCAACTTCATGCACAGAGCTTCTCTCCAGGGATTCCTGCAGGAGGACACCCTCAGCCTGTGACCCACAAGAGGAGAGACAGCCGCTCTCTAACTCCGCTGAAGGGTCAGGGCGCCTCGGAGGGGCTGCGGGCAGACACTGGGCGGGGGCGGGGGGAGCGGGGGGGGGTGCGGCAGATCAGAAACCACGTGATCAAAGAGTGAAGGGGGCTATTATTATTATATAACTTGGCTACTATTCCTTTCTGTGGAATCCGCCACAAACAGTCTGCTTTCACCTTCTCCTGCACCAGAGCCCAGATGGGAATGTCATCAGGTGACACAAGCAGGAGATGCGAGAGATCTTTTTTTTTTTTTTAATACCATTTTCTAGGTGTGAAACATTCTTTTTGTCTCTGCTAGGTGACCCCCTGGACATTATCATGGCCCATTTTGGTCTCAGAAAACCTGGGTAGACAGTCATACTTCCTTTCCTTCTTTTTCTCTCCTTCTCCTTCTCTCTGCATTCCAGAAAACAGTGGTCGCCAGCTGAAGACTCGGGCTGTGTAGTGCGCACCACACTGTGAGCTGCACACACTTGTGTTTGTCAATCGGACGCCCTTTCCATCTTCATTATTTTACACTGGGATCCACTCAGAACGCAGTCCCCTGCCCTTCCGCTCGGGTTGCTCTCTTGTTCATTCTCAGGGTCGCAACCTGGTTAAGACAGTAACTGTCTCTTACGTGGCTGGTTAAACGGTCCTCTAGCCATCCTTTCTTGCCCCAGGATCTACCCCAGCCAGCCAGCCCTACAGAAAAAAAAAAAGAGCTTGCTTACCTGGCTGGGAAGCCCACGGATGCTATCCGCATCAGTCCTAACCGTGTCAAGCCTAACCTGCTGAGTTTTAAGTCAAGGCTCGTTTTGACTTTGCCCCCATTTCCCTGTGAAGGTCAGCATCAGCTACGCCCTGCACGTCTGCAAAGCGACTGTCCTTACCCGCCTTTCTCGAGCAGGAACCAGCCTCCTCCGCCCCTCCCCCGCCCATGCCGCTCCTCCAGGTTGAACACGCCCTTTCAGGAGACCTCTCCTCTGCTCAGAGCACCCTGGGGCTTAGCTGCCCTTTGCAGTTCCCCCGGGCACCCCGCGGGCTCTCCTCCCAGCATCTCATTCCCGGAAGCCCAGGGCTCAGCCCCGTTTAGAAGAGCTGCGGCCCGGCCTGTCCGGCGTGAACTGTCCCGTGCAGTTGAACGTGCTGCCCTGTTCATCAGGGGTTAGGCCACCCTCCACCCCGCCCCTCAGGATTGTACGGATGAGTATCTGTTTCCTCTGGAACTCTCCGACACGACCAAGTGCAGTGCTTTGCACAGAGTGGCCGATCAATTGTTATTGACTCACCCACTGGTAGTGCTCGTGGCTCTGTTGAACGCCTTGATTCGATTCTTTTTTCAGTCGTCGGGAGACTTCTCTACTGCCGGGAGTTTATTGGTGGGGACATGGTCCACCCATTTGTTCATGCGCTCATTCACTCACGCATCGTCAGTGAACACCGTCACCGTGGCAGGCAGCTCCCTGGGTCCTGGACACACGCGATCCAAAGGCATAGGCATCGCCTTCAGAGAGTTCACCGTGGAGTGATAGTCCCGGGCCGGGCGGCTACGCAAACCGCCACAGTTCAGGCGACGGGTTAGAGGCGAGTATGAAGGAAAGAAAGGCGAGAAGGTGGACTTCATGACATGCTCCAGTTTTCTTAAAGGGAGCTGCTGGAAGAAGGAGGTGAGGAAGCGTGTTGAAGGCACAAGGAAACACCACGATCCAGCGGGAGAGAGGAGAAGCGTGCCTGGGCCTTTCCTGCTTGCCTGGGAGGCCGGTGGAGGGAAGTGCTTCTTGCTTCTGCAGAGACCCACGCGGAGAAGCAGCAGCCCATGTGTCAGGAAAGCGTTCACCCAACCTGGGCAGTAACCACAACAGGTTCCCTTCCAGGAAGCTTCTCTCCTCTCCCTCAGCGAAGCAGAGGACAGAATCGCACGCGCAGTTTCATAGATATTCTCTGCAGGTTCTTTCCTAGCACATCTGACCTACACCTCTTATAAGAAACCTATCAGCCTCAAAGGCCAGGAGTCCTCTACTAACCTGGGTTTTGGAGGACACAGAAAGATTTAAATTTCTTTATACCCATTCTCTGACATGGTCTATAGATTTCAGAAGGTGATTGATAAGTATATCAATTGATTTTATACAACATTTCAAAAGCAAGAGAATATCCAGCAAACAAGTTAAAAAGGCAGGGGGACGTTTGAGATTAAATCATACTAAAATGACATGACAACTAACAACTAAATGCAATTGATTGTATCCTTGATCAAAAACAAAAATCTAAAGGACAATTTTGGGACAATTAGAGAAATCTGAACATGGATAGTATATGAGATGGTAAATTTCTTAAATGCCATACTGGTATATGGTTGTAGAAGGGAGTCCTCTTTCCTCGGAGACGCTGAAATATTTAGTGGTAAAGTGTTACAACGTCTGCAACCTACTTTCTAAAGCTAGAGCAAAAAAAGTATGTATATAGAGGTAAGAAAGGGAGCAAAATATTAAAAAACTGTTGAAACTGGATGAAGGATATGTGTTCACTGCACTATTTTTTTTTTCTGATTTTCTTTAGCTTTCATTTTTTTTTCCAAAAAAGTTAGAAAAGTAATACTTTTAAAAATGATGTTACCGTGAAAATAATTCCTCTAAGCCCCCAATTTGTGGATCTTGCTTCTTCACTATCTGTTTGTTCTTCTGCTACTCTGGGTCTTGCTGATTTCTCTCCCTGCTATACTTTTATTGCCTAGTAAATCTTGTTCCCATCGACGGTTTTATCTCCCATCTAGACACTGAGACATTCATGGATCACATCACATGCCAGTTTCCTCACACATTTGGTCCTAACCCTCCTGCTGGAGCCTAACGCAGTGCCAGGCACACAGTGGGCGTCCGTGGACTTCCTCACCATCTCCTGGCATTGTCCTTCCTGACCTAAAGGCTGTACCTTGGCCCTTTCCTCACTTGGAATTCTTTCTTCTTACCAACTTTCTTCAGTCGGTGAAAAGCTGCTATTAATTCATTCTCACATTAAGCAGGAGAAAGAATGCCAAATCCCCAACATCCTTATGGCTTATCACATGTCCTTTTGGCAAAGGTAATCTAGCCTGTGTCATTGTATTTATTGCCCCCAAATCAGAACCAGTTGCCAGAGTAATGAAGGTCTATTGGTTTGTGTTGGCTTAATCCACATCAGGGGGGCTTTAGGGGCATATAAGGATAATTTGACCAGCAAAAGGAAAGCCATAAAAATGATCAAAAACGCTAACAGATATGCTGAGAACACCAAGCTTGTTTTACTGAGGATTTATGGCCAACTTATCAGAAAATTATTTGGTCCAAGTCTACATTCAAATAGGTCCCTCAGTAATTCAGCAAAGATTCCAGCCTCTGAAAAAAACAGCCTCTATAATGAGATACTCCAGTAACCCCTAACTTGCAGCACATGTAGTTTAATTTTCAACAGTTGTGAGACTGCAGTAAATCCAGCTTTTGAATAACTAGTTCCACTGATACCTCAGACCTGCATTAAATTAGCAGAGCATGAAGATCAACGGCATCCTCTCTCCTGACATACCTGCGTCCATGTTTATTAACCAAATCGAGCTTAAATGTCTGACCTCCCCCACATGGCAGCCGTGCCAGCGCCTGCTGGGTCCCAGCAGAAGTGAGTGCCAAGTCACCAGGCTCTGCCGCATGATGTCAGCTGTGCCCCAGGCCCAGCTCTGGAGGTTGTATTTTATTGACCAGACTCAAATTGGTTTCCCCTCGTGCAGGTGATAAAGTGTGGCATCAAGTCACCCATGTGAAATATATTACCTTAACTTTGACAGCTTGTCATTGAAGTCGTTGTTTATATAATCTATTGTGCCATTTACTCTATTCTTATTTTACAAAGCAACAATAGAAATGAAAACCCTTGCTTCCAGTGTTTCATGGATGAATGTCTATACCCTGTACCTTCTCTTAAAAAAATCTCAGAAGTAGCTATTTCTATTGTCATTGTTGGTTTACATCAAATTATCAGATTTTCAGTTTCAAAGTCTGCCTCGTGGAAGATGAAAGCAGCATTGCGTGCTTTAACTGGAATCCTTTCACAGTGCAGCTCTCTCCCTTCCGAATCGTTTTGAGACTTGCTACGTCTAAACGGGGAAGGAGCCTGCCATGCTGAGGTTGGTCGGATCCAAAGTGAACATTCCTAAAAATCTATGAGCTTGTCACCACTTAGAACACCAGGGTACCTTACCACCAGCAAAGATAGAAACCTTCATATTGGGAAGATTGATTAAAGTAGTATTTAGTTTTAGAACTAAGGAGTTCTTTCAGAAGTCAGGCTTTCAAATTCCAAATAAGCCATTTGGTAAAAGTCTATGGCAGGATTAAAACAAAACAAAACACAAACACAAAAACCTTATGTCTGATTTTGATAATAGTCCACCTAAATGTCCCAAAATGCAACTGGGGGTAAAGATCTATTTACAGTGGTATTGAGGATGTACAGCCTTCCTTCTTGGGGGGACAAAAATAAAGTCTAACAGCATTTAACTCAGTCTAAAAATCCTGCTGAACTACAGTTGCCCTATCTCTATGTATTCAAGTAGCATAGACTTTGACAGCCTATTATAAAATGAGACTAGCCAATATAGCTGTGCTGGTTATTTTACACTTTTGGAGCTCTAGGTGTATGTACACAGTAATTATGATATACAACGTGTCTGCATTGCCTTTTGAAATAACGGTTTAGGAGATTCTTGCCTGAGAAGTTCTCTTCCTTCCCTACAAAGGGCTCAAAGGACGAATCTTCTCCTTTTGCCACTGACTAATTTCTAGTGACTGTTTTAATAAGAAGAAGATCAGATTCTGTTTCCTATCCAGTTCAGAGACCTTTTTAAGAAGGAATGAGATAACCTAGCTAACATGTTAAATTGTGTTTTAGTTCTATAATTTGTCATTAATATTCCAAAATATAAGGCTTTTCTCCGGATAAACTTTGCTGATTGCTGTATTTTCTCATATTCTGTGTCATACTGAAATTTTAATTATTTACATTCTTTTTTTTTCCTGAAGTTTGGAGTAATTGCCTAAAGAATATTCCCCTTACTAACTTAAATAATTTGAAACATGTGGAAATTTTGTTTTCTAAACTCCCAAAGAGACTGAGAACTGAGAATTCAAGCTATAAACTAAGCCTCTTCAGTTTTGTTGCTTCTTTTCCCAGACCCCAGAATAACACTTCTCTCCCACCTTTATAAAGTATTTCCCTTGGGTCTATAACTTTTCTATTCCACCACCATTTAGATGACTTGTCCTCAGGGATATGGCTGTGCTAAGAGCCTCGGGAAGAAAACCAAGATTAGTCACCAGGCTTGCAGAATCCTCCCCGATTCTGTTTACGAGGATGGCTGCCAATTCTCCAAACGTGCTCTGCACTCATGTTCTTTTCAGGGTCACTCTGCTCGCACAGCACAGATTAAACACACAGCCTCAGGACTCTCAGTGTTGTGAGGAGAAGCATTTACATTCCACTGACAGCGCGGGGTGTCAAAGGAAGCCATCTGCTCTGATTTAACGACACAAGGGATAGCTACGGCTCTGAGAAGAGAAAGAGAGTTACAACGTGGCTCACCTCAGCCAACCACTCCTCTGCGCGGCGGACCTGGGGAGGAATCACCTCCATATTAAGAGGCATTTTTATCCTTAGAGGTTCTTAGAGGTTGGCCCTCTACCCAATGGTTTCATTGTTCTCTTTTATTAAAATGTCTTTGCTACCGTTTTTTAGGCCTCTTCCCCTGGTCTCAGGAACCTAGAATAAATCTAGTGTTTCTACTACAAGGTGGCAACTAGATCTTTGATTATTTGTACATTCTACCCAGGCCATTCATCTTTTCGATATTCTACAATGAGATCAGCTGTAAAACACTTTGGAACTAAAAGGTGGTACATAGGGGAAAAAGGAAAAGTAATTAAAACCTGAGGACTTAATCTTTCCCTGGCATCTGACAAGTCACCTCATTTTAATCTTCACACTAGTCTAATGATACAGAGATCATTGCCCTTAATTAAAAGATCTTTTAAGCAATTTGTCCCAAGTAACAAATTACTTAAGCAGCAGATCCGGTACCCAAACGGTCAGGGCTTGTTCAGTTATGCACAGATGCATCCTAGGTAGAGCACTATATAGATGTAACCCCAAATCTACCCTGAATTTCAACTAAGTTACCCTTATTCGACATATTTACACACTGAGAGATGAGTAATAGTAGTTATTTTACACTTCAGGTCTCTTGCTATGGACAGCACTTATATAACCAGCTGCGTTTCCCTGCTTGTAGGTGTTGGTTTAATTTTTTGGGACTTTGCATGTCAGAATAAACTCCAACAAAGTAGGCTGAGAGGTGGAAGGATTTTGTTTGTGAGTTCTAGGAAGGTGCCCAGCACACAGTGGCTGTCTGGGAGGTAAGCTGTCTCTATATACTGTGCCTGCATAGACCCTGAAAAATTCAGGGGGAGAACAAAGAAAAGGACCCAGAATTCACAACTTTCAGTCCCATGCTTTTAACACCCCAGCATGTCTATCAAGAAATAAAACAAGGAAACAATGCAGAAAATCTCCCAGGGTTGTTGCTTGTATAAAACAGCCCTGTGCTACCCTCCAGTTTCAACACAATGTTATCAGGCGATGATTAAGAAGGTAGCTGTTTCCTCGCTTCTCAGTGTCAGAAAACAAGGTATCAAGCCAACAACTCCCTTTGTAGGTGCAGCACTGAGATTGCAGCCACATAGTGCTTCCAACTGTAAATATTAATGGTGAAGGAAAGAAAGAGGTCTTCCCTGGCTCTGGGCTGCCTGAGCTCAGCAGATTACATGACACTCTGGCATGATTTGCTGAGATGTAGAAAATTGAACTTCTTGTTAACAAGTTTCCATGTATTTTTTACTCCATCAGCAGGTTCTTGAATCAATGCCTAGATTAGGTTTGACTAACATCAGCACAATTTGACTTTGATGGAAAGTTTAAAATTTATAATTAAAAATTGTACATCCATTTGCTAATTTCCAAGTAAAAGGAGCTAATCCTTCTGGAAGCTATAGCATTTATACCTGGTTCCCCAAAGCACCATTTATACCTGGTTCCCCAAAGTTCTTTTGCTTCCTCCTGGATGAAGAAGTCTATAATGCTTTTAGGACACTGGGGAACACTCAGGGGCAAACTAAGAAGGCCTTTTACATTTCACCCACTGCCAAAGGATTTAAGGTTTCCATGAGCTTGGAAGAATGACAGGGTTGTTTTTATACTCCTTTTGAGACACTAATTTCAAAACCGTTATATAGGAGCTCCTATTTTCTTGTAGATTTAAAAAAGTGGACTCAACATTGTTTACGTGAAAACACGCATGCATATTTTACTCTATATAAAGTATATAAGTATGATTTATAGTTCCTGCGCTCAGTAAATGCCGGTTGATGAGGATGGTGATACAGGAGTCCCTAAAATGCACTTAAGCTGTCCCACTGCAATGGCACATGACTACCCATAAAGTCTGGCGCAAAAATGTTATCCTACACTACCATGTACAAAATCAAGGAAGGCAGCATTACCTGTGTACAAAATGTTATAAAGTCTACCTACTTTTATTTATAAGAACATGCTTTGGGGCTTCCCTGGTGGCGCAGTGGATGAGAGTCCGCCTGCCGATGCAGGGGACATGGGTTCGTGCCCCGGTCCGGGAGGATCCCACATGCCGCGGAGCGGCTGGGCCTGTGAGCCATGGCCGCTAAGCCTGTGCGTCCGGAGCCTGTGCTCCGCAATGGAAGAGGCCACACAGTGAGAGGCCCGCGTATAGCCCCCCCACCCCACCCCCCAAAAAAGAATACGCTTTGAACTGTGTAGCAAAAATTCTAATTGGCGTATTCTCGGCCGTGGACTCCTACAGTTCATTACATGCCATGTGTCTGTCTTATTGTGTGATTTCAAGATCCAAACTTTTCTATATTTAGAAAGCTGCACTCAAACAGAATATAGCATCTTCTTCTCTCCTGTCAACTTCAGAGTTCATGACACATTGTAGGTGCTCGAGTTATTTTTGACTGAATTGACAAATTAGATAGCATTGTAAAACAAATGCAAAAGCAAACTTGACATAGATGACGAGCAGCTCCTGATCTATCCAGGTGATACTTGGTTTACTTGTCAGGTAGAGAGGAAGACCTGGCAGATCTGCGTGTCAAGGCCCACCTGGGCCTCACTTTGAACTCAGAGAACTCAGCAGGAGCCTGTCATTGTAACTGCAATCTGTGACCACTGGAATGAGTAAATCAGTGAACAAATACCTTAAAAGGGAATTGGGCCAAGGATGGTGTCCTTGTCAAATCTGCTCTAGCTAACAGTGCCATGTGAGTTAATAAGCGGGACACAGCCTACTCCTCCCTCCCAGAATATTTTAGTTGATCAGGGAGCCACTCAAATGCTTTGCCCTTTGTAAATGCACATCACCTTCGTGACTCTCACAATGCCTCCCAGGCTCTTTACATCCCAGAATGCCTCTGTACAAAGGTGCACGTTATAGTCCCAACCCGCCTCCACCGCTGTGGTGGAAATCCTGCCAAGCACGCCACCATTTCTGTCTCAGGGCAGAAGACAAATTATATGCAATTACTCAGAACCTGTACCTCTTGAGCTCACCCCACAAGGTGAGTGGGAAGCTCAAAGTCATCACTTAGGGTTCTGCAAATACAATATTAAACTGAGATGCTTATATTGGTTTCTGTAATTCAAGAGCATTATTTTGGTAATTTAAGTGGCAATGGAGTTATCCCAGTTCAAACACACATGACCTTTACCCTCAAGAAGCTGCAAATTAGGATAACGTACATACTGCCAGCTGTGAATATCTTTAGCATTCACAGGACTTAACTGGTAAAAATAAATAGGTACTGGATTCCATGAGAGCCACAGAGGAGATTTTACAATCTATCTTCCATTTCCATTTTTTCATTTTCTCCCTGGAAATGTTCTTCAAAACATTCCAGAGTTCCCTGGATGCAGTTTGTCTCATGAAAAACTTGCATTTCTTTAAACTATATATAATGGTACCTATTTCAAACACCCATTTTACAATTAAGAAATGCTAACATTTCTGAAATATTTGGGTAGGGCAGTCTGCTTAAAAACAATATCCAAGTGTTGTGTTTTATAATTTAGGAAACAGAAACCCAAGATTGTATTTTGGAGGAAAATCAGTGTTGAGTCTGAGTAAATCACTTAACTTGTTTGGGCCTTAGTTTTGGCATCTGTAAAGTGGCAACAACATTCCTACTGATGCTAAGATTAAATGAGATACTACACGTCGGGCACTTTTGATCATCAGGACAGCTTGACATCAGAGAAGGCCCAGCTCCCGTAGGAAGAGACACCAGGGGGCCCTGGTCACCTGGTCCCTGAGCCAGTGGGGTTTCCTGGGCTGGTGACTCTTCTTGGGCAGTTGATGGTCCACTTTCAGAAACTTCTGGCTTCCTTAGCTCTGAAAATAGATGGCACTAACCACAGAAATGCTTCAACCACCTCCTGCTTGGTCTAGGGTACATTTTATAAGGATTTGCACAATTGGGATATTTTAAAAAAGTGACTAAATGTATTTATTAATCTTATGTACTTTAAGATGATGAATGATAGCAGCATTAGTCTATAGCCTCAAAGAATCTTTTCTTCATGGTGCTGATCCAGGGAATTTGCTCAATTTTTAGGGAAGGGAGACAATCTGAATCTCCTCAGACCAAAACATGCCTTTGGTCCTTTGAGAAGAAAAGGGAGAGCATCATGGGCCTGAAAATCCTCAATTAATGAATAAGAACTTTAGAAAGATACAAGTGAAGTTTAAAAAAGATGCTTAAAGCCAATCGTAGTTAACAAAACGATGCCTAGAGGAAATTTTAATTGGTAGAAATCAAAAATTAAGTTAAAGAATATGTGCCTTTAATAAGCTAGTGAAAAAACAGCCCCCCACCCCACCAAACCTATTCAACAAAACTTCCTGCCTGAACAGCATTATTTAAAAAAAAAAAAATAGAATATCTGAAACAAGGAACAGTTTGTATTAGTTTGAGTTCTAATAGGAAAGAATAAGACTGAGAATATCATTGAGGCATTTTCATCAGTTAAATAAAACCATCATTAAAGAAAGGTGCTACCATTTTTGGTGGAAGGTAATCTTTCTAATCAAAGTGAGTGGCAGCCCACAGATAATCACAACCTATTGGTAATAATTTAGAGGAAAGCATGGAGAGGCCTAAATCATGTTATTAGGAAATGACTCTTCCTTCTCGGACCGGATTTCAACAGGAGCTTGGATCCATAATCTTGCCCTAGCTTGAATTTATCTGATTTTACATCCCATCACTTCCCAGCATCCTTCATCTGTCCTAGTCAGGCCTGGTCACTCTGTGTACTTCACATCATCCAAACTTTGTTCCCACAATCGCATCTTTTCTTGTGACCTTCCTTCTCTCTTGAATGCTCTCCCGTTTTCTGTCCTCCAAATAATCTTTCTCGTATTTTATGGCCTCTTTTAATTCCCATAACCTCCATGAAAACTCCCCCTCTTGGAATAGCTCATAGTGACCAGACTTCTGTGAATTCATACTGTGCTTTTACTCAGTAACATAAATTAGGGGCTGTTTTCAATATGTCTTGTAGTTTCTCTTTTTCCTCTGAAACTAGATTGTTGTTTTCTTGAAATTCTTAGAGCAGGGATTATAGATTCTATTTCCCTGATTCCCTGCCCTCCTTCCTCGCGCCCTGTGTCCAGCCCACTGTCAGACAGGTTGTAGAAATGCATGCGTGGATGCGGTGGTTACTTCTTTGACTCTCGGGGGCAGGCGACGGCACTGACTCGGCAGTTCCCTGCGTCGTCGCGGGACGTGTGCAAGGACAAAACTTTGGATTTCCTGCTGAGAGGCCCAGAATGTCAGCTCATCTCACGGGAGCAGTTACTGCAGAAGAAGGTGGCTCAGAGGGAGGATAAGTTGGCAACGAGGAGGAGGGAGTGGACGGCTCAAACCCTCAGGTGCAGCTGAATTCGAAAAGGGTAGAACATTTGGGCATTTCTTTGTGAGGCTTGTCTGACCAGACAAATTGTGAAAAATGATAAGCTTTGGTCTTGCTAATGGTGTTCTCGGGGCAAATATGGGCATTTCATCCACGTCCCCGGGCATGTGTGGCAGCCGTAGGGCCCTTTCTACTTGGGAAGAACTCTAGCTCCTTCCCAGGTCCTCCTTTTCTCCTGGCACCACCTGAATTTCTTCGGCGTCTTTCCCTCTCTCGTTGCGTAGGGCTCTTCAACAGTCAGTCCGATGTTTATCGTCTTTTGGGATCAGTGCCATAAATCTCCCTCCCTGTCTTAGGTCTTTAAAGCCTCTTTCCGTTGATCCCGAAGGAAGTTTATGGCTCTGATGGCTCTTCTCCAGCTTTCCTTTCTCAAACCCTTGAGAGGCAGATGCAGTTATACAAAGAAGAATTCATGATCATCTAGGCAGTGGGTAATCATAAACGCAGCATGGCCCTTACACACGAACGAGAACTTGGGATCCTGAGCTCTCTTTGCTAGCAGGCACACAACTTTATTTGTGACTTAATTTCTTCTGTGAAAACCAATTTAATTAGCCCTTGGGTAACAAACAATCAAACAAAACCAAAAATCATGTCAGGAAAACATGAGTTTTTGTTTTGTTAAGAAAATTCCTGCTCATTCTAAGACCTGGTCAATTATCTTCCATGCGTAACTCTCCCTGCCCTCCCCACCTCTGTGTAAACCCCATACCACAAATCATTCATTCGTCCATCTATTTATCCCTTCAGTAAGTACTGAAGCACCTGCTCTGCCAGGCAGGATTGCCAGGCACTGAGGTTTCAAAGTTAAACAGCCTTCCTGACGCTCACAGCCTCGAGGAGCATCTGCACCATTGCTCCTGGGTAAGTGGGGCACACGACCCAGAGCCTGGATGCTCGGTGCTACGCCTTCTGAACTGGATCTGCTTGGGAAAGGTGTGCTTAACCTCTGACTCTGTGTTCTCATCAGTAAAATGGGAAGATAATACCACCTAAGTCTCGGCATTTTTGTGACAAATAATTAAGATAATGTGTGAGATGCCCTTAGCACAGTGGCTGGCTCAGAGTAAGCTCTACAGTTATTAAACTTTATTAGCCTTGTTACCATTAAATGTTACGATGGAGGTGTGTTTGGGATGGTGTGGGAGCGTGAAGGCACTCCCAGCCCTGACGGGGAGGGAGAAGAGAAAGGAAGCCTTCACTGGCAAGTTCTGAGCACATATATACTTGACCAGGCAAAGGATGAAATGAGAATTCAAAGCTCACAGAGCAAAGAGCAACAGATTCTTTAAAATGCCTTTTTTCCAAGTTGCAACAGCGGTCAGTTCCTACTGGTTTTAGAGGAGGTGAATTAAAAGGACATGGATTTTAACAATTCAACATATTCATCTTTGAAGAGAGGAAAACTTACACTCCTCTCCTGAATTACTAAGATTTTTAGGGGCCCTATCCATTCTGCTATAATGGAATGCTTTCCTAAAAGCAAAGAGGAAGTCAAATTAAATATATCCCGGAGGGCTGCTCTGAGAGCGTCCTTGGGTGTCCACGTGACTATGTTAGAGGTGAGAGCCCACATCTTTATGAATCTAAGCTTCCTCTGGGAAATGGTTCAGGAAAGAGCCAATTTATATCAAATTTCACTTCAACATGAATAATAGGGTTTCTGTGCATTTGTTTCTTGGATGGAAGTAACGTTCCCCTAACGGAGAATGTAGATCACTTATCCTCAAGACACTACCATCACCAAAGGGGTTACTAAAGACCAAGCCTTGCCTTTTTCGTTCTGAGAATTTGGCGGGGAAAATGGGCCAACTTTCTGTACTTAATATATGCACTATCAGTTTCATCTTAATTTTAATAACTATGGGACAGGCTGAATACACACACATACACACAAACGGTTCTCAAAGTTAGAAACTGCCACTTTGAACTCACCTCAAAAACACTTCATTCATTATATTGGTTAGTTAATATTTATTATCTACTATACACGACATCAAGTTGGCTATTGAAAAATTTGAGGGAACATACTCGCTTTAAAACAGATGTTTTCCTGAGTTTTAGGTATCAACCAGAGTGATTTCATTCATTCATCAGAAATTAATATGTGCTTTGCCACTTTGAATAACAAATATACGGGTACCTCAAATTTCCTTTATAACATAGTCTTGCTATCAGCATAGGATTATCAAAAAATGTTAGGGGAAGTGGGTGGGAGTAATATTATTCAGAGATTGATGTGCAACTAAATTAAAGTCAGGTAGACAATGAAACAATCATGAATATGCTTTCCAAATGATCAAATATATTTCTTTGCAAATAGCCTGTTTGTTTTTGGAGGAGTTATATTTAATACGGTGCTTTCTTCCTCTATACAGTTAGTCTCCAATAGATTTCCATCCCACGTGAAATAATCTGTGGTCCAGTCATTACAATGTGAGAAGAAGATAATAGCCATGATCCTTATGCCTTTTTAGAAGGAAAGAATTTTTCTATTTTTATCAAGGTTGGGAAAATAATATACATATAACCCATAAATATACATTATGAGTCACAAAAGTGTCAAGGAAAAATAAAGTTAAAACAAGTACGAATTTCAAGTCAGGTATCTTGATATTTAAATTTGTTCACATATGAAATCTCCTAGAGTGTGCCTAGTTTTTGGCTCTCCCAAAAAAGATTAGCAATGGATTCAGTGAGCTGCAGCCTCCTTTCCTAAAGCCAGTATAAGTCAGTCGAGAAGAAAATCCATACTGTATGAGAATTTACACACTCCATTTTTGAAAAGAAAAATTAGGAGAAACTAAATTCATGTTATGTTGAACTAGACGACATCATGATATTCACTTGCATAATAGTAGTCTTCAGTTTTATTGATCACAACTCTGTTTTTAATAGATGGAACCAATGCCAAAAGTTTTTCTTGAGTAAAAAGCAAGCGGAATAACTCAAGAAAATGATAACAAGATGCAATCAACTTCAGTATTCACTTTGAGTCATTCTGGGAAGTTAATTGGTTTGTAATGTGGTCATCTGATTTCTAAAATGATCTGTGATCGACTTCAGTGACATTCTGAAGAGAATGGAAGTGTGTCAGGTAGAGATGATGCTTCTCCGGGGGGAATAACTAGGATGTGTCTCGGTTTTCCTAGAACAATGTCAGTTCAGGCTGTTGTGCCAATGTAATTATGAATAGTGCTTCCTTTCCCTCTCAAAGTATTCCAGTTGAACAATAAGTAGTACAGTCATCCGTGTCATAACCAACACACGACATTACTTTCACTTCAAATATCTCCATGGTTTACAGAATTGGAGAACTGTGTGGGTGGAGCTATACGTGGAAGTCACCCAGTTCCCTTAGTCCAAGCGCTTCAGAGCAGGAGCGTGTCTTTTGCGTCTATTTTAGTTTCTCACCAAGCTTGGCTCAGAGCCTTGTTTATAGCAGACCCTTGATAATGGTGGATGAATGGGTAAATAGCTGATTTTAGAAATCAGTTTCCACAAAGTCCAATATTGTAGCAAAAGGCAAGGATCACTTCAGGGAGTTTTTTTTTTTTTTTTTAATGATGAGAACTGATTTGACAGGTAGCTAAAAAGCTGTATGATTTGGTTAGCTAGTCAACTCAGCGGCAGACTTCAACCTGCTTATTTCCCTCTGCTGTCTGTGGTTTAACACCAACCAATTAATTCACTTACGCCTGCAATCCAGGAGCCCTGCTCCCTATCGCTGGTTTCCGTTCTACTTTGGACACATGAAGAAATGTGTTCTGACATGAAGAAATGTGTTCTGAAGGTGAAACTCTATGTTACATGATTTCTGTGAAGCCGGTGGCGATGACCTCACATTAAGAAATGAAGAGCATTAATTATAGTTGGTGAAGCAGATATCTTAATAATGTGTGAAAAGATGAAAGGAAAACAGATTAGTGAACTGAATCAGACCTGATTTCAGTGATTGAGATACATCAAAATAACATTTAAGAACCTTTTCCTGTGTTAGTGCTATATTTACTCCTTCCTGAATGCTAATTAGCGGAAACTCAGTGAAAAGTGACGGGGCTTTTTAAAACTGTGATTTGAAGAGAATGTCATTCTGGGTGCCTCTTTCCTGAAAGTCAAATTGAGAGCCCAGAGAGACTGCTGTTCAGAGAAAGATGCTGTGCCCTTGGCCAGTGCTCTGTTCCCATCAGGAGCCCGAGGATGTGGGCCGGTTGGCGTCACCCTTGACATCAGCCTTCTGGATCAAACACAACCCTAATCCTCTCAGAAACCGTGCATGACCCTGTCATCCACAAACAACCCCAAGTCCCTGCCGAGTCTATTTTTCTTTTCTGCTTTGCTCTCTTAATTTAATGAATTTTGTTTAAGTTTATTAGGATAAAGAAGAATTTCCTATCACTTGCTAGATTTACTGTGTTTCAATGAATGGTTCCCACCCTGAAAATCTGGGACTTTCTGAACAGGTTCCCTCAATCAGGCCATCTATTCATTTACATGAATGTTCAGACTCTTCATTTAGCCAGAATAAAGAGGAATTTTGTTGTTAGACCCATCTGCCCACTCCTCAAATCCCCTGTCTTCTATTACACAGTCACCTCCCTTTTCCTTCTAGAGGTGTCGCAAACAGTCATAGGCACCAAAGTTTCAGGGTTGAATTGGAAAGAAGTTTCTGTTTGGTTTTCAAAACCATTCTTGATGATGGCTAACATTTTTTATTTTTGCCAATTTGGACCACAATAACAAAGGAACTCCTGCTAATTATCACTACAGCCCCTTCCTAATTGGTAATCTCAAATCTTTCTTTAGCATGAGAAATGGAAGACTCTAATGAACCCAAGCTCTGATGTTTCCTATATATTTGGCCTTGAGCAATTCAGGTAACCTCTTTAAGTCTCTATTTATCTTTAAATAAAGATAATAATGCCTCTCAGCGTGATTATGAGGGGGAGAAACTGGGGTTATTAATGTAAGTAGTAGAAAATGTGACAATTTTTTTTTTTTTTGGCAGTACGCGGGCCTCTCACTGTTGTGGCCTCTCCCGTTGCGGAGCAGAGGCTCCAGATGCGCAGGCTCAGCGGCCATGGCTCACGGGCCCAGCCGCTCCGCGGCATGTGGGATCTTCCCGGACCGGGGCACGAACCCGGGTCCCCTGCATCGGCAGGTGGACTCTCAACCACTGCGCCACCAGCGAAGCCCGAAAATGTGACAATTTTTAACCTCCCACCAAAGAAGACCACAGGACCAGATGGTTTCACTAGTAAGTCCTACCAAACATTTAAAAAAGAATTAACTCCAGACCCCCCTGGCAGTCCAATGGTTAAGACTCCATGCATGCAGTGCAGGGGGTGCGGGTTCGATCCCTGGTCAGGGAACAAATATCCCACATGCCGTGCAGTGCGGCCAAAAAAAATAATTATTATTATTTAAAAATTTAAAATATAAAAGTAAAGAAAAGAATTGACTCCATTTCTTCTCAAACTTTTCCAAAAAAGTGGAGAGGAGGGAACATATCCAAAATCATTTTATAAGATCAACATGACCCCAATACCAAAGCCTGACAAAGACACCACAAGAAAAGAAAACTACAGGCCAATATCCTTGCTAAACGTCAGTGCAAAAACCACAACAAAATACTAATAAACCAAATCCAACAACATATGAAAAGGATTGTACACCATGATCAAGTTAGATTTATCCCAGGGATGCAAGGATGGTTTGACATATGAAATTAATCAGTGTCATACACCACATTGACAGAATAAAGGGAGAAAAATCACATGATCATCTCAACTCATGCAGAAAAAGCATTTGACAAATCTCAATACCATTTTATGATAAAAACACTCAAAAAACTAGGAATAGAAGAAAATTACCTCAACACAATAAAGTCCATAAATGAAAAGACCACATACTCAATGGTGAAAAACTGAAAGCGTTCCCTCTAAAATCTGGAAAAAGGCAAGAATTCCCACTCTCGCCACTTCTATTCAGCATGGTAATGGAAGTCTGAGCTAGAGCAATTAGACAAGAAAAAGATATAAGTGTTCCAAATTGGAAATACCTAAAATTTGTCTGTTTGTAGATGACATCTTATATGTAGAAAACTGTAAAAACTCCACAAATAGCTTGTAAAACTAATAAACAAAATGAGCAAAGTTGGAGGATACAAAATCAACACACAAAAATCAGTTGAATTTCCATACACTAACAATGAACAACTAATTAGAAAAGGAAATTATTAAAACAACCCTATGTATAATAGCACCAAAAGTATAATTCACTTAGGAATAAACTTAATCAAGGAGCTGAAAGACTTGTACACTGAAAATGATAAAATATTAATGAAATAAATGAAAGACAACACAAGTTAATGAGAAGACATCCTGTGTTCATGGATTGGAAGAATTAATATTGTTTAAATGTCCATATCACTTAAAGCTATCTACATATTCAATATTATTCCTATTAAATTCCCAATGACATTTTTTTCAGAAAAAAAAAAAAAGCTCACATTTATACAGAATCTCAAAGGGCCCTGAGTAGCCAAAACAATTTTGAGAAAAAAGAAACCTGGAGGCCTCACAAGTTTTGATTTCAAAATATACTACAAAGTAATCAAAATAGTATGGTACTAGAATAAAGACAGGCATATAGACCAATGGAACAGAATGGAGGGCCCAGAAATACACCCTTGGATCTATAGTCAGCTGATCTTTGACAAAGGTGCCAAGAATACATTACAGGGAAAGGATGGTCTCTTCTCAACAAATGGTGCTGGGAAAACCAGAAATCCATGTGCAGAAAACTGATATTAGACTCTATCTTACACCAAACACAAAAATCGAACTCAAAGTGGATTAAAGACCTAAACATAAGACCTGAAACTGTAAAACTCTTAGAATAAAACATAGGGGAGAAAACCCCTGACATAGGATTCGGCGATGATTTCATGAACACAATGCCCAAAGCACAGGCAACAAAAGCAAAAATAGACAAGTAGAGCGACATCAAACTTAAAAACTTCTGCACAGCAAAGGAGACAAACAACAGAGTGAAAAGACAACCTATGAAATTTCCAAGAAAATACTTGCCAACTCTCTTTCTAATAAGGGATTAATATTCAGAATATATAAGGCACTCCTACAACTCAGTAGTAAAAAAAAAAAAAAGCTAATTAAAAAAGGGGGGAAGGACATGAATAGACATCAAGTAAGGCATACCCTCTCAGAGCCTTAGATTCTTCATCTTTTATAGAAAGAAGTTGGACTAGATGGTTTATGAGAACTTTTTAACTCTTTGATTCTCTGTTCTGCATTAATAATTCCAAATTTAGGAGAAGCATCCTGGCACTTATCAGGCCCTTCTTATGTAATAGGTAAAACAATATGAAGTTGCCATGTTTGCAAAATATGCAATTTCATGTGGTTCTGTCTAATATTTCAGTGTCATGTACTTCTGTGTAACGACTGAAGGAGAATTATCTTAATATTCCTTTAGAGGACACCCTACACTTACAATGGAATATTTTTCTAACATCATAATTTTACCATAAGAGTTAAAAAAGAAAAACACCACCCAAATAAACTTTCCCAGATGCTCTGTTTTTCCCCCGGTTATTGCCTTGATTCGATTACAGATCTTGCCTGAAACTGATTGACTGCAGAGCAATGCCAACCGCAAAGTTTGCTCTCAAAAGCATGTGAAGAACAGGACAAGCATCCAGGCCCAGTCCGTTCTTGCTATGGATGATAAAGATGCCTTTCAGAGGGTGAATGAGGAAGAACTGATGGTGTTAGTCTTTCAGTTTCAAAGGAAGCAGCATAGTAGATTATTGTATCAGAAAATATATTCTTTTTTTAAAAATTAATTAATTAATTAATTTATTTATTTATGGCTGCGTTGGGTCTTCGTTGCTGTGTGCGGGCTTCTCACTGCGGTGGCCTCTCCCGGAGGGCATTATGCCAAGTGAGGCAAGTCAGACAGAGAAAGACAAACACTGTATGATCTCACTCATATATGGACTCTAAAAATGTTGAACTCAAAGAAGCAGAGAGCAGAATGGTGGCTGCCAGGGGCTGAGGAGTGGGGAAAATGGAGAGATGCTGGTCAAAGGGTACAAACTTTCAGTTGTAAGATGAATAAGTTCCAGGGATCTAATGTACACCACGGTGAACATATATAGTTAATAATACTGTATTCTTGAAAGTTGCTAAGAGAGAGGATCTTAAATGTTCTCACCACAAAAAAGAAATAGTAATCATGTGATGTGATGGAGGTGTTAGCTAATGCTAAGGTGGTCATCATTTTGCAAAATACAAGTGTTTCAAACCAACACACTGGACACCCTAAACTCACAGGATGTTATATGTTAATTATATCTCAACAAAGCTGGAAAAATACTAAAAAAATACAAGTGAACAAAATTCAAAAATACAAAAAATAATACAGATATGGAGAATAAAATGCAAAAGTTCAATAGATCTATAATAAGACTCCGAAATGTATATTCCCAGCTTGCCATGTCTCTTGAACTTCAGATTGGAATATTCACACTAACTAATAATTGTACTTGGATAATCCATTGACCTTACATGTATTCATTTATTCAACTAACAAAAATTTAAAAAATAAGATTCACCAAATTTAACTTTTCATGTACTCAGATCTACAGCTTCTCCCAAACAATCATAAGATCTTACTGCTTGAAACTTTGTTAAATGAAGCCCTTTCTCTACATCCTGTTTCACTATAGAAGGTAGCTCAAAGTGCCCTGCCCTTTTGTCTGTATCGCTGCAACAGCCTCCTAAATGTGTCTTTATGGGTCCAGTCTTGCCCTGCTTTGAAGCCATTCTCTCCTTAGAAGCCCAAGTAATCTTCTAAAGTGCAAGCGTAATCATGTCACCTCTCTGTTTGAACCCTATCAAAGACTCTCCATTGCTCTTAGGAAGAAAAACCTAGGTCCCTGATATGGCTTCCAAGGACTCACTTCCGCTGACTCTGCAGCCTCAGGCTTACTCCGCCCTCCCCGGCCCCCACCCCCGCCAACTTCACATGGCCACACTGCACACCTCTGCAGCCCCTTCTGCTGACATGCCCCCTGCTATTCCAGCCCTCCTGACACAACCTCATGTCTGTTCGCCTTTGAATCTCCCCTTAGGCTTTGGGACTTTCTTTGACCTTCTGCCTTTAAGACTGGGCAAAAATGCCCCTCCTCTGTGCTCCTCTAGAGCTGGCACTAAGTTCCATCCTAACACGGACCCAGGAACTCTCCTCCTCTGTTGACCTACATCCTCTATAACAGCGGTCCCCAACCTTTCTGGCACCAGGGACCCATTTTGTGGAAGACAATTTTTCCACAGACCCTGGAGGTGGGGGCATGCAGGGGGATGGCTCAGGCAGTAATGCCAGCGACGGGGGGATGGCTCAGGCAGTAATGTGAGCGATGCGGAGCGGCAGGTGAAGCTTCAGCTCACCTGTCCACCGCTCACCTCCTGCTGGGCAGCCGGCTTCCAAACGGGCTGTGGACTGGTACCAGGGTTGGGGACCCCTGCTCTACAAGACCCTCAACTTGCGGGCAAGTGCTGTGTCTAATCTACACTTGTATTCTCAGTACCTAGTCCAGGGCACAGCACATAGTAGGTATTCATCAGATATTTTTGAATAAATCAAAAGAGTAAAGTAGAGAAATGAAATTAGTCCACATCAGTAATAATTTTGGTAGTTGAGAATAATTTTCCTATTTCTTTCACTGGTTTTCTTCCTAAATCACTAAACTCAAATTTTATGTATAACCATTTCTAGAAGAGGCTCCATTTAAATTTTGCAAAATTAAAGCTGAATAACTTCTGTTTTAAAACTCAGACGTGGCAAAAGGATCTTTAAATACAATTTAGTGAAGAATTTGGAAGGTGAGAGATATTGGTTGCCCTTATATTGAAAAAAATATGTATTTATAAAAGGTTTATCACAGTCCCTGGCACAGAGAAGGTTCTTGAGAGTGTTAAGTGAATTTGTCTTTCTGTGCTGTCAAAACACTAATTTCTCCCAACCTCCCTGTTTTCTCAGCTTCCCTGTTCTCCAAAAAGGAGGGTGATAAAAACCACTCCTCATGTACACACACACAGAAGGAAGAGGCATGGCCAAAGACAGAGATATAGCCTTGTTTAGTTCAAATGTTGAACCTTAAAAAAGAACAAAATAAAAAAATTTTAAATTCAACTACTATAGGTTATGCTTCAGAAATGGGGTCTAGAGGAGTTTGTGTGAATTTCTGTCACTCAGGTGAGATGGCCCCTCCTCAGAGCCAAGTTAACTATGGCTAGCTCTGGTGGGGACGATGCAAACAATAGTAAGAACAATTGAGGATGTCATCAATACTAGAATTACAACTAGAGGAATATCTGCCACAGAGGGAAAGTATGAATACATGGAACTTTGACCTTGACTGCCGCAGGTGTTTACCTGCAGTAACACATCTGGGGAAAGAGACCACAATTCAGGGTGATCAGCACAGGTGCTTCTGTGTTCATTATGTGGGGTGTGTGTGTATGTGTGTGTGTGCGCGCGCCTGGCTTGTGGACATCTTAGCGTGCAAGACACAGTCAAGCCAAATGAAGACAGTTATCAGAGGATGAGGAGTAGAGATACAGAAACAATGGTTTTATTTTTCTGTGCAAATGTGCAAAAGCCATAGTCACACACAATGCAATTGAAAATAAGAAGACAGAGAAAAGGGAGTGTTTTTAAGTCAGCTATGACAAGACATCGGAAAACAGAAAAGCAACTACTGACAATTACAGTGACAACAGAGCCATCAGAATTGTACAGAGAAAGAGATGGTGAGTGATTCTTAAATATATTTGGAAGGAAACATGTTACACTTGGAATGACCTGTAAGTATATAATTATGGATATGCCCAATGGGAGCAAATGTGAAAACTGTACATGTGGTCTTTGGCTGTATCAATTTTATGCTTACTTCAGATAATATGGGAATGCAAATATTGATGGGAAGGTTTTCCCCACGTCTCTTGCCATGAAATCTAGCTTTGGAACAGATCAGCTGAGATGGCAGGATGGCACATACTGTGTGGAGGCGAGGGGAGCAGGGAGTAGAAAGGAAAGACTTCAACATGAGTCTCTCCCAGTTAAGTGCCTGCTAGCACTCCACAGGATAAATTTGCTGCATAAAATCTTCTATTATTGTTGAAAAATAAAACTGAAGATATTTCCTTTTCTTTTATAGTATACTACTTTGTAATTTTGATTTCATGGTATAGTTAAGTTTACCTTGGTTATTTCCAAAGAAAAACAAGTTTCTTAAAACAATTGGGACTAAGTGAGTATTGGATATCACCCAATGGATAAATTACCCTCATATTTTCAAACCAGGGCAGCTCCTAAAGACACAAACACATTTACAAAATGATATTTGGTGGGCCATTGTTATTAGAGTTGCTTTCTAAATTAATTCATAGGATCAAATTAGTTTCCCTTTAAATGAACACAAATAATGGCTCCTTTGGAAGGTATATCCACACAAAGATATTTAGCATAAATGATAACATGCAGTGTGGAAGCAATAAAAATATTAGCAAATAAAGTTATTTTCTAATTACTATTTTATATACTCTAAGCAAGAATATATTAATCTTTGCATACCTTATTAATTTACTTTGTAGATCTGTCATTTCAGGTATTTATTTCTTAAAAAAGTCATAATGCCAAATATACTTTGATTATAATAGGTACTATGCTTTTTTTCTCAGATAGTTGAAGAGGATAAATTTACTTGCAAATTTTAGAAAAATATGCCTCCAAGAAATTCAAGCTTTATAATTTACATTTTTAGTGTATGCATATACAATAATGCTTATTCCTTTATTGAATATGCATTGAAAAGCAATTGAGATTAGTCCATTTGATAGAAATGTCGATAAGCTCATAAATCTGTAAGCAATTAACAAAAAGTTATTACTTGTATAGAAAATATTGCAGGAAAAAGAAATGGAGAAAGGTTTTATCTGTCATTTTTTCTGAGGAAGGAAGGTTTTTATGGAATTGTAAATTATACTGGTGAGGCATATAACTTGAGAATTGATACCAATTGTATTAGAAAATTTTCTTTCTAGATTTTGAGGGATTTCATGGAATTTCCCACTTTCTCTTTATATATATTTTTAACTTACCAGAGAACTGGCAACACTTCATCTGAACAGCTTGTATAAGAGCATAGATGGATACAAAAAGTTTAATCAGTAATTTTCAAATTGTCATGTCATGAATAATAGATAGGAATGAAAGAACATAAATGACTGAGGATGAGGGCGAATGAGGGCAACTTATATTGTAAAAGCACACACAAGAATGGGGTGTGGGAGAAAGTTGTTTCTTACTGCAGTGGTCATTCAAATACAGAAGCGCTAAGAATGATGGCACATTTGTAATAAATACTCGCAACAGTGAGATGTTTCTGCTCATATTAAGAACAACAATTCTTTTTTGCATTTAGAGCCGGAATAGGTAAATATTTGACATACTCATAAAGTGCCTGCAATATGCTTAAAATAGTCCTTGAATTTATTTTGATTTTCAAGATGGTTTTTATTTCAAGGCATCTCTTGAAATTCATGGCTTTAAAGTTTGGGAATGTTCACAGGTACGTCAATAATCATCCTGTTCACCCCACTCGACCACGGGCTCATCATTCATGCGCAGAATGAGGTAAGAAAGAAGCTGGAAGAGGTTCTGCCAGAGCAGGAGGGAGACATAGAAGGAGAGGCCGCTTACGTCCAGCTCACAGCGTGCGCCGGCGAAGGCCAAATCACAGACGCACTGGAACTTGTTCAGCAAGTCGTGGCATTGGCCTCCATTGAGGCATGGATCGGAGGCACACTCATCAATGTCCTTTTCACACCTTGAAAACGGAAACAGCAGAAACCCGGGCCCCAGTTCAATAAATTGGCTGTGAAATGAATGGGGAGGGAGAACTCTGGCCTGATTCACCTAGACCAGTGTGGTGTAATTGACCAATCCCCATGCCCTTTGTTGTATATGCTCGATAGTGTGGGAGATAATCTTCAAAATTCCTTTCACAAATTTTTCTTTTAATGAAAATAATTTGTGTATACACACACACACACACACACACACACACACACACACAGAGACGCATACACAGTTAATTAGAAAGAGAAAACAGGTGCAAATATCTAGAAATCAAGACAAAATGGGGCCATGCATAAGTCAACTTCTCTCTCAAGAGTGTTAGTGTCGTTGCCACCTTATAAAAGTTCAGTTTATTGGGGTACACGAGGACCAGGAGAGTGAGCTGTAGTTTTTCGACCTAGCATCTACAGAGCAGACCTCCACTGCAGCTGTGAGGGTTCTGATGCATCAGTGCCCCCAGGCGAAGGGGTAAAGCCCCTCAGAAACAGAAAAGTGTATTTGGTTTATTCTGAGAGATTTGGGATTATTATCCTTGGGAAACCCATTTTTAACAAAAAGCCAAAATAGATAATAGAAGCTTGCACTTGCTAATAAATCAGTTTCATAGCTAAGTGTAATATTTGCATGCTCAGGGAGAATGATTTTCAAAAGCCAAATTTTCCAAAAACAAGTGATATCAATTCTAAGGTAAACAGAAACTTTCCTCTTCCCCGGGACACTGTCATTTTCCCCTTAATTTTCCATGAACTACTATGTGTTTTATTCAATCACTCCCCAATCACTCATTGAGTAGATATTTATTTAGCACTTAACCATGTGCCAAACCCCCTGCTAGGCCTTGGGATAGATGGGTAACTGAGGCGTCTTTCTTACTTTGGGAAATTCATACAAAACCTCAGCTTTGGGAATCTCTATAGAGCAGCTCACAAGGCTGAAGTCCACTGTAAACAATTTTTCATTCCCCACCTCCTAAGAGGTAAGCGTGCGTGCCTGGGTCATCCACTAATCCCTAGGCTCAAACTGAAGGGATGAAGTGGTAGGTTGCGCAGGGCCAACCCAAGGCATAAAGGGAAAAAGATTTCTTCCCAGAAAAACAGCTCCTTATCCCCTTAGATACCAAGCATAGCTGAGACATTTTGTTTTCCTTTTTTGGCTTAGGCTTCTGGGCTGGAAGGAGACTCCTCTGATTAGACCGGAGCATAACTCGGCAGCTCGAGGGAGCCTGCCAAGTACTCCCTGCCCTGGGTGGGCCAGAGTGTTCACAGCATCCATCATGTACAACCTGCCAGGGTGACAGCACAGAGCTGGAGGTCTAACCCGACAGAAGAGAAGGCAATTTGTTAGAGGACAGCTTTTCAATATCTTTGGACTTTATGGAAGTCACATCCCCCCAGGCCTTGGGAGACTGCCCAGTATTTTCTAGCTTTCCTCCAGCTATTCTTTCTCTATTTCTTATCTACTTCTCTTTTGAGCTGAACAGTGCACAATATACACACAATCATTATAAACATTATTGGAGCTTTCATTAGAGGTTATTAATAGGTAGAAAATCAAAACAAATAAATCCATTGGCATCCAGTGAATTAACTAATGATGGAGAAGGACTGTGAAAGCACAGAATCCATGGAACATGTGTTCACTATTTTAGAAATCCATTTTCAGTAGAGAAGTTTATCCGGATGAAAAGACTCCTGGGAGAGGAACAGAAATGCTGAGCTTCCTTTTCTTACCACATTTCAAGTCAACAATTTGAATTTAAATGCCAGATACCTCCCTTTTTTTAAAAAACAAATAAACGTTGGAGGAAAGGGAAATGTTTGTTGTAAATAGGAATAAGGTGTGAGTAGTGGAGAAAAATAAGCCAAGGCTTTGAGTGAGTTCTGTGCATTGGCCATTAAACATTAATGTGCCATTAAGCATTAAATGGTGGCATTGAAGGCTGGAAGTAACCAGCACTTAAATATATAGTTAAAGTGTTGTTCAAACTTTAGGATAAGAAAATCTTTGCAGTGTTTTTGATATATGTGGGATTGGAGGCCAACCGAATGGTCTCTGGGTTAATAATATGGTGCAATGAAAAGTGGAACGTGACTCTAGGCTACACAACTCCGTGCACATGGATACTCGGACTGCCTGTGCCGCTTAGAGCCAGCCACTGAAAGCAAGCCGAGCCAGCCACTGAAAGCAAGCCGTGAAGGCAAGAGCTAGCTAGCCCTATCATTGAATGTCGGAAGGGAAAAATGCAGGTGTGGCCAAGATTGCCTGCTGTTTTGTAAACGTGACAAAAGAGCTGTATCTCTGTGGTGCCCAAAGAACTGGTTGAAAAAAAGAAAATTCAAATTAATCCAAACTCTAGTTGTTGTGGAGCAAAAATATACCCATTATTTTATTAACTACTCTTTTGGGGAAAATTAATTCAGTCAAGATCTCTTTGTCCAATGTGTTGGACTTGAATTGATCTAATTTGTTCAGAGGGAGTTTGATCAGAGATCAGTATTATCTTACCCTGCATGATATATGAGATGGAGGAGAACTCTTTCCCTTTTCTTTTAAGTGTTGCAAGTAAAGATTTAGTCATACATTTATGCTAGCACATCTACAGGTGAGCAGAGGCTTTGAAGGCAGTGCGACCTTGCAGCAGCATGTGTCTGGATTGGCACCTGACCTGTCACTTAACCTCTTGGCTTCCATTTACACAAATGCAAAATGGAAATAATAACAATTAGAGACAATAATAACACTAACAATAATAACAATTTGTCCGGTGCCTGGCATAGCACTAGAAAAAAATGGCTACGTATCTGTTACCTGCTGTTATAGTATCTCTACCTCGTAGAGCCCCAGTTTGTTACCATTCTGGGAACATTGATCCCCTTGGGAATCCGATAAAAGCTACGGAATACGCACCTTCTTGCACTTGCCCTCACCTCGGCCAGTCAAATGCATATGCAAATTTGCCTGCATGTTCAGCAAGTCACAGACCGAAACCAGCCAGCAATCAACCCCATACCGACAATCCCGGCATTGGGTACAGCAGAGCTGAAGGGTTTCTCTGGGAAAGGTAGATTCATCTGGATAAAGTGTGTATACTTTTAGGGTTGAAGGTAATTCTAGGGGCAATCTTTAAGGTTTATTACATTCTACCTTCACCAACAACTGTGTCTACATCACGTACTAGAGTTAGTGGGACAGAAACACGCATCCAGAAGTACCTCTAAAAAAACAATATCACATTTTACTGTTTTCGAAGACATATTTCCTCAGTTAAGTCTCGGCTAAAAAAGCGTTCTTGACTTTGACCTAAACTGTAATTTTTCTTCTTTTTTATTGTTTGTCTCTGTCCGGACCTATATTTCAGCACAGATTTTCCTATGGGAACTGAGATGAAAATTTGGAGGAGAAATAAACTTTGCATAATCTCGCTGTTGTTCAGCCCAGGCTTTTCTCCTATAAAGCTCTGCTGTGACTCACCATTCCCCAGTGAAACCTGGCCAGCACACACATTTTACTTCACCCTGGAACTCTGTGCAGTTGCCGCCGTTATAGCACGTGAGGTTGGTCTTCTCATTCCCACAGACCGCTGAGGGTAATCTGGTGTATCTAGAGAGAAAAGTAACAGCCACACTGTTCACCTTGCTCATTTCATTTATGAAAACATTTTAGAAAAGTTCATGTATATAGTCAATGCCAAACTAACTAGGTACTCAGTCTGGCTGAGCCACGAATGCTTAACTGTGCTGTTTTGTTCCAGAATCACCTTCTCAGTCCACAGCTCCTGCTGGAGGGCTGCGCTGTTTCGGAGCATGGCTATCCATCTTCCACTGCTACCCAGTGTTCATTCGTGAGATAAGATCTATGCCGGGGGTGGGGGGTGGCAATAAATTTAGCGCTGGAAAGAAACTTGCTATAGCTAGGGCCAGAGGAAAAGTGCATCTCTATAAAGGCCAGGAAAGAAAGGACAGGACTCTGGTGCCCAAGCCCTCATGTGATTTCTCCATTGCCTTTCACAGCTGAACTCCAGTTTCCCTGCCAACACTTGCTGCCCCCATCTAATAACTCACAGCTCAGCAGAATGCAAGCCATGTGCTGTCCAGGAGGTTTGTACACGGCACTCAGTGGTGACCACGTGTGAATTCTGAGCTTGGCTCTTTCGTTTATCAACAGAGCTGTATATATTAAGGAATCCTTATAAGGGGCAGAACAAATTGTTAGAAGCTAAGCAGAACTTTACTGTGTGATAAAATCCAGTGGTGTGAAGGGACTGGTTAAAAAGATTTTATGGTGTTCAGGTCCTTCGACCCACTGTGCATGTTATGCATGGAACTGGATACATAGTTAATATTCAGGAAATATCAGATGAATTTAATTTGTCCTGCTGTGCGTGCTGCAGCTAATATGGAGAAACCGGTCTATATGTGTCTATATGGAGAAACCGGTCTATATGTGTCTCTTCCCACAAGAGCCAATCAATTCGACTTTAAACCAAACGTAAGGTAGATAGCTAGTGGGAAGCAGCCGCATAGCACAGGGAGATCAGCTCGGTGCTTTGTGACCGTCTGGAGGGGTGGGATAGGGAGGAGGGGAGGGAGGGAGATGCAAGAGGGAAGAGATATGGGAACATATGTATATGTATAACTGATTCACTTTGTTATGAAGCAGAAACTAACACACCATTGTAAAGCAATTATACTCCAATAAAGATGTAAAAAAAAAAAAAAAAGAAAGAAAATATCCTAAGGACTTTTCAAAGGAGCCAAAAGCGTCAACCAGCGTTGAAAGAGGTCAATTAGCAATGCAAATATGACGCTTTGTATACATCATATGTTAATACACAATTTTGAACCTCATTACAAAGTACTTTTGAATCAAAACTTTAATCTTTGAAAACGTGACTTTGATGAATTAGGCAGAAAAGATACTGGAGCACTGGTTACTGGGGCATATTTGTTTATTTTACTTAACCAAAGTCACCATGGCAGTACTATTAATTTTGATCCTGAATGTCTTTTGCTTTTAAGCATTCAGATTACCTGTTGGCCAATGAGTTGGTTAACTCATGAGAAGTGACATTTTATTGGAATGTCAACACTCAGCACCTAACCCTGTGTCATGCCTTCACAGACTCTGAACAGCAATAAATGTTATGGAGACAAATACATCTTCTTACACGTGTGGCTACCTATTCTGTCTACTAGGAAATTCATCCAGTTAAGGTACCACTTCTGAATTAGTGTAATGTCTGCAGGCTGCCAGCCAACTCCAGGCCTTCCTGTCCACATTCTGGAATCTATTGCTTGCTAGAAATAACCATCTCACGTGCCTATAACAACTCAATTGTTTAGTGAATTCAAAACAAGTATAAGTTATAAAAACAATAATGAATTCTACTTACATAGAAATACTAAAGCAGTGTGACTTGGCAGGAAAATATTCATTCCTGTTTCTATTTATATTACATGAAACGGATGTGACTGCCAGAACTAAGCTTTATAGTTTTAGAAAAAACTGTGAAATGCTTTGAAATGGGCAAAAGAGATCACTGGGTATTCTTTCAGTGGAATGCTGGGTGTTATATAAAAGACCCTCTAAGATTATCTGATTTTTCTAATGTGTATGACTCAGGTTTTCATTACCAAGCTAGTTCACAACTCTGTAAGTTGTAGAAAATTATAGTAATACTAATGGATCTTGTTCATTGAAGTGCAAATGAATTTGAAGCGATACAGTCCATTGTCACACTGTAGAAATAGTGTGGTTCAAGTACTAATTTTGTTGCCCTATAGGCTATTAAAAAATTTTGCATTTATTGGTAAATTCATCCCTATTTACAAGTGTGTATATATATTATATGGACATATTTATGTATATGATTAGATTATCCTTTGACATTTTGATTTTTGTCTTACTGGTTCCCTCATTAATTAATGACAAAGTCATCAAAACGTTCATTCTGAGAGTCATGATTTCACCCTTTTGAAATTATACTTTAACATAGTCTTTTCAGAATTATATGAGTTTACCTGCCTGAAATACCCCAGAGTATTCTCTTAGGGGTAGGAGTCATGCTTCCTCCAACAATACTAAAATTCAGCTCTTGCATTTGTTGTAAATGTATTTGTTTCCTGAGGCCTTAAGGCTGTCAGACTCTGGGGCTGTAGTTCCTGAGACATTCTAACAGAGATGACTGAGAAAACATTTTGCTCAAAGTCTGGTCCAAACCCTGCCCTTCCTCTTTGTAGAACATGCCAGCAGGTGAGATCCTGTCTTCGCAAGACCAAACTGTGATGGCCGTTGACTGTCACCCCCTGCTCAGCACAGCCTGTATGTTCATACCTGGGCAGAGAGCTTTCCAGTTTGAAGATGTAGAACACAGCTCGAAACACACTTTATGTGGATATTATGCTCACCTGCAGAATTTTCCTGTGAAATTTCCAGGACAGTGGCAAGAATAGCCACTGGTGTCACTGACGCAGGTGGCCCCGTTTGCACACAGGTGACTCTGGCAATTGTCTACATCTGATTCACAGTTCACACCGGTGTAGCCAGGCTCACACCTGCAGCGATAGCCTGCAACTCTGTCGGAGCAGTTGCCATGGATACAGGGGTTTGAAAGGCATTCATCAATGTCGAGTTCACAGTGTGCCCCTGACCATCCCACGGGACAGGTGCAGTGATGAGAACTGTACGTGTCTTCACAATGTCCTCCATGCAAGCAGGGGTTGGAATTGCAGGCGTTTAACTGCAAACAGCCAGTAACCACTGGATGTATAGACATTTTGAGAAACTGCTCCTCCTGAGGTTTATTAATGAAACCATGAACATTTTCAAAGTAAGAGAGATAAATGCCACTGATTTCTATTGTACTTAGACACCCTCGCAGGCCCTGCGTGTTGTCACTAGCTCGCTCACCCACATAAATGTTTATATCATCCTTCAGGAAGCTGAGACTCCCAGTAGCCACTGCGCTGGTCACAAGAGGTGTTTGCTGGTCCACTTCCATTTGCCACCTGGAAGCCTGGGCCCGTGGGTCTGTCATGGAGAGAGTCACTTGGTGCCACGCGCCATCATTCACTGACTGCAGACTTGTCAGACTCAGCATGTAAAAACTGTTGCCACTTTGCAGTTGAAATAATAACTGGGAATCCCGAATGCTAATATTAAGGAATTCAGGCTCCTTCTCTGCGTGCAATATGATCGTATTTGCGTCCCTTGTTCTGAAACCAAATGTGATATTGGTGAGTTCTCTGGTAATATTCCCATTGCTCCTGAATAATATCTCACTGCTTTGTCCATTAAAAACAGCATTTGCGATACCTAAAGAGAGAAGGCAACGCCAATCAGCAACTTTACTAAATCTGTAATGTTTGCCTAAGTACCTTTAATGATCATCACGTTACTACCGTCATGTATGGATTGTTTGATACAGGCTAGGCACTCTGTTAGTCGCTTTTATATTATTTTTAATATGAAGTTCTCGAATGTAGGTTCATTGTTATTATCATCTCTATTTTACAGAAGAAGAAAGTGAGACTCACAGAGGTTAAGTAATTTTCTCACGGTCAAGTGGCTAATAGATAATTAAGCCAGAATGTCAAACTTGGGTGGTCAGATGCCAAAACCCAAATCATTTATTTCTTTTCCACTGAAATGCAGTACCTTCTAATGTTATTTTACAGCTGCTCCCACAAATAAAGCATTGGTTACCCGTTTTGCACATAAAGAAATCGAGCACAAAGAACTCACAAGTCTAGCTATAAGCTGGGCCTCAAGTGACACAGTTAATTAACAGTGGAGTCTGGCTTCTGAGTAAGCTGACCGGGAGGCACTTAAAAGTAGCATTCTAAATGACTGATTTACTACCTGGCAAACTCCAGTCATGTGCTGAGTCACCAATCTGTGCCTAACTCCAAGTAGCATCCTGTGGTTGGGCAAAATTATACAACCGTACCCTCTGCTCTAATATACGCCCGCATACATGTGACCACATGGGACCACAGCACTTTTGGGCAATCTTATTGCATTTTTCTATTAGACTGTTTTTCCAATTCCACAAGATCACTCGTTCACAGCTTGCTTTATCTCTTAAAATATCGAACCCTTTCTGTTTATGATCTCCTTTTTTACTTTCCTGAGAAAACAGGAGAAAGAAGAACTGCTTCAGTTTCCCACCTAATCTGTAAACCTAACAAATCTGGATCCACTCTGCTTTCCATTTGTTATAATGGATGCATTGTCCTTATTCTTATCTGTACAATAATAGAAAAAAGATCTCCTGTTCTCTGCCCCTGGTTCCTGACACAGGGCTTCTAAAACCCTGGTAAATTCCTAAGTGATAAGAGCACTGCACTGGGAGCATCTTTGTTCTAATGAGACAGCGACTCTGGGTGGGCTCCTGGGTGGAGCCTGGATGCAGGCTGGTCATCAGGAAGACTAAGTCATGATTAGAAGCTTGAAATTGTCAGCCCCAGCCCATCCTCTAGAGAAGGAAGAGTGCAGAAAATGGAGTTAATAATTGGTCATGCTTACATAAGGAAGCCTCCATAAAATCCCAAAAGCATGGGGTTCAGAGAGCTTCCAACTTGTTAAACATACCCACACTGGAACGGTCATGCACCCCAACTCCTCGGGAAATAATCTCCTACACTGGGGACCCTCCCAGACCTCGCCCTATGTATCTCTTCATCTGGCTGTTCATCTGGGACCTTTATCATATCCTTTAATAAAATGGTAAACAATTAAGGGTTTCCCCGAGTTCTGTGAGCTGCTCTAGCAAATTAATTGAACCGAGGCGGGGGTCGTGGGAGCCTCAGATTTATAGCTGATCGGTCAGGAGCACAGGTGACAACCTGGGCTTGCGATTGGCATCTGAAGTGCAGTGGGGGGTCTTCTAGTGGGACTGAGCCCTTAGCCTGTGAGATCTCACACTATATCTGGGCGGATAGTGTCAGAGTTGAACTAAATTGAGATGACCCGTAGGACACCCAGCTACTGCAGCAGAATTGCTTGGTGGGGGGACCCCCGCATATCAGGTGTCAGCAGTGCTGTGCGTGTATTCCTACTGTGGGTTTTCCCTACTCAGGTGGGAAACTGTAGGTGCTCCAGCACACATCCAAGGGCAACTCTCCCAGTCACGCCTTGGGTCCCTTTCATTCTCACCTTTTTTAGATATTACTTCTAAACGTAATCTCTTTCTGTTCTGCATCATCATTTTCCCTCCCTTTCTGTTGCTTCCCATCAGCATAAGAATATGCTGTAATTGCTCCAATCTTAAAAAATAAAAACACAGGCAAGACCCAAGAGCACTACCCTGACCTCCCTCTACCCTGTTGCTTTCTTATTTCTCTAGTTCCTTTTCCAGCAAAACTTCTCCACATAGTTTTAGATTCACCTTGTCTCAACTTTCTCATCCCCCATTTTCTTTTTAATACCTTCAGCCTTGTTCCCCATCACATCACTGAAACCGCTCTTGTCAAGGTCATGGTGACCTCTGTGTTACTGATCCAGCAGTCAATTCTCTATTCTCATTATCTTCCAGCTTTCAGTAGAAATTGACCTTAAGACACTGTCTTTACCTCATGTGTGGGTCACCACACCCAACCTCGAACACTTTATTATACAGCCTATTCCAACCACTTCTCAGTGTCCTGGCTTCTATTGTGCTGCAGAGCAATGTACCAACCATGCCTTAGCTCAACACCTCCACGGTTACCATCACATCTAGAAAGGATTCCTAAATCCTAAACATGGCGGACAGAGTTTATGTGACCCGACCCCTAACTCTCCAATCCCATTTCCTGCCACCCTTCCTCATGCACGTACTACAGCCACAAAAACTTCTTGCTATTTTTTGAAGACGCCAAGCTTGTTCCCAAACCAGGCCTTTTACATTTGCGGTTACTTAGACACGATATTGGCCCCCGATCTTCCCATACCGGACTCTTTCTCAACAAAATATGCGCTCAGATGTCACCTCCTCCGAGATGCTTTCCCCAACTACCCAAGTGAAAATGTCCCCCCCCACCCCCGCCGGCAACCCACTCTCTTTTTAATTACTCAGCTTTATTTTCTTCATAGCATCTTGTAGCTATTTGAAATTATACTGTTAACTTTCCTACTTGTTCCTTGTCTGTCTCTCCTCACTAGAACATGAGCTTTTACGAGATCACGCAACTTCTCTGTCTAGGTTCTCACTAAACCCGATGCAGGGAACATTGCCTGGCAGAAAACAGGTGCTCAGTAAATATTACTAAATGAATAATCTATAAAAATAACTCAATCCTTAATTCTGAAAAGTGAGATAATGATTAGAAACCACAGCAGGAGTAAATTCAAGGGTATCATTCAAGTGTATCATTTGACTGGATTAACATTTCACTTGATTTTATTGCTTTTGACTGTGGTGTTTTTTCCCAGCAAATTTGGGGTTGGGATTAGGCAGGAAAAGAGCAAGAAGTGTCTCATTACATGTTTCTGAATAAATGTTAACATGACAAATCTCATTAGCCCTCCAACTCCTGAAGGAAGAATACTGTCTGTCATGCTGTATAAACTAGTTTCATTGACCGACTGAGCACATGGAAATCACTTCTTGTGATCTGAGTAAAAACCGCAGTGCACATTAACATTTATACTTTGCCTTTTCTTCAGGGAACTTTATCATAATAAACACACCTGTATCTAAGGTGGGTTGTAGTTTTTAATTGTCCGTTTTCGGATAGGATACAGAGATAGAAATGATTAAGTACTAAGGGCAAACTCGGGGTAATGCACAAGCTATACTCTCAAGAGTATGTTATTCTAGCAGAACTATCTTCCCAACACATCTCCCTAGAAATAAATACAATAGTGTCATGAGGTCACATCAAATGAAAATTATACAAAATAGCAAAAGTGAATGCTAGGGTTTATACCTACCGGTTAGGAAAATTTCACCCCTCCTACTAATTTACATTTTCTCCCTTAAGATAAGTCATAATTAAAAAAATGTTACTGAGACTTTTTGAAAGGTCGAGGCAAACTTTTTCCACTTTCTGTAGTGGCCATGCAGTAGCAGTGAAGATCATTCACGCCTTTCTGACGTGGGGCATCCAAATCCTTTATGTGGAGACGGAGGGCAATACGCACCCAGGGTATGGTTCTTGGACCACCACTGTTTTTAGAAACCCTATTCTTTTTTTCCCTGTGAAAATGTTCAAAATGATTTAAACCCCATTGTAGAATATAACTGGGACTGAGAACTTTAGTATTTCTGTCAAAAGATTAACAGTAAAATTAATAAGTAGTAAACTATTTTAAACAAGCAATTCAGAGGGCAGAAAAATGGAAAAGGTGCCATTAAAGTTCTGTGTCATATTAGAGGCCTGATCTCATTCTTTACGCAAATTCATCATGCTTTATTCATGTGTGTAGCATATTATTTCTTAAATATGAAACATAAGAGTATGTGTATTCTTTTAGAAACTGCCCCCCAAGTATATACACTGTGCAATACATTTCACATACCATTTTGATATATGATTTTAAAATATAGAAACGTAAAAGTAACTGTATTCTCATTCTCAGTCACTTTGGGGCTTGGTTGTTGATTTGGGCCTCAGGTCAGTCAACGCCTAGCTCCAGACCATTATTTTAGTGCAGTGTTTTCCAAGGTATTTTATGTATTTTTTTAATTGTATGCAGATAATGTAATTTAAGTCTAGAGCAGTTAAGTGAAAATACTGAGCTAAATTGAAGAAAAATATATATTTATTTAACAAATATTTACTGACAACCTCCTACATGTTTGGCACTATTCTAAGTGCTAAGAGTAACGTGGGAAACCAGACAGAAAATCTCCTTCCCTTTTGAAACTTATATTCCATCAAGGAAAAGATGATGAACAAGTGAACAAATACCTGTGTAACAAAACATCCAAGGATGATTAGAGCCATGAAGAAAAGTAAAGCCAGGGAAGAGGGCACTTGGGTAGAAAAGGGAATGGAGGGATGAGGCCCTTGTGAAGCTCTGGGCTGAGAGAGTTCAGGGTAGAGATGGTGATGGTGCATGGGAGCTAACTGCTGGGGTGAAAGAACACTGGACAGAAAGACATCGGATGCACATTGAGGACAACTCTTAGAGGGTTTCTCCCACTAAGAAAGGAAGCAGGAACATGGGATGGTAGCTGGTGGGGATGGGAGGGATATCAAGGGAAATAGTTTGTAATGAGTAAATTTGACAGTATGTTTATATACTGAGGGGAAAACTGATGATGTTCGCGGGTGAGAGAAAAATTTCAGAAGCAAAATCTTTGAACAAGGGGAAGAGATTAGAATTGAGTGCGAACATAGACGGTTGGCTATAGACTGAACTGCGCATTATTTGAACTAGAAGAAAAGACATACGATAAATAATAGTGTGGCTACCACGTAGACCTGTCAAAATTGTAAAGATAGTATTCAAATTGCTAACATTTGGGAAATTGTGTTCAGTAGTACTGAATTTGGGCAGGACAACCATTCAGATTGAGGGAAATACTCATGGTCAACACCAATCGAGTGCCTACTGCGCTTGGCTCTCTACACACGAGGTCATATAATCATCACACACACACCCATAGTTACCTACTTATCAAGTAGACGTTTTATCCTTTTCTTACAGAGGAAGCTTTAGATTATGGAGACGTATGAATTGCCAGAAGCCTCATAGTTAACCAATGACAATGTGCTCACACTGGCACTTTCACTCTGTATTGCCAGTAACAAGAAAAGAAAAGCCAAATATAACCCGGTTAATTCTTTCTCTAGAAATTAGTCTTAAATGATCAAGGATCTAGGCTTGGTGCTGCTATGACCGCCGTTTCCCACTCAGAAACCCAGGGGCAGGATGAGGCTACTCTGGCTTATTACACTCCCATTAGGTTTGTTATACCACTACTCGCGCAGGGAGAAGCAGCTACACATTTCTCTGCTGAGCTGGAGTTGTCTGTATTCTTTTTCTGGGTTGACTCATGGAACAACTGAAATGCCCAGCTGAACTGGATGGTGATAAGTTTGAAGTGCACTTACATTCAAATCCTCGAGGCAGCCCCTGGCATTGGGCCCGGGGAGGGCACGGGCTGAGTTCACACCAGCGAACCTCCTGGCAAGCTTTCCCGGCTGTGTTCGCAGGGCAGGAGCAGGAGAAGTCGTCCCACAGGGAGTAGCAGATGCCTCCGTTGTGACAGGGGTTGGGCTGAGCAGACAATAAGTCAAAGGCATTAGAAGCGCCGGCAACTAAATATGGAAAAGACCCTGTTAATCTGTGAATGCTAATTTCCTACATATTTTCATTTCGAACTTTTTATATCCATTGGCTGATAAATAGAATAAAACTTACTGCTACCATCGAGAGAGAGGAAAAGGGAAATAAAGAAAAATATACAATACTGATCTCCTGTAGCACAAGGAGGATTTTCAAAGGTGTAATTATATTCTCTGTAATTTATAAATTACCAGGCACTTTCACTGTCACTAATGATAGTTTGAGTTAGAGACTTTTCCTCCTGTTTTTACTGGTGAGGAAACTGAGGTCCCTTTCGTTGTCCAAGATTCTATCAACAGTCAAACAGGGAAGTTGGTACTTGGATCCTCTGGGTCCCCAGAGGAGTGACACCATCTCCCCTCCAGCTCTGCCTCTGAATCAGAAGCGTATCATAATTTGAGTTCTCACAAGGTTTCTCACAAAGTGTTCAAAACGGAAGTATTGATAAAGGAATTTCTGAGAGCTCCGTCTTTATTTATGCCCATTCCACTGTTAACATGTGATCTAGGCTAGTGACCCAACCTTGTTAAACGCCAATTTCCTTTTCTGTAAATAACATCAATGGAGAGAATAAAAACGCCTGCTTTGCACAGTAGTCCTTCCACAGAATGAAATGGATTGATCCATGGAAAATCGCACCTGGCACATTGGAGGTGCCCCTATAGTAATGCTACAATGATTCATTTTTATGTATTTAGAAGGAAGCCCAGTACATGGCAATAGTTGGAGCTCAATAAATGTTCAACAGATATAAATGCCTTTCCTTCTTTTCCTCTGAAAGCTCATGCAGAGCTGACAATTTCACGTATTGAAGTAGCTTTCAGAAGAGCATACAAAATATACAAAGTAAAGCATGGGCTCTGAGTAATTATATTACAGAAAATTTCAAATCCAACTCCCAGAAGGAAGTTACCTCTCAGATTTTTTTTCCTTATTGACTTAGTAGATGTTCAAAACAATGGTAGCTGGGCATTTAAGATAAAGTTAATGGTATCTTCAAAACGAATTAATTCAGTTAAACCTCTGGGATGCCATTAAGAATTTGGGAATTAAAATACAATTATTCTTAAGTCATTTGGTTGTAGAAGACGTAGTTATTTTGGTTGGTTAAATGGACCATAATGGCAATAAGATCAAGGCCACACTCTCATGGCTCAACATAAATCCCCGAGTCCTGCTGGGAAAGTATGGATGAAGCATTATTCTACAGCTAGTGGGTCAGTAACACCATATTCACATACAAAGAACAGTTATAATAAATTATCTATTTAATAAAATGAAACTTTTAGCACACAATATGGACATAGTTGGTATGAATAATCCTACCTCACACAGGTTGTCTCTGGGACAGCCTTGGGTCACATTGACAAGAACTGCATCTTGGGCTGCGTTGCTCGTTGAATTTGGAAAGAATTCCAGATTTTCGTTGTTTAACCTTATATCTTGAATACAGCCTTTGAAGAATCCACCATTAACTTCAGTCTCCTGTCTGTCAGGCAGTCCACCAATGTAGAGGACATCTCCTCTTTGGAGTCTCCACGTAGGAGCAGAAATAAATCCTAGGTTTTGTGACGACTTATACAGTTCGATTCTATTTGGCTTGATTTTCAAAGATATCAAGTGGACATTTCCATCGCTGAGAACAAATTTTACTAATGATTTGGGAGAACCTGGAGTTAGCATTGCTAGTCTGCCATGCTCTAGCCAAACACGGATGTATTGGCAAGTGCCATTTTCCAGAGCTAGGAGCAAGCCCGATGGACGATGTGTTCGAACAAACATGGAGAGCGTGAAGGCTTCTCCGTAGCTCTTGTCAAGATGGAAAGCCGCATATCCAGTGGAGTCATCTTGGCCAAATCTGCCTGCCACATACGCTTTAATAGAGGAGGAGAGACAAAGAGGAAACATCTGAAGACACACAAGTAATGCATATATATATATATATATATATATATATATGTATATATACATATATGCACATTCATATTTTTAAAAGTTCAAGACAGGCTTATTCAATAGAACGACAATTTGAAAAGTCATCCCTGACTTTCTGAACTTCTGAGTTTACTTTATTCTGAAAATAACTAGATTTTGGTTTATAGTTTATAGTTGAAGTTCACTGATCACAAAGAGAAAGAGAAGATTTCTGCACCGATAAACTTTTGAACCTCTTCCTCACTGCTCTAAAAGGGTGGGGCTTAAACATGGAATATCAGATACTACTGCACTCTAACTTGATTTGGAGAAATTTGGGAAGCAAGAGCTCTTCCTGCAACACATGTAAGTAGACTGAGCAATCGTCATCGCTGCTATTTGGGGGCATGCTCAAACAAATGGCATCAAACCTAACTGTTCCTTGTAAAGGACAGAAACCAAGAATTAGATTTGCAAATCCTCTTTTGGGAAGATACCCCTAATAATATTAAGAGGCAAGGCAGTTGAACAAAGGAAGAGGGGGACTCTTCCTTCTTTGGTCCTGGGTGGGTGAAGGAGAGGCATGGGGCACAAAGTACTAGGGCAAAGCTGAGTTCTGAACTCACCCAACATTTCCTGTGGACAGAGAGATTTCTAATGCATTGACGTGGCAATGCTATCGATGTGCATCACCACAAGAAAACTCTTTGAGAAGTATAAAAATAAATGCTGACCTTCAAAATCATTGATGATATAGTAGGAACACAAGTTCTTGTACTCCTAAAGCTGACATTCCATTTGGGTGGAGGTTATATAGTATGTCAGGTGGTGATAGGTTCTTTGATATACAAAAACTCAGGCAGAGAAAGGGACTAGGAAGAGCTGCAGGAGGGAGTGGAGCTGTCATTTTAAATGGAGTCATCAGGGAAGAACTCTCTGAGAAGGTAATATTTGAGCAGAACCCCGAAGAAAGTAGAGATATTACTGCAGAAATTCAGGAGATAAATGATGGTGGCTTGGATCAGTGGTCATGGTGCAGATGGGGAGAAGTGGTCAGATTTTGGAAATGTTTTGGTAGAACCAAAACCAGGATTTTCTGGGGCAAGTTGCTCTCCAAGGCTTTTGGTCCAAGTAACTAGAAGCATTGAGTTTCCATTTGCAGAGATGGGGAAGAAAACAGGAGGAACAGATTTGGGGGAGAAATGAGATTCCATATTAAATTTGAGATGCCCTATTAGATATCCAGGTGGAAATTTCTAGTCAGCAGTTAGATATAGAGGTTCAGGGGAGACATTCTAGGCTAGTCACAGTAATTTTGGATTTGTCAGTGTAAATGTGGCATTTAAAGCCCTAAGATTGGAAGAGATCACCAAGAGAGTGAATCTAGAGAGAGAAGAAGAGGTCCAAGAACTGAACCCTTAAGCATCAGACATGTGGAGGTAAAGGAGATGATAAAAGAGTAAGACAGAAAGAGAACAAAGGGAGAGTGACACCCCATAAGCCTAGTGAGGGAAGAGTTTTCAGGAAGAGGGCGTATTCAACTGTGGTAACTGTTGCTGAGAGGTCAAGGCAGATGAGGACTGAAAAATGACCACTGAATCTTGCAATCTGGAAATCACTGATGAACTTGACAAGAGCATTGTCTTAAACATATTGCTATCTTCAAGTCTTCACATCCCAATCCTAACCAGAAAAAAAGCACATTCCAGCATGTTTAAATGTTGTCATATGGTTCCACTGAAGTTTGAGCAAAGGTGGGACATATTTTATTTTAGCTGAATTATAGTGAAGCTTGCTTAGGTAACCATCTGTGTTTGAAGACCTTCTGCATAAAAGTCTGCATTTTCAGAATTCTGCCTTGATTTTCGACAGGAACGTTACATTTTGAATCTGCATTTGGAGACCACCTGCTCCAGGCAACTACAGGTAGCTTTCAAAGTGCATTGTTAGATGTAACAATCCGTTTGAAGAGGCTAACATCTCTGAATGCACGGCAGCACTTTCATATGAGATAAAATGCTCAATAAGAAAATGTGGCTCTTGAAGTTCCCGAGGTTTGGGAATATGCACAGAATTGCTCTGCCTCAGGGGTGGTCCCCGCTGGTCATCCTGGGACGCCTGCAGCATCACTTTGTGGATCCAGATGAAAAGACAGACAGAACACAGAGCTGTTTCTTTTTCTCAGAAGCTTGACTCTCCAGCAGTCCTATTCTTCAGAAATCACAAGCAAGTAGTCAGAGCACATGATTTACTACATGATTTTAGAAACACCTGACGCCATATATGACTTGTCTGTGGACACGGAAAGAATGATTCTCATATGTGTTGTTGATGTGTCATGAAGAGGGACGACAAATAGGGATAAGAAATAACCAAGTTTTAATGATTGATGGACTACAACAAGAAGAAATTTATTTAGAATAAATAAAAGCCACTTGGGTCTAAGTGTACTTCATTGGTTTAGGGTGGAAAAAGCAGAAATCTGTGGCACCAAGAGGGAGAACAGCTCAAAGTGAACCAGTCATAGAATGTGGCTGCCCAAAGGTCAATGGGACATTAGGCTGCAGAACAGAAGAACATTCTCTGGAATGAGAAGGTTACAGTCCTGTGTCACTCTGCACTGTCAGGCACATCTAGGAGCCAGATAAGCAGATTTATTCCAGAGCAAGCAAGCAGCTGATGGAGTGTCTGAAAACGATGTCAGGTGGAAAACATTAGAAGAAACTGGGTGTGTTTAGCATGATAGGAGTGATGGCTTGGATGGTACAAGACACTTTTCTGCAAATATTTGTGTTCTCAAGAAGAAGACATGTAAGTAAGGTTGACATTGGCTTCAAGAGTTACAATGCTGCCAATGAATGGAAGCTATAGGTCATCATATATTATTTTAGTACAAAAAAGACAACTTCTAGGGGATTTCTGGGAAGATGGAGTGTGAGTGAGTTTCCCATTCCTGAAGGTATGTAAGCAGAGGTTTGGGCCACTACACTTGGGTGCACAACAGTGTAAAAAATTCAGTCATGGAGTGAAGCTCCTTCTATATCTAAGAAACTCTAATTCCAAGCAGATAAGAGTGTCAAAGTTTAGATGTACAACTGAAGATAAAACATATGTCAATTGCCTCTCTTAATCAAATATTCTCTAGAAGGGACGAGGTCGGTGATACCTTTATCCTGAACAGTATCCTGGAAGCTCCACGTTCCTGGACACAGCCAGGGCGATAAGATACACCGCGACGACCCTGCAGACAGCTCTGGGAACTAAGCTTTGAGAAACTCTTTTCTGAACTCTTCTTATTGAGACACTTGGATCATTTTAAAAAAATCAACTTTAAAATATAGGAAGCCCGTCTGTCTGTCATGTTTCGTCAGCCAGCCAAATCCTCCATCCAGTCTGCTTGTTCCTTGCAATGGGTACCATGTTTGGGAAATGCTGAGCCAGGATCATGAATTGGGTGAAGTTTTTGCCTTGTACTTTTTAGCCCATCTCCTCCTGAACATCTATGTACAATGACAGGAAGATTCCAGGTTGTCCTTACAGCTTGTAAGCATCTTTTGTGATGGGAATAAACTCCCCAGCAAACATTCCTCAAAGATGATAGCAAATACAAAATACTTTAAATTTATGACTAAGAGGTGATATGAGAAATATAACTTTTCTTAAAATTATACCAAGAATTTTCAGAAAGGGACGATTTTACAGAACTTACTCCCTAAAAAGATATCTTCTGAAGCTAAGCATTTTCATGAGGATTAAACAGTTTCAAAATAGTGGAGGGGTGGGGGGCAGCCGGGGGAAAAGGAAACTGGAGGAAGAGAGGGGACAGCTAACCAATTCAGGAACTGGGCTTAAAGACTCTGTGATTTTCCAAGTTGGAAAAAATAAATTAAAGAAAACCAGAACCCACTGGATTGGCATCCCTTGAATCTATTTACCAGGACAGTTAGCATCCCCGCAGTCAAGTATTAACCTCATGGGTCACTGCACTTGGAAGCTGGTCAAAATGAGTCAGCATCTGTTTGTTATTTTGTATATGTAGTAAAAATATTGCCTTAGGTCAATTAAATTTTTCTTCAAAAAGTGAACATTGCTTCGGCATAATCTCCCCTTTTCTCCTTTAAAAATATCACAAAACAACTTGCCATTCCCTTTAAAATATTACATAGAGCTAGTAGACGCCAGGCCTCATAGTCAAGCAGGTCCGTGATTTGTAATGAATATTGTGGTCAGGGGGAGACCCGTGAATAGCTTCTAATAATTCTTAGCCCTTCATACACGGAGTAGGGTATAGACCAAGACTGGTTTCAATTTTACTTCATATAAAGCAAAGAAGACTATTTACCAGATGTTGTCCTATTTCACGTTACTCTCAAATCTTGGGGTAAATTACAGCTGCACTTCAAAGCAGTCTGTTGCAATTACCTTTCCAACATTTGCAATGCAAGAGAATAATAAAAAGAAACAGGTATGTATTGATCATTATCAACAGCAGTCTTTGCAACAATGTCGGAAGTAAGGATTTTGAAATGCATTTCAAACTGATTTGCTAGAGAAATTAGATCAATTAGTTTATGGCATCTACCAAGTTTCAGTGTTGCTACTTTTTTTAAACTTTTTTCTTTCTTTTTTTTCTTAGGACACGTAGGTAAAATACCTGTTTTCTCCAATGCAACTCTGGAAAATACACCTTTGCATAAAATTGGTGGTTTGTAAACGTGCTAAACTTAAGCATGATTTTGGAGCTAGTGTGAACTGCATAGAGAGGAGGGCAAGGAAGTAACTACGTACTGAGAGTCTACTATGCACACGGCATTGTTCTAGAATTCGGCATTGACTAGTTTCATGTCTAACGGTCCTGTTTTTCCAAAAAGATTACTCCTCTTTCAAATAAGATTTGCAATAAATTTCTGATACACAACAAATGGTAAAATTGTAATAGCATTTTGTAAACACCAAGATGTAAACCCATTTGGATGGGAGCTATGGGCTTAGTTTTCACTTCTCTGCATGAGTGAAACCCTGGTGTCCTATGAATCCACTCAGATTTAATTAAGGTACATCATCAGCCTCTTCCTTTTCCTGTCAGTGGGCAGCCAGCCGCAGAGTCCTGAGGGCTCCTGATGATTCATAACCAGCAGGAACGGCCTGGCTGTTTTGTCCCAGCTCTGCTCTGAGGCACAGCCTTCCTGGCGCCCTGCCCCTCTCACCTCTGTGACAGCTCCGGCCTCGGTAGGGCCGGTAGCAATCACACTGGTAACTAAGCCACAAGTTGAGGCAGCGTCCTCTGTTGTGACAGGGTTGGCTCTCACACCAGTCCTTTCTCGTGCAGCCTGCCTTGACATTTAATGACCAGCCGGACGAGATGTTCTCCAGGGTGATGGGATTCGAGTCAAGTTGAACATCTTGGAGGCAGCCCACAAGCGAAGGTATGGATGGTCTATTATAGATGTTAAGCAGGGCAACACCACTGTGGGCTGTTCCCTCTGGTAAACCCCCCAAAAAGGAGTTTTGTAAAGCACATGTTGACCCATCGCTTCCAAATGGAGAAGGAGCTCTCGTGATGCATGTTCCCAGGCAAGACTCGTCAAGTAAGGCAAGGGTCACAGCCTCTGCAAACGTCACCTCCACCGCATGCCACTCCCCATCGCTGGTGCTGTGGGAGATGAACAGGACCACCTTTGGCTGATCCCTGACTTGAACTGATAAGTGGACGTAGCCACTGAGCAGCTCCAGTACCACAAACACGTCCCTGTCACCTCGGAAGAGTAGAAGTGCCACTGGCTGGACAGTCTGAAACCTGAGGGCTATTGTACAACCGGAGTCCTTGGCTGTCACTGAGCCACTTGGGACCCACAGGAAGCCATCACCCTCAAAAGAAAGTGTGGTGACCGTTTCACACCATGACCCAGTATAGCCAGAGGGACACAGGCAGCCGAATCCATGCTGGCCATTGCGGAGGTGAGGGACGCATGTTCCATTATTTAGACATGGGTGATCAGTACAGCTGAGGAGCAAATCAGAACAGTTCCTTCCTCCGTAAAATGCTCCAGAGTGGTTATCAAATGGGCAACGGCAAGTGTAAGTCCCAGGCAAGTTCTCACAGGTACCACCGTTTTGGCAAGGGCTTGAAGAGCACTCATCGACGTCCTCTTCACAGTGGACCCCTGTTCAGTGATAAAGAATAGATTGAAATTACATATATTCAGATGAAAAATAGAACTTCCACATAATCTTCATGTATAATCTTTTGGAGGTGCAGAACCAGCTCAGGTGTAGGAGTGTAACAGAGCGAAATGTGACTAGAGACTGAGGAGCTGATACCAATTCCATCATTCTGCACGTATGGTGCACAGAAGTGCGGTCATGGTGAACCTTGAATTCTCCCTCTAGAAATAGGTTATTTGCCAAAAAGAGTGGTTGACTCAAACTATCATTGTCAGATATATAAGTGACACTGAATATCATAAAAATTTTTTTAAAAGAGAGAGAGTTAGATTGCTATTGGGAACAATGCTAGACACAAATTATTTACTTGGGGACTTAGTTCCCAGATATTGTTTATCTTGCCCTGGGCTGCTAATTTCACTCTATTCTACTTGGAAACAGCGATCTGCCTTCTCCATTTTTTGTACCTCCCCGTAATCCCTAGACACACAGACAGTCCAGACAACTCTCTCTGTGGAGGGCTTCTGAGGAGAATGGAAGGTCCCATAACCTCCTCTCCACAAGTCTAGTATAAACCATGAAATCTATCCAATAACAAGTTCCGGTTTCTAGTTTCTTTACTTTCTTTCCCTCTTTTTCCTGGTTCTAAGTCAAAAAAAGGTATCTAATTAGAGAATTGTTAGAATTCATTTAATCCAGGTAACAAAAAGAACTATAACACTTTTTAAGAGTGATGGCTATTGCTTCTTAACGAAGTTCAAATGAACAAATAGTGTTAACAAAAACTGACACATGTATAGGACTCTGGCTTCGACAGCACCATCATCCACGTTATGTGTTTGTGTTTACAGCAATCTCCTGAGGTCTTCAAGGCAGACAGACTTAGCTCTCTTTCACAGACAACACTGAGGCTTAGAAAGATTGACGTCTAAACTCCAAAGCACTTCTACAGTCTGGTTTTTAAAATCCAATCTGACACTTTCTGTTTTTTAATTGATAACTTAGTGCATTCTTGTTTTTTGTTATTACTAACATGTCTGTCCTATTTTCCCATTTAACTCCACACCTAAGTGTGTGCTTCTTAAACTTAATCAAAGGCTCCTATATTGATAATGTTGGATCTGAATCCCAGCTAGGCAGTGAGCAGGTTACATTTATTTTTTGTGTCTAGGTCTTCTGATCTATAAAATGGGGTTAAAAATAGTATCTGTATCACAGGGCTTTTTAAAGGTTAAGTGAGTAAAGACACATAAGATGCTCATAACATTGCTTTATATATAAGTGACTTCTCAGTAAGTGTTGGCTGTAATTAAAAAGTAATAACCAAAGAAATTACCCTCACATGACAAAATCAAATAGCACTGTCATCATTGAGAGAGACTATTTAGAAAGTGTGGGCATACGGAATGACCCACAAATTGCATAACTTTACATAATGAGAGATTGACTTGGACAGCATATTAGGCTGGAATCTCATTAGATCATGCTCTTCACGAGGGAAGGGAAGCTGTTTGATTTACCAACGTATGTCTAAAGCACAGCACGATGCCTGGCTCACGTTTGGCACTAGGTAATTAATTTTTGTATGAATTGATTAATGATGACCTTTGTAAGGTGATTAAAATTTTTATACTGCATTTAACCTCATCTACTCCAGAGCCCAAAGTGCTCTTTTTGTGTCTATTTTGAGATAAATTTACCTGGTGGCACAGTGGTTAAATTTTTGCCCACAGCCATTTATGTACCATATATTTAGACCCTTGATTGGACCCTCCTGTCCTTATATTTTACTTTACTTGGATTACTTTCATACAATCTTTGTTAATCCAAAAGTATTTCAAGCTCTGTGAAAGGAGGGAACGTGTTTCAATCTTAGAGTCTCCCACAGTCCCTGCACAGTGCTGTGCATATGTGTGTTATAAAAAGCTGGATGAGTAGAAAAAATAAAACTAAATCAAACTGATTTATGTGATCTATAATCATCCTCATAGGTAACAGAACTGACACAGAAATTACAGGCTATATTTTAAAGTAATGTTAGAATGCAAGTTTCATTTAACTGAACTTATGAAAAGTTCAAACTTTTGTTATTAGAAGATAGTTTACTTAAATTTGATTTTCACAGGATTTTGAAAACACAAAAAAATCAATCCGTAAGCATTTAATTAAGAGGAATGCTGAACAGCTCATGAGTTATAATTGAAGAAAAACTCTTTTTTCCCACCCATTGTGCCTTTAAACATATTTAATGGGGGATAAAATCTCCTACAGACCCCAAGTCTTTTCTGTTCAGCCTTGATTAATAAGCCTTAAGATCACATTTTAAAGACCTATAATGAGTAGGATGGCCAGTCATAAGAAATGTAAGTTTCAGTGCACTTTGGAATTGAATCTTTTTTCTTTGTCTGTTAGGTCGACTTCAGGCTGTCTTGAAAAAGGACCAGGAAGGGTGCCCCCTTCTTTTTTCCCTCCCCTCCCCACCTCCAGACTTCTGCCTGAGTGTCAGAAGGGTTCAGAAAGTTTCCCCTGACTGGTGCCGGTGTTAGATGGCTCCACTCTCTCTGAGACTGGCAGGTGTTTCAAGGTGACTTTTATCCCGGGGCTCTTTGTGGGGTCCTTGGAGCCCCCTGGTCCATCGCTCCAGCTGAGACTCCAGCCACAAGGCCTTGTTCTCACGTTGTCCCTCCCCCAGCCCCTTCCTCATTGGCTTCCTAAGGTTTACTTGACATCACCAACTCTGTCTGTTGTTCTTCCTGAGCCTTCTGAGGGGGACCAGGACCTGTTTTACACTGACCACTGACTGACACTCCTCCCGTGACTCCCCAAGGACCCCAGGTCCACGGGCCTCTGCCCTGCAGGTGGAGGGGAGCATGGTTGTTGACCAGCCCAGCACAGCCCAGCCCAGCACAGCCCAGCAGCAATTCCCCTTCTTTCTCTCTCTTTCCTGCTGCCCCAGGTGAGCAGTCACAACCTTTTCATCTTTTTTTTTTTTTTGAAAAGACTTTTCAGAACTGCTTAGACTATGTGTTGTTTATTACTGTCCAAATACATGAAGTTCTGATGAAATAAAATCATGTGCAGGCCATGAAAGCCCAGAGTCATTAGAGGGCCAAATTTCAGACCACCCAACAGTTAACATTTTAAGAATTTGAAACACCTAAAAATAGATAAGGTGGTTTCTGAAAAAGAAAGAAAGAGAAGGAAAGATGAAAGGAAAAAAAAAAAAAAAGGAGAAGAAAAGGGGGGAGGGAGGGAGCAGAGAAGAAACCATTCAGGAAATGTTAGCTCACAAGAATACTGAGCTTAGAAAGAAGAGAAAAATGCATTAAAAATGCATAAACTTTGTGCAGCTTAATGCAATGGTAAACAGTAGAATACATAGGCCTCCTAATACTTTTGTAATGGCATACATATAATGTCTCTAGCATTTTCTTAAAATATGCAGACAGATAGAGGACCTTTAAGATGGCAGAGGAGTAAGACGTGGAGATCACCTTCCTCCCCACAAATACATCAAAAATATACCTACATGTGGAACAACTCCTACAGAACACCTACTGAATGCTGGCAGAAGACCTCAGATTTCCCAAAAGCTGTGTGGCTGACAGGGTCTTGGTGCTCCAGCTGGGTGTCAGGCCTGAGCCTCTGAGGTGGGAGAGCTGAGTTCAGGACATTGGTCCACTAGAGACCTCCTGGCCCCATGTAATATCAATCAGCGAGAGCTCTTCCAGAGATCTCCATCTCAACACTAAAACCCAGCTCCACTCAATGACCAGCAAGCTCCAGTGCTGGACACCTGATGCCAAACAAATAGTAAGACAGGAACACAACCCCACCCATTAGCAGAGAGGCTGCCTAAAACCCTGCCAAGATCACAGACACCCCAAAACACACCACCGGACGTGGTCCTGCCCACCAGAAAGACAAGATCCAGCCTCATCTACCAGAACACAGGCACCAGTTCCCTCCACCAGGATGCCTACGCAACCCACTGAACCAAAATTACACACTGAGGACAGACACCAAAAAAAAAGGGAACTACGAACCTGCAGCCTGTGAAAAGGACACCCCAAACACAGTAAGTTAAGCAAAACGAGAAGACAGAGAAATATGCAGCAGATGAAGGAGCAAGGTAAAAACCCACCAGACCAAACAAGTGAGAGGAAACAGGCAGTCTACCTGAAAAAGAATTCAGAGTAATGATAGTAAAGATGATCCAAAATCTTGTAAATAGAATGGAGAAAACACAAGAAACATTTAACAAGGACCTAGAAGAACTAAAGAGCAAACAAACAATGATGAACAACACAATAAATTAAATTAAAAATTCTCTAGAAGGACTCAATAGCAGAATAACTGAGGCAGAAGAAAGGATACGTGACCTGGAAGATAAAATAATGGATATAACTACTGCAGTGCAGAATAAAGAAAAAAGAATGAAAAGAAATGAGGACAGTCTCAGAGACCTCTGGGACAACATTAAACCTATCAACATTCAAATCATAGGGATCCCAGAAGAAGAAGAGAAAAAGAAAGGGACTGAGAAAATATTTGAAGAGATTATAGTTGAAAACTTCCCTAATATGGGAAAGGAAATAGTCAATCAAGTCCAGGAAGTGCAGAGAGTCCCATACAGGATAAATCCAAGGAGAAACACACCAAGACACATATTAATCAAACTATCAAAAATTAAACACAGAGAAAAAATATTAAAAGCAGCAAGGGAAAAGCAACAAATAACATACAAGGAAATCCTCATCATAAGGGTAACAGCTGACCTTGCAGCAGAAACTCTGCAAGCCAGAAGGGAGTGGCAGGACATATTTAAAGCAATGACAGGGAAAAACCTACAACCAAGATTACTCTACCCAGCAAGGATCTTCTTCAGATTCACTGGAGAAACTAAAACCTTTACAGACAAGCAAAAGCTAAGAGAATTCAGCACCACCAAACCAGCTTTACAACAAATGCTAGAGGAATTCTCTAGTGGGAAAAAAAGAGAAGGAGAAGACCTACAATAACAAACCCAAAATAATTAAGAAAATGGTAATAGGAACATACACACTGATAATTACCTTAAATGTAAATGGATTAAATGCTCCAACCAAAAGACATAAACTGGCTGAATAGATACAAAAACAAGACCCATATACATGCTGTCTATAAGAGACACACTTCAGACCTAGGGACACATACAGACTGAAAGTGAGGGGATGGAAAAAGATATTCCATACAAATGGAAATCAAAAGAAAGCTGGAATAGCAATTCTCATATCAGAAAAAATAGACTTTAAAATAAAGACTATTAGAAGACAAAAAGAAGGACACAACATAATGATCAAGGGATCAATGCAAGAAGATATAACAATTGTAAATATTTATGCACCCAACATAGGAGCATCTCAATACATAAGGCAAATGCTAACAGCCATAAAAGGGGAAATGGATGGCAACACAATAATAGTAGGGGACTTTAACACCCCACTTTCACCAATGGACAGGTCAACCAAAATGAAAACAAATAAGGAAACACAGCTTTAAATGATACATTAAATGAGATGGACTTAATTGATATTTATAGGACATTCCATCCAAAAACAGTAGATTACACTTTCTTCTCAAGTGCTCATGGAACATTCTCCAGGATAGATCAAACCTTAGGTCACAAATCAGGCCTTGGTAAATTTAAGAAAATTTAAGTCGTACCAAGTATCTTTTCTGACCACAATGCTGTGAGACTAGATATCAATTACAAGAAAAAAACTGTAAAAAATACAAACACATGGAGGCTAAACAATACGCTACTAAATAACCAAGAGATCACTGAAGAAATCAAAGAGGAAATCAAAAAATACTTAGAAACAAAGGACAATGAAAACACAACAGCCCAAAACCTATGGGATGAAGCAAAAGCAGTTCTAAGAGGGAAGTCTATAGCAGTACAATCCTACCTCAAGAAACAAGAAAAATCTCAAATAAACAACCTAACCTTACACCTAAAGCAATTAGAAAAGAAGAACAAGAAGACCACCAACGTTAGCAGAAGGAAAGAAATCATAAAGATCAGATCAGAAATAAGTGAAAAAGAAATGAAGGAAACAATAGAAAAGATCAATGAAACTAAAAGCTGGTTCTTTGAGAAGATAAACAAAATTGATAAACCATTAGCCAGACTCATCAAGAAAAAGAGGGAGAAGACTCAAATCAACAGAATTAGAAATGTAAAAGGAGAAGTAACAACTGACACTGCAGAAATACATAGGATCATGAGACATTACTACAAGCAACTCTATGCCAATAAAGTGGACGACCTGGAAGAAATGGACACATCCTTAGAAAAGCAAAACCTTCCGAGACTGAACCAGGAAGAAACAGAAAATATAAAGACGAATCACAAGCACTGAAATTGAGACTGTGATTAAAAATCTTCCAACAAACAAAAGCCCAGGACCAGATGGCTTCACAGGCGAATTCTATCAAACATTTAGAGAAGAGCAAACACCTACCCTTCTCAAACTCTTTCAAAATATAGGAGAGGGAGGAACACTCCCAAACTCATTCTATAAGGCCACCATCACCCTGATACCAAAACCAGAGAAAGATGTTACAAAAAAAGAAAACTACAGGCCAATATCATTGATGAATATAGATGCAAAAATCCTCAACAAAATACTAGCAAACAGAAACCAGCAGCACCTTAAAAGGATCATACACCATGATCAAGTGGGGTTGATCCCAGGAATGCAAGGATTCTTCAATATACGCAAATCAATCAATGTGACACACAATATTAACAAACTGAAGGAGAAAAACCACATAATCATCTCCATAGATGCAGAAAAAGCTTTTGATAAAATTCCACACCCATTTATGGCAAAAACTCTCCAGAAAGTAGGCACAGAGGGAACTTACCTCAACATAATAAAGGCCATATATGACAAACCCACAGCCAACATTGTTCCCAATGGTGAAAAACTGAAAGCATTTCCACTAAGATCAGGAACAAGACAAGGTTGCCCACTCTCACTACTATTATTCAACATAGTTTTGGAAGTTTTAGACACAGCAGTCAGAGAAGAAAAAGAAATAAAAGGAATCCAAATTGGAAAAGAAGAAGTAAAGCTGTCACTGTTTGCAGATGACATGATACTATACGTACAGTATCCTAAAGATGCTACCAGAAAACCACTAGAGCTAATCAATGAATTTGGTAAAGTAGCAGGATACAAAATTAATGCACAGAAATCTCTTGCACTCCTATACCCTAATGATGAAGAATCTGAAAGAGAAATTAAGGAAACACTCCCATTTGCCATTGCAAGAAAAAGAATAATATACCTAGGAATAAACCTACCTAAGGAGACAAAAGACCTGTATGCAGAAAACTATAAGACGCTGATGAAAGAAATTAAAGATGATACAAACGGATGGAGAGATATACCATGTTCTTGGATGGAAGAATCAACACTGTGAAAATGACTATATTACCCATAGCAATCTACAGATTCAGTGCAATCCCTATCAAACCACCAATGGCATTTTTCACAGAACTAGAACAAAAAATGTCACAATATGTATGGGAACACAAAAGACCCCGAATAGCCAAAGCAATCTTGAGAAAGAAAAACGGAGCTGGAGGAATCAGGCTCCCTGACTTCAGACTATACTACAAAGCTACAGTAATCAAGACAGTATAGTACTGGCACAAAAACAGAAATATAGATCAATCGAACAGGATAGAAAGCCCAGTATAAACCCACGCACATAGGGTCATCGTATCTTTGATAAACGAGGCAAGAATATACAATGGACAAAAAGACAGTCTCTTCAATAAGTGGTGCTGGGAAAACTGGACAGCTACATGTAAAAGAATGAAATTAGGACATTCTCCAACACCATACACAAACTCAAAATGGTTAAAGACCTAAATGTAAGGCCAGACACTATAAAACTCTTAGAGGAAAACATAGGCAGAACACTCTATGACATAAATCACAGCAAGATCCTTTTTGACCCACCTCCTAGAGAAAAGGAAATAAAAACAAAAATAAACAAATGAGACCTAATGAAACTTGAAAGTTTTTGCACAGCAAAGGAAACCATTAACAAAATGAAAAGACAACCCTCAGAAGGGGAGAAAATATTTGCAAGCAAAGCAACTGACAAAGGATTAATCTCCAAAATATACAAGCAGCTCATGCAGCTCAATAACAAAAAAACAAACAACCCTATCCAAAAATGGGCAGAAGACCTAAACAGACATTTCTCCAAAGAAGATATACAGATTGCCAACAAACACATGAAAGGATGCTCAAAATCACTAATCATTAGAGAAATGCAAATCAAAACTACAATGAGGTATCACCTCACACCAGTCAGAATGGCCATCATCAAAAAATCTACAAACAGTAAATGCTGGAGAGGGTGTGGAGAAAAGGGGAACCCTCTTGCACTGTTGGTTGATACAGCCACTATAGAGAATGGTATGGAGGTTCCTTAAAAAACTATAAATAGAACTATCATATGACCAAGCAATCCTACTACTGGGCATATACCCTGAGAAAATCATAATTCCAAGAGTTATGTACTACAATGTTCACTGCAGCACTATTTACAATAGCCAGGACATGGAAGCAACCTAAGTGTCCATCGACAGATGAATGGATAAAGAAGATGGAATATTACTCAGCCATAAAATGAAACGGAATTGAGTTATTTGTAGTGAGGTTAATGGACCTAGAGTCTGACATACAGAGTGAAGTAAGTCAGAAAGAGAAAAAAAAAAAGTATGCTAAAAAAAGATTGTTCTGAAGACCTAGGGGCGGGACAGGAATAAAGACGCAGATGTAGAGAATGGACTTGAGGACATGGGGAGGGGGAAGGGTAAGCTGGGTCGAAGTGAGAGAGTGGCATGGACATATATACACTGCCAAATGTAAAACAGATAGCTAGTGGGAAGCAGCCACATAGCACAGGGTGATCAGCTCGATGCTTTGTGACCACCTAGAGGAGTGGGATAGGGAGGGTGGGAGGGAGACGCAAGAGGTAGGAGATATGGGGATATATGTATATGTATAACTGATTCACTTTGTTATACAGCAGAAACTAACACAACATTGTAAAGTAATCATACTCCAATAAAGATGTTAGAAAAAGTGCAGACACTATTTTAGAATCATTCTAGAGAAAAACACATATTTCTTTAAAGGGTGGGAGTGGGGGAGAGGAAGTATGGTCTCAGGTCAGATCCCCACAGATGTACAAAGATGAAACTATGTTTTTTTTGGTAATTCTAGCAGTTACAGCAGAAAAATTTGTTGTAAGGATGTTGGCTGGTTTTAAGAGGGTTATTTTCAAATATAACCTTACAGCTCCATTTGTAAAAAAATCTTTGTGATAAGTTAATTTTATTAACCCTGAAATATGTCTATATTGACATCTTTCTAAGATAAAATAAAAGTTGCAGAGTTGTGAATGGTTAAGGGGTATAAGCTTTAAAACAAATGTGAACCCTCTTTGGGCTCCTCTCACACAAATGGTACAGACTCTTAAGTACAATAAACTTCCTTAAAAACCTTTTATATTCCTCAGGTCGGTGGAGAATCTAGTCTAAGTTGCCCTTCCCCTCTCTCCCCCAATTTGGGTGAGACTGGAGTCTCACTGAAGCTGTTCCCACTCATTGGGGTTACAATGTAGCTCCCAACCCTACACTTGAGGGCTGGGCTACAGCTTGCCACAGCAGCAAGTCTCCAGAGAAAACTCTGCACAGACTCACTCCTTCAAACTGCCTGTCAAGGGCTTCCCTGGGGGTGCAGGAGATAGGAATCCGCCTGCCAATGCAGAGGACACGGGTTTGATCCCTGGTCCGGAAAGACCTCACATGCCGCGGATCAACTAAGCCCGTGCGCCACAGCTACTGAGCCTGTACCCTAGAGCCCGCAAGCCATGACTGCTGAGCCCACGTGCCACAACTACTAAGGCCGCGCGCCTCGAGCCTGTGCTCCACAACAAGAGAAGCCACCGTGAGGAGAGGCCTGTGCACTGCAATGAAGAGTAGCCCCCGCTCGCCGCAACTAGAGAAAGCCCGCTCACAGCAACGAAGACCCAACACAGCCAAAAATAAATTAAAAAATTAACTATTAAAAAATAAACACAAAACTGCCTCTCAAGAGTTTTCACATACACTTGAAATGAGCAAACATTTCAAAAGCCTGAAGTCTGTCATCTGTCTTGATTTTGACATTCTGCACTATAGTCTCTCATAATTCACTTTGGTTCCTGACAGCAACCATATTTTGACCTCTTAGTTGTAACTTTAATTTACTGTTTTCTTAAATTTACAAAACCCCTACTCTGTACACGACCCTCACTGAGGATTGTAAGATACGCAAAGCAGAAGAGACAGACCTGACCTCAATATGCTTACAGCCTAATGGAAATACAGAAATACACTGAAAATACAGAAAATGCACTGCATACGGCAGGTTCTCAATGAGTGTATGGAAAATATGTGAGGATCAAACTCAGGGAACATCAGAGAAGATTTAGCCAAGTTTTAAAGAAAAAGCACTGAATGAGATATCATCACAAATCTTAAGAAAACTCAAAATTTTAAATTACATCAATAAACAAATGTTGATTACATATCTACCATGTACAGAATACTGTGGATAACATGGAATAAAAACTGGTCCTTGCCCTCAGTGAGTTTAATGGAAAAGCAAGACAAATTTGTCAAATGTTAAATGACAGTGTAAATCAAGACAACACTGAAGAGAACACTGAACAGTGTATAATGAATTCCAAGTGAATTGTATGAACAATAGCTGCTCTGGAGAGAGAGCTCTTCAGGCTGGGCTGGGCTGGGAAGATTTTGTAGTGATAGGATTTTAGATAGGTTTTCAAGTATGACAAAGATCGGCAGAAGTAACTGAATACACAAAAACTCTTTCATGGAAAACCATACGCCATTTTGAGGTGACAGTGCGTTTGGCAATCTAGCTGGGATGGAGGATTTACATAGGAAAAGCAAGTCAGAAAGACTAAATGTAGCCAGAGTGAAGAAGGTCTGGAATTTAGGGAGTTTTTAATTATTTTTTAAAAATTAATTTGTTTACTTATTTATTTTTGGAAGGCAGTGGGGAATAAACTGGTAGTTGTTGGATGGAAGACCAAAGTGGTTTCTTGTAAAGACCAGTCCCACAGGGACCTGTAACAGAGTGAAGTGGGAAGAAACCAGAGACAGGAACATGCTAGACAGTTGTTAAAATTGTCCACACCTAAGATTATGAGGGCCTAGTATCAGACATTTATTCCTTTATAATTTACAGTACCCTTTCATTTATCATTGGTCAGCAAATAAGTACAGAGGGTGATACTTTCTTTACGTTTGCTTACTGTATTTTATCTTGTAATTCCTAAAATTTATATATTTAATCTTTCACAACATAACTATCAATCACTTGATTATGTATTTTCTTTAAATATAAACAGAGAAACTAGTTTTAAATTTTACCTTCATGGAGGAAAAAAAAAGTAAGGAGAGAAAGCCCGAATTTAGGTCAACAGTCTGAAGAAAATAAGAAGAATTAGATATTAAAAGTAGAATGATACACAGTAATTTATGCTTTTACTTTGTTTAAAATCTGTTCTATTGATATCTCCAACATAAAATAAGGTTAGACATATTTATTTGATGGACCCGGAAAACTAAAGTAGGAAGAAAGATTGAAACTTCTTTTATTGGCTATTTGACTGGCTCAGCAAAGAAGATCTACTGTCAATCAAGTTAAAAGGATTAGGCAATATTTGTGGGATTACCTGTGTCATTCAGTCTTCTTAACTGGGTATTTTAGTTGACAATGAATTGGTTATTTATGTCCACGTATTTATAGTACGAGGTGAACTGCTTGAAGCTGACTGTTATTTTGTTTATGTGAAGTCAATTCATTTAATTCAAAAGGGTCACTCCTTTTATTTTTCTAAAATTCTTTTATATTCATATATGATTCTATGATAAGATTGTATTTCAAAAAATAATCAGGATAGGGAAAAGTCCTATACCTGGAATATCCCATATTTACATCAGAATAAATTATATTAATGGATAAAAAGGACATAGACTTTATGTTTAATATAAATATCACGGGCTATTAAAATGACTTTGCTATATTCCCACTATATTGAAAGTCATGGTTAATGAAGTTATCAGAATATTATTTCTACAAAAACTTATATACACATATGTTTCATCTTTCTCTATTTTAATTGACTTAGGTGTTTTTTTTATTTTAATAAATTGAAATCAAGAAAAATTAAAGTCCAAGGACTCCTTGCATAAGTATTTCCTTTATTCATTACTTTCTGTTCCTCAAAACTTCTAATTTTCAGTTGATAATAATATCTAATATAGCATTAATAGTAGTTGATAAATAAACATCTTAAAAACTCTAACAAGGGTACCAATTACCTTATACAAGTAATAAGAAAAGAGTGAGTTACCTATGAGCACCACCATTAAAATGTGAAAACCTTGTGTCCTGGCTCCAAACATTTTTCTGTAGAAAAAGAGATATCCATCCAAACACCTACTAGGTTGACAGGACCAGTTTCTGATGATTTTCTTCCATTTCCAAAAGTGTGTCACCTTCTTCCTTCAGGCAGAGAGTTGTGAGGACTTAGTTTGGGTGCCAGATCCGTGGGGCTTAGTGTAAGACCCATTTGTGCTGCTTACCAAGCAGACTTGTGACATTCTTAGTCCCTACTTACACCTGGGGCCTCCCCTTTTTAAGTCACGAGAGTGAACATTGACACTTTTATCACAGAAAAATGAGTTTTGGGGGACTCTACGGACAGATTGCCATTTTTGGTAACTTCTATCATGGAAAATTAGAGCTTGGTTTTATACTTTTCTTCACAACAGAAATGCTGTTTTTTGGTTTTGTTTTAACTCTTTTTTGTTCTCTTTTGCTTTTGAATAGCAGTTAAGAAATTCATGGCAACTTCAAATCCACTGAATATCTATGCATGAAACTGGAAAAGAGAAATCAAGAAAACAGCAGGGGTTTTCATTAGACTTAACAGACTGTGGCAAAAGAGTTATTTGTGCAATGCTCTCAGGCTTAAATTCCACTCTCTATGAAAAAATAACCATGCTCTACTCGTCTTAAATACAATGGTATTTGATTTTGTACAACAGAACAATTTGAGTAGGCAAGGTGTTTGGGATGTACTTAGGGTAATTGGTGCTTGACATTTGTTTTTTAACATTTTCTGAGAGGCAGACCTGAGGATGTGCAGAGGTTTTACTCGGGCAGTACAGGGTGAGACATCACCAAGCCTTAAAAGTCTGCCATGGATCTAAGCCTGGTAAGCTGTGGTGGAAACCAGGTGGTGAGGGAGGCAGGAAAGAGACAAAGCCGGCGTCCTTGCAGTAGTGTACTTCTTCACTTGTTTGTCATTGGTTCACCTTTTACCTGTGACCTGTGCTGGACGAATGTGCTCCATTCATCTATTATTCATTCAACCTTTTAGCAGTGCTGGAAATAGGATGGTGGGTAAAAGGAGCCTGGGTTCTGCTTCACGGGGTACACAGGTTGGCCAAGTTTACAGCCCTAGGGAGAGCTGGGCAGACGGGGGCCTTGGGGACTGCAGGACAAAGCTAGGCCATGGGGGCTAGAGGTGAGAATGGGGTGGGGAAGACAAGCAACATATTCAGAGTTCCGATCAATGGATCAGCTCAGAGAGATGTTTCCAGCAATCATTAGGGAGCCAGGATAATGAAGTAGAATAAACAGGGAACAGGAGCCTTGAAAATTGATTTTCAAATGCCAACTTTGATACTAGGCTAGGAGAACCCAGGCGAGTAGCTATTTTTTTTTAAGTTGAAGTTTATCTATAAAGTGGGCATAATAAAGCCTATTAAACAGTTATTTTGTGTGAACAAAATGGGAACTATAATTGCTTGGGGCATAGTAGTATTTTAAAACAGTTTCAGTAGTGTGAGTGTGTGTGTGTGTGTGTGTGTGTGTGTAATGAATAGGTGAACTTGAGCATAAATGACTTGGATAAAAATGTAGAAGGCTTACCAAATTTGCAGGCAACATGAACTTGTTAAAGACAATGACTGCTCTGAAGCAGAAATGATGGTTCAACCCAGCAGTCACTTCCCCAACTCATCCCACCCACCTTACTATGGGGAGAACATGCCTCCACTGAAAGCAGATCTTTTCCCCCTTTCCTGTTTACCCATTTCTGTCCCCCTCTAACCTTAAAAATCTAACTACAGGAATGAGATTACTAAGCAATTGAAACTAACTTTTGACTTATACTCTCCTGACTGCACACCATGCCTTGTCTAACTTGTTGATTCTTTTCCGAGAAAAAAAGAAGTAAGAAGGAAGAATTAAATAGTTAAAGAATGATTAGCTCTCTACCCCCAAGAGCCCCTAATGACTCCTGCAGGCTGGTCACGTGGGCAAGATAACATCTGAAGAGAGAGTCATCCAGCCATCGCTTGATGGAGAATGATGCAAAACCCAAACTCCTGCCTTGATGATTCACTGAGATTCTTCACTCCCCCTCGCCATTTTTCCTTTTACAAACCATCAGGGCTCAGAGAAGAAATAAATGAAATAGACACGAAGAAAACAAGAGCAAAGATCAATGAAACTAAAAGCTGGTTCTTTGAGAAGATAAAGGAAATTGATAAACCTTTAGTCAGACTCAACAAGAGGGAGAAGACTCAAATAAATAAAGTTAGAAATAAAAAAGAAGTTACAACTGACACCACAGAAATACAAAGGTTCATAAGAGACTACTACAAGCAACTATATGCCAATAAAATGGACAACCTAGAAGAAGTGGGCAAATTCCTAGAAAGGTACAACTTTCCAAGACTGAATAAGGAAGAAATAGAAAATATGAACAGACCAATCACTAGTACTGAAATTGAAAATGTGATTAAAAAGCTTCCAGCAGACAAAAGTCCAGGACCAGATTGTGTCACAAGTGAATTCTATCAAACATTTAGAGAAGAGCTAACACCTATCCTTCTCAAACTCCTCCAAAAAATTGCAGAGGCAGGAACACTCCCAAGCTCATTCCAGGAGGCCACCATCACCCTGATACCAAAACCAGGTAGAGATATCACAAAAAAAGAAAATTACAGGCTGATATCACTGATGAACATAGACACAAAAATCCTCAACAAAATACTAGCAAAATGAATCCAACAACACATGAAAAGGATCATACACCATGACCAAGTGGGATTTATCCCAGGGATGCAAGGATTATTCAATATATGCAAATCAATCAATGTGATACACCACATTAACAAACTGAAGAATAAAAACCATATGATCATCTCAGCAGATACAGAAAAAGCTTTTGACAAAATTCAACATCCATTCATGATAAAAACGCTCCAGAAAGTGAGCAAAGAGGGAACATAACTCAACATAATAAAGGCAATATATGACAAACCCACAGCCAACATCATTCTCAATGGTGAAAAGCTGAAAGCATTTCCACTAAGATCAGGAACAAGACAAGGATGTCCACTCTCACCACTTTTATTCAACATAGTTTTGGAAGTCCTAGCCATGGCAATCAGAGAAGAAAAATAAATAAAAGGAATCCAAATAGGAAAAGAAGAAGTAAAATTGTCACTGTTTGCAGATGACATGATACTATACATAGAAAATCCTAAGGTGCTACCAGAAAACTACTAGAGCTTATCAATGAATTTGGTAAAGTTGTAGGATACAAAATTAATGCACAGAAATCACTTGCATTCCTATACATTAACAATGAAAGATCAGAAAGAGAAATTAAGGAAACAATTCCATTTACCATCACATCAAAAAGAATAAAATACCTAGGAATAAACCTACCTAAGGAGGCAAAAGACCTGTACTCAGAAAACTGTAAGATGCTAATGAAAGAAATCAAAGATGACACAAACAGATAGATAGACCAGGTTCTTGGACTGGAAGAATCAACATTGTGGAAATGACTATACTACACAAAGCAATCTACAGATTCAATGCAATCCCTATCAAATTACCAGTGGCATTTTTCACAGAATTGGAACAAAAAATTTTACAATTTGTATGGGAACACAAAAGACCCCAAATAGCCAAAGCAATCTTGAGAAAGAAAACTGGAGCTGGAGGAATCTGGCTCCCTGACTTCAGACTATACTACAAAGCTACAGTCATCTGTTTTTGTACTGGCACAAAAACAGAAATATAGATCAAGAGAACAGGATAGAAAGTTCCTGGATGGAAAGATAAACCCACGCACCTGTGGTCACCTAATCTATGACAAATGAGGCAAGAATATACAGTGGAGAAAAAGACAGTCTCTTCAATAAGTGGTGCTGGGAAAGCTGGACAGCTACATGTAAAGGAATGAAATTAGAACATTTTCCAACACCATACACAAAAATAAACTCAAAATGGATTAAAGACCTAAATGTAAGGCCAGACACTATAAAACTCTTAGAGGAAAACATAGGCAGAACACTCTCTGACATAAATCGCAGCAATATCTTTTTTGCTCTACCTCCTAGAGTAATGAAAATAAAAACAAAAATAAAAAATGGGACCTAATTAACCTTAAAAGCTTTGGCACAGCAAAGGAAACCATAAACAAAACGAAAAGACAACCCACAAAATGGGAGAAAATATTTGCAAATGAAGCAACCAACAAGGGATTAATCTCCAAAATATACAAACAGCTCATGCAGCTCAATATCGAAAAAACAAACAACCTAATCGAAAAATGGGCAGAAGATCTAAATAGACATTTCTCCAAAGAAGACATACAGGTAGCCGAGATGAACATGAAAAGATGCTCAACATCACTAATTATTAGAGAAATGCAAATCAAAACTACAATAAGGTATCACCTCACACCAGTCAGAATGGCCATGATCAAAAAATCTACAAACAATAAATGCTGGAGAAGGTGTGGAGAAAATGGAACCTTCCTACACTGTGGTGGGAATGTACATTTATACAGCCACTATGGAGAACAGTACGGAGTTTCCTTATAAAACTAAAAATAGAGCTACTATATAATCCAGCAATCCCACTCCTGGGCATATATCTGGAGAAAACCATAATTTGAAAAGATACATGTACTGCAATGTTCACTGCAGCACTATTTACAATAGCTAGGACAGGGAAGCAACCTAAATGTCTATCAACAGAGGAATGGATAAAGAAGATGTGATACATATATACAATGGAATATTACTCAACCATAAAAAAGAACAAAATAATGCCATTTGCAGCAACATGGATGGGCCTAAAGATTGTCATACTGAGTGAAGTAAGTCAGATGGAGAAAGACAAATATCATATGATATTGCTTATATGTGGAATCTTAAAAAAATGGTACAAATGAACCTATTTACAAAACAGAAATAGAGTCACAGATGTAGAAAACAAACTTATGGTTACCAAGGGGGAAAGAAGATGGGAGGGATACATTGGTAGATTGGGACTGACATATACATACTACTATATGTAAAATAGATAATCAGGACCTACTTTATAGCACAGGGAGCTCTACTCAATACTCTGTAATGACCTATATGGGAATAGAATCTAAAGAAGAGTGGATGTATGTATATGTATAACTGATTCACTTTGCTGCACACCTGAAACTAACACAACATTGTAAATCAACTATGTTCCTATGAAAACTAATTTAAAAAAAACCCATCATGGCTGAGCAGAATCTTCAGAGTTGGTCTCTAGACACGAGTCCACCTTCTCCCCAGATTGCTGGCTTTTCTGATTTAAGCAACTTTCCTTTCTACTGACACTTGCCTCTCGAATTATTGGCTTATGAGTGGCCAGCAGCAGAACCTGGGTTCAGTAACACAACCATAAATGATGCAAATGACAAATATATTCTTTCACATCCTCCTTTACAGCTGGGTCATGGGCATGTGACCCAGTCCTGGGCAACAGGACCTGAGGGAGCTCTGCTAGGGGGACTCTGGGAAGGGCTTTCCTTGCTAATATGAAAAGACATGCCCCTTTAATCTGACATCGTCTTGTACAGATGTGTTCCCGGAACTGCATTAAACATGCTACAGCCATGGGAGATACGTTCAAAACACATGGCAGGATACTGAGAATGTGAATCCTAAATTTTCCTAAAAATAATAGACTTTCCTGAATTTGTAATTCATTATCAGGTGTGTATTTTCTTTTTATCCAAAAGCATCCTAACTGAAGATGTTACACTTATCAGGATCAAGAAAGATCTGTATAGGCAAGAATAATGTACTCTAAAAGGAACTTTATCAAAGAAAAATGTAAACTTGTACATTTTGTCCTTACCTTAAATTTTATTAAAATTTAAACAAGCCTGAGAAGAGTGCATAAAAAACTGGATAGGACATGAGAATGAGGATTAAAGAAAACAGTGGGATGTATAGCCTGAAAATGTGTATTACAGTTAGAAACAGATGTAAACCCAGCAACACAGATAGAGCTAAATAACATGGCACTTGACAAAAAAAAAAAAAAAATAGAGAGAGAAAGAAAATGAGGATTTTAACACAATACATGCAGATTTAGAAAACATTACGTGAATACATGCAAATTAATGTCTATATGTCTAATATATTACTGAGATTTCCAAAAGGAGGGAAGAAAAAAATGAACAGCGGATAGAGGAAGGAATAGAAGAGAATAGAAATAAAGATTCCCATGCAAACCAGACAAGACAGTTTCCTATGAGCTGAGAAGAGTTAACTCTTTTCACTTGAGATTAAGCAGCCACAAAATTGGAGGAGACATAGTTTATCAGTTGAAGACATAGGAGCTTCAACTGATAATAAACTTTATAACAACCAATAGTAATTATTATTAACATTTATAGAGTGTATTATAGTTTATGGTTTACTTTCATATATATTATCCCAATTTATCTTTGAAGTATGGATCCATGGTGATGTAGCTTCCAAAATTTTATGTGGTTTTGGGGCTTTCACAGGGAATGATAGTATCTAGGGAAAGAAAATGATCATCCCTCTCAAATTCCAGATTTGATCTCAAAATATTTTTGTTGTTTCGAATCCTTTAATGGGAAAAGTTAAAACATGCACAAATCCAGTAAGGAAAGCTATTATAATTGTAATATATTACAATTGAAATCATGTCACTAGAGAAATTCTTGACGAAAATGAGGATATTTAACCCAGAGAAAAGCAGGTACTAGGGCACATCAGAAGGGTCTGCATGGAGCTGAAAGTCCATCCCATGATATTTTTTGTTTGGTCCTACTAGGGAAAAGTGGCACCAGTGGTAAGATGCCATAGGATGTTATATTCATGCTCACTACACAGAATCTCCTAGTAATAGATGCTGCAAAGCATAGAATCAGCTGTCTTGAAAGACAGGAAGTTTCCTGACTTTGAAGACATGCACATTTAGAAAGGATTGCCATTCAGCATGGATGTTATACAGGAAATTAAAGAAAAGATGGGCTATAGAGTTCAATGGCCTCTAATGATTTTTTTAGCCCTGAGATTCTTTCATCATTTCTAAGTAAAAGACGTGCTGTATGCATCACTGCTAAGGAAATAATATAGGCAGAGAACATGCTGAATATAATAAGCTCCAACATCTTCATAACCTTGTCACAGCTTTTAAAATCTGTACAAAAGAGAGAGCAGTATGTTCCTTAGAAGGCTGCTACAAGGAATCCACGAGACAGTTGTTCTAAGCTTGTAGGTCCAGGTCCTGCTAGGGGCTTATCCAGCACTGCTTGTCTTGCCAAAATCTCCTACCTCCATTTTTATTTGCTCAAGAAGGTAGTTAGGTTTTTTGGTATCCATCATTTACTCTGAGTTGATTACAGTTAAATTCCACGTTTCCAGAGATCACTTGAAGTGATCTCAACCATCCAGAACATAATCATGAAGATACATTCTAAAAGTGTCTATGTTTAAAAACAGAGATTGCAAATTTATTAACTATGTCCTCAAGCTCTTGTTCACCATTTATTATTATTTTAGACACAATTAAATAAGCTTGATTATCCAGTATCCAGGAAAAGAAAAGGAGAAGCTACCATGTATATTTTTAGCAACAAGAGATATGACAGTTGAGAGCTGGACAGTGCATGTGAGTAGGTGGAGCCCAAGGTCTGTTGCAGGCACTGTGTGAAGGGTCTCAGCTATGTGGACATTTAATTATTTCAGTTAACGACAGAGTGTGTTGCTACCTTCATTTCACAGATGATGAAACTGAGCCAAGGTGTGACTGGTGCCCCAATCTGCCTAACTCCTGAGATGAGCCTTTTTCTTTTCTTCTAAGTCATGCTGCCTCCAAGGAAAATAATACAATGAGCTGGCATAAAATAATATAGGACAGTATAGCACTTGGGAGACATTGAAAATAGGAACAAAATCAATATCTATCTTAAGGCCTCATCGCATAGGACAATGACATAACATAAATCAATAACAAAAGTCATCAATAAAATACGTAAGTGCATGCAAACTTTTCCACCCAGAAATGCAAGAAAATGTGTAATATATTTCTGAAATATTTTAATGCAAAATGGTTAAAAGAAAACACACTTTCCCACAAGAATTATAAAAATGTGTTATGTCTTTTACGTTGGCCACCCCCCCGCCCCAACCTTAATGACATCAGATGAACATGGTTCCACCACTGGTGATTATTTTGTTTATTAAGACGTGTATGTGTACAGCATAGTGCATGGGGCTGTTTCTTCAGCATCCATTCCTTTGATCTCTTTCATTATTACACTATTTTAAAGTTTTGATTCAAGAGACACATACACACACTCTCTAGACCTGACATTTGTTCAGAGCCATACAGCAGCTCAGATAAAAATACCGAGCCCAGAGGAAGATTTGATTCAGTCTATTGTGTGAAAAGTATGCTGGGATCTTCAAACGAAAGACAAAAGAGCTGCAAAAAAGCTTTGCATTTCAGGTCTACGATTCATTTGATTTTTACACTTCAAAGTCCCACTTTGAAGCCCAGCGGAGATGAGGGGGTGATTTTTAGTTATTTTATGGACTAACAAGTAGAAAATACAGCATTGCACATACTCACTCTTGTTTTCTTTACTTTGAAAAGTAATTTCAGAGAAAGTCAACCCAGTTCAACCAGAACTATCCTAATTGGCTTTGATCAGTAAATCATCAGAAATGGCTCTGCTCTTGCTTAGTCCTTTTCCCCCTCTTCTTGTCAAAAGTGAATGATAAAACACTCAGGTTATGATGAATTACAAAAATCTGCTTTGTGCTGGGTTGGATGCGTTGCTATTCCACGTAATGTTTGCTTTCTCTCCGCCATGGTAAGAAGTGCATTTCCATTCTTTGGTAGTGACAATCGTTCTCTCACACGTTTATTAATATTTTGTTCTGCACAGCCACAAAATAACGTCCAAGGCTGAGGAAATTACTGACCTGGTGAGGCCTGACATTCAAGGCCGTCTACAATCTGGCTTTTATTTACGACACCGCCCCTGCCCCCATCCCCGGCATTACTTTCCACTGCCCGCTACATAAAGGGTCTGTATTAAAACACTTTTAGTAGAATGAAAATTGAAGCACATTCAAAGCGTTCTCCCTCTCTCCACTTGTTCAAAATCCCAACTTTCTTTCCGGGCTCAGCTTAGCGGGTGTTCAGGCCTATGGAATGCCTTCCGTGGAAAGTCTCAGTGACGCTCTGCCCTCAACAATCCCAGGCTTGTCTCCATGGAACCCAGAATTGACTACGTTGTAGTGCTATTTATTGTTTAATATTTGTGACTTGCTTTCCTCCAACTGCATTGTAAGGTTTGTAAGTATGAACACCTCTATCTTTACTTTCTAGTTCACTGCATTATACAACAGTACTGATACTGTAAACAGTTCTGCACAATGGTACAGTATAATGTGTGTATTTCTGATGAAATGTATGCAGTACTGTCCTATGTTTCCAGAATTAAAGCAAACATGCATTCAGTCTTTTTCATACATAAAAGAAAAGTCTAATGTATTGGAAGATGACTCTAGTCTTTACGCAGGGGCTCTGGACCTGGCATTCACAGATGTCTAAAGCACCCATGAATGGACATCTGAGGTCCGTCAACCTCTTGAAAATATATGAAATATTTTGTGATTTGTTATTATTGCATTTTCTGGGAAGAACATTCATAGCAGTGACTCTTTAAAATTTAATATCATAAGTATCACTTAGTGGGGGGTATGTGTTTAAAAATGCAGATTCCTAGGACAAAGGACCAAATTTTGATGTATAAAGGAAGATGCAGAAGATTTTAGGAGACTGCACTATGTTCATGATAATATGCAGGAAAACCTGGTTTCTATGTATGACATAATAAGAAATACATATGGCCTCTACCCCTGGTTCCTACATAGAACTCCTAAGACTCTTATAATTTCCTGAGTGATGGGATGTTAGGAGTGTCCTACAGAGAGGTCCTAAATTCATTGGAATTTCCTGGATGATAACACTGGCTTTTGTTCTAGTGAGGCAACTTCTGGTGGGCTCCTGGATAGCTTCAGGATGGGGGGTTGGTCACCAGTAAGACCAAGCCGAGATCAGAAGCTTGGAACTTTCAACCCCACCCCATATTCTCCAGGGATCATACCTACGTGATCAAGCCTCCATAAAAAATTCCTAAACGACGGGGGTCAGAGAACATCCAGGTTGGTGACCACCTCAAGGTGCTGGGAGGGTGGCCTGTCGGAGAGGGACTGAGCGCCAGTCACCACCACTCCCTTGCCCAATGCTTCTCTTCCATTTTGCTGTTCCTGAGTTGTGTTCTTTATAATAAGCAAAAATGAAAACACAACATACCAAAATTTATGGGATCAGCAAAAACAGTACCAAGAAGGTAGTTTATAGTGATAAAGCTTACATTAAATTAAAAAAGAAGATCTCAAATATACAACCTAACTTTACACTGCAGGAAACTAGGAAAAGAAGAACAAACTAAGCCCAAAGTTAGCAGAAGGAAGGAAAGGAAGATTGGAGCAGAAATAAATAAAATAGAGAATAAAAGCAAGGGAAAAAATTGATGAAACTAAGAGTTGGTTTTTTGAAAAGATAAACAAAATCGATGAACTCCTAGCTAAACTAACCAAGGCAAAACAAGAGAAGACTCAAATAAATAAAATCAGAAATGAAAGAGAAGTCATTACAACTGATACCACAGCCTTAAAAAAGAATGAAATCCTGCACATATGACAACTTGGATGAACCTGGAGGACATTATGCTAAGTGAAATAAGCCAGAAGCAGAAAGACAAATACTGCATGATCTCACTTACATGTGGAACCTAAAATAGTCAAATTCATGGAAGCCGGGAGTGGAGAATGGTGGCTGCCAGAGGACAGGAATGAGGGGGAGATGGAGAGTTATTAGTACAAAGTTTCACTTATGCAAAATGAATAAGTTCTAGAAATCTACTGTAAAGCATAGTGACTACAGTCAGTAATACTGTATTTTATGCTTAAAATTTGCTAATGGGGTAGGTCTTATGTTCAATGTTGTAGCAAAATTTTTTAAAAATTTAAGAGGCTAGATCTCATGTTAAATATTCTTACCACAATAAAAATGTAAATAGTAAATATGTGAAAACATTTTAAACGGCTAAAACTGTTTTCAGAAGCAAGTCATTGAACATAATGATTTATTCCTGATTTAATTCATAACTAAAAAATAAAAATAAGATCTTATAAAAAAAGAAAATAATAAAAAATGCAGTAAAAATAAATACTGTTCAAATTTTAAATTTTGGAAGTAGAAAATAATAAAGCATCAGAAGTGGTAAATAAAACAGGTAAAGGCAGAGATTATTGAAGGAGAAAGCTTAATACACAGTAGAAGTGAAAGGTTCAAGAGCTATAAAAGTTTATTTCCATGGAGGGAAAAAGATAAGTAAATAACATAATAAATTTACTCAAGAAAAAATGTTAAATTAAGAACAAATAAAAAATATACTGTAAAAACAGATACAAAAAATAAAATATATAAAAGAATACCATTTATAATTTATAGTAATACATTCAAAAACCTGAAAACAATGTATAATTTTCTGGGAAATAAAAATGATCAAACTTGACTAAAGGTGGAATAGAACGAGATAACAGCTAGGAGAAATATTTCAAGAGGTGTTTACCAACAAAAGGCTCAGGTGCTAAACAGTTTTTATAAATTAATAATAATCCCCATGTTAGATAATATCTTCCAGAAAAAGATGGAAAAGTATTCAAATCACTATATTTAGCTATCATAAAATCAGCATCTAAATGTGAGATTATCCAAAAGAGTATAAACTAATCTTATTTATGTATATTGATACAATAATACTATTGTAAATAAGATACTAAAAAAAAATTTTTTTTTAAATTTCTGCCAAACACTATTTTTAAGATGTGATCAAAGTTAACACCACCATAGGAAGTCATATTGATAGTATGTACCCTTGATATGATATGATGAGAAGGGACTCTATCTCTGTGGTCTTCCTTCCAAAAACATTTTACCCTGCTTTTATCATGAGAAAAACAACAGACAAGTCCCAGCTGAGGGACTTTCTACAAAACACCTGACCAGTACGCCACAAAACCAGGAAGGTCATCGAAAATAAGGAAAGTCTGAGAAACTGTCCCAGTCGAGAAGAGCCTAAGGAGACATGATAATTAAATGTAGTGTGGTATCTGGGATGGGGTCCTGACACAGAAAAAAAATGACATTAGGGGAAAACTAAGGAAATATGAATAAAGTATGGACGTTAGTTAATAATAGTGTATCAATATTGGTTCATTAATTGTGAAAAATGTACCATACAATGTAAGAGGTCAATAACAGAGGAAACTGGGTGTGGAGTGTAAGGGAACTCTGTACTATCTTTGAAATAATTCGGTATGTGTGACATGGTTCTAAAATAAAAAGTATATTTATAATGCATTAGAGGAAATGCAAATTAAAACCACAATGAGATACCACCTGACCCATTAGGATAGCTACTACCAAAAACAGAAAGTAGCAAGTGTTGGCAAAGATGTGGAGAAATCGGAACCCTTGTACATTGTTGGTGAGAATGTAAAATAGTGCAACCACTATGGAAAACAGCATGGCTGTTCCTCAGAAACAAAAATAGAATCACCATACAATCCAACAGTCCCAGTTTGGGTAAATACCCAAAAGAATTGTCAGGAGGGTTTCAAAGAAATCTCTGTACATCCATATTCATAGGAGCATTATTTATAATAGCCAGAATGTGGTAGCAGCTTGAGTGTCTGTCAATGGGTAACTGGATAGACAAAATGTAATATATACACACAAAGGAATACTATTTTGCCTTTAAATGGGAAAAATTATGACACATGCTACTGATGTCTGAACCTTGATGACATTATGCTAAGTGAAATAAGCCAGTCACAAGAGAAATACTGAAAGACTTGAATTATGTGAGGTACCTAGACTAGTCAAATGCATAGAGACAGAAAGTAGAATGCTGGTTGCCAGGGCCTGGGGAGGGGGGCCCTGGGGAATTGTTTAATGGGTGTAGAATTTTAATTTTGCAAGATGAAAAGAGTTCTGAAGATTGGCTACACAATAATGTGAATGTACTTAACATTACTGAACTCTACACTTAAAAATAGTTAAGAAGATATGTTTTTGTTATGTGTACTTTATCACAATTAAAAACAAAAATAATAAAAAATCAGAATGAGGAAATCTTTTAAAAAAATTATTAAAGGAAGCAACTCAAAATTCTGATCTTTCCAGAAATTCAGATGATTTAATACTAGAAAATCTGTCAATAGTTTACATTCAATATGTATAACAGTAAAAACATGATTCTTTTAGTAGGTGATAAAAATCAGTTCAAAAAAATCCAACCTCATCTCTAGAAATAACATTCTGTTAGAATAGTGAGGTGGAAGCATGCAAGATCAACATGATAAGTCCATCTATCTTTTACCAAATATGCACAGATGGTAGCAGACTACGGTAAAATCTGGAACCCAACATGAGTTAACACTCGATTATACTTAATTGTAATTAATTACACATTAGTTACTCTTAATACATAATTACATGTAAATATACCTTTTGAGATTTGTCAGAAGATTTGGTCATTATAATAAGAGATGAAAAAAATTGTAGCTATTGGAAAGAAGAGTTATTTGCAAACAAAACATAATCCTTTTTTATGCAGCATTTAAAATTGAGTCACTCTCCTGGGCCCTAAACATTAGCTCATTGTATCCTTTTAGTATCTCTGAAATACAGACATATTTAGGTATCAGGAAACTGAGTCTCAGAAAGGTGAAGTTCACACAGCTGGCAAGTGACAGAGTTCTCACTGGAATCTCTGCCCATAGAATCCTAAATGTTACTTTGTTTCATTCATCATGCAGTTTCATGTAAACTGCAGCATCTCTGATTTACCAAAGCAGAGATTTAGTCCACCCGAATTATGTTTTCAGAAAACACTTGAGAGGACAGAGAGAAGAGGAAAAAGCAGAAGAAATATACCAAAATATTTCTGAGTGAGGGATTAGGATTGTTTCCAGCTTTCCTCATTCTTTTCAGTAGTTTCCAAATTTTCTACAATGAGCATATTTTACATTGCTTTGATTTAGAAAATGTAACAGTCATTATATTTCAAAAAGCAAATACAAAAGCATCCAAGCCTCTGGGAGCCAAATTAAAACAAAAGACAACTTAAATTAGGGCTGGCTAAATATCTGAGTGAGAAATCTTGATCATCAGTGAGGCTGAATGGAGTTTTTATTTTTGTTTGCATGGTTTATGGTTTACTCTGGAAGAAAAAAGCCAAACAGGTTTTGTAAGAGCACTAGAGATCCAAGAGTTCTGAAAAGGTTCTTAATGCTTCTGTTTTTAAGGTGTATCCTTGTTTATTTTACCATTTTTGAATGTTCTTTTACTTCTGGTTTCTGTTGGTGGCTCCTGTGTTCAAAATCTCTGACCCACTTTTAATGATAGAAGCTATGAAGGATGCAGCACCATCTAGTGGTAACTCAGGCTAACTGCAGAACCACTGATTCATTCATTAGTTCATTTACTCCTGGGATAAAAATGGCTGAGTAGTGTGAGATGTTTTGCTAAACCTTTTGCTTTCATTGATTTGATCCTCACACATGGTAGGCAGACTTCTTACATGGCTCCCAAGATCCCCATTCCTGGTATCCACACACTTCTGTAATTCCTTCCCCTTGAGTCTGAGCTGGGACTGACTTGCTTCTAAACAATAGGGTATGGCAAAGGGGATGGGATTCACTTCCGTGATTATGTTAAAAAGATTGGGACTTCCATCTCGCCAGATGACTCTCTGTTGGTGACTTTGATCAAACTGCCATTGTTAGAAGGCCCTCAGTCCAACCACCCTCAAGGAATTGAATCCTGTCAGCAAACACATGAAAAGGTTTGGAAGCAGATTACATCCCAATTGATTTCTGCTGGATTATATGTTACCTTTATTATGTTCTTTCTGCTTGCTTTGGATGTAATTTGCTTCTTTTTCTGGTGTCTTACAGTAAAAGCTTAGATTATTTATTTGAAATTTTTCAAACTTTCCTAATACAAGCAATTAATTGTATAAATTAGGGATGAATAAACTCTTTCTGTAAAGGGCCTCTTAGTAAACATTTAGGCTTTGTGGTCCATATGCCCTCTTACAACCACTCAACTCTATATTGTTGCGAAAAGCAGCTGTAGAAAATAAATGAATGGAAGTTTTACAAGAAAACTTTCTTTACAAAAACAGGCGTTGGTATGAATTTAGCCAGTGCACTATAGTTTGCCAACCCTGCTATAAATTTCTGAGATCAGGCTGTATTTTTTAGTATTTTAAAGATGTCATATAAGACATAAGGGCTGAAAGTCTACTAAAATTCCTATCTTTTCTTCTCTGTATGTAATATCTCTTTCCTCTGGCTGACTTCAAGATTTTCCCTTTCTCTACAGTTTTCAGCAGTTTGAAAATGATGTATGTAGGGGTGTGTGTGTGTGTGTGTGTGTGGTTTCTTTCTAGTTTTCTCTGATATTCTTTATCTTGGGATTTAATATCTTTCATTATCATTATTTTCAGAGAATTCTTAGCCACTTTCTTTTTAAATATTTTGTTTGTTTCATCTCCTTTCTTGCTTTTGCATCAATTATAGTTATGTTAAACTGATATTGTCCCAAAGCTCCTGGATGTACTGTCTTTTTTTTCTTTCAATTTTCACTCTTTTTATTTTCTGTTTATGTTCAGTTTGGATAATTTCTATTTATTTGTCTTCAAGTTCACTGACTCCTTCCTCAGCTGTGCTGAGTTTACTCATGAGGTTGTAGAAGTAACCCTTTCTGATACTGTATTTTTTTTTTTAATGTAGTCCAGTTGTATTTGATGCTTATTGGAATTTCCATCTCATTGTTGAAATTAGCAATCTGTATATTGTCTGTCTTTTCCACTAGATCTTTTAACATACTGATTAGCGTTATCTTAAAGGTCCTACCTGCTACTCCCAGCATCTGGGCCATATTTGGGCCTCTTGCTCTTTCAGTGGTTGCCATGTGCCTGAAGCACAGAAGTCATCTCTCTGTCCCTGGTGGTGAACTGTTGCTTGTTGTTGGGTGCTGGCTAGGCTGGTGGTAGGGGCAGGGGTGCTCTCCGTTGTCCTGGGGGAGCTTCAGTCTTGGGTAGGGTTTGAGGTTTAGATCTTGGAGTTGGGGCTTTTTAGGACTCCCGTCCCTCCTGCCCATGGCAGCCAAATCCTGCCTTGTGCGTGCAGCTGATCTTGTGCAGGACAGTTTCAATCTCTCTCCAATGGTGGGAGACCTCCAGTGGTATTGGTATAAGGTTCTGGCTGGACACAGGGTTCTCTCCTGCCTCTCCTACAGGATAAGGTTTTCTTCTTCTACTCTTTCCTGTGCCCTGGAAGGACCAGGTTTGCTGCTTTATGTGGAAACTGTAACTTCAGGCAAGTTACTTAAGGTATGAGGCCCCACCTTCCTTCTCTCTACAAGGCTGATAATAACTACTACACCCCAGGGTTGGTATGAAAACTAAATGGTGTAAACCATGCTCCTCGACTGCCTCGTAAGTCAGAATTATTTATTCCTCTGGTTGCCTTAGGAACTAAGCAAGTTATGAAACACACAGATATGACTTGGAGATACCCTGTCTCATTAGAGCACAGCCTAATACATAAATGGGATTTCTGGTATAAAATGTGATTTCTGTGAATGGTTTAGACAACCTACTGAATTAAAATGTTATCACCACCTTTGGAGAAATAGGGACTGACAGCTAATCCTGTCATTGACCAGAAATGGTATCCTTGTGTTGAAACTGACTTTAATGAAACTGAAATCAACAAGATTCCTTGAAAGGGAACAGCAAAAAGCAAATTGAAGATTACAGTCATTAGGATTATTTTTAAGAAACTAAATTATAATTATAGAAATTAATATATATAATTATAATTTGTTTTTTTAAATTTTCAAGTGGTTTAATATGTAAACTACAATTTGGTTATAGAATATAACTCAAAGTATACTGGATTTTTTAAAATTTAAAATATTGTTATTACTTTGCCACATGGCTTAATAAGTACGTGTTATGAATGAAATGAACATTTTTCATCTGATATATAATAAAGATTTTATAAAGATGATTATGAAAATAACATATATGACATACTGGGAAAACTGGATGAGACTGTACTCTCTCTATATATTTTTAACATCTTTACTGGAGTATAATTGCTTTACAATGTTATGTTAGTTTCTATTGTATAACAAAGCTCATCAGCTATAGGTATACATATATCCCCATATCCCCTCCCTCTTGTGTCTCCCTCCCACCCTCCCTATCCCACCCCTCTAAGTGGTTAATTGATATAAAATAAGTACTCTTATAATATCTATATATATAGAAATTCTAGATATATATAATACCACCCAAAACTTCATAAATTTTGTGTGACTTTTTTAAAAGGCTACCTATACACTGTTTATATATAGTGAGATTTAAAAATTGGTCTTGAGACCATCATTGTAGTTTTGAATGAAAAAAAATATTTCAACAGAAGGACCTTTTGTTACTAGATATTCACCTCTCTTTATTCTGTTTTTCTAATGCTTATTTAAATGCACTTTGTAGAGGTAAGCATTTTGGAAAAAAATAAAGTAAAAGAAGAGACCAAAGTGACTTAATCTTCATTAAAATTCCATTCTTACTAACAGAAGCAGAGTTTATAAAGGCCTAGGATTGTAATAATATATCATAACCCAAACATCTGAAATTTCGTTGGCTGAAACATGATCTGTAGTAATTGTTTGAAGCACTGGTAATTACTTTTTTTGTAAAAGTTCGATTATTTAAATCTGTTAAACCTTTAGACCTTTTCTAGTAAAAATAATAGTATTTTTTTCCCATTGGTTTCACCTCTTAAACAATGAATTTTTATCCTTTGAAAAAACGACCACTTTTTAAGCAATTAGTAGTGCTGACGATACCTGGTGTATTCATCTAGATTTGCAAAGGAAAACTGAAAACAGCTCAGCTATTTAACTGCAAGTATCAGCTACTGAGCCACTGTAGCTCCCCTTCTTCTGCTACACTATTGCTGGGTCTTTACCTGTGGATTCTCTCCCAACCACATCGTGGAGGTTGGGATTCTGAAGGTATTAATTTAGCAGCAGCAAACATAGCTTTAAGAAACAGTAGTTATATTAGTTCCCATGACTGCTTCTAGAAAGGAAGATAAAACATTGAGCAAGCAATTCTATTTTTTGTCTGTGTTCATTCCTGTGCCTCTTTTGCATGTACTTTTAAATTTTAATCTATTTTAAATCTGTACCATAAACTCTATGGAAAAAAAGTTTGATTTGATTTATAGTCCTAATTATACTTATGTTGTAATAGAGATACTCAATGTAATTATCCAGTATATGTTTGGATATGACTACAGAGTATATGTATTTGTACATTCCCCAGGGCACCATGTAAGGACTTTCTCTCCAGGTGCCAAGTTGAAAGGCGGCCTGCATTTGTAACCTGATTCGCTACTTGGCCACCGTGGTGGCAGCTCCAGAAAATGACATTCCCAGCTCTGCAGCTGCACTTTCTCATTTCCAATAGGACTTAATTTCCTTGCGAGGGCAACCTCCCTGGTCCACTGCAAATCTGTCGCAGTTTTATCTAGTTGCACATCTTATATTTGATCAAGGGTATTTTTTAAAGTTATGTTTTATTACAATTTCTCTGTGGTCATATTGACTCATTTATGTGAGGCTTCAGGGCTTCGTTGTTCTACGGTCCACGTTTTATGAAACTACTTTCACGAAAACAATTCATCCCCTTACCCTTTCTCCTTTTCGTGGACCTTGGCATTCAACAATATGGCAGCAGAGATTGGAAAATGGGTATCCAGTAGTAGCACCAGGAGAAATAATTATTATACCTTACTAAGAAGAGTTAACATTCCAAGTATCGGTGTGAAATGTATTTGTTTCCATTTGGACTATTTTCCAAAAAGATTTAATATATACTTTTTCCAATCTAGCCAGCTCCCAAGTTGGTCTTATTTTTACATTGTGCTTAAGCACATAATTCTGTATATTTTTAATGCAATCTATTTCTTTCCTGTTCAGAGTGTGTTCAAGTACAACAGGTTGAAATACGGAAATTATGGAAGTAAATTATTTGTGTTTCATCATAGCACCAGTCCCTAACAGTCTGTAATTATGATCCACTTATCCTGCAGGTTTTCTCATCCAGCTACGCAATCTCTGAGGTCTTAGCTAGAGTTAAGATATTAGGAGCTATTTTCCTCACTTGCAAGTGGCAAAACTGATATACATATACATTTTCTATTAAAATTTATACATATATGTATAATTGCATGTAAGTGATTTTGGGTTTTTTTGCCTTGTCATCAGAGAGAAAAATTAGAACTTCAGCTGTGGAATAAGAGTAGAAGGTGGCCCTCAGGTGTTGGCCACACCATTCTGGTACCTTCCACAGCTACCAGGATTCCTGGTAGCTCTCTCTAGGTGGTGCCCACATCTCTCTAGGATGTGGGCACCACAGGATGCTGTATCCTGTACCAGCCTTCAAAGCCCTCCCTGGCCTCACCCCTAATTTCCTCTTGAGTACATCCACTGCAACAAAATGTGCCTTTGGGTGCCTCTGCAGGAAGATGCCCCAAGTTTCAGCTGCAAACTCTATAAGCAGATAGATCCCCCATCACACTCAGACCTGGACCCTCTCAGGTACTGACTCTCTCTAAGACTTGAACTTGACTTGTCGCCCTGATGTCCATTACTATGGGAGGGTCTAGCCCATCCTTCCTGACATTTTTCTTAATTCTTGTTTGTTGCACCCACAAGCTGACTCACCAGCACCTCTTGGAGAGCCTTTCCGTCATGGCAATACACTTCGGGGAACTGGTTAAGTTTAACCGCAATAAACAAGAACTCAGCGCCTTGGATGTGCAAAACCCAAGAGTGGAATTAATTATGAAGTTTCAGGATGCAGCTCTCAGAAGCAGAGATGCCTGCTGGTCTGTGGACTTATTTATGGTGCTCACTTTGCTTGTTAACAGTAAAACTACAAGCAACTACAAACATCCTTTTCCATTTGAACTTCTGATGTGATCATCATCCATTACAGTCACAACTTCACAGCAGACGCTTGGTTTGCATTTCTATATCTATACTCTTCGAAATGATGCCGTTACACAACTCCTCTGAAGGGAATCAGAAGTCACAAGAACTTTGTGAGACTCTGTGTGGCTGTAGACCCTTTGCCCCTCTATCGAAGTGGGGTGAAATTAGCCCATGGGAGCAACAGTTATTACAGCAGGTGGACAGGTCGACAAGGCAAGCGACTTTATAAGCCTTCTTTCCTGAGGGCGCCGCCCTAAAAACAAATCTGTCTTCCCTCCAACAACCTCTAGGGGAGTTTCAGAACATTAGCTGTTTGATGAATACCACTACCGAGAGAAACTGGGGAGTTTCGAATGAGCCATAAAAGGAATTGTGTTTCTGGTCTCTAGGTGAATTCTCTTGCTTGTTCTAATTGCAATTGGCATGCAATCGCTCCTGCTGTCTGTTAGGAAACTGGCTCTGCCTTCAACTCTTGCCCGGGGAAACAGTTTCTTTGGAAAGTATTGAGACAAGTTCTAGGAATTAAAAAAAATGTTTTTGCTCCAAAATATATGAACCTGCAATGGATAAGTAACTATGCTTGCATGACCTTATTGTTAAGTCCTATCACAGCATATTCTTAAAGGCCTCAGACTAGAAAAATGATAATTTTAATAGGAAGTGTCTCTATTTAAAAAGACATTTGATCACCAAGAATCAAGGAGAAACTCTTGGGTTGTAATTTTTATGAGAAAGGAAGGGGATTTAAATATTTTAATTAGGCTATGTTTTTTTCTTTTTTCCGCTTTATTGAGATATAAATGATCTACAAGCTTGTATAAGTTTAAGGTGTACAACATGATGATCTGATATACATATATTGAATATATTGAGGAATGGGCGCCACAAGAAGGTTAATCAACGCCTCCAGCACCTCACATACTCTTGTGTATGTTTGTGTGTGGTGAAAACTTTTAAGATCTACTCTCTGAGCAACTTTACATTATATAAAATGGTACTGAGGACTCTAGTCACCGTGCTGTACATTAGATCCCCAGAACTTATTTATCTTATAGCTGCAAGTTTGTACCCTTTGACCACCTTCCCCCAATCCAGGACAAGTAAAGGTTGCCTAAAAATTATAAGAGTAAGAATAATACTATTAATAATAATGGTGTATTTATAATAGTATATATTATATTAGAATTAATATTAATGAATGTATCTATATTGATGTCAATATATTAATATATTCTATTAACATTAATGTTATATATAGAATATGTATTGTTAGAGTATAATATATTCTAATATATTATTATTATTACTATTATAAATAACCTGTTGAAACCAGTACCCTGAAGAGTTGGAAAAAGACTCAAGAAAGAAGAGAAACCTGAAAACTTACTTCCTATTTCATAATTTTACATCTTACATCATATAGCATGCTTTTCGGATAGAATATCAAAGAGAATTACAGAGAGCATTTTCTAAAAATGCCTCATTTATCTATTTACATTAAAAAAAGACATTGTTTTGGAAAAAGCAAATCCTCCATTGCTTTTTAATTTAAATTACAATTGGGAATCAGTAAAACAATTTTAACAAATGACAATGCACAACTGTACAACTAATTTAACAAATTAACAACAGCAGTTCATCTCAGAGGCTAGAATTTGTGATATGGGGAAAAAAAAAAAGGTTTGCAATAGCAACATTTCCAAGGAAGATTCCCGTTTTAGAAACAAGTTGCGTGAATTAATGAGCTTAGCTGGCTAGCTGACTAAATCACATCCCTTCCTCCCTGGAAACTCCTCAGATAGAAAATCCTTCAAAGGTTTCTGCTGATCCTCTGAAGTGCAGAGCAAGTCCCGTTTTTATTACACGTCTCTCCACCTTTAATGAAGGAGATTAGTTTTTACTTGTACTTTTTTCTATCCAAGAATCTTTACTGGAGAGAAAAGATAACTGACTGAGAACAGGTGGTACCCAAATCTCTCTCTAAGGCAGTGACTACCGCATGCGGGCAAAGGAGCAATGTAAATAGCAAAGGGGGTCATTCACGTCCTCATTATCCGTAAATGCTGAACAATTAAGTGTGAAATGCTTTGGGGAATAATTTAGGTAAAACTGCCATTATGCTCTGCAAGCGTCACAGTGAAAGGTATTTCTGTGCTCATGTGCCCATTTTATTGTCACTGTTGAGGGCTTCACAGGGAGCTATGGAGGCCTGGGGGACTCATGAATGTTAACTGACTTCAAGGAGAGCCTACACCTACAGAGTGTGGAAAATATATTTAAGATGCAATTCCATCTCAAGACAATATGCTCTGAAGTTAGAATTAAGGCAAGGGTCGTAAACTGAGATGCCCACACACACCAGGTGACCATCTGAAGAGGCAGGGCTGTTTCCAGGACCACCTACTGATGCCAGGTTGTCAAGGGGGGACGTGGGCCCAGGCCTCTGGATTTCTCTTTTCAGGGCACAGCATGGCCCACCTGGGAGTGCTTGGAGCCCAGTGGTCTGGGTCCAGGTCCCCGCTGTGCCCTGTGCTATCTGTGTGACCCTGGAAGATTAGTTACTGAATCTCTCTATGCCTTAATTTCCTCATTTGTGAAATTCGAATGATGACAATGATAGTACTTCAGAGGAGTTTTGAGAAGAGAAAAAAATGAACTCTGAGTTTCATGACAACCGAGACAAAAAGAGAAATGCCTTGACTTTTCTGAGGTCACACTGTCCCACAGAGAGAAGCAGCATATCACATTGTTGAAAGAAATTTCTTTCAATTTTGAACTCTAAAATTTCTTAGAAGGGTCTTTGTATAAGGGACATTTGACAAAGACATTCAACATTTAACAAAGAGTAACTAACTTAAGTGGCAGTTCTATGGAAAAAGTAAAGAATTTCTATATGCGTCAGATCCTTAATTCGGCCCTCAGGACCAACCCTAGGCACCTAGTCATGTAAAGGTATTTGCAAGAAGCAGGTAAGTGGAGAGGGTAGCAGTTTCAGATGCATCTTAGAAAATCTCAAGGAAAGAATTGTGAGTATGATCCCTATTTTAGCTTTCCCAAATATCAACAGTTTTAATTGGGGTTCATATTGAAACTCTATAGTGATACAGTTATCTTATGGGTTGACTGAAAGAAGATCCATTTACTGCACAAACCAAAGAGGTGTGTGGGGTGGAGGGAGGGGTATGCAAGTGAGAGGGGAGAAGAACATAGGGGTGGGGGCCAAGAACTCTCAAAATGTAACTTTGGGCCCATTCAAGTCCTTGAATGATTCTAGAACAGAGCTCCAGAATTCTGCACCAAAAATAGTGGGCAAATAACCTTAGCCTAGGAGATTTTTCAGGGAAGTCATCAGTTTTCTATTTCTGCTATAGAAGAATTTAAATCTAACTCCTGTAGAAAGAACTGCATCCTGGGAGGTCAGGGAAGTTTAAAAAAGCAGCAAAACGTACCCTGAAATGAGTTCTTATGTATATACCTTTATTTTCTTCCTTCTTCCCTAGAATGTAAATCGCACAAAGGCAGAGATTAATGTCTGTTTCATATTTTCAGGACATGCAACAGTGGCTGGCACAGAGTCTGCTCTTACTATTTGTTGAGTGCATGATCATAAATGTTATTGTACATCCAGATACATACATGTGTGATTTTTTATTCAATGATAATTTTGGTTTGGGCATATTTTTGAATTTTGCAGCTTCGGCTGGATGCAATTGATAAGCAGGTTCACTTGACACTTAAAACAGGCTGCTTTATAACACAGATGGTCCTTTGGAAAATGTCTTACCATCTTAGAATGACCACTGTAGCATCTTCTCTGAGATTTGCTTTCTTATGCCAATAAATAAGTAAATTATTAAATGAATTAACAAATTTGAAATGTCTATATATCATTAAAAGAGGTGAGACACTTTCACTGAATTTATTCATTCATCATTCCTTTATCACATACTTTACCAGTTATCAAGTCTGCATCAGGCATGGTGCCAGGTATTAGAAAGGAAATGGTGAGCCTCACTATCACTGCCCTCAAGGAGGACACATGATGATAGAAAATACTTATATTGGGCTTTCTCTGCACCAGGAACTGTTCTAGGCATCTTGCACATATTAACTCATTTATTCCTTACAAGCACTGTGTAAATGAGGGTAATATTTTATCTATATTTTGTAAGTGAGGAGCTAGACAGACACATAGACTAATTTGCCTTTACACCAAGGAAGTCTGGCCCCATGGTACATGCTCCCAATCACCATCAGTTTCTCTTCACTTGGCTTAATAAAGGAATGCCTAGCACAGTGCTAGGCACACCATATGTATTTGAAAATTGCATATTTAGCCAAATTCTTACAGCCTAAAGGAGGAGAGGCCATTTGGAAAGCATCAAACCCATCTGTGGGGAAGAGTTTACTCCGTAAAGCCCATAAATTATTCAGCTCCCTCACATTAAAGAGTGCAGAACACTTTTAAGGAGCTCAGCTATCTCACTGGTTGGTATGTACTTGACTTTGCCAATCAGCATGTAAATTTCCAAAATTTTTCATGTGAGTTAAGTGGTCGTGTTAAGTTTTCATATTAATTTGAGGCAGGAATAATGTTCGTTATTGCTATTGCAATGAGTTATGCCGTCATCTGACAAACTGAAGGCTGTAGGCATAACCTCTTGTGTCTTTAATCATTTTCTATAGATTTGTGGTTTGACCAAATCAATTATATACATTACAGCCAGAGAATTTATTACAAAGGACAAAAATTAATTATGTTTATCGAGGAAGCCCTTTTAGTTACATGTATACAAATTAAATTGATGTCCTAATTCTCCATGGAGAAAACCTTTCAAAGATATCACTGTAAGGCCCTAGAGAAAATAATTACTTATTCTGTGCATCTGGAAGAATATAAGTGTTTATTTTCTCAGCATGCTTGCTATGATCTAAATTTGTTGGTGAAATATGTAGTAAATGGGGATTAGGCAGACAATCTGAGTGAGCCAATTATAGTCATAATCTATTCTCATCTTATCTCTCTATTATAATATATTCTTTAAAATCACTGAGAAATTCTCCTATTACTCCAATGTTCACTGCCTGAACAAGCTACAATATTAAAATGGGGGAGGGATGAGAGTAAACCAGAATGAGGGACCCATTTAACAGAAGTTGCCTGAAGGTGCTGGTGAGGTATTGCTTAAATGAAGAGTCATAAAGCTGATAGTAATTAATGATTTGTGAGGATCTAAGAGGAATAATTCAAAAGGGAATGGTTGTCAGATGAGATACTAGGGTCATGAAAAGAAACATATCCTTCACTGGAAACAGCGAGGTGCTGAGGAATCTCTTCCTTTTTCTACTGCTTTGAGAGGCATGATTTGCGTGCTAAAAATTCTTACCAACAAGGACAGTTCAACGAGGAGAGATGCGCCAGACACACACGGTGCTGGCTCCTGGGCCCTCTCAGTCCTGCTGGGCTGCTTTGTGTAACTTGGCGTGGTGATGTGTTCAGACTGGATGGATCAAAGCGCCCAAGAGCCAACTGTGAGAATTCAAAGGCAAAAAAGGCTTCAGATGATCTGGAAGTTATCTTGGTGCAAAGCTTCCCAGTGTTTTAATTTCTTGTAGCATTTTACCTTTGGAGCTTTGCAGAATTTAACTGTGGTTGAAGTTAAGTGCTCAGCTGGGTGCTTGCTTCTATCATTTTTCCTAATGAATGCACTACGAGAAATTGGATTATCTTACTTGAATTTCCTTACCTATTTGTCTAAGCTGTTCAAATCTTTTCACTGGAACAAATTCTCTGAGCTTCTTCCCGCTTCTGTGGGGGGAATGAGAGATACAGGGATTCCCTTAACTGCTAGATAAATCTAGCTACTTAAGTGAAAGACCACAGCTGGATGGCTGCTCCAAGCAATAGTAGGAAAGTGGGTTAAGAGAAGAAATATAGGGCCTTATTAAAATTTCAAGGGCGATTGAGACAGGCAAGATATAATGAATGGTATTGGAGTTTGGCCAGGTCAATGGTGTTAAAGCTCACTCAAAGAAATAGATAAATTTGAGGCCCTGGCCTTTGTTTAACCTCCCATACAAGAAATGATTCTCCTTTGTCAAAACTTTTGATGATATTCCAGAATATTTGTTTAATAGGTGATGCAGAAGGAATGCTGCCTTCAATTTAATCACCTTAGGCTCTGCAGAACCCAGGTGTTAAGTAGAAAATTAGACAGCTTTTATCTTTATTTGCCTCTTTCTTCCTACTTATTAAATCATTGAACCAAAGTAACATATTAAAACATTTAAATCACAAAATGAAATGGTCACATATGGAAGAATATTAAAGAAACAAAGTTCCCCATCATGAAAAGGTGCACGAAAAATGAAATCTTAACTCTATTGTTGAATACTGGGTGCAGAGTTACAAAAAAAGTTTTATAGTCATTACCTAGGCAGCATCTTTGCGTTAAAATAAAATTATGTTAGTTTCAATAAGAAGAGGCATAAAAATTTCACTATTTGCCAAAACTGACCCAAAGAATGAGGGTAGGTATAAATTTTCCATCTTATGAAACTTATTCTAACCTCCTACCAAGATGTCACTGATAGTATTCTAAATTTATAATAAAATATTTTATAAATATGGAAAACAAAAAACCCATCCTACTATTCTTAATGTGCTTCCTGAAATTGAAAAGTCATTTTAAAGGGTCTTCTAAATATCATCTTCAATGATAATTAGAAAATAGAATTTCATTGTGCACATTTATAATTGCCTTGTGCTACCAGAAGGACATTGATCTTTAGTTTGCTTTTTACATACATTTTTAGAGTTGGAAAGAATCAAAGAAGTCATCCAGTTCAACCAACCACTCAATCCAGGATCTCATCTATCCTACCCATGAGCAATTCCAATCCCGTAGAGCCCTGTTTCTTCATGAGGATGCTTGTACCATTTGTAAGACAGCTTTAATTGTCTGAAAGTCATTCCTTTGAACTGAGTTTTGCTTTTGTAACTACCTATGCTGATTCTAGTTGTCTCCTTCAAAAGAGAGTAGCATATGTTTAATCATTATCTTGATCTGGATTCTTGATACATGAGTGTGCTCCCTTTACAACAAATTTATGAAGCTATAAATGTATGACGTGTGCACTTTTCTGCACGTATGTTATACTTCGATAAAATGTTTACAAGAAACAAAAACAAAAAAAGGAAGAGGAATCACCATATCTGGATTAGTGAGGTTTTTCAGGAGGAAGTAAACTACAGTTTTAGGAGGGAGGTTTCTAAAGAAAACCCATTAAGAAGACTGTACTATATACATATGGCTTTAGCAGCAGCATATCTGTGATACTTATGAAATGTTTCATAAAGACCTTCCTTGTCAGAGTCAGACCACGAGGAGAGGAGTTGAAAATGAGCCTGAAATAGCTTCATTACATAGCTTCATCTCAGAGGCATTAAAAGTGAGTCTATTTCCTCTTCCGTCAAGAAGGGCTGACAGAGTTTTGGATTAGGGAATCTATCGTATAAAATTTTAATGTATTTATTAAGAACCATTAAAATAGAAAAAGAGAGATGTGAGCAAAGCAAGAGAGAGAGAGATTGAGAATGAAGAAAGATGGGAGTAAACCAGGCTAATCTATATCTATAGAACAGCTATGCACACTCTTGAGAAAGAAGAACAGAGCTGGAGGTATCACACTCCCTGATTTCAAACTATACTACAAAGCTACAGTCATCAAAATGAGTGGTATTGGCACAAAAACAGACACATAAATGGATGGAACAGAATAGAGATCCCAGAATACACTTAAATGCACACATTTATGTTCAATTAATCTATGACAAAGGAGGTAAGAATATACAATGGAAGACAGCCTCTTCCATAAATGGTATTGGGAAAACTGAGCAGCTACATGTAAAAGAATCAAACTGGACCACTTTCGCATACCATATACAAGAATAAACTAAAAATGGATTAAAAACTTAAATGTAAGACCTGAAACCATACAATTCCTAGAAGAAAACATTGGCAGTAAGCTCTCTGACATCAGCCTTAGCAATATTTTTTTGGATATGTCTCCTAAAGCAAAGGAAACAGAAACAAAAATACACAAGTGAGACTACATCAAACTAAAAAGCTTTTCACAGCAAAGAAACCATCAACAAAATGAAAAGGCAATGGCTGAATGGGAGAATATATTTGCAAATAATATATATGATAAGGGGTTAATATCCAAAATATACAAAGAACTCACACAACTCAACACCAAAAAAAAAAAAAAAAAAATGGGCAGAGGACCTGAATAGACATTTTTCTAAAGAGATGCAGATGGCCAACAGGCACACAAAAGATGCTCAACATCACTAATCATCAGGGAAATACAAATCGAAACCAAAATGAGACACCACCTCACACCTGTCAGAATGGCTATTATTAAAAAGACAACAAATAACAGTATTGGTGAGGATGTGGAGAAAAGGGAGCCCTGCTGCGCTGTTGGTGGGAATGGAAATTGGTGCAGCCACTGTGGAAAACAGTGTGGAGGTTCCTCAAAAAATTAAATATAGGACCACCATACAATCTAGCAATTCCAGTTCTGGGTATTTAGTGCCCACCCCCACAAAAGAAAAGAAAAGAAAACCCACCAAAAACACTAATTCGAACAGATACAGGCACCCATATGTTCATAGCAACACTACTTACAACAGCCAAGAAATGGAAGCAACCTCAGTGTCCATTGACAGAGGGATGGATAAAGAAGAATTGTAATATGCAAAGAAATATTACTCAGCCATGAAAAAATAAAATCCTGCCATTTGTGACAACATGGATGAATCCAGAGGATATTATGCTAAATGAAATAAGTAAGACAGAGAAAGACCAATACTGCATGATCACACTTATATGTGGAATCTAAAAAACAAAGCAAACAAACAAAACAAAATGAAAACAGACTCATAGATATAGAGAACAAAAGGGTGACTCCCAGAAGGGAGGGGATGGTGAGGGGTGGCTGGGCAAAATAGGTTGAGGGGATTAAGAGGTACAAACCTCCAGTTATGTAATAAATAAGTCACAGGAATGTAAATGCAGCAAAAGGAATATGGTCAATAATATTGTAATTACTTTGTATGGGGCTAGATGGTTACTAGACTTACCCTGGTGATCATCTCATAATACATGTAAATGTCAAATCATTATGTAGTACCCCTGAAACTAACATAATATTGTACATCAACTATATTTCAATAAAAGTGGTGGTATAATTTAAAACAACAGCTATGTAACTACCTGGAAAAATTCAAATAATAAACACATTGATCTAAACTGTGAATCCAATTTAAATAAAAATCAACTTCTTTGTGGAGAGCTAGCAATCTTGCTTGGATGGGTTTAAAAAGTTTTAAACAATGGCTAACATCTGCATGATTGTATGATACTTGGGAAGTATTGAAAGTTTTACGTATCAAACAGGGCCTACCCATACATAGCTTTATCCTATCTCCTTTCTCCCCTACCCCCAAACACACTTTGGGAGATAAACCAGGAAAGTCAAACTGGAAAAAACAACCACAAAACATTGTTGTATGTCAACAAAACCTTGTGGCCTTGCCTTAAGAAGCCAACTCAGCAAGGACAGCACTACTAAAACATCTCACTGGTAAAGCTACTTTTGTCACAAACCAATGAACTAAAAATACTTAAAGATAACGCCAAAGGGTAACAGCAGGCATGGAGCTGGGGCAACCTTGCCTTAAGTGGCAAAGTGTTTCATTGTACAAATGATTGTAATCACATTCCCAATAATAACTCCTACAGATTTGACATTATCCATTAAAAAGAAATCATGAAATCATAAAAAAGGACTCAATGAAATTTTAAAGGATTTCAGGGTTTTTTTTAAAATAGATCTTTACTGGAGTATAATGGCCTCACAATACGGTGTTAGTTTCTATTGCACAACAAAGAGAATCAGCCATATGTATGCACATGTCCCCATATCCCCTCCCTCTTGAGCCTCCCTCCCATCCTCCCTATCCCACCCCTCTAGGTCATCGCAGAGCACCAAACCGAACTCCCTATGCTATACTGCTGCTTCCCGCCAGCCAACTATTTTACATTCCGTAGCGTGTATATGTTGATGCTACTCTCTCTTCACCCCAGCTTCGCCCTCCCACCCCATGTCCTCAAGTCCATTCTCTATGTCTACCTCTTTATTCCTGTCCTGCAACTAGGTTCATCAGTACCATTTTTTTTTTAGATTCCATATATATATGTGTTAGCATATGGTATTTGTTTTTCTCTTTCTGACTTACTTTACTCTGTATGACAGACTCTGTGTCCACCCACCTCACTACAAATAACTCAATTTCCTTTCTTTTTATGGCTGAGTAATATTCCATTGTATATATGTGCCACACCATCTTTATCCACTCATCTGTCGATGGACATTTAGGTTGGTTCTGCGTCCTGGCTGTTGTAAATACTACTGCTGCGAATACTATGGTGCATGTCTCTTTTTGAGTTATGGTTTTCTCATGGTATATGCCCAGTAGTGGGACTGCTGCATCATATAGTAGTCCTAGTTTTAGTGTTTTAAGGAATCTTCATACTGTTTTCCATAGTGGTTGTATCAATTTACATTCCCACCAACAGTGTAAGAGGTTTCCCTTTTCACCACACCCTTTCCAGCACTTATTGTTTCCAGCTTCTTTGACAATGGTCATTCTGACTGGCATGAGGTGATATCTCATTGTAGTTTTGATTTGCATTTCTCTAATAATTAGTGATGTTGAGCATCTTTTCATGTACCTCTTGGCCATCTGTATGTCTTCCTTGGTGAAATGTCTATTTAGGTCTTCTGCCCATTTTTTAACTGGATTGTTTGGTTTTTTGACATTGAGCTCCATGAGCTGTTTGTATATTTTGGAGATTAATCCTTCATCTGTTGTTTCATTTGCAAATATTTTCTCCCATTCTGAGGGTTGTCTTTTCATCTTGTTTATGTTACTCTAGGAGGTAGGTCAAAAAAGACCTTGCTGTGGTTTATGTCAAAGAGAGTTTTTCCTATGTTTTCCTTAAGTTTTATAGTGCCTGGTCTTACATTTAAGTCTTTAATCTACTTGGAGTTTATTTTTGTGTATGGTGTTAAAGAGTGTTCTAATTTCGTTCTTTTACATGAAGCTGTCCAGTTTTCCCAGCACCACTTATTGAAGAGGCTGTCTATTCTCCATTGTATGTTCTTGCTTCCTTTGTCATCAATTAGTTGCCCATATGTGCGTGGGTTTCTCTCTGGGCTTTCTATCCTGTACCATTGATCTACATTTCTGTTTTTGTGCCAGTACCATACTGTCTTGACTACTGTAGCTTTGTGGTAGAGTTTGAAGTCGGGGAGCCTGATTCCTGCAACTCCGTTTTTCTTTCTCAAGATGGCTTTGGCTATTCGTGTTTTTTTGTGTTTCCATGTGAATTGTGAGATTTTTTGTTCTAATCCTGTGAAGAATGCCATTGGTAGCTTGATAGGGATTTCATTGAATCTGTAGATTGCTTTGGGTAGTATAGCCATTTTCACAATATTCATTCTTCCAATCCAAGAACATGGTATATTTCTCCATCTGTTTATGTCATCTTTGATTTCTTTCAACAGTGTTTTATAGTATTCAGAGTACAACTTTTTTGCCTCCTTAGGCAGGTTTATTTCTAGGTATTTTATTCTTTTTGTTGTAGTGTTAAATGGGAGTGTTTCTTTAATTTCTCTTTCTGATTTTTCATTACTGGTGTATAGGAATGCCAGAGATTTCTGTGCATTTATTTTGTATCCTGAAACCTTACCAAATTCATTGATTAGTTCTAGTAGTTTTCTGGTGGCATCTTTAGGATTTTCTATGTATAGTGTCATGTCATCGGCAAATAGTTGACAGTTTTACTTCTTCTTTTCCAATTTGTATTCCTTTTATTTCTTTTTCTTCTTTGATTGCTGTGGCTAGGACTTCCAAAACTATGTTGAATAATAGTGGCGAGAGTGGACATCCTTGTCTTGTTCCTGATCTTAGTGAAAATGCCTTCAGTTTTCACCATTGAGTATGACGCTTGCTGTGGGTTTGTCATATATGGCCTTTATTATATTGAGGTAGGTGCCCTCTATGCCCATTTTATCATAAATGGGTGTTGAATTTTGTCAAAAGCTTTTCCTGCATCTATTGAGATGATCATATGGTTTTTATTCCTTAATTTGTTAATGTAGTGTATCACATTGATTGATTTGAGCATACTGAAGAATCCTTGCATCCCTGGGATAAATCCCACTTGATCATGGTATATGATCCTTTTAATGTGCTGTTGGATTCTGTTTGCTAGTATTTTGTTCAGGATTTTTGCATCTATGTTCATCAGTGATATTGGTCTGTAATTTTCTTTTTTTGTGATATCTTCTTCTGGTTTTGGTATCAGGGTGATGGTGGCTTCTTAGAATAAATTTGGGAGTGTTTCTCCCTCTGCAATTTTTTGGAAGAATTTGAGAAGGATTGGTGTTAGCGCTTCTCTAAATGTTTGATAGAATTCGCCTGTGAAGCCATCTGGTCCTGGACTTTTGTTTATTGGAAGACTTTTAATTACAGTTTCAATTTCATTACTTGTGATAGGTCTGTTTATATTTTCTAGTTCAGCGTTGGAAAATTGTACCTTTCCAAGGATTTGTCCATTTCCTCGTGGTTGTCCATTTTATTGGCATATAGGTTTGTAGCAGTCTCTTATAATCCTTTGTATTTCTGCAGTGTCAGCTGTGATTTCTCCTTTTTCATTTCTGGTTTTATTGATTTGCATCCTCTCCCTTTTTTTCTTGATGAGCCTAGCTGAGGGTTTATCAATTTTGTTTATCTTCTCAAAGAACCAGATTTCAGTTTTATTGATCTTTGATATTGTTTTCTTCGTTTCTATTTCATTTATTTCTGCTCTGATCTTTATGATTTCTTTCCTTCTACTGACTTTCAGTTTTCTTTGTTCTTCTTTCTCTAGTTGTTTTAAGTGTAGGGTTAGATTGTTTATTTGAGATTTTTCTTGTTTCTTGAGGTGAGATTGAACTGCAATAAACTTCCCTCTTAGAACTGCTTTTGCTGTGTCCCATAGGTTTTGGGTTGTCGTGTTTTCGTTTGTTTCTCTGTATTTTTTAATTTCTTCTTTGATTTCTTCAGTAATCTCTTGGTTATTTAGTAGCACACTGTTTACCCTCCATGTATTTGTGTTTTTTACAGCTTTTTTCCTGTAATTGATTTCCAATCCCACAGCATTGTGTTCAGAAAAGATGCTTGATACGATTTCAATTTTCTTAAATTTTCCAAGGCTTGATTTGTGACCCAAGGTGTGATCTATCCTGGCAAATGTTCCATGTGCACTTGAGAAGAAAGTGTATTCTGCCACTTTCGGGTGGAATGTTCTATAAATATCAATTAGATCTATCTGGTCTATTGTGTCATTTAAAGCTTGTGTTTCCTCATTTATTTTCTGTTTAGATGATTTTTCCATTGGTGTAAGTGAGGTGTTAAAGTCCCCTACTATTATTATTGTGTTACTTTCGATTTCTCCTTTCATGGTTGTTAGCATTTGCCTTATGTATTGAGGTGTTCCTATGTTGGGCACATAAACATTTATAATTGTTAGATCTTCTTGGATTGATCCTTTGATCATTATGTAGTATCCCTCCTTATCTCTTATAACAGTCTTTATTTTAAAGTCTATTTTATCTGATACGAGTATTGCTACTCCAGCTTTCTTTTGATTTCCATTTGCATGGGATATCTTTTTCCATCCCCTCATTTTCAGTCTGTATGTGTCCCTAGGTCTGAAGTGGGTCTCTTGTAGAGAGCATATATACGGGTCTTGTTTTTGTATCCATTCAGCCAGTCCGTGTCTTTTGGTTGGGGCATTTAATCCATTTACATTCAAAGTTATTATTGATATGTATGTTCCTATTACCATTTTCAAAATTGTTTTGGGTTTGTTTTTGTGGGTGTTTTTCTTGTCTTGTGTTTCCCGCTTAGAGAAGTTTCTTTAGCATTTGTTGTAAAGCTGGTTTGGTGGTGCTGAATTCTCTTAGCTTTTGCTTGTCTGAAAAGCTTTTAACTTCTCCATCGAATCTGAGTGAGATCCTTGCTTGGTAGAGTAGTTTTGGTTGTAGGTTTTTCTCTTTCATCACTTTAAGTATACCCTGCCACTCCCTTCTGGCCTGCAGAGCTTCCACTGAAAAATCAGCTGATAATCTTATGGGGATTCCTTTGTATGTTATTTTTTGTTTTTCCCTTGCTGCTTTTCATATTTTTTCTTTGAATTTAATTTTTGTTAGTTTTATTAATATGTGTCTTGGTGTGTTTTTCCTAGAGTTTATCCTGTATGGGACTCTCTGTTCTTCCTGGACTTGGGTGACTATTTCCTTTCCCATATTAGGGAAGTTTTCCACTATAATCTCTTCAAATATTTTCTCAGACTGTTTCTTTTTCTCTTCTTCTTCTGGGAACCTTTAATTCGAATGTTGGTGTGTTTAGTATTGTCCCAGAGGTCTCTGAGATTGTCTTCAATTCTTTTCATTCTTTTATCTTTATTCTGCTCCTCGGCAGTTATTTCCATCATTTTGTCTTCCAGCTCACTTATTCGTTCTTCTGCCTCAGTTATTCTGTTATTGATTCCTTCTAGTTATTTTTCATTTCAGTTATTGTGTTGTTCATCTCTGTTTGTTTGTTCTTTAGTTCTTCTAGATCTTTGTTAAACATTTCTTGTATTTTCTCAATCTGTGCTTCCATTCTATTTCCGAGACTCTGGATCATCTTTACTATCATTACTGTGAATTCTTTTTCAGGTAGATTGCCTATTTCTTCTTCAGTGATTTGGTCTTATAGGTTTTTACCTTGTTCCTTCTTCTGTGACATATTTTTTTGCCATCTCATTTTTTTTTTTTTTTTTTTTTTTAATGAGTGGGATTGTGTTCCTGTTTTACTGGTTGTTTGGCCTGAGGCTTCCAACACTGGAGTTTGTAGGCTATTGGGTAGAGCTGGGTCTTAGTGCTGAGATGAGGAACTCTGTGAGACCTCACTCCAATGAATATTCCCTGGGGTCTGAGGTTCTCTGTTAGTCCAGTGGTTTGACTCAGAGCTCCCACTGCAGGACCCTCTGCCCGACCCTGGACTCGTGAATCAAAATCCTGCAAGCTGCATGGGGTGGCAAAAAAAAAAAGAGAGAGAGAACAATAACAAACTAAAAAATAAAATTAGACTAGGAAACTAACAGATATGTTAGAAAGAATGTAAAAATAAAATATAGATGAATCAACAACCAGAAGGTACATCAGTACCACAATAGTAAAAAAGAGGAGGAGGGAAAAGAGAAAAAAAAAGTGAGGTGGGAAAGGCCTTGGCTGTAGAGAGTGGGGCCTGAGCAAGGGTGAGGTTTGGGTGGTGGGCGGGGCCAATGCTCAGGACCCACAGGGCTGGAAAAGGCCCTGGGGGCTGTGGGGGGGTGGGGATTAGGCTCAAGGAATAGAAGGGGCCCAGGTGTGCCCCCCACCCCTGGTCTCAGAGGGCAGGGTACCTCACCTGGGAGCCCAGCAGGCTTCCTGGGCTCGAGTGGGCAGGGTAAACGCCCTCCTCTCCTCTCCTGCTCCTCCAGTCTGGGGCCTGGGAGGGCCCCTCCCATCTGCCTCTCCTGATCTCCCCAGCCTCCCTCCTATGCCCCCAGGACCAATGCGGCCGGGGGGAGTGGAGAGGAAGGGGGGGCCTTGGAGGGCAGGGGACTGTCCTGGGAGCTCAGCCGGATCCCTGGGCCTGAGTGGGTGGGGCAATCACCCTCCGCTCCTCTCCTGCTGCTCCTAGGGGGCCCCTCCCACCTGCTTCTCCTGATCTCCCTGGCCTCCCTCCTGTGCCCCCAAGGACCCAGGTAAATAAGTAGGTGGTAGAAACTCAGTCTGCCCTTGGCACTCAGCATCCCTGCAGATTCTTGATGGGCATACCAAGAATGCAAGACCCTAACCATTCTTTACCTGGACCAGTACTTAGCATTGGTTTTTGCAGCAAGGAACTTTGAGGGATGAGGTTACATCTCCCTTTGGGACAAAAGTCAGACTGGCTTGCTGCTTGCTATAAAAGCAGTGGATTCCCCAAGTGATTGCTCCCCTGTGTGATGCAAATTCACTGCATGCACCCCGTCCATTTGAGCCCATCTCACATCCGTGTAAGACTTGCATGCTGGCAAAGTCTATGTGAACTCAATGCTCAAGCTGCCTGCTGTGCTGTGAGTAATAAAGTCCTTTGTCTCTAACCCAAGGTTTATGTCTTCTGCCAGAATCGATGAAACAACAGGCTAACTCACTGGCTATAAGGAGGGTAAAATTAAATCTCAGACCCAACAGTTATGGCAACAAAGATGAGATGCTGACAGAGACACAGCTTTCTGGAAGAAGAATGTCAAGGGCCCTTCAGGATGGGTTCAGGGACAGAGCAGGACTCTCTGGCCTCTCCCCCAAGTGATGGGTGAGACAGGAAAGCAGGGGACCTGCACCATCCTACCTAAGATTGAGCAACAGGGGGTAGCATTAAAATAAGCAGCCCCAAATGATGCCCTGGTGGTTGCCAGATCTCCCTGGGCAGGTGGAGGAAGGGATGCTGTCCTGGCAACAGGCAGCAAGCCCCACAGCTCCAGCTGAGTGGCAGCAGGTGTGTGCTGCTGAGTCAAGGAGAATTGGAAGCTGAAATAGATTCTGTCAACAATGAGGACCTTGCTATTCAGTACAGAAGCTCAGATAGACCAAAATGTTATAGATTGGTTTGGATGAGTCACATGAAACTGAAACTGAATGATGCAAAAACGTACTGTGTGGTGTGGACCTGCTGTCTCCCTGCATGACCCTTGGTACCTCCCTCCCCCTGTAACATGACTTCAGCTGCTTTAAGGACAAATATCCCTGTCCACACAGGACCTTGAGTCACTGTCTCACCAAGAGGTGGAGCTGCTCTTGCCTGGTGAGCCTCCTTTGACAGGGCAGAGGGCAGGGCGTGCAAAGGGCAGAAACGAAGGGGCCTCCCAGCCCAGGGGCTCACCAGACATCAGGAGACCCTGGGGAGGGAGTAGCTCTGGCGCTTGGACTCCATTCCTGGAGTAAGGACCAAACTGGGTGAACAGCTTTCCGGCAACCCTCCACCCTCTTCCTCAAGGGCAAACCTCCCCCCACCTAGCACTCCTGCACTCCCAGCTGGGAGACTGTGTGGGTTTTTTGGTGGTTGTTGCTTTATCTCCTAAGTCACCATGGGTTACAGTCCTTAGTCTGTGTTCCTGAGATAAAAATGGCATCCAAATTCAATGCATGGAGTTTGGATGGGGCTGGTAGAGGGAAAGGATAAAGTGACCTTATGGGTGGGAACCCTGGGCTGAATCGATGCACAGCTGTGGCTTCCACATCCATACATATAATGGAAATAATGGGTTCTATGCCTGCAGTTCCCCAATCCAGAAGTGTCAGAGGGGTTTTTCCCATTTAAGGTTTGCCACATGTATTGTCCCATCCAGGATGGTGCAATAGAAACAATGTAGAATCTGAGGAGGAGAAAGGAGTATCAGAGCTTTAGATGCTGGGGAATTGATAGAGGCTGTTTCTCTGTATAATATACCTGGTCTAATCCAATTACACCCCTCTGAAAACAGACACACACAAAGGCAGCTACTAATCTCTGTTGCAACTGACTGCACCTGATTCATGGCAACCTGCGACTCCCGGACATGACAGACCCGTTTTCGAATGGTCAACCTGGACTTCAGTGCAAATATGGAGAGGACCTTCAGGCCTTGTTGGTCAAACACAAATGATATATTCAAGATCACGGCTGATTTGGTCTTGGCAGCATTTTGGTTTTACATGAAAATGTGGCAGCTATTCCTTTGGGGAAAAAAAAACTATTCCCCATTCAACTACCTTGAATATAACCACTTACTCAATGGGGCCCTCTATCCACAGAGATTAGGATCCTCTTATGCCTGGGCCTGATCAGACCAAGTTAAAGGCTGATGGTGTTCATGGGAAAGCATTGGTCATCCGTGCCCCAACAACTCCAGAAAGCTGATTGAGATAGGGTCTGGTCAGCACAATGGCCTGAATGGAAAGCTGGTCCTCCTTGCCTTAGACAACAGTCCTATGGACCAGGCATTTTATGTTTTTACTAGTTCTTGGGCTACTGTTAATGATCTGCCACTTGGAAGACCACAGGCTGGCGGGTTAAAGATCCTCCTCTTCAGGGCCTTCAATTGTGGAAGCAAATTTCAAATGCCCATCGGACAGTCTGGTCCAGTCACACGGATCACCAGGGGAAGGGCCCATTGTCTGATGAGGCTAAATCAAGATGCTCATCAAGCCTGAACCACCCAGATCACTGCTATCACCGCCTGGATCCATTCTTGTACCAGACAAAACAATAGGTCAACCATCAGGGAAGACATGACTGTGATCTAGAAGGACCACTGTGTGCCAGACTCTGACTCCTGCCACAGTTGGTCCAATAGTCCAGCAGTGAAGGAGGTCACATTCCACAGAGGAGCATTTTCCTGTCTCCTCTTAGAAAATCGACTAGTGGATCTCTGACTCTCCCTGGGGACTGCCATTGGCACCTTGTCACTAGAGATACATTTTCAGGTTATGTTGTTGCTGTTCCATTCTGATCAGCTGACTCTAGTTTTCAGCTTTCCAGGCCTTCTGCAATCTGACAGTAGCATTTTTTTTTTCTTATAAAGGCCCCCAACAATGGACGGATAGTCAAGATAAACAAAGGACATTCCACACGCCTTTATTCTCTGATAAGGCTGCTGGCACCACTAAGAGGTGGCACAGACTTTTAAAAAATTTCATTGAAGTATATTTGATTTTTTTCCTTACTCAAAAGCCTTATGTCTTCTACCAGCATCCATGAAGCAGTAACATACTAAGTTATGAACTTGTAAGTAGGATAAAATCAAATCTCAGATCCAATAGATTTAGTGGACGGAATATGAGGTGGTTCTTCTCTGAGTGAAATTAGAAACCTGATAATAACTGAGGGTAACAAAGAGGGAGGAGGTAATGGAAGTTTGAAGAAAGAGAAAGTATAAAAAGGTCATCTTGGGAAGTAGACCTCGAAAAGAAGTGTTCTCTAAGGGCTAGGAGTCTCCTGGAAATTTGTGGTCATAAATATCAAGTGATATTCATCAGTTAAGTGTGTGAGTTGTGAGTTTTTCTCCAGCCACACTCAAATTGTTTGTAGGTGTGCAGAAGATGAAGTGTGAGGTTTAATCTTATGTGTACTTTTGCCAGGTAAGTACAATGGAGAGAGACAGGATCTGGGGAGCTGAGGTTATACGCAAGGAAATAGTTGCAGTATTAGACTGAAGTCTTAGCTGAGACAGAGGGTGAGGCAATGAATAAAAAATTGGTTGGAACAACTGACTAGGTGCAATGAAAAAGTGTTGGCATGTAAGTGAACTGGAGAAATGGAGGTTATGGTCAGAGAATAGAACGATGGAAAATGAGGTTTTTAGTGAGTTATTGGTGACAATAAGGTCTACACTGTGACCACAGAAGTGGGTAGAAGTTGCCGGGTGGCAGTCAGAGTCATTTGGAAATAACGAGGTCAAATGACTGGGAAATAAGGTTTGCAGGGATATTCCATATGGGTGTCTCCAAGAATGATAAGAAAGTAAGATACTAAAATCTTCAATGACTAAAGTGAAGGTGGCAGGGTGGGAGGAGGATTGTAATAAGGAGGAGCAGTAGGTGCCATCGTATATGAAGACATATGCTTCCAAATGAGTTGGGGATTTGAATGAAGAGGGAGGAGCAGTTGCTTAGAGGTAGAAATAAAGTGAAAAGGACATTGAGTTGACTTTGGGGACCAGTCGAACATGGGATTTGGGAGAAGAATAAAAAACAACTGCCATTTGAGAGGGCTGCAGAAGAATAGTACCCTGAGAATATAGCTAGATTGTAGCTAAAGCATGTAGGTGAAAGAAATGTTTGAAAAAGAGGTTGAGGAGAGTGATAATTGAGTTTATAATAAATTTTGAGATCTTTAGCATAGAGTGGGACGTTCAGAAAAGGATGGGAAATCAGGTGAAATTAGGCAATGGCCAGAGCATTTTGGCATCAGAGACTAGGGCCTGATGGGCCGGAATGAAGAGACCTGGGGTGCTGGGACATCTGTGAGTGATGGAGGTAAGCTGACTGGTAAGTCACGGTGAGACCATTCCTGACGGACTTCAAAGGAAGTTATAGTCAGCTCTGATTTCAGCCTTTTCAAGAATAGCTGCTTGAGTGCTGACTAGGAAGAGGTGAAGAGGACCACTGCGGAAGGAGGGGTGGTTTTTACCAAGAGCAGGTATAACAAAACCTTTCATGGGAAAAAGAGATGCAACCCTTTAGTCAGAGATTTGGTTGATCTAAGGTTTTGGATGCTTTCCTGAGGCCTGGGACCTGAGCTGCTCAGGGCTGGAGTAAAGCTCCAGACAAATGTGTATGTGGAGGTGGTCAGGGAGGCGGATGGGGCGGGGGGAGAAGGGTGTTTCTGAAGAGTCTTCCGTGTTAATGTCAGAAGACAATGTTCTGAATAAACAATCCCAGCAGCGGACTTTGGTAAATGCCATAATCTTTGATTTGGTCAGCTGGCGGTCACTAATGTTGCTCTTTCTAAAGATTAGCATGCTTAAAGAAACTCTGGGGGATCTTGAACAGCAAGAAGCAGAATGGGGTTTCCAGATGGCCATCCTCACAAGCAGCAAACACGCAGCTGGCCTGGTTATATGCAGGCTTGCCGTGTGGGCTCCTGTAAGCACAATTCCTAGTATCTTCAACCTCTTCTCTGAACATATGTTTCAAGTCCTTGTTCTAACAATCCCTGGCTATTACTAGAGAATGGTACTTCCCTTACAGGTCTAAGAAATAGTGGAGGCCCACATCTCTCACACAAAAACAGAATCCAAGTTGCAAGGACAGCGCCTGTGGCATGACGATGTGGATTATTGAGAATTTAATTATGAATTTCCTGGTGAAGGATTTGCAGTGGTTTTATTCTTTAGCTTTAGAAAACTGTTTTCTCTTTCAAATACACGTTGGCCAGAATCCTTGATGTGGAGAACTGACATCTGTCTGCTGATTATCCATTTGAGAGCTTTGCCTTAGCTTGTTTGATGGTAAGTCAACAAAATAATGCTAACCTAATAAAGCAGCCACAGCCCGTGAAGCCGCTGTTCCCTGTCTCCGTCATGATGGTCTCACAGACATGTCCATCTCTGGATCTGATCTGCATTTGATCTTCCAAATCTTGACTGTTAAATTTCCCTATTAGATATAATATCTTTTTTGATAGTAGGTAGTAAGCATAATGAACATGATTTTCAAAATCAATCTATGTATAAGGAGGTGACACACCTTTCTTAATTGTTGTAGCTAAGAGAGCAGAATCAAAAGTAGTACAAGCAGGAATGTGCTCATATGTACTAAAAAGAGTTTCGTTTATAGATGTTAATATTCATCGTAAAAGCAAAGGTAAATGAATTGGATTAATCTATTGAAAATATTAATATTAATAAATGCCCTATTAAGTAAATAAGGATGGAAGCAAAGTTGGCTCTTCTAGGGTTACAGCTTTATATGTGTATCTAATATCTGTTCAAGTTATTTAAGATCTACACTCTCAAACTTGAAATTGTAAGTAAGGAAAAAAGTGCATCTCTAAGAACAGCGAGCCAAAAACAACAAATGAACAAATTCTATGGAAGACTTCTCTGTAGGCAGGAGATGCTGACTGCCCCATATGCTTGCTTCATTGCTTCACGAATACAGGAAGCTTTCAATGTCACATGTTCGGCCCTATGTGCCTATTTTAGTTGGATTTAGGTAGAATGACAGGATTTAACTTTTAAGGAAAAGTGAACACTTCATTTTTAACAACATTGTGCTTGAGGCAGATGAACCTGAGAACGAGAGATCCCATGAACAGTCACTTTGCCAGGTGGCACTCATCAGGGTGTTTACTGTTGAGAACCCCTCTATTTCTGCCTAAGGTTTGAAGCCAGGACATCACAGGATCCCCTGCTGCACCGCTCAGTTCTTCCCATGCACAGAGCAGATGGGTGAAGCAGAATAAAATCTCCACCTCAGAGGCAACAAGGAAGCACTCCAGAGACCAGCAATGGTGTTGCTCTTTGCTGGAGTAAATGCTAATTGGAGTTGGTGAGTGAAAGTTAGAGCTGAAAATTGGACTTGGCTTACGAGCAGTTGGGAAACTTGTTAAAGGTATTATCACTATCACATTTTGATAAACAGAAACAAAATGTTCACATTAAAAACATGAGTCAATTGTTTCCAATTTAACTTGGTTAGAACACGATGTTTCAAGGGTAAGCACACAGGTCATGAGATCCTTTCTTAATTTTTAGAAGCAACATGATCATTTGTATTAAAAAACTACCAAGTCATTTGGATTCTCATAATTTCCACTAAATTCTATCTGGCAAAAATAGCAATAGGTCCTCTTTCCTGATTTCTCTGACTGTACCTTTTTATGGCTTCACTGTGACAGTTATCATACCGTCTTGTATTCTTGTGCATCTTTTTCCTCCCGCTCTTTCACTTTCCTTTGGGAAGAGACCATGTATTTTCATCATTATATCCCTAGAACTGAGTCCAGTACCCCAAAGTGAAAAGTTAAAACATGATAGAAAGAAGCAGCCAACATTCCTTCTAGTAGCGGTCAAGGATGGTCATACAAAATAAAGATAATTTACAGCTTTGGACTGGACTGCACAGTGTTTTTCAACTACAGGCCTTCTCCAATTATAGAATTATTTAGTTTGCCATTAAAATTATGTGAATATGTGGGTTTTAAGTAAATGCACAGACTTTAAATCAAGTGTTTATGTGCCATTCTCATTTCAAGCTGAGCATTGCAGCTATAGGCACAAACTGGCTATGGCAGTATGTAAGGATATTTTGCCAAAGAATATTTTTTAATGATTTTGAGATTATTAGAGAAGAGTAACCATTATTGCATCTAGGCTCATGAGTTTCCAAGTTTCAGTTCTGATCATTAAAATACCTAAATGGATCTTCAGACTTTTCTCAATCATCTTATCAAATAATACTTCTGGTTTCTGTGGGCTCAACTTGCCTTACCTGTTGAAAGTCCCAGAAGAAACCCTGGTAAAAGCTGGTCCCCCTTCAGAGGGGCTTGGTTTCTCTCATTAGGATTCTCTGCCCCCTTTTACCCATGTTTTCACTATTTCCCATTTTCCATGGCTTTAAGCTCTCTTTATTTCTCTCTCTCTCTGAGTACTGTCTTCAGGGACCCTCAGTTAATTTCTACTCTGGTATATTTCACTTTTACATTATAAAAAAGCTAAAAAATTGCATTCAGTATCCAACCAAAACCATTTTTAATTTGGAACATAACTGTACATGTAGTAAAGAGCAACAAATACATCCTTAATTATAATTAAAAAAATGGAAATGTTTGTAGCTATATTTAACAACTCTAATGGTTTCTTTGAATGGAGCTCTGTCATTAAATGTATTATTCACAATTATATTTTTCATCATGATGGAAATTTATTTTAATATAACAAGTGATAGAACTGCAAATATGTATAGCTTGCAAAAAAGTAAACTGTGTCATTTATATCCTCAGCAGAGATCAGTGAGAGCCCTGGTGGCACCAGATATACCAAGCAGACTAAACTAACACTGCCACAATTCTGAAATCTACCTGATTATTGGACCTATATAGCCCACAAAAGTGGGCTATGACCTGTTTGCCCAAAATAAAAAGGTGACTGCCCGCTAAAATTTTAAAAATTCAAATAAGACTAACAGTTTCCTAGCATAATATCCAAAATGTCCTGGATACGACTGAAAAGTCACCCATCATACCAAGAATCAGGAAAACCACAACTTGAGTGAGAAAAGAAAATGAACTGATGTCATCAACTCAACCTGAGCGGGATCAGATTTTAGAATTATCTGACAAAGATTTAAAGTAACCATCATAAAATGATTTAATAAGCAATTACAAATTCTCTTGAGATAAAAAGGAAAGGTAGATAAAAGGAAAAATAGAAATGAAAGGAAAAATAGAAATTATCAGCCTTGAATTAGATGCTACAAAAAATGGAAATTATAAAACTGGAAAATAAAATAGGAGAAATAATCAATTCTCTGGATGGGTACAATAGTAGAGAGGAGATGAAAGAGAAAGAGAATAAAATTAGTGAATTTGAAGACAGATCAATAGAATTTACCCATTCTAAACAAAGGAGAGAAAAACAAATGAACAGAACCTCAGGAATCTGTGGGAAAATAGCAAAAGACACAAAACTTATATTATCAGAGTTGCAGGAGAAGAAAAAGAGTAGGGCTGAAAGAGCATTCAAAGAAAAACTTGGCTAAAGAGATCCTAAATTTGGCAAAAGACATAAATCCACAGATTTGAAAAGCTGAGTGAATTCCAAATAGGAAAAACCCAAATAAATTGACACCAAGACACATCATAAATAAAATTCCGAAAACTAAAGACAGAGTTGAAGGTGTTATCACTACCACACTTTTTCTCTACAAGTAGCCAGAGAAAAGCTGCCAATTTCAATGATAGCAGATTTCTCATTTGAAACCATGGAGTGCAGAAGGAAGTGATGTAGAATTTTTCAAATGCTGAAAGAAAAGAATTGTCAACCATGAATTCTATATTCAACAAACTTCAGGAACAAATGGGCAATAAAGACTTTCTCAGATAAAGGAAAACCAAAAGAATTGTCACTAGCACATCTATTCTTTTTTTTTTTTTAAGATTTTTTTTTTGATGTAGACTATTTTTAAAGTCTTTATTGAATTTGTTACAATGTTGCTTCTGCTGTATATCTTGGTTTTTTGGCCCTGAGGCATGTGGGATCTTAGCTCCCAACCAGGGATTGAAACTGCACCCCCTGCATTGGAAGGTGAAGTCTTAACCATTGGATTGCCAGGGAAGTCCCAGCATACCTACTCTTAAAGAAAGGCTAAAGGAAGTTCTTTAAACAGAATGTAAACAGTAGAATAAGAATCTTGAGGCAAAAGGCAGAAAGGAAGAACAATGGAGAGGGCAGGTAAATATAATAGAACACTCTTCTCTGCATGAGTTTTCTAAATCATATGTAATGATTAAAATAGGAATTATAATACCATCTTATCCTCAAAACAATGATATTTTAAAGTGGGGAAGACAAAGGGACCTAAGTGGAAATAAAGTTTTCCTCCACTTCACCCAAAATTGTAACATGTTAATACCAATAGGCTATGATAAATTACATGTGTATATTGTAATACCCAGAACAACCACTATGAAAACTACACAATACAGCTGAAAATACTATAAATAAATCAAGATGAAATCCTAAAAAAATGATCAAGTAACCCACAGAAAGATAAGAAAAGAGAAACAAAGAAATCAAACAGAAAACATAATAAAATGGCAGAGTTCATCCCTAATAAATCAATAATTACTTCAAGGTAAATGGTCTAAATATATCAATTAAAAGGCAGAGATTGACAGCATAATTTTGAAAAAGCATGACCCAATAATATGCTTTTTAATATGCCATTTAGAAGCAACTCACTTCAAGTTCAATAAGTAAGTTGAAAGTATAAGGATGGAAAAAGGCATACCATGCAAATGTTAATTTTTTTAAAAGGCAGGAACATGATTATTTATGTAGAAAATATGAGAGAATTGACAAAAAATCTCCTGGAACTAATAAATGATTATAGCAAGGTTGCAGAGTACAAGGTTAGTATAATATACAAAAGTCAATTGCTTTTCTACATAACAGCAATGAACAAGTAGAATTTGAAATTAACAACACAACACCATTTACATTGGCACCCCCAAAATGAAATACTTAGGTATAAATCTAACAAAATATGTATAAGATTGATATGAGTAAAAGTACAAAGCCCTGGTGAAAGATATCAAAGAACTAAATAAATGGAGAGATATCCCACGTTCATGGATAGGAAGACTCAATATTGTCAAGGTGTCAGTTTTTCCCAATGAGATCTCAACCAAAATCCCAGCAAGTTGTTACATAGATATCAACAAACTGATCCTAAAGTTTATATGGAGAGGCAAAAGGCCCAGAATAGCCAACACAATATTGAAGGAGAACACAGTTGGAGGACTGACACTACCCAACTTCAAGACTTCAAGACAGTAATCAAGACAGTGTGGTACAGGCAAAAGAACAGACAAATAGATAAATAGAACAGAATAGAGAACCCAGAAACAGATTCATGTAAATATAGACAACTGATCATTGACAAAGGAGCAGAGGCAATTCAATGGAACAAAGACAGTCTTTTCAATAAACGGTGGTGGCCACAAGCAGAAAAATGAAACTAGAAACAGACCTTACTCCCTTCACAAAAATTAACACAAAAGGGGTCACAGACCTAAATACAAAAAGAAACACCTACAAAACACCTAGAAGATAACATGGGAGAAAACCTCTTGATAGGTAACCTTGGGTAAGTTGACTTTTTAGATACAGCACTGAAGGCATGATCCATGAAAGGAATAATTGATAAACATCACTAAAATTTAAAACTTCTGCTTTGCCAAAGAAAATGTCAAAAGAATGAGAAGACAAAGTGGATAACTCTTCATGAAGCCCATTTTCTTTTTATTTTAGGTACACCACAAAACTAGATTTCCCAGTCTCTGCTGCAGTTAAATGTGGTCCTAAAACTAAATTTGACCAATGGTATGTGAGTAGAAGACATAGTCACCACTTTTAGGGCCATAAAAAACTTTCTAGATGCCACACTCCATTGTCTTTCCTTCACCAGTTGCTTGTTGCAATAGAGCATGGTAAACTTGGAAACCACGTTTTGAAGATGGAAAAAAAAGAGAGGAACCTGTGACCCTGAATCACTATTTGAAGGACAATTGATTATGAGAACCCATTTTTGGAATTCACACGAGTGGAAAATAAGCAATTTCATTAAGCCATACTTGGGGCAGCCCAGGACTTCTTAACTCATATAGTCATTCTTGGCTGCTCTTCAGAAATTAAGGCCAACACACTTCCCTGGAACATTTCACTGCCTCTCCTGTATGGATCTGCAGGTTCTTTGGTCAACCATATTCTTTTATCTGATAAGGCAACGTTAGCAATGGCCTCTGACTTTGATAGAATCTCTTCTTTATAACCCTAAACCCAATAAAAAATTTTAGAACTCCCTTACCTTGTTCCAAGAGGGATTTAAAGTAGCTGACAAAAATACTTACACTATACCAGGATCAACCAATTCAGAAAAAATAAGAAAAAAAAAAGGCAAATGTAAGAAACAGAAACAGGAAATTTAAGTAATCTCAGAGGTAGGGTAAATACAGAAATATATTCCAGAAAAACATATATGCTTGTAGAACCCACTTTTACCTATAAGATTTCTGGTATCTTACATTGTTGGGAAATGTGATGTACTACAAGATTTATTTCATGCTTTTTTTCATTTATCAAGATTTGTTTGCACACATTTACTAAGGGAAAAAGCATGCAAGCTAGAAGCTATTCAGGAAAAACAATACTTATACTGATGTTGACACTGGAGAGGCTTTTCCCCTGTGTGTTTTTCGTAGAGGGGACAGTGAATAAGGAAATCTTCTACAGCAACCTTACAGCAAACACTGCCATCAAATAAATAGATCCCCTCCCCCATTTTTCTTATTCCTTATTTTCTTTTCTCAGAAATCCCCGATAGCAGCTGAAATATTTTCCTCAGATATCACTGGATCTATTGAGAAAAGAATAAGATAGAAATCTAGGTTGTAATTAGTTTTCTCAGTGGTATCCATGCAATTGCAGGTAAGTTGCTACTCATTACCAAATACGGGACTGTCTCCAAACTTCTGAAAATTTTCAGAAATGGGAGCAGACACAAACACAACTGTTCATTGGAAAACAAACGTGCACATTTCCTCTGCGTTTTAGAGTAAGAATGCTGTAGAACAAATTAGAGTCATTTAAACTTGATATAGGGAAAAACTTTAGCTATAGAATAGTTGATTACTTGAGACTAGATAATTTTTCTGTGTAAATATAAGTACGTTAACTTATTTAAGCAAATTTGAATAACATAAAATGTAACATCATTATAAAATATAATGACATAAAAATTCCAACATTTTCTGTTTATAAGGTGAAGAATTTGAGTCAGCTTCTAATTCCCAGGATAATGTATACAGGTATTTCCCCTTTCGTACACCTCTTCTATCCCTATTTTTAACATTTTCCTCATGATCTGAGGAATTAGGATATGTGACATGAGGTATTTTTCAGGCCCACAAGGGGGACCCTTTGCACCACAGCAACAGAGGTTATATGGCACAGATCTCACTGCTCATCCACAATTTGGTTGAATGCGTGATCTGCCATCGAACGCTAGAAAGTCAAGGCATCTCCCCAGCCCTGGGCCTCACCTGTGAGTCCAGGTGGACAGATGCAGATGTAACCTGAGGCTTCGGGGTGGCCGGATAGAGACAGCAGCTGGGCAAGACGCCCATGCCCTTCCCCTGAAGACAGCTCCACGCATTCCCCATCAGACTGGCAGGGGCTACTACTGCATTCACCGATGTCGGTCTCACACTGGGCCCCCGTGTATCCTGCAGGATAAACGTTCAGAGAAGCTGCTGAGTCAAAGCCCCTCAACCATAGAGTATGTGCCTGACCGGAGGCTGGCCACTGTGCTGGCACCAGTTAACAAGGTGCTGGCCCTCCCTCAAGGAGCTGGCAAGGGATCTGGTAAAGGAGGCTTCCACGAACATGAGTAATAGTAACAATGGAGTCACTCCTATAATATCGATCAATGCTTTTAATAAAGATTGGATGAACAAGGAACTTCTGGATAACCTTGATCTAACCTGGACATTTTAACTAGATTCCAATTCCTCAAATATTCCAATTGTTTGAATGTTAAGCAAGGAAAAAAAATGATATATTTTTCCAGAGAATAGCTGTAAAGTCAGCAGGATCTACATAGCCAACCCTAAATTCTTCTCTTAAAACTCAAAGTAAAGGTAAATGGTTGCTTCTTAACACTCAGTGAGACAATAAAATAGTGATTTGTATTTGAATGGATTTAGCTGGGTCATTTTGTTAGGGACAAGAATAAAAACAATAAAACATGAATGATTTAGTACTTTATAAAACATTTTAATATTAAATATAAAAAAAGTCCCTATCAGAACTATTCCTCTGGTTTTACATACATATGCCCTGTTAAAACTATATATGTATATATTTATTGTGTGTGTGTTAACATAACTGGAATTGTACTGCACGCATCCTTCTGCAACTTGCTTTTTGAACTCCCTTGCACGGTCTATCCACGTTAAATTTACAATCCAGAGTTGTAAAAGTTATAAATCAAATCATGGTATTTCTTTACTTTAAAACCATTCAATGGCTTCCCTCTTCACACAGAATAAAATTTAAAATCCTTAAGCTGACTGGCCCTTTATTATCTGGCCCTAATCCCATCTCTGCATTCCTGTCCCTAGAATGTTTTCTACCCCAGGGCCTTCATAACATTGTTCCCTCTCCAGAAAACCCTTCTCCAAGACTGTGCTTGGATAACTCTAAGCTTTCAGGCTCCATCTCTTATTACGTTCTCTTTTCCTCATGGTCAGATCTAAGTAAGATCCTTTTTTCTCTCATATACCCAATTCTTTCCTTTCATTGTCTTACAATGATTGATATTATGTACTTACTTTTATAGTTATCTTTTAAAATTTATTTACATATATAGCTTTCATTTGTTGATGTATTTGATAGCTTTCTCCCTCAACAGACTGTAAGCTTCACAAAAGCAGGGACTGTTTTTTTATTCTCCACTCCAGGACAGAGCAACACCTGAGTAGTAGGCCTTCAATCAATGTCTGAATGAGATTCAGATAGTTCTAATCAACAATTTAGATGATAATCCTAGCTTAGCAGATAAACTAGAGAATTGATGAACTCGTAATAAGCAGATAATGAGAATATGATGTAATCGCTTATTTTGTAATTTTAATAAAAACCTGAATGGGGACCTATGTCAGATCGTAAGCACAACATAAATTCTGTTGCTCAACAATATAATACTTTTGTCACATTTGACCCCTGGGGTCTTTGTCATCGGTCTGAAGAAGAAACTTAAGAGTCAAAAAGGAAACTAAAAGCACATGTCAGATCAAGGTCCCACAATCCTTGGTAGTGACCCTCCCCCAGAACCCTCAGTCTTTTATGCCTGAATGTCTACTTTTTAAGTGCTTCTATTTCATACTTACGGATCTACAAATATTCACTAAATAATGGTTGTCACAAAGCCATTATAAAAACTTGTGCTATAGTCAATTTACTAACGAAAGTTCTGACTATTTTCAATTTTCTTCTCATTCTAAGTTTGAAGACTCACACACAGGCCAGGTTAGGAAGTAATTTAGAACCTTCATAAGTCCTTTCTGGCTTTCCGGCTCATGCATTATCTTATTCTTATCCTGAACATTAGGAAGGTTCTGATTTATAGTCTTACCAGTCCTGTCCCCACCACTGGGGCCCTGTGGGGCTGTGCTGTACCCTTTAACCATGTATATAAATAGATTCCTCCAATCAAGGCTACATTGAATAGATTTAACAAGTTTTCCTGTAAAACTCTGTACAAAGAAACAATATGATGCTGAGTCAAGACCCCAGGGTTCTTAAATTATGTTTTTTTTAAAAAAACAAACCCAATCTTTTCTGGGTAACAGGAAAACTTTCAAGATAGGCATTTAAAGTGACTAACCCTTCTTGTAATTAATTACTCTTGAAATAAGGACCCTGGGCAATTCCAGCAGTGGATTCTTGCCATCGTGCTCAGTGGCAGTGGTCTCGTGATCCAAAGGAATGGTCTCCTTTTCTTAGATATGGAGTAGCTTGTAGCATTAAATCTTCTCTTTCTATATAACTGTGAGAATTGGGTACAAAGACATTCTGAGTTTTCTCTTTAGGCAAAATCACCGTCCATCCAGCGACCCAAGAAACTCAGAAGTAGAACTGTCCTAAATCGGTGTCCCTTTCTCAATCCCCACATCATCTCTACCTCCTAAAGTGCTCTCATGGCCATCAATCCCCTCATCTCCACCCTCACCACTATGGTCTTTGTTCCGGCCATTTGGCTTATCTCTTATTTAAACTATTGCAGAACTCTCACCAGATTCCCTGCCTTTAGCCTTATCTCTCTCAATCACCTTCCACTAAAGTGCCAGAGAGCTCTTTTTAAATTAACAGGTCAGATTCTGTCACTTCTCTGCCCTGTAGTTTGCAGGGCACACAAACAGCATTATGACCCAGCTTCAGTCACATCTTGCTCCCCAGCCCCATCTCTCCACCCTCAGCCCTGTGTAGTCCAGCATTTTAAGCAACCACTCCAAGTTCCACAATTAGACATGCTCTCTTCCACGTGTGCCTGCTGCCCTTTCTTCTTTCCCTCTTCTTTCTCTTCCTCTCTTCTATCCTTAAATAAGTAATGAGCTGCTGGCCATAGGGTCTAGAATGGCCAATCTCCTAATCTTAGTATCTAGTTGACATTTATCGAGTGCTCCCTATGGTCTAGGCTGAGCTGGGAGCTCCTTCTATATTGCTGGAATTGTCTCCACAACAACACTATGAGGTGGATATTATCATCATCATCTCTGCTTTCTCTATCGATGAGGGCACTGAGGCTCAGAGTGGTAACATGGCCAAAGTCACACAGCTGGTGGGTACAATTCTGGGATATGCTTAGTGATCTTTCAAGTTTTCTAAAATGGTGCCTCCTTGGTCAAGCCACCCCTGAACTTCTTCTCTCCTTAATCCCTTTTACAGAATTTATTAGAGCTTCTTATTGTACACAAAATTGTACTGTACACATTTTTTTCACACTGTATCCCAGATGGAATTTAAGCTCCTTGGAAGGAGGAGCCATGTCTTTCTGATTGCCAGATTCCTCATATGAGGAATCATGGCACTGAAATCCATGTGGATTGAATGTATGGAACACATGCTGGTCTTTTTTTTTTAAATAAATTGTTATTGGAGTATAATTGCTTCACAATACCATGTTAGTTTCTGTGCCCTAAAGGCTTTGTATTGGAGCCAGGCAGTTAAGAGGAGCTGCCTACAAAAAGACCAGGACTGGCTTTGCTGTGCAACATACTGGTCTTTTTTTAGGCAGCTCCTCTTAACTGCCTGGCTCCATTACAAAGCCTTTAAGGCACAGAAACCACCTCTCATACACAATTTCCACCTCCTGGTGTAGAGCTTGGTGTGTAGTAATACATAGTTGCCTTTTCTTTGAGTACCTAATATGTGCCAGGCTCTATTTTTATAATTTTACCCCTCACAACACCACTACAAGTAGTTTTTTTGTTTATCCTTCATTTGCGGATGAGAAATTTAAGAATTAAGAAGTAACTCACCCTAGTTTACTTGGTTAACAAATGGTGGACTTGTCCTGCTCCCAAGCTGTCTGTTCCATGCCCTGCTTAGGGACTGAGGTCCTGCCCAGAGTGTTGATTGAGTGTTGAGTGTCGGTTGATGACAAGAATGTGGAATAACATGTTTTGGAAAAAATTCAGTATTACAGGGGGCCTGTTGATTCAAGTGTTACATACTGTTTCCTACTGACCAGAGCCAATGACCAAAGGATAAAAATATACCCTATTCGTTATCTGGAAGTGGGGAGACACATGAGATACATAGATTTCTGAGCCACAGAAGAATTCCAAACTTCCTTTTATACTTTTATGTTTGCGTTGTTTTTACCTACAAAATGCATTTAACCAAAGCGTGTTACACGTGCCTCAGGCAATGAGATGTCTTTCCATCAGAAGCTGCTACTGACAGGACTGACCCTGGTCTCCATGCCTCCTCCCTGGCCACAGGGTCATCCTTTCCTCAGACAGTAATGTGAGTGGGGAGGAGGGGGCAGATGACCAGCAAGCTTGCAACAGCTAGATTTTAAATAATCATAAATTTATCAGTGTTTTCCAATGGATCAAGAAAGAAGAGAGGGGCTTCCCTGGTGGCGCAGTGGTTGAGAGTCCGCCTGCTGATGCAGGGGACGTGGGTTCGTGCCCCGGTCTGGGAGGATCCCACATGCCGCGGAGCGGCTGGGCCCGTGAGCCATGGCCGCTGAGCCTGCACGTCCGGAGCCTGTGCTCCGCAACGGGAGAGGCCACAACAGTGAGAGGCCCGCTTACCGCAAAAAAAAAAAAAAGAAAGAAAGAAAGAAAGAAGAGAGATGAAATGCTCTTTCATTTCTAGCAATAAAATCCTAGTAAGAATTAGGTTAAAATATGTCAAGCAGGTTCATTGCCAAAATTAACATCAATATTTATGGGTGGCCTGTTGATTCAAGTATTACATACTGTTTCCTCCTGATTCTGCTATCACCTCTACACTCAAGTCTAATTACCTTTTAAGTGTAATTTTTAGTTATGGTTTATGTGTTGTGTAACTTGTATTGTCTTTTACATTATAAAAGGCTAGGAGAATACACCCATTTCTGGAATACCATCCTACACCCTTTATGGGGACCATTATGATCACACTGACTCCATGAATTATAATACAAGCACTTAGGATTTTAATAGTGTTTCATGGGTTTTAATATATTCTAGGTGTCAAGGAAAACATCTTGGAGGAAAAGGAAGCATCTTCCAGTGAAGTTTACTCCACAAAGACCATGCTGAAATCGACCCTTCCACTGACTTTTTTTCCTCTGTGTTTCTTCCAGAAGATTCTGATGATTGGGCAGCTTGGTAACCTACTTCAGACAATGTATAGTGTAGCAGTAGATATGTTTGAGCACTGAAGAATACAATTAAACAATGATAACTAGAAGAAAGAGTTGGTTTTAAACCTTTAGAAAGAAGAATTTTTAGTTTCTATTTGCTATAAGCGATTTGTTTCTATTCTAAGCAAAAAAAAAAAAAAAAATGGTGGAAGATATTTTGTCACTTACCAGGCCAGCAGTGACAAGTGTAATTGTCAGCACTGTCCTCACATGTAGCATTATTGTGACAGGGTTTTGACCAACATGGAGGCATCAAGGTCTCACAATGTGTCCCTGTGAATCCACTACCCATGCAGTTACAGCTGTACCTGGAGAGTAAAATGAAATTGTCACATCAACTCTTGGTCATATTAAGATCAAATATTGTTATCCTGTCTCTTCACTTGTCCATCAACCCCAGACCCATGGCATGGTTTTAATACTTATCAAAAACCTTGAGGAATCATCTCTATAAGCCTGAAAGCATTATGTGCTTCCATATTAATAGCTTTTTATCTTTAAAATTTTACAGTACAGTTTTCAATCAAAATTATTTGGAAACCATGATTGTATACTTCAATTTCCTCACCCGTAAATTGAAGGTAATGGTACCTTTGTGACAGAGTTGTTGGCGTAATTAAATGTGCATATAAAGAATGGACACGGCATGCCAAAGGGCAGAAAATACTGAATAAAACTACTGAATAGTACCAAATAAAGTTGTTAATATTGTGAAGCAGTAGAAACTGATTTATATCATCAAGGCACTTTTTTATATAGAGAGCCCAGAAAAGAAGTCCCTTATGAAAAATGAAACAATAAATTATGAAAAAAATAGGAAAAATTCTCATTATATAAATTTTGACTTATGTTTTCTTATTTTCAGAGTACAAGAATATTTTAGTCTTGCTATTTGTAATCATTCACTGATTAAGTGGGATTATCTGACAGACCTAAAATACAAATCTGTTGGGGAGAACTGTTCACTTTATCATAATAGGCTTTCAATTTAGACGGTCTCTCCTCGAGGATCTAGTATCACAAAAACATGGGCTTGCACACTCAGCTTAGATAAAATGAGTGTCTGGGGGGAGGGATACCTAGTATTGTATAAAGAGTAACAGTCCTGTTCACCACGGCTGTGTGTCTATTTACCACCAACACAGATATTAAGATTTCACTAAGGAAACTTAAATATTAGCAAATATAAGTGACTATAATTTTTACACATAATTTTGCTAGCCAGAAATCCTCTATTCACTATTCCATTTACTTGATTAAAAATACCTACTACAAATCTACTATGTGTAAGACATTGGAGACAAGAGCCCTGTGGTCACGGCTGGCTAGTGGACCTCAAGTCATGGAATCAGTCTCCATTTGAATCTTCCTTTGTCTGCAAGAACCTTTCATGGGGTACAGTTTCTGACTTTCCCACGCTCCTCATAGCAAATGTGTTAATTTTTTGCTGTGGGAAAATAAAGTCAGGCTGTAATTGCTGACCTTGCGATGATCTCAAAAATTAGGTCATAAGAGAGATGTGGATACAATAGAAAAATTATTCATGGCACGCATTCAGGTGAAGAGAGGAAAGCTGGCAGGTTCAGCCTTGCTCTGTTTGCATTTCCATAGACATTACAAGCGTTGTGTGCTTTCTGTTCTGATGCTTTCTGGAAACAGTGAAGCATGGCTGGGAGAGCATCCTCCTTTTGTCTGGAGCGCTTGTGTGGAAACTGCCTTTCTGATCTATGTGTTGCCCAGTTACCTGTCTCCAGGCCTGAAGATTCATGCCACTGGAGAATCATTTGGGTGTAAGGTGTAACTGAAAGTCACAGGCAAGACGTGGAGAATGGTTATAATTTACAAAAAAAAAAATGTTCTACCACTTTGCTCTTTTTAAAATCACATTATTTTCCTGGGTATATATGAAGCACACGTGCCTTTTATTGCTGCCCTTTTGAGTCTGATTCACTTTAAAATTCAGATTTGGGATATATTATCTTATTTATTAAATAAAGGAAAGTTCAATTCTAGGCCTCCTTTTTCAAAGAATTAACTGTGTGAATTTGTGGGGGGATGGGGGGGTCACCTAACTTCCCTGAACTTTAGACTCCTTATTGTAAAGGGGGAGCTTTAGTGCCCATCTTGCTGTCCACTGAGCCGCTGAAGGATGTGTCAAGGCAATATTAAATTTTAATGCTGTTAAAACTTAAGTGTTTAATAACTCGATGCTTGTGGTTTAAATAAGTATTAGAAAGTTCTTTCAAAAATATTTATATGAATTCAACTACCATTACCCAAATTTCTTATATGCATCATATTAAGGTGTAATTTATTGTTTTATTTTTGTTTTTGTTTTTACTGAAAAGCCAATGATAGACTCTAATTTGGAACAGAATTACATGGCTACTTCTCATCATTCTGCTGTCTTCAAAGTATTCACTCAATTCTCCAAACACCTAGAAATTCAAGATATAATTAATTTAATATCAACACCCTTTCCAACACTGTTTATATAAAATTCCTAAAGGATTTATTTTTCACCACTTGATTTATATGCTTGTTATTTTATAAATACAATCTTATATTCACATATAGAATAATCTCTAGCTTTGTTTTTGCATCTACAAAAGATACGGAAGGTAGATTCCATTTGTTTCATGGATTTGGAAGGCTGGCGCTTTTCTGTAACAGAACCAGTTCAAAACTATTACAAGAATGACTTAGAAAATGCTCCCTCTTGAGACAGATGGCGTCCAAAGGTTGCATTATTTTAATAAAATGTGAATGTCACAACTTTTTTATATTTAAAGTATAAAAAGCAATCTGCACATTTTAAGCCAAGGATGTGAGATCTCCAAATTCACCAGAATGACTGGTGCAATAGCTTCTGGTCAGTGAGTTCGCTCCAAGCCAATGACCCAAATGTAGGAGAAAATGTACCTGTTGGCTCCATCCACGCACAGCCCTCCATGGAGACACGGCCCACTGGCACACTCATCAGTGCTGAGCTCACAGCCAGCACCCAGGAAGCCAGGGGCACAGTCACAGAAATGGGCCTCCACAGCATCCTGACAGGTTGCACCACTGAGGCAGGGCTGGGACCGACATTCATCAACTTCCAATTCACAGTTTACACCTTTTAAAAAAGTCGGCACAGAAAAGAAAGGCAAAGTTTTAGCAAAGCGTTAATATTTTTGCTCTTTGGCAATGCTTTATTTAGCAAGGCTCTCGTGAAACGTGGTGTTGCCCCAAATAATTTTCCTCCTTAATTGTAATTGATATTAACTTTCTGGCATGCTTTCCTCCTTAACTGTAATTGATATTAACTTTCTGGCATGCTTGTGGGACGTTCACAAAGCAGAGCAGCTGTCACTTACAAAGAATTATTGCATACAACAGCTCGTGGCTTTTTGGTCCGAGGACACAAATCATTCTTAGGACAAAGTAATTGTTTACTGTACTTCTGTTGGAAGCCTGAAGGGGACCGGCCAATGTCTTTAGATTATTTTTAATAGGAGTCATATTGAACAGTGGGTAAAAGCTCAGACTCCAAAGCCAAATGGCCTAGGTTGGGATCTTGGCACAGCCTCTTTTAGCTGTGTGACCTTGGGAAAGTTCCTTAACCTTTCCTTACCTCAGTTTCTTCACCTGAAAAATGGGACCAATAGTTGTAATTACCCCATAGGATAATTATTACAATTACAGTGTGTTCTAAAATGTTTATGATAGTACCTGGTGTATACTGTTTGCTAGAGAAAAAAAAAAGTACTTGTTCTTTCCACAAAATTTATTGTACAAATATGATGTGCAATTCTTTCCTTAAGTGCCCCTTTTGCACAGAAATATTTACATTTTCTATAGTGCTGTAAAATGCTGCTTTTAAATAGAAAATCAATTTGACTTAAACTCGTTGTAATTAGTGGTATTATTAGAAGCTACTTCATTTTAAGGTAACATTACATTTTTAAAAAATCTGTATTTACCCCCTTGCCCAAATAGTAGGTGAAGATTATTTTCTAAGCAAACCAAGTTTAAGATTTACAAAAATGGTCACACTGAGATAGCAAACTACTGAATCTACTACTGAATCTGCCAAAACAGTATCTGATACACAATCAAATTTTCCCATAGGTTTTAAAAGACACAAAAGGGGGGCTACCTATATTTGTCAATCTTTATTCCTGTGCCTATGACCCAGGGTGATAAATTATTAAAATGATATTGAGGAGTTTTCAAATAACTCAGAGGTTTTTAGTAGTTTGATTGATACTGTGCCCTCTTTCCTGATAGAAAATACAATAGGATATTCTAAAACCACCTGCCATTTACAACTGTGACTAGATTCTACAAATGAGGAAGTGAAAAGAGACACCAGCATAGTAAATTTGATTGTTTTCTGAGAGGAAAAAGAACTTAAATTTTATGTCACTAAAGATGGAAAGTTGTGGAATACTATCTGTTGCAGGTAAATGGCCTGCCATTTGAGGCTATTTCTCACCCGGTCTGTGAATGAGATTTTCCGTATCTGTTTTCATTGGTATCAGAAAGGTAAAGAGAAAGAGCACTGAACCGTCCGGTGGAGACCTGTGTTCTCATTCTGTCTCTGAAACAGCTTTTCAGCAATGTTTTCGTATCTTTTTTTCTGCCATGTAAAATAATACAATAACAGAAACCTCTTTTTTAAATACTTTCTAAGAATATATGAAAGATAAAAATGATACATTATTTTTTTAAAGTTTTATATAATTATTTTAAAACACATGTAGCAACTGAAACTATAATGTGTTAGCACTCCGTTAAAATGACACTGATTGATCAGGACTAAGAGAGAACTCTGCTCACCCCAAAATGATCTATCCCTGTGGGCTCTCTGCGCAGACGGCTACTGTCACTTATCACACAGCTACAATGTGCACATGCAGGGTGAGGTGATGTCACATGTGTTCTTTTATTCCATCCCAACACATTTAAGGTGCACTGACTTGCCTGTGTTCCATAGTTAGTAAATGACAGTGTCTCTGCCATTCCTGTCTCCTCCTGGTCAACCCACCTCTCCATAACACCTTCGGATTATGTCCTTTGGTATTTTAGTCATCTGTATTTGTTGAAAACTATTAACATATAAAGCCAAACCAGTGGTTTAAAACTTGTTAACACTTTCCTAAATTTTATTTCATAATTCAAATAAAATTCATATATTCATCTGTTATACACCCAGGTTATTTCCTAATGCTTAAGAAATACATTATAAACCATTATTTTAAATACTGCAGCTCCATTTATAACAATGTCGCTCAAATGCTTTAGCTTTAAAGTGATCCTGATGCATGTATAAGAATGTGTTTCAATAACTTAAATACAATTTCAGTTCAAACAACTATTTACTTTAGATTTATTTGATTTGTTTGTATTACTCTTTTTTTTTTTTTTTTACGGTACGCGGGCCTCTCACTGTTGTGGCCTCTCCCGTTGCGGAGCAACAGGCTCCGCACGCGCAGGCTCAGCGGCCATGGCTCACGGGCATTTTGTTTCATACAGAATTATAAACCAGTTCCAACAGATTGGTTGGGTTCCTGGATGAACTTTGTGAAAGAATTTTGCAGTTATGAATTTTCCATTTATTAGACAATCAGCCACAGAAGTGCTACTCAGTGTAACTGCATTCAATTTCTATTGCTACCTAGAGTTATAATGACATGGTGCCATACATAGTAACACTAGTCATAAAAAGAATGTTTCCAGATAGACTGGACCACACTGTGTAGGTATGTTTTTGAAGGTCAATTAACTGTCTATACTTAATGGCTGCATGCATGTAACAGTAAACATCCAAATGAAAACTGAAAGTCATAGTTAGTTTTCCAGATGTTTTACCTATGAAACCAAGCATCTGGAAATACAAAAACATCTGGATGACTGACTGTACTTATCACTTTTCACCCAGCCATTTTGGCATCATGCAGACGTAGACCAAATCACTTTTTTTCCCCATATCAGTAGCAGTGAAAAGCTGCAGTAAGAATCACATTGCTAAGTAATATTAAGAGTAATACAGGGCTTCCCTGGTGGCGCAGTGGTTGAGAGTCCACCTGCCGATGCAGGGGACACGGGTTCGTGCCCCGGTCTGGGAAGATCCCACATACCGTGGAGCGGCTGGGCCCGTGAGCCATGGCCGCTGAGCCTGCGCGTCCGGAGCCTGTGCTCCGCAACGGGAGAGGCCACAACAGTGAGAGGCCCGCGTACCGCAAAAAAAAAAAAAAAAAAAAAAAAAAAAGATATCAGTTTCAAAGAGGGATTGGAATTACACGCATTTCCCTTAAGTATTAAGTAGAAAGGTAAAACAATGAGAGATTCCCAAGTTGACGCGCTGGCTTTGGTAGAGAAGCAGCATTCCTGGAAAATAATCTAAGAATGCTCCCCTTCTTCTTATATAATTAACTTAAAGCAAAAAGCCATTCCACCTCATCTTGGTTTTCAGGACGGCGCTTTCAGTGGGTCCTCCTTTTGTCTCTTCAAACGCTTCTTGGCTTGATTCTTCCTTCCCTTCCCACGCCCCCCTCTCTCCTTGACCCTCCTTTCTTTCCCCTTCTTGGTTACTTGCTACGTCATTCTTTTTCCCTTTTCCTTATATGGAAAGATCAGCTTCACTGGTGGGAGGAGACTCCACTTCAGTGTGAATCTTCACTTCATGCCCTTAAGGGTAAGAGAAGGGCCAGGGCCACTCCTGCCCTCCTGCCTCCCCCTCCCCCAGATATCCAGTCAGAACACCCCATTGCCTGAGGCGGAAGGCTGTCGCGTTAGAACCCAAGAAAAGTAACATCCAAACTTTGAGTGCAGTGTGTCGGCCCAAGTATGCCGGAAAGTCTACTGCCGGCACAGCACTGCTGTCACCCCTTCCTAAGACGGCCTCCCCTGCATCACAGAGATGCCAGAAAATACACCTTCTCAAGTCTCCTTCTCCCAGTGCCTCGTGCCTTGAGCTTGCCAATGAGGGGCACTTATGGGTTTGGAAGGTGGGAGAGAAGCCAGGATTCTCTGGACATTTCCTAGACTGGTCCCACACATGCACAGATGTGCCTCATAACAGCTTCCTAGGGAGTCTGGAGACCACTCATTCCACTGCTGCAGGATGGGATGGCTGGAAACTTCCCCGAGATTCTTCAGAACTTCAGCGCTTTCCTAGGAGCTTTCAAGAACCCCCACTTTGGTGCTTTGGACAAAGATCTTTCCTGGAAACTTCTTTGACTTCCTTTGGCCATCATACAAGCAGTGCCAGCCTCTTGGATTTGATGGCACGTGACCTTCGCTGTCACTCAGGGCCCTGCGCCTAGAAGGGTCCTGTATGAGTTTCCTAGAGCTTCCATAACAAACTACAGAAACCAAGTGGCTAAAACAACAGAAATGTATTGCCTCACTGTTTCCAAGTCTGTGATCGAGGTGTCATCAGGACTGGTTCCTTCAGAGGGCTGTGAGGAAGAATCTATTGCAGGCCTCTCCCTCGTTTCTGATGGTCGACTGGCAATCTTTGACATCCTTTGGCTTATAGAAGCATCACCAGAATCTCTGTCCTCTGTCCTCAAATAGCAATTAAGGGCTTACAAATGACATAGGCTGTTCTGTGTACAAGCCCTTAATTCCTACATTAAACTCTTCATATCTGAAATATATAGAATGAATTTTTTCCTGACCAAATCCTGATTGATACACAGACCTAAGATAGAAAAAACTGGAGTAGCATACTCAAACAAGCAGAACTGTTCAGGTTTCGGTCCAGTCTTCAGATTAAAGGAGAGAAGCTGAGGGTCACAGATACAGCACAAATGCAGTTGGAGTAGAAGCCCCGTACTCTTCACCCCCAACCTAGGTGGGCTGGGGATTTGACAGAACCGCAGATATGTGCTGGAATCCCAGGAAAAAGGTTGTTAGTGTCCCACTTTCCTTCTAGAACTCTGGAAACACATGAGGCCACCATAATTGCCAAGCCATCATAGCACAAAATGGTCGAAGAGAGAAAACTACACAGGACCTGAGTAAGTGAAATCGTTTTATAGAGAATGCTTGTGGAAACATTAAAGCCACCAAGTGCTTTCAAAATAAGTGAAGTAATTACTTTTTTATAATGCTGAGTTAGAGAATTTTAAACATTGTACCTGCTACTATTGCTTTCCTTCTTCCCCCTCTCCTCTGCCGTTCACCACAGAGGAGCAGAGGGACACGGGTTTTGTGGGGAGACCACCCAGACCCACGCTCTGCTCTCCACTGCTACTAGTGAGGCTGGATGTAGTTAGTGCTCAGTGAATGGTAGGTATTATCTGCAGTCATTTGTTCTTGCCTGTATTCCTTCCTCAATTTCTCCAAGTAGAGAATAGAATCTTTAAAAATTTTGAAAAGTAATTGGAAGCAAAGACAACTCTGCAAGGGAATCTGGAATCGCTTCAAACTCAGTTAAACACAGATGTGATGCTAAGAGTATAGGAGCTAGAAACTGGAAAAATTTGGAGCAGCCACTATATTAAATATGGTTTTAAAAATCTACCACGACATATAAATACCTGCTGAACAATAGTAAATACATAACTACAATTGGATAATATCTGAGGTGGGGCAATAGACTTTAAATCAGGGGAAAAGAATGTAGGCAATGGGGCTTTCCAGAACTGGAAAGTTGCAAAATATTAATTGAAGGTCAAGGGCAAGAAAGTTAACAATAGAGATGACAGAGGCACATCAGTAAAACAGCTCCCCATGGAGTCCGGGCTTGTTAAGGAGACATCAAGATATGGAAGGAGTGATGGACAGCATGAGTGTGGAGAGGCCAGGTGACTGAGATTCTGCTAAAGATGAAGTAAGATTTCAACAGAAGCAAGAAAGTGAGAAGCTCGGGTTGTGGTGAGAATTTTGGTGGTAAAGCGATGGCAGGGTCTAACCTGAAGTTGTGCCGTTGTATGGCTATAGTGGAGTAGAGATGGAGGTCACCGAAATTAAGAAGCTCAAGAAGTTCCAAAAGCTTGGTCCATAAAATTCTGCAATAGCTCCTAACTGGATTTAGATAAACTGAAAACTTATTTTGGTACCTAAAAACCTTTGTAATATTTTCAAGTTCATTTCCCATGACAATCCTATCATCCCTTTACACGCCAGTCCTATCAGACCATTTGCTTTTTCTCAAACCCACCACGTACTTCTACCCTCCTACGAGTTTGGACACACTGCTCTCTCTCCCTCTCTCTCTGGAAAATTCTTTCCCACCTGTCCACCTGATGAAGTCCTCCTTTAAGGCTTCTGTTAAATGTCCCATCCTCAGTGAAGTCTTCCCCTATTTCCTTACTGGTTTCATTCTCTGTGTTTGACAGCCCTTACACCACTATATTTTACTTGTTACTTGCTTATCTCCCACAACTGCTTTGAAGACAAAGATCCTTGCCTGTTATTAATGGTAACAGCTGACATTCACTGAGAGTTTATTTCACACCAGATACTGTGCTAATAAGCATTTTATGTGAATGATTTTATTTTGCTTAATTGTCAAAAAATTATCCATGAGGCACTACTATGATGCCCATTTTATTAAGGATGAAACTGAAGCCCAGAGAAGTTAAGAAATTTGAAGCTGATCAAAAAGTTAGAAAGTGGGTAGAGTCAGGATTAAGTAAGTAACAGCTTACAAGGAAGAGAAGAGAGTCAAGAACCAAACGATGGTCTTTCAGGAGCAGTGGGCTGAGTGAGAAAGCCAACTTTCCTCCTGGCCCTGAGAATCAAGGGGAGAGGAACCCTTTAATAAGTGTTGTCTGCAAAGTGGTTTCATCAGAAAAATACCAAGTTCCAGCAAAGGCCAAGGAATTAAAGGTGCATTGGAAAAAAATAAAAATGTTTTGTCTATTTACTTGCATTTGAGAAAAGACTATGGGGGTGGAGTGGGGGGAAGCAGGTGACCATTATTCTGGAAATCAGGAAGCAGTTTTTCCCATGACACTTCCACAGAAACTGTACATTAGCAGTGTGTAACTCGAGGTTAGATCGCCCTTCTGAATCCAGCTATCTACAGGATATCTCCGCCAACTATCTCACAGGCATCATTCAACAATTCCAAATACAGACTCTCTCTCTTCCGTCCACCCTCTCTGACCCTCTACACCCCCATCCCTGTCAGTAAATGGGATTATCATCCAGGTCACCCAAGCCAGATTTCTAGCAACTATCGTCATCTCACTTGTTATTTCCCACATCCTAATTAGTCATCAAATCCTGTCATTTCTCCCTTAGAAATCGATCTAAGGTGCCATCCCCATTGCTGTAAACTTATCCAGACCCTCACCATCTCTCATCCGGTCTGACTACTACTGGCTTCTCTCTTCCTAATCACTCTCTACATTTCTGACAGTGATCTTTATATGATATAAATCTGATTTCACTATTGTCTGTGTAAATTTTTAAAATACTTTCTCCTTGTCTAGGAAAAAGGACAGTGTCTTGGAGTGCTGCAGAAGCTTCTAAAAGATGTGGACTCTGTTGGGACCACCTACAAGGATGGTCTTGCAGCCCACCGTGTCTCATGCCCCTAGACTGCACAGAGCTGTTCTCCTTACTTGTAAAGCCCACTCCTCCCTCCCTTCTGCCCTGGCTGATTCCAGATTGAGGTCCAGTACCACATGATCCTGGAAACTGTAGTGAACCACTTAGACCTGCCTTAAGCACCACTTCACTGTAATATAAAAGTATATATTATATTGTACAGCAATTGCTTTATTTGTCAATTTTATCTACAAAATTGCTAGATTTTTGAGGTCAAAGTCTTTGTCTTTTAACACTGAGATCTGTAGCATTTAGCACATATTCTGGGACATAGCAAATGCTCAATGAATTGTGACTGAATGATCATGTCATAGCTATGGAGTGACTCACCTTCTCTCCTGGAAGCGATCGGCATGCCAGGATGCAGCTTCTCAACGCTTCCACAAGCCTGGGCCCAGTCAAAATCAAAGCCATAAAGTCAAATCTGTGGCTTTGGCAAATGTCTAAACAAAGCATTGTTTCTGAACAATTGTGCCCTAAACTTCTGATCAGCATTTAGAGATTTTTCAGCTCAATATGCATCTTTCAGCAATTAGAGATCAAGGTTAACTCTACTGCAAGATAATGCACATCACAGGTTATCAGCCAGGAGCAGGTCTGGTCACCGACGCTGTCATCACTCATCACAGTGGGGATAGAGGGAACCACACACACCGTGTGGCATTGACCAACCACTCTGATCACCTTTCTCATTATCTACAGAGCCCACACTTTGGAAATAATTCCACTTTAGCTTTAAGTTATCATCCTAAATTTCAGAGTCCACCCAATATAATTAATATCTAACAGGCCTCTCTATGCACAACATTTTCCTTTTGAATAAGAATTATATATGCTATTTCTGGGGTCTTTAAGGAATGATATACGGTACATCAGTTACAACACTTGTCAGTGCAAATCTGGACTCAGTATCAGTGTAGAGGTACATAGCACACGTTTCCATTACAGCTATGGGTTTACAGTAGAGGTCTGGATTTCTATATATCAGGTATAATCTTTTAACATCCTGGAACAATGAAAAGAGGCTGTGCCACTTCCTGCTCTGATTAATAGTGTCAAGCTAGTAAAATAATGGTTAGCAAGATGCTATGAGAGATTAGAGTCGGGATTTTTATTTTCAGTGGGAACATCTTTGGATTTTTATCCAAAAGGATCTCTGGCTTGTGCATTTAGACACACCTTTCCTAAAGATACCAAAAAGTTATTAACACACTTTTTAAAAAGCATTCACTTAAAGTAGACTTTACAAGCCTAGGATTCATCTCTGAAGGACAACTAAGTTTCATCAATTCCAAGACTATGTTTCACCCTCATATATATATATATATATATATATATATATATATATATTTTTTTTTTTTTTGCGGTACGCGGGCCGTTCACTGCTGTGGCCTCTCCTGTTGCGGAGCACAGGCTCCGGATGCGCAGGCTAAGCGGCCATGGCTCACGGGCCCAGCCGCTCTGCGGCATGTGGGATCTTCCCGGACCGGGCACGAACCCACGTCCCCTGCATCGGCAGGCGGACTCTCAACCACTGCGCCACCAGGGAAGCCCCACCCTCATATTTTTAACTCCTAGAAACCACCATGGACTTTACAATCAACAGTGCCTTGGTGTTGTGCTATATTTTAGTTGCAGAATTTTTCTTTCTTAGTGTATATGAAGTCAATGTAATTATCAATGATGAATTTAACCCTGATAAAATATGAAAATAGATGTATTCTTTTATTATTTCTAATAATATTTATTACATATTATAATATGTATTAAAGTATTATTAATACTTTATTATTCCCACCAGAATCTACTCCAGGGACCCAGCCTCTCCCTACCCAAAAACTAGGGCTCCCAGGCGCCCCAAGTGGAGGGTCCCCAGGCAGACCACCTGGCTGGCCAAGGCAAGGCAGTGAGTTCCTGCCAGCTGTGCCTTCGGGGGGAACGGGCATCATTAGGTGGATTAGGGCTTGTAATTGGCAGATGTCTGGTTTCCCCCAGGAGCACAAGATACGGAACTGGCCTCCCCTGAGCCGGGTTCTGGCCCGGATTCCCCCTGTTCCAGAGAGCAATGTGTGGAGCACATGCACAGCTGGCTCCCAGGCCTCCAGGGTCTCTCACAGAGGATGCCTGCTGCCTGACCCGCACATCTCTGGGGGGCTTAGGAGGGCCCATCACATCTGCCACCAGGTGGAATAAGCTCCTTTGGGTAGGTTAGGCTTGGAATTAGGCAGATGCCTTGTGTCTTCATGACCCTTGAACTCTTCCAGGCCATTGGCTACCCTTAACCACAAGAGATACTCTTGGGCAATAGGCACTATTTTATTTATTTAACTAATTATATCATTATTATTATAGTTATCTAAATCTTCTTTGTTTCTGCAAGGTATGCTTTTAGCAAGAGTCATAACTGGAATAACCTCTTTAATATTAAGCATGCTTTTTGCTCATTTTGTTAACCCCTTTCATATTTTGCCCTATTCCCTCCTCCTCTTATCATTCGTGAAAGTTTAAGAATGTTCTTGACTCTATTTCATCCCCATCTTTCCAGAATATTCATGGAGGCTAGACCTCGTTCCAGGAGAGGAAAGAACGGCTCTTTTCTCGTCAGCCCTAAGGGCAGGCGGAGAGCGGCAGTGCCTTCCTGTTCTGCCTTGTCTGTGACCCTTCCTAGAGTGCTGGTCTACTGTGGAAATGCTCTTCCGCCTCCCCTACTCTAACCAGCTCGCCCTTCATTCCTCTTCTCCAGCCATTTTTCTCTCAACCCATCTCTGTGCTATACCTCCAAACTTCATCCCATCTGAAATGTCATAACATGTACAAAGATGTTACTTGATTTTAAAATCTTACTTTCCTAAGTCAATAGGCATGACTTCCTTAATCTACTGCCCATATTTTATATGTGTGTAGATATACATTTTTAATGTGTAAAAGTGAGAAAATCTATACCAAGTTTAAATTGGAGTAACCCATTTCAGGGTCTCCAAGATGCTATGTTTGGAAAACACACTACTTTTCTGAGTGGCTTATAGCTTGCTTAATTTTTTAAGTTTTTTGGGAAGATTATAGGAAAATTATGAAGTTCACATTTTATGTTAAATATGCCAATATTATACATTTCACCCTTCGGTAATTACAATCTTTTCATCATAAACATCTTTCTTATGTTTCTCTTCATTAGGATAATTGTTATTCCTGAGTATTTGAAAAGTTATAATATTAACAATTTCTTAAATCCTTTATTTTATGATATGGCAGTTTCAGAAATTAAATTCTTGCCTAGACATATCAGAATATTCCAGTTTTAACTCATAAACAGAGTGCAGAGGTTATGACCTCAGTTAACCCATTCCTATGAGTCTAATATATTCAAAAAGAAAGCAGTTCAGGTATAAGAAAATGATACCTGTAAAAATTATTGGTCAACATGGTGTAAACAACGATAATAGTGGGGGACTTTAACATTCCACTTACACCAATGGACGGATCATCCAGACAGAAAATTAATAAGGAAACACAAGCCTCAAATGACACATTAGAACAGATAGACTTCATTGATATTTATAGGACATTCCATCTGAAAGCAGCAGAATACACTTTCAAGTGCACATGGAATATTCTCCAGGATAGATCATATCTTGGATCACAAATCAAGCCTCAGTAAATTTAAAAAAATTGAAATCATATCAAGCACCTTTTCTGACCACAACACTATGAGATTAGAAATCAATTACAGGAAAAAAACTGTAAAAAACACAAACACATGGAGGCCAAACAATATGCTACTAAATAACCAGTTGATCACTGAAGAAATTAAAAAATACCTAGAAACAAATGACGGTGAAAACACAATGACCCAAAACCTATGGGATGTGGCAAAAGCAGTTCTAAGAGGGAAGTTTATAGCAATACAATCCTACGTCAAGAAACAAGACATCTCAAATAAACAACCTAACCTTACACCTAAAGCAACTACAGAAAGAAGAACAAACACAACCTAAAGTTAGTAGAAGGAAAGAAATCATAAAGATCAGAGCAGAAATAAATGAAATAGAAATGAAGAAAACGATAGCAAAGATTAATGAAACTAAAAGCTGTTACTTCGAGAAGATAAACAAAATTGATAAACCTTTAGCCAGACTCATCAAGAAAAAAAGGGAGAGGACTCAAATCAATAAAGTTAGAAATGAAAAAGGAAAAGTTACAACTGACAACACACAAAAACAAAGGATCATAAGAGACTACTACAGGCAACTATATGCCAATAAAATGGAAAACCTGGAAGAAATTGACAAATTCTTAGAAAGGCACAACCTTCCAAGAATGAACCAGGAAGAAATAGAAAATATGAACAGACAAATCACAAGCACTGAAATTGAAACTGTGATTAAAAATCTTCCAGCAAGCAAAAGTCCACGACCAGATGGCTTCACAGGTGAATTCTATCAAACATTTAAAGAAGAGCTAACACCTATCCTTCTTAAACTCTTCCAAAAAATTGCAGAGGGAGGAACACACCCAAGCTCATTCTATGAGGCCACCGTAACCAGACAGAGATACCACAATATGAGAAAATTACAGGCCAGTATAACTGATGAACATAGACGTAAAAATCCTCAACAAAATACGAGCAAACAGAATCCAACAACACATTAAAAGGATCATACACCATGATCAAGTGGGATTTATCCCAGGGATGCAAGGATTCTTCAATATATGAAAATCAATCAATATGATACACCATATTAAGAAACTGAAGAATAAAAACCAAATGATCATCTCAGTAGATGCAGCAAAAGCTTTTGACAAAGTTCAACACCCATTTATGATAAAAACTCTCCAGAAATTGGGCATAGAGGGAAACTGCCCCAACATAATTAAGGCTGTATATGGCAAACCCACAGCAAACATCATTCTCAATGGTGAAAAACTGAAAGCATTTCCTCTAAGATCAGGAAGAAGACAATGATGTCCACTCTCGCCACTATTATTCAACATAGTTTTGGAAGTCCTAGCCACGGCAACCAGAGAAGAAAAGGAAATACAAGGAATCCAAATTGGAAAAGGAGAAGTAAAACTGTCACTGTTTGCAGATACAATACTATACATAGAAAATCCTAAAGATAACACCAGGAAAGTTCTAGAGCTAATCAATGAATTTGGTAAAGTTGCAAGATACAAAATTAATGCACAGAAATCTCTTGCATTCCTATACACTAACAACAAAAGATCAGAAAGAGAAATTAAAGAAACACTCCCATTTACCACTGCAACAAAAAGAATAAAATACCTGGGAATAAACCTACCTAGGAAGGCAAAAGACCTGTACTCAGAAAACTATAAGATACTGATGAAAGAAATCAAAGATGACACAAACAGATGGAGAGATATACCATGTTCTTGGATTGGAAGAATCAACATTGTGAAAATGACTATACTACCCAAAGCAATGTACAGATTCAATGCAATCCCTATCAAATTACCATTGGCATTTTTCACAGAATTGGAACAAAAAATTTTACAATTTGTATGGGAACACAAAAGACCCCAAATAGCCAAAGCAATCTTGAGAAAGAAAAACAGAACTGGAGGAATCGAGCTCCCTGACTTCAGACTAAACTACAAAGCTACAGTAATCAAGACAGTATGGTATTGGCACAAAAACAGAAATATAGGTCAATGGAACAGGATAGAAAGCCCAGAGAGAAACCCATGAAGCTATGGTCACCTAATCTATGACAAAGGAGGCAAGACTATACAATGGAGGAAAGACAGTCTCTTCAATACATGGTGCTGGGAAAACTGGACAGCTACATGCAAAAGAATGAAATTAGAATGCTCCCTAACACCATACACAAAAATAAACTCAAAATGGATTAAAGACCTAAATGTAAGGCCAGACACTCTGAAACACTTAGAGGAAAACACAGGCAGAACACTCTATGACATAAATCGCAGCAAGATCTTTTTTGACACAACCCCTAAAGGAATGAAAATAAAAACAAAAATAAAGAAATGGGACCTAATTAAACTTAAATGCTTTTGCACAGCAAAGGAAAACATAAATAAGATGAAAAGACAACCCTCAGAATGGGAGAAAATATTTGCAAATGAAACAACTGACAAGGGATTAATCTCCAAAATATACAAACAGCTCAAGCAGCTGAATTATCAAAAATACAAACAACCCAATCAAAAAAAATGGGCAGAGGACCTAAATAGACATTTCTTCAAAGAAGACACACAGATGGCCAAGAGGCACATGAAAAGATGCTCAACATCACTAATTATTAGAGAAATATAAACAGCAATGGTATTAGTAGCAGTATTGAAGATGTTAAAATAGTGACAACCAGCATATGCATAGACTTAAATAGTTTATGAAAAAACTTTCATTAAGTCATGTCATTCTCACCAGGACCCTGAGGTTAGGTGATATTATTATGCCTATATGTTAAAATGAGGAAACAGAAGCTCAGAACTCTTGTTATTTATCAATACCAAACCACTAGAGAACATCAAAGCTGGGCCTGGAATCCCTGTCTCCTGCTAATTCCTCATATTACAGGCTAGTATCATGTATGACCATATCTCCTCCTCACTCAGCCCGCACACCCGGCTCATAGCTGGGAAGGCACTAAGAGGAGGAGTCAGAGAGACACAGAGTTTAGGATGGAGCACGTCATCCGTAACTACTGCCTAAACCACAAGCCAATCATCAGAGCAAACACGACCGGAGAGACATCACCCCTTTCTAAAACATCTCTGCAGTCCTTCCCCCTTGCATTCAGCTCATTGTTATTCATTCAAAAATAATAATAAATGTAGCCAGAGGACAGAAGTCTCAGCTCTACATCCTGGAAGTGGTGCACCCCTGCTCTGCTATGGTCCGCTTTCTCTCTGGAGCGTTTCCTGACCCTGAGCGGCATCTTCCTTTGTGCTTCCTCTGCACTCTGTTCAGAGAGAGACTGTAATTTTTGTTTACACTCCTCCTCCCTCAATAAATTTTGTCTTAGTCATCTTTATATTTCCACGGTCCGGCACAGTGTCCAGTGCCTTGCAAGGCTGTGATAAATATTTGCTGAGCAAGTAGCATTTGTTATTTTGTGCACTCATTCAACACACATTTGTCAAAAGCCAGAAACTACATTTCATCATAAAAACTACTTCAAATGGCTCTAGTCCTGAGCAAAGGCCTGAACAGTGTTTAATTGCCTTTACATGACACCACCAAAAGTTGGTCAATTTAATAATTAAGAGCATATAGAAAAACAACCATTTTCCTTTGATAAAATAAAGATACAGCCTGTGAAATTCAGAATTTCTCTTTAGGCTGTTATACATTATTTTCCTTTGAGGTCTGAAAGATAATTGTTATGGGTATATTACATGGTGAGTAAAATTTGAGATATCTAGGTAGGTGCTCATAGAATCAATATTTAAGTGTTATTTAAACTGGTGTCATATATTGAGTATGTTTATATAAATATGGACTATTTATTAAAAATTATTCCCGGTAAATTGATGTAAGTTCATCAAGTTTTATGTCTTAATTTTATAATCAGGATTATACTTTCAGTAAAAAAAACTTTCAATAGTAACGATAATAATATTATTTCTCATGAAATAAGCTTATATTTTATAATATATAATACTTTTATTTTTCCCAGATTATTTTCATGACCATTAAATTACCCACTTGATTCATCATAGATGCTTCAAAGTGCTTTAGTTGATCAAAAATACATTTAGGCATGATGGAACATCAAGAATAGGTTCTAATCTCCACATTGACTGAAATTCAAAATATGCCTTTAATAAATGCCACTGTAATTGCAGTGTCAGAGTTCGCTACCTCTTACAATCAGAATGGATGAGGACTACTGGAGAAAGCTCAAGAGAAGAACATGAAGAATTATCAAAAAAAAAAAAAAAGCTCTGATAGGAAATTTTAAATGAGTAAAAAGATGCAGAGAAGTAGGGTAAGTCTCAGGTGTGGATGTGAAAGACGCTGCATGACGATATGGTTGATCTGAACTTCTAAGGAAGCCTGCATGGTTGCTAGAAATATTGTGAAGGATAGACCTGTGCTGAATAATCTGGACATCCCGCCAGAGGGCAGAAGAGAGCAGGCCGGGGAAGGTGTGCTCTCATTTCGTTTGCGTGCTCCGTGATTCTTCAGTGTTCATTTCTGTCCTAAATTTTAAAGGAAAAAAGGTGCTATTGTGATACTTCTCTTTCACTCTTTCCTCTCAAATAATAGTCCATTTACTTGGATTATTGTATTACTCTCCATTGGGCACCCTCCCTTCAGCATATCCTCAACATAATAAGCAAAGACATTTTGTTAAAATGCAAGTCAAGGGACTTCCCTGGTGGTCCAGTGGTAAAGACGCCGCCTTACAATGCAGAGGACGGGAGTTCGATCCCCGGTTGGGGAACTAGGATCTTGGGGAACTAAGATACCATATGCTATGGGGCAACTAAGCCCACGTGCCACAACTACTGAGCCTGTGTGCCTCAACTAGAGCTCGTGAGCCACAAACTACAGGGCCCACGCACTCTGGAACCCGTGCACCACAACTACAGAGCCCACATGCCCTGGAGCCTACGTGCCAGAACTAGAGAGAATCCCATGCACCACACCTAGAGAGAAGCCCGTGCACCACAACAAAAGATCCCACATGCCTCAACGAAGATCCTACGTGCTGCAACTAAGACCCAACGCAGCCAAAAATAAATTAAATAAATAAATAAAATGCGAGTCAAACCATTTCAGTCTTCTGCTCAAAACTCTTCAACAAGTTTGGGATTAACAGATACTCACTACTATGTATAAAATAGATAAACAACAAGGACCTATTGTATAGCACAGGGAACTATATTCAATATCTTATAATAATCTATAATGGAAAAGAAACCAATTCACTTTCTTGTACACCTGAATCTAACACAACATTGTAAATCAACTATATTTCAACAAACATTAAAAAAAAAAAACAAAAAAACAACTCTCCAACAACTTCCCATCTCACATAGAGGAAGAGCCAAAGTCATTACCGTGACCTATAAGTCTCAGTAATCTGATCCTATTATGTCTCTTCCTTGTCCACTTCACTCCAATCACATAAATCTCATTGCTGCTTCTCCAACATTCCATGGACTCTGCCTCAGGGCCTTTGCACATGCTGTTCCTCTTCCAGGGGTGCTATTCCACAAGGCATTTGCCCGACTCCCTTTCTTACCTCCCTAGAACTTTATTCTCCTGTCAACTTCTCAGTGAGGCCTTCCCTGGTCATTCTACCTAAAGCTTAATCCCTAATTCCCTCTTTTTTTGTTTTACATTTTTCCACTGAGTTTATCGCCACCTACCCTACTACATATTTTTATCTACATATTACTTATTTTATACATGTCTATCTCTTCCTTCTTGAATGTAAGGGGACTTTTTCATCACTTTTCTTATTATATTTACAGAAACAAAACAATGCCTGACACATTGCAGGGACTCAATATATACATATGTGCTTGTTCACTAAATTAATGACTGAATGAACTCAACAAACATTTATTTTTACCCATATCATTTATCTGGAACTGTTTCCAGTAATAAATAGTATATATACATATGTATACACTGTATATATAAAATAAATATATAAGTATGTAAAATAAAATATAAATATATTAAAATATACATATAACTAATTTGTGTTGACTCTTTTTCCTCGTCTCATAAAGTTTGTGAAATAAGAATCAAGGATGCCGCATGAGAATCCACATAATTGTCTACATCGGTGGTTCTCAAAGTGTGGTGCCCAAACTAGCAGCATCAGCACCGCCTGGGAACTTGCTATAAATGCAGTTCTTGGACCCCACCTCAGATCTATTGAATCGGAAACTGTACTTTAATAGTGAGTCTGTTGCATGCTAAAGTTTGAGAACCACTGGTAGAGATTATAAATTCATTAAGCTGGAAATGGCAATTGAACTTTTAATGCATTCTCATTTTCATATTAGAGATTTCAAGTTTTTTGTTGGTAAAATAAGTTTGGAAATATTCCGGCTTTGATAAATGTCAGCGAGTCTTCTTCCTAGGGATGGTACACCTACTCTTCCCTTACACGCCTATACCCCTCTTCCAGGCCTGGTCCTAACGTCTTACACCTGGTCTTGCAATGGCTTTCTAACTAGTCTCCATGTGCTAACTTGTCTCTGTATACTAAGACATTTTCTTGAATATAAAGTGAATTTCTTCACATATTTTTGTTTCTGAAATAGAGATGGATCTTACAGTCGATAAGTACATTTAATATAGTGTTTTTTCTTATTTCCCAAAAGATTATTTTTATACCAAAGATCTGTTTTACAGTTGAGGAACTAAGATATTTTCCTATACTGTTTTGCTTCACCGTGCATCCAACTGGCCTTCCCCCTGCCCTCCTGTAGCTCTATTTTTCTCATGCTGCAGACATTTTAACGTGAAAAATGTTCATTAGTCAATCGGGCTAATTCTAACGAAGACTTCAATTACAGAATGATCCATTGCAAGCCCTTGAACTAAAAGCAGTCACATACTCAAAGCTAATATTCTTTCCATTAAAAAAAAGTTGGCCGCTGTTCGCTTTCAGCTGAAACGGAGTTTTTGCTTATGCAGCGCAGATTCCCGCCAGCACCTTGAGCGCCTCTGGAGCCGGAGCCCGCTGCTGTATAGCTCGTGAATCCCCCGGCAGGAGGGCGCAGAGCGGAGAAGCCCCTTAGGGTGAACCCTCTCTCCAAGTGCTACCACTCTCTCCTCTCCTGCCTCCCTGTCTTTGGAAATTTATTGCGTTTTCTGGCTGTGCTGCTCAGAGGAACGCGGGTTTTTTCCTGTAAGCCGGGTTCTTTATGATCACTCTAAATTTGGACATGGCCCGCGACAGCTCGGGCCTGCGATATAGTTTCCGGGATGCGTCTGGAGGGCCGGGGCGAGCCGGAGCCTCCGCGAACCCGTGCTGAGGGCCGAGGGCTTTCTTCTGTCCTTTTCAGCTCCAGCTTTTTCCCTGATTCTATAGACCTTCTTTGGGTTTCTCATTAATTGGCCTGAGTTGCCATGAACACTGGCAACCACAGGGCAGCGCCAAAAAAACAAGCTTCCTTGAGGGTCTAAAGGTTGGGGCTGTGCAAGAAAATTTTCCAATTAGGTTCACATAAACTTAATTTCTGGCTTCCAGCCTGGCTGCGCATTAGAACCATCAGCTAAATGTGGTTCTCGGGAGGCAGAAACGAGCACCTCTGGCTCAGAGCTCCGTGGGGAGTTGCTCCTGTTCAGTCAGGCCTGAGAACCACGTAGGAGATCCCAGACGCAGGCTACCTCACTGTGGGAGGAGACTGGTGATCAAGCCTAAACCACACCTTTCTCTCTGAACAAGCCTACCCAGCTAATAATAGACCTTGTTCTTAATGCCTTCTGAGTCGTTCACTGAAATGCTGTTTGCAGGTAAGTTGTATATACGTCCCTTGAAAAGCTGAAATAATAAAATGTAGCTGATTTCTTGGAAAACAAAAGAACATATTTAAATAGGGAACAACACTTTTATGTCAGGGTTTGGGCAAGGGAAGTGTCCTCATTGTGGACTTTGCATGTTTTAGTGAGGAAAAGGCATTGATTCTTATTAGGCCCAGCAGGGATATGATGCAGCCACAGGATACATTAATTTATTGCACAGTGAAATGCCTTATGATGGAGTTTTACTACATTTCACATTTGGGACACACCTTTGACATCTTTTATGCCTAAATTTAAACCACTTAAAAGATTCATTACAATCCAATTAAATTAAAATGTAAACGTAAAAACACGTAGACTGTAAAACATAATTTTTCAAGCTGTGTTTCTGCAATTATAAGACTGTTTCAGAAAACTGTAGTTAAAATGGCTGAAACATGTGATCTCACATCGATTCCTTTTAGTCACCATTCAGGATATTGTATTAGGAGCAGGAAACCGAAGATATTATCTTAGTAAACTATAGTGGTTTTTAAATGTGACCTTCATAAACAGAAGCAATCCCAAACCAGCCCTACAAAAATTTACTTCTCATTTTTATTCAAAAATTAATAAAATTGATTTTGGTGGTGAGCACACTGTAGTGTATACAAAAGTAGAAATATAATGCTGTTTGTATGAAACATAATGTTACAAATCAACAGCACCTCAATAAAAAAAATTTAAAACTTAATAATTGAAATCAATTGCTATAACTCAATTAAGAGAATGGATGTGATAGTATGGCGTATGAACAAGGGGTTTTTTCATGTAGAAGTACTGTTTTATAAGCTCCTTTAGTACACCCCATAACTTTTAGCATAGTATTGGTAATTCAAAGGCACTCAACAAAATAATTTTCCACTTGACACAAGCATTCTACCATCATGAAGTATGCATAAAGAGAAAGTAAAATCTAGTTTAATATCTATTTATTATACATCAGTTCCATTACTAGGAAGGGTGCCCAGAAAGTTAAGGAAGAATTAATTAGAACAATTCACTAACAGTTTATTAAGCCACCATTATTCACTGTGCTGAGTACTACTCTTTTTAATTCACTAACTTAATATAATAAATACCCCCAAAGTATTGATGAATTAAAGAACAAATATAAGACATGACTTCTTTCAAAACTAACACTTTAGTGGGAGGAGACAAAAACACATATCTGAAGAAGAGGACAGAATACAGGGAGTTCTTTAATAGAGGTGCAAACTACTATGGAAGTAATAAATAATCATAATTACTACATAGCTACTAGTAAGTCAGAAATACTTCTTGAGCTGGGTGGTGAACTGAGGATTTAAAGTAAAGAAGAACTTCACAGAGTAGATATTGTGAATCGAGGAAGGGCCTTCCAGAAGGATGGAAGCCACTAGAATAAAGAATGAAGATGCCTTGAGGAAATAGAATGCTTTGGTGGAATGGTGGGTGGAGATATGACCCATAAGTAAGGGACAAATTATGGAGGGTTTTTAGTGAGACATTAAAATTGGTCTCTTTGTAGTGGGGAGCTCTCAAGGCCCTTCAGAAGGGAACAGCACAGCCAGGTCTATTTTAGAAGGATTATTTTGGAGGCATTGTTTAGAACCAGTTGGGGAAGATAAGGGTCTGGAGAATGTACTGTGCTTCACACAAGAGATCTGACGGCATGAGGCAAGGCACTGGCAACAGAGTGGATGAGCTCAATTTGGGAGACCTCCTGGATGTCAAAACAACAGAATTTGAGGATTAGCTGTAGGTGAAGGTCAAGGGAGAGGGAGCAAATTTTATATCAGAGCCACTAGGGATATGTCTACTTTGTAAAATAGACATTTCTAGAATCTGTAATATTAGCAAAATGATCCTGGAGGGTTCTGGTACAAATTTTGAAGGGGAATATTTGTTAAATAATTATATTGCTTAGCATACTTGGAAAAAGAATGACAAGACCAAGAAGTAAGTGTCAAAGGGTTGGGAAAAGGCAAGTTGGAAGCCAAATACCCCAGGAGGCTACAAAAGTGGCACGAACTAAGGGAAAAAGAGGCATAACAGGAGAATGATGTCACAGAGCTAGAAGTTAGGAAGCCCGGGAAAGTGGTGAGCAGAAGTTACAACGAACGTGAGAAAGCAAAGACCCCTTACAGTAGACGGAAAATCCACAGAGTAAAACGGTGTAAGGAAGATTGTTGGCATGAAAAACTGACCTAAATGGGCAGCTGACTCAGGAGAATGGCGGGAGGGGGGAGGAATGGAGACTGAGCACGAGGATGATGAACAGCACGTAGCCTTGTAATGAATGAGCTGCTTGTTACTCTATTACTAAATCAACATCAGCAAAAACTTTGTGAATAGGTATGAGGCACTATTACTTGCTATTTCCAAGAGATTCAACAAGAAGCGACTTCTTTAGGAGTAAACTCGTGACTTATCTCATCTGCCATGCTCTGTCAGCCTTGCTATCCTTGGTGTGTTTATCACACTCCAACACTAGAAACCCATCTACCCATGTCCATCCTGTGGCCTGCCCCCACCAGGCTGCGGTGGCAGGAGAGGGCACATGTTAGGTTAGCTAGGACGAAGGGCATCTGTCCTGCCGGGGAGCCTGTATCGCCCTGACCCGGAAGGCTAGGTCCTGCAGAGCCCACTAATTCTAGGCTAAATCTATGTTTTAAACAATGTAGGACTCCATTTAAAACGACGACAGTGACAGTACACAAATGCTTAAGCTCAGTGGATTTTTAGTAGTTTAGGAAGCTTTCTATCTGTTGATGAGTTCCTGTCAAGGCCATTTTCATAAGCAGTTGGATGGGACATAATAGGCCACTTCTGCTTCTGTCACATTAAAGGGAATGCTAATTACATCATCTGGGATTTGAGTGGAATCACACTTACCGGAGTAATTGTGGGGACAGATGCAAGTGTACCGTCCTATCTCGTTGAGGCACGTGGCCTCGTTCTTGCAGGGGTCTGACACACACTCGTCCACTTCCAAGTCGCAGTGCCTGCCTTGATAGCCTGGGACACAGAAGCAGGAGTAGCCATTGATTCCGTCCTGGCACACAGCACCGTTGTGGCAGGGGCTGGACGCACACTCATCGTGCTCCAGCTCACAGAATCTTCCAGCATATCCAGCAGGGCAGATGCACACAGGGTGCACAGGGTCCTGATGGCAAAAGCCTCCGTGTTGGCAGGAGTTGGTGCCACAGGGAGCAATGGCCGTGTCACAGGTGGTCCCACTGTACCCAGGAGGACATCTGCACAGAAACCTCCTCTCTCCTGGGACGCTCACACAAGTGGCATTTCCTGGACAGGGACTAGAGAAGCAAGCGTCTTCCTCATGGTCACAGTCTTTGTCCAAATTAATGGCTGTGCCTGAACAATGGCAACTGCCGTCTTTTGAAAAATTCTTGCATGTAGAATTGTTTTGGCAAGAATCTGAGAGGCACTTGGTGTCATTTTTATTGCACAAGGAATCTACAAGGAAATAAAAAACATCAGGATGAAGCTTACAAATAAATGGTGGACAATAAATTAAAGAAGTTCCTTCTTTCTGCTCTTCATGCATCTCAAAGAAACTCAATGAAATACAAAATTGACTGCATTCTGGTGATGAATTTGTCAAATTTGTCTAATAATGACTTTTGTCACTAATGATGATTTGTCTTTTTTTTTTCATATACTTCTAATAAGAAACAAAAATGGCTGGTTTCAGATTCTTTGCTTCTCCTGCATTTTCCTTTCTCAGGTATAAGTGCTGTTGAGCAATGGGGTGAATTGTTAAATTGTCCCATAAATCCCAAATTTTGAAATTCACATTCTCTCATGGAGAATTTTGGGGGTATACTGGGAGATGAGATACAAAATTGTATCTGAATATACGAACTGAAACTAATATTTGAATAAATACTATACTTTGGCTTATGACTGTTTATCACAATCACCATTTATGCTCTAAAAAGAAAAGCATAGAAAAGTGAAAATATAAAAATAAAAGAAAATACCAACTATTTGTGGAAGGTCTACTCTCTGTACCAAGCATGTCAGGTGTTTCACAGATATTATTTATAATCCTCACAGCAACACAATATTGTGTACATCTTAACAGATGACAGATTAAGTCCCACCGCAAGGAAGCAGATGTTGTAAAGTTTATGGACTTTCAATTTTCTGAAAGCTTCTCTGTTCTAGGGATACATTTTTAAAATTCTAATTGGAATGATAACCTGCAAGAAAGCAAAAATTCTATGATTCTTTTCCAAATTCACTGGCTATATGCATGTGTACAAAGTTTCCCTGAATCTACACACATTATGATCACAGAGAATCTTTATGATTTGGCAACTCAATTGCATCAGCTCACAAAACACTGTCTTTTGCATGTGGATTTATCTAATACATCATTCTCTTATTTTTACTTCCTGTCTCACAATATTACTCACTAATGTAATAGTGGGTAAGCATACAGGCTTATAATTTTAAAAATTACAAAATGAATAGTTTGCTCTTATGAGACATAAATCAACTACTGTCAGAAGAAAATAGCATGTAAACTTTGGTAAATATGTATAATGATAAATTTCTTCCCTCTCTTCCTGCAGAAAGAGAAGTTTTTTTTTTTAACATCTTTATTGGAGTATAATTGCTTTACAATTTTGTGTTAGATTCTGCTGCATAACAAAGTGAATCAGCTATACGTACACATATGTCCCCATATCCCCTCCCTCCCACCCTCCCTAACCCACCCCTCCAGGTGGTCACAAAGCACAGAGCTGATCTCCCTGTGCTATGCGGCTGCTTCCCACTAGCTATCGGTTTTACATTTGGTAGTGTATATATGTCCATGCACTCTCTCACTTCGTCCCAGCTTACCCTTTCCCCTCCCCGTCTCCTCAAGTCCATTCTCTACATCTGCATCTTTATTCCTGTCCTGCCCCTAGGTTCTTCAGGACCATTTTTTTTTTTAGATTCCATATATATGCGTTAGCATACGGTACTTGTTTTTCTCTTTCTGACTTCACTCTGTATGACAGACTCTTAAGTCCATCCACCTCACTACAAATAACTCAAGTTCGTTTCTTTTAACGGCTGAGTAATATTCCATTGTATATATGTGCCACATCTTCTTTATCCATTCATCTGTTGATGGACACTTAGGTTGCTTCCATGTCCTGGCTATTGTAAATAGAGCTGCAATGAACACTGTGGTACATGACTCTTTTTGAATTATGGTTTTCTCAGGGTATATTCCCAGTAGTGTGATTGTGGGGTCGTATGGTAGTTCTATTTTTAGTTTTTTTGTTTGTTTGTTTGCTTTTGTTTTTTATTTTATTTTCTGCTGATGACATGGTATAATCCATGCTAAATGTTTGACTTTATACCTATCTCATAGCAAAGATTTTACAATTGTTAGTTTTTATAATTGGTAATATTATTAATGTTAATTCTTCATTAATCATTCTCTAATCTTGCATTTCACGAAACAACACTCTCCAAAGGAAGAGAGCCAGTTGCTGGATCCCCTGCATGCAGTGCACGGGGCTGGTGCTATCTGTACCGTAAGCCACCATGACTTTGCCCACGGGTAGGAGCATTGCTGTCTTTCTTTTTTTATTTTTTAACATCTTTATTGGAGCATAATTGCTTTACAATTTTGTGTTAGATTCTGCTGTATAACAAAGTGAATCAGCTATACATATACATATGTCCCCATATCTCCTCCCTCTTGTGTCTCCCTCCCACCCTCCCTATCCCACCCCTCTAGGTGGACACAAAGCACAGAGCTGATCTCCCTGTGCTATGTGGCTGCTTCCCACTAGCTATCTATTTTACGTTTGGTAGTGTATATATGTCCATGCCACTCTCTCACTTCATCCCAGCTTACCCTTCCCCCTCCCCATCTCCTCAAGTCCATTCTCTACGTCTGCATCTTTATTCCTGTCCTGCCCCTAGGTTCTTCAGAACCATTTTCATTTTTTTGGATTCCATATATATGCATTAGCATACGGTACTTGTTTTTCTCTTTCTGACTTACTTCACTCTGTATGACAGACTCTAAGTCCATCCACCTCATTACAAATAACTCAAGTTCATTTCTTTTTATGGTTGAGTAGTATTCCATTGTATATATGTGCCACATCTTCTTTATCCATTCACCTGTTGATGGACACTTAGGTTGCTTCCATGTCCTGGCTATTGTAAATAGTGCTGCAATGAACATTGTAGTACATGACTCTTTTTGAATTATGGTTTTCTCAGGGTATATTCCCAGTAGTGGGATTGCTGGGTCGTATGGTAGTTCTATGTGTAGTTTTTTAAGGAACCTCCATACTGTTCTCCACAGTGGCTGTATCAGTTTACATTCCCACCAACAGTGCAAGAGGGTTCCCTTTTCTGCACACCCTTTCCAGCATTTATTGTTTCTAGATTTTTTGATGATGGCCATTCTGAGTGGTGTGAGGTGACACCTCATTGCAGTTTTGATTTGCATTTCTCTAATGATTAATGATGTTGAGCATTCTTTCATGTGTTTGTTGGCAGTCTGTATATCTTCTTTGGAGAAATGTCTATTTATGTCTTCTGCCCATTTTGGATTGGGTTGTTTTTTTTTTTTTGATATTGAGCTGCATGAGCTGCTTGTAAATTTTGGAGATTAATCCTTTGTCAGTTGCTTCCTTTGCAAATATTTTCTCCCATTCTGAGGGTTGTCTTTTCGTCTTGTTTATGTTTTCCTTTGCTGTGCAAAAGCTTTTAAGTTTCATTAGGTCCCATTTGTTTATTTTTGTTTTTATTTCCGTTTCTCTAGGAGGTGGGTCAAAAAGGATCTTGCTGTGATTTATGTCATAGAGTGTTCTGCCTATGTTTTCCTCTAAGAGTTTTATAGTGTCTGGCCTTACATTTAGGTCTTTAATCCATTTTGAGTTTAGAGAAGTTGTTCTTTTTAATGTGGTCTGGCCACCAACTGGGTGATGAGAAGATGGAGAAGATAATGATTGACTGGTTCATCACACAAGAGTGAGAAGATTTTCACAATTATCTTCCGTGGAGTGGAGTCTTTCTGGCAGCTGACAGTTTTCCTCCAGTGCGTGAGCACAGAAGATTAACATATGCTTATATGTTATCAGGAGGGTTGATCTGAGAGCAAACCTTTTCTAGTCCCTATGGAAAAACTCAACTAATCATCCTTTCATCCTTTTACTATTTTTTTTTTTTTTTTTTTTTCAGGTGCTGGTTTTCCAGTCACATCTTCAAATGTATGACTGGCTTCTGGTTGTTCGTGTCTTAGCTACAATGTCATTTCCTGAGAAAAGCTTTCTCTGAACTTTTCTAAACCTTTATTGTTTTGCTTTCTAATACATATGAAATGTTCTTATTTCTTTGTGTGTATGTTTGTTTTCTGTTTTCCTCATTACAATCTTAGCTCCATGGAGGAAAGGGGAAGACCTTGTCTCTGGTATTTCCTGGGTCTATAACGTTACCTGTCACATTGTAGGTGCTCAGTACATACTTATTGGAAGAAGGGGGAGAAATGTCACCACAGAAACATGGAAGGAAGAGTGCTGTGCGATCACAGGGCCCAGGGCAAATGTACCAGGGAAAACCTCACTGAAGAAAAGGTACTTGAGATGTCTTTTTAAATGAATGCAAGTGAAGGAAGGGTATTATTTTCAGAAGAAAGAAAAAACACATGAGAGGTACTGGCATTCTCTGCCAATAGTATGAAAAATATGAGGGTGTAGGGCAGAGAATAGGGAGGAAAAATGAAGAGATATTTAATAGTTCAAACATTTGGGAGTACTTAAAGTTCTTGTGTCCAAACTGAAAAAAAGACAATCAAATATTACAAGTCTGCTCTCTTAACTCCCACTGTCAAGGGTCTATTATGAAATTATGTTTTTGATTTTGTTCTGTTTTGCTTCAGTTTGTTAGTGGTAATGGTGATGGTTTTTTCCTTCCTTCAGAAATCAAGTATCTTCATTTAAGCCATGAATTGAAGCATTTGTGTGGAAAAACACACAGCAAAGAAATTAGCATTTATATCCAAGGCCCTTACAGTGCAATTTAAAAAATGAATTTCTAACAACATTTGTGTAAAACATTTTACAGATGTAAAACTAAGTTTTATAAGGAATAAGTCATTTGCACAGTGTCATAGAGAGGTGGGATTTGAACCTCTCGTGTGTCTGATTCCAAAGTCCATTTCTTTTTACTGCATTATTTTAGAAGTTAGGATAATTTGAATAGAGTTTCCTACTTAACCATGGTGATATTCACATAACTGTTACTTCTGCTGCCTTCCAAACCCCATGAAAGACCTAAAGGAATGGCAAATAAGCACAATGAAAAATGCTCAACATCATTGGGGAAACAGAAATTTAAAACAGTATGACTACACACCCATTTGAACGGCTAAATGACAAAGATTGACAATACCAAGTGCTGGGAATGTGGAGAAAATGGAACTCTCCTTCATGCCCTCTTTATTATAACGGATCTTTCTTGTCTATGTATTAATAATTGTATTAGTCTTTCAAATAATGGACTTCGACTTTGTAGAGTTTGTTTATACCATCTTTTCTGCCCTATACATTTCCGCTTTTGCCTTATTTTCTTAGTTTTTCTTTCTTTGGATTTAACTTGCTGTTTACTTTTTCAGATTTTTTCTAATTTATTAAGTTAAGACTAAAATTATTTTCTCTAAAAATGCAGCTTTACTGTGTTTCTTAAAATTTCTTTTCATTATATTCAAAATGTTTTCTAATTTCCATTGTGAGTTCTTCTTTGCCCCATGGAAAATCTACAAGAATCAATTAGATCAAGTTTGTTAATTGTGTTATTTAGAGCTTCTATAGCAGTACTCGTTTTTTTCTACTTTTTCTCTCTGTTGAGACTGATGCATTATAATCTCCCATAGTGATTATAAATTTTCTATTTCTCTTTTTAGTTCTGACAATTTTCACTTTTATATTCTGAAGCAATGTTTTTATGTTCATAGAAATTCTGAATGGTTACATCATCTTGCTGATTTGACCCCAGTATATTCATAAAATATCATTTTTTGTCTTTAATAATACATCATACCTTAAAAGACTACTTTTATCATTATTATTATTGCTGTATCAGTTACATACATTGCTGGGGGAAATTCAAAATGGTATAGCCACTTTGGAAAAGAGTTTTGAAGTGTCTTATAAATTTAAACATACATTTACCGTGTAACCCAGCAATCCCACACCTAGGTATTTCCCCCAAGAGAAATGAAAACATAATGCCCATACAAAAAATTGCTTGCAAAATTCTTAACAACCTTATTCATAATGTCCAACACTGGAAAAAACCCAAATGTTCATCAACTGGTAAATAAATTTTAATATATCATATGTTGGACTACTACAGAGGAATATAAAGAAACAAATTACGGATCCACAGAATAACATGAAGGAATCTCTGAAGTATTATGCTAAATGAAAAAGCCAGACCTGCTGTATTATTCCATTTTTATGACATTCCAGAGAAGGCACAATTATAACACTGCAAGCAGTTCAGTGGTCACCAGGGAATGGAAGTGGTTGAAGGGACTTAATGCAAAGGGGCATAAAGGAATTTTCATGGAAACATTCTGTATGGTGATTGTGCTGGCAGTCACTGATCGTATGCATTTGCCACTTAAAAGTGGTGGATTTTATTGTATGTAAATTATACCTCAATAAATCAGACCCCCCCACAAATCCTAAAATAATACAGAAAGGAATAAGTCATCATAAACTTACAAGAGCCAGGACAGAGGTTGAGGAGGTAGACAGCCATAAATACACATACACATACACACTGTGTATTTTTTGTGTATGTAGCAATCCAAACTATGGACTGGAAGTGGGCGAGTAGTACTAGTCTTAGGAAGCCAGAAAGAGCAGACACCATGCCAGCAGTGGGAGAATCCCAGAACCAGGCCAGTTTATGCCACAGAACCCCAGACAGGTTCAGGAATTAGGCGTTCCAGGTACTTCTGAAATGATCGTGGAAGTGGGGCTGAAAAAAGGAAGGTTGTTTGGAAAACTCACTGAAAGCAGTTAGATGCTCATATTCTAACTCTCACACTAGGAAACTGCAAGTCCGTTTCTCCCATGAAGGCAGATTCAGAGACACTGGTGATGCAGGAGTGGCTGGGTCCGGGCTGAAGACGGAATTAAGTGGATGTCTATACAGAATTGTGAGGCACTCCGCAACCTCATTTCCAATTCATTTCTAAAAATGCTAGAAACCAGGTTTATACTCCAAGCAGGAAACAGAGTTATTTCTCTTGGCCAGCCTGAGTGAAAATACTTTCAGATACTGATATGGGATGTCATCCATTGAAATGACCCAGCCTGATCACTCTAGAATAAATCCTAATAAGCTGGCAGATCCTAGAACATAAAGAAAGAGCTTTCAAATAGCTCTTTAATAAGAGCTATATATGAAATGTACATAAGCATATAGGGCATAGTTATCCTTTAATTATACTTTAAATTATACTCTAAAAAATAATGATAAATGAACATTTTTGTATTCACTAATCAACTTAAGAAACAATAGTACTTCCTTATTATATATGAACAGATTGTATGAGATTTCCAGACATTTGAGGAAAACCTCTAACTAAGATCAAACACAAAGACCAAAACACACATTTAAAAAAAAAAAAAAAAGTAACTTGGAAGAGGCAAAGACAGTGTAGGGAGAGGACCAAAACTTATGTAAGTTTGAGAATTATTATTTTTAAAGAGTCAAGAAAAGATACAGCAGCAATGAAATGAGTAGAAGGGTTATAAAGATAAACTTGTAGAAAACAAGAGATCTTTGAGATTAAAAATACAAGTAGCAGAAATTTAAAAATTCAGTTGAGTGATTGAAAGTTAATGCTGAGAAAAATCTCCCCCACCTCACCCCCACAAAAGAATTACCAAGAGATTGGAAATAGGAGGTAGAAAAAACAGGGAACTAGAAGATCAGTCAAGGAGGACTTTCGATATGAGACACCAAAGAAAATGGGGAGGAGGTGAGGGGGACAAGGAGAGAAGGGGGAAGAAACTTAAAGTTATGACAGAATATAAAGAATGTTCCTATCATTAAAAACAAGTAAGTTTACAGATTTAAAGTTTCTATGACGTGCCCTAGAAAATGAATAAAAAATAAATCCACAGCAAGGCACATCATTTCCCTGAGGTGGGACAGGAAACAGTTCATTCACAAAGTATCAGAAATCGGAATAGCATTTGATTGATCAACAGAAACACTGGAAACTAGAGGACGTTAGGACAATGCCTTAAAAATCTTGAAAGGAAATAACTTCTAAATTAGAATTCTACGCCCAGCTAAACTATCAATCACATTCGAAGGGATAAGAGAAACATTTTCAGGGATTCAAATTTTCACTTTTCAGGGAGCTTCTTGAAGATATATGGGCCATGGAAATGAGGGTGTAAGCCAAGAAAGAGAATGGAATCTAGGGTACAAGGGATCTAACAAAGGAAAGGAGCAAAAAATGTTACTGAAAATCGCTCCCAGATGGCAGATGTGCTGCTGGCTTAGAGATTAACCAGCCCTGAGAGCAGAAAAAGTGGAGCTCCAGGAAGGATTCCAGGAAGAAAAATGCACAGAGTACCATATGTTAGAAAATTAAACAAAACAATTGAAAAAAACCTCTTACCAGTATTAATTCTAGGAAAATTGAATGTTGTATAAGAAAGGAAATGAAGTCATAATATACCATGTAACTGAAGAGAATTCTTTATAATAACAATAATGGTAATAATGTAATGATATCAAGTAGAGCTGGGGGAGTGACTCTGTGTGTGTGTGTGTGTGTGTGTGTGTGTGTGTGTGTGTGTGTGTGTGTTTGAGACCTGCAGGAAGGTTCAATCCACTTTTATCATAGTAGAATTCCAAGAGATTATGTCAGTAGCTAAAAGTGAAAAGTAAAGCCTAGCCTATTATTTAAAAATATATAAAGAAGAACTATAAGAAAGAGCAGGAAGAGTTTCAAGTAGTTGCCTCTGGGGAGTGCAGGCTGGGAATGAGAAGCAGGCATGGGGGTGGTAAGACCTGTACTATTGTTTCCTTATAACTCTCAGTACTTTTAAAGTATTACTGAATAAATGTAATAAAAAATATCCTTTAAAGCAAAATAGGTAGATTTATAATATAGTCACACACACACATGCACACACACCCATCGCTTTGCTTACATGTGCACTTCGAATTATGTTTTCAGTGCTGGTACTGGACAAGATGATCCACCAAACACATCCTTTTACTCAGTCTTCTCTGGGTGTGATGTTGTTATTGGCACCATTTGCTGTCTGGGTTTACGGGTGTGTCCCTAGTTGAGATGCTAACAGGCCCTCTTAGAAATGCGGTCTGTGACCTAGGCATTGTTAACTGATGCTTCAGCTACTAAACAAGCAAAGACAATTGCCTATCAAAAAGAAAATAATATTTTTCAAATATAAAAAGGAACTGCAATTTACTGCCTTATTAAAAACAACTAATTAAATAGCCAACTAAGGAAATAAAAGCAGAATATGCACAGACCAATGATGGCAGTGTCATGAAGTAAGGGTTATGATTATTTCAGTTTTGTGCACCTAAGTTGAAAAACAATCTATCATATATACTATTACATTATACCATGTACACTGTGTGTACGTTCAGTGAACAACAAAATAATTCTCATAATGATAATACCTAAAGAACAAGACTTAAATGGACATATACACAAAAACCTTATAGGAAGAGAATTTTGTTTCCAGCTTTCATATGAGCCTTAGACACAGGGTAAAAACTTTACTGGGTGTGAAGTGTAACTGATATTCTCAGACCAATTTATACAGTATGCCAAACTATTTTCTTGTAGTAAAGTCTGCCATCTACTGGATATTATAAGAAGTTCTAGAATAATGGGTTTCAGGCTTTTTCGTTTTTCTTAATTACAGCAGAACTCCTCCAAGGAAAACGCCATGAGTAATCCCAACACACAAAATTGGAATGTGGACCAGCTCAGGCTGAAGAAGGGGAGGAGACCTTGCAGTCCAGTCACTCAGCCTCCCACACTTTCTGGAGATGCCTGCAGGGAGCCCTTAGAGGTTGAAGAGCAATTTGAACTCTCTGTTCAGGACAAAATAAAATATTTATACATTATATATACATTACATACAAATACATATACAAATATATATATATATATATTTGCTGAGAAGTAAAACGTAACTTGACCAGTTTTAAAGAAGATGAGCACTCAAATTTTAGTATTTATTTATGTGTGTGTGGGTATTTTCTAATAATTTGATTTACTTGGAAAATGGCCATTTTGGTAATTTAGCTTAGTTATAAGGTAGAATATATTTATTCAGAGCAATGAAACACTGCAAGGTGATTTCAGGGAAAAGCATTTTAATATCTCCGAGATTACTATCTATGAAGACTACTCATTCCTTTGTCCTTGATGGTTTTAATGTACTTATCTATGAAATAGGTAATTCTCTGATTTAATAATCATCAGTCAAGAATCTGAAAATTTTATCAACTTTCTTTTTATTACCAACATTTTTGGCAACGTCTGGACTGGCCAACCATCAGAGACTTGCCAGAGAGGGAGAGTGACGGAGGAGCAAAGTCTGTGAAGTGAAACACGCCCTATCAGTCCTGGCTCTGCCACGCGCAGCCTCAAGGAAGGAGAGAACAGTAGATCCCACTTCTTAGGGGTTTTGTGATGATTAAGTCACTAGATTTAAACGCTTGGCAGACATATGGTAAACGCTCAATAAATGTTAGGTCTTATTGTTATAAGATGCTTAGAGATCGTTTGGGGTTCCTAATAGAGAAGTTACGAGATTAATACAAAATATAGCAATAACAATAATAACATAAAAAGTGCCATTTACTAACACATTGTCACTGCAGGAATTTTATTTTAGGAAACAAAACACAGACCCAAGTATACGCTTACACGGAGAGCCTACCGATGGGCTCATTCAACAGACCAGACACTTTTCCCGTAAAGTACCTGGAGTTGCTGAGGATCAAACCGAGGTAAATGCAGTTTAGACGTAGGAAAAAATCTGCTCTCACCCAAGAGTATCTTACCATCTCACTATATTTTGAGTATCATTTAAGTTTGGGGCTCAGAGAAATACCACGTGAACTGAGAGTTGTGATAAGGGTTTTACTGTTCAGAGGATCTGCTATATCTTTGTGTTCCTAGTGCCTATTCATGCCCAGCAAATGCTCAGTGAATATTTTGTGGATATTAATAGTCAAAGCCATGGTCCTTACCTTAAAGATGTCCCTTGCTGTATAAAGTGTATATACGTATACACTTTGCATGTGTATGTGTACACGTGTATGTATTTGTAGGGCTAACTACTGACCCTTGTTTTTTTTTTAATTTAAATGCCCTCGTATACAACTCTTATTAGTCTTTTCCTAGGATTTATTAACCGAATTCTCCCCATATCACTCTCTAGTCCTCATTTTTATTGATATTAATTCTAAGAATCAAATCTGTTAGCAGAAGAAGGAAGGGCTGTAGGTGGAACTACTGTTATTGTGCATACCTGGGTTAAATTAGCAGTTTTAAATACGCCTCACATTTAAGTAGATCAAACACTCACCTGTACTCCCACTATTACAAATAAAGTGTTCTGAGCTCATTGCTCTGGGGCAGGTATTTTACTGTGTTGTTTCCTCAAACTACTGAGACGTGGGCAGGGACTGGGGAAAGCTGCTGCCTGGGACGGGAGCAGGACATGCCCATTGCAGGATAAAGTAATTTTTTTGACATACTATGGCACAGGTTTTTTTTTTAATGTTAATTCCATTCTTAATATACATTTAACCTAATTTTACCTAAGTAAAAATGGAAGATGAATTGAGGAACTGTGACCATAAATTTGATATTCCCAGCAACATCTACTGAATCGTTTCTGATATTCTTTCATATAAAAGATCTTTTCCTATAGAAGAATAAGTAAACATTTGCTAGTGAGTTGTTTTTATTTTATTTGTACTTTTGTTTTTATTAAGAAACAACAAAATCTACTGTCTTTATATAGATATTATGTTTACATCCTTGATATTTTAGAAGTTAATATAGATTTCTATATTTCATTAAACCACATCTCAAAAGCCACTACTGATTTCTATAATTGGAATAGCCATTGACTTAATAAAGAGGATTTAATTCAGCTGTCAAAGAAAAAAATTTTTATTCAAGATTTATTGTCTCTTCCTTCAGAAATGTGGTAAATCGGATGGCCCTTGTCATTTTGGTGAACCACCTAACAATTTCAATCACAGTTTGGATTTCAAACAGCAAATATTTGGGATGTTCAGGTTTCAAATCATCCATGATGAGTTGCCTTTAGAATGAAATAGAAGTTTTAAACAATGCTACTGGAGATAGAGGAGAAATTTCCAGATTGAAGAATGTCAACCTAATATAGTGTCTGGTTGAATTTTCTCGAGCCTAGCATTCTGCAGAGACTGAAATATAACTCCAGGGTCGGGACCGGCCGGGGGAGGATGAATGTGGCAGGAGGGGCCAATCTTTATTCGGGAAGTAGTCAAATAGCTTGCACATGGTAGGTAATCAATAGAAATTTGTTGAATAATGGATGAATGAGCAAGAAAACCTGAATTATCATTTAAGCCTCGCTGTGAAGTTCCTATTCTCACCTCTTTTGATAAAATCAAGCAGAGCAAATCATCGGGTAAATCACTTACTTTAATGCACAGAATGATAGGCTCTCACGGGACAGTTAAAGAAGTAGATGGGCCCTTTAAGACCATTCCTTTCCTCTGCATTCCTGTGGCCTCTAAAAAACTAGGCATTCACTCTCTCATACATAGCTATTTCTATAGACATGGTTTTAAATTCTAAATTGAGGCCAATTTAATGTAACGGCATGAGTGTAATTTTGTGGTAAGACAGACAGAGGTTTAAATTTTAGTTCTGCTGTTACCCATACCTGTGGTCTTAGCAGAATCAGTGTCATGGAGCTTGTTTCCTCGTTTCTAAGGGAGATACTATGTAGCCATATGCACAGTGCTTCAGAGCATGGACTCTGGAGCCTGGGTTTATATCCTGACTCTGCCACTTACAGAGGCCATGAGTTTTATTAAGATAATTAACACCTCTGTGCCTTGTTCTCATTTCTATAAAAGCGATGCCTACCCCATAATTTTATTGTGGAGATTAAATTATTTAACGTAAATAAAATTCCCAGCAGTGCTTGTAACAGAGAGAGCGTTGTCAGCCAATTTGTATTATAGTTATTATTGTTATTATCATGAGGGATAAAAAGGATAACATACATAAAGTTCTTTATAAAAATGTATAATAAGTAATGATTTATCAGTATTATTTGTCTTTCCTTTCAATGCAGAGTCCAAAGCATAGTTGCCTTGGTCCCCTTCTACTGACAAGCACAGTACCTTGACATAGTGGGTGCTTGGTAAATAAATGCATGTTTAATAAAAGAATGAATCCAAGGAAAATGAGACTATATGATATTGGAAAGAGTTATTAGTTTTTGAGTTCTGGGAAGTATAAATTTACTGTCATCACACATTCTTGAGAATCTGTCCTCAGGGTCCATGTAGGAGCCCAGCATGGCCAACTGCAAATTTAGCACAGTTAACTCACAAGCAAACTCTGAAGCACCATTTTGCTGCTCCAGTTGAGAAGATTGTGCCAAAGCTCACTGGTGTCATCTGCATCTCACCTCCTCTATAGAGTGTCCATAGACTCACCAAGAAATTTTTCCACAGAGGTATTTTAAATCCCCTACGTATGGTTGCCATCTTGCTAGGTGCTTTTATGTACAATTTCTGATCATTAACATTGTCACAGATGAAATCAGGGGCCTGCTTCTCCAAAGCTTTCTTTTGCTCTCAAATCCTCCCCATGAGAAAAGAAGCCTCGGGGTCCTCATCTACACAGAATATGCCTGATCACAGGTCTGGATGGGATCAGGTCTCTGTCAATAGGGTCAGGGTGATGGACCAAGTACATCCTGCCTGTGGCTGCAATCACACACACACTAACCCCAGAGAAGGTGCCCTGCCCCGTGTCATCCTTAGAACATGACTAAATAATGCAAACTGTGAAGGTCATTTTTACTAAATGTCAATCACTGAAAGTTTTAATGAGGGTCTAATATGTTCCTTTGACATTAAATTCATTTAAAGCTAATCAGGCCTAGAAACACTGACCTTATTATAATCCATGTACACTTTAATAAGGACAGGCTTTTAAATAACCCCTTTTATTTAACGGAATACTTACATTTTACTAGCTCCTTTGCCTCTAGCGAATTGAAATTCCCACAGTAAAGCTAAAAATGTTCTAAATGAGGAGAAAAATAAAAGTTTTTTTTTCCTCACTCCATAAAGCCACATTTATTTAACCAATCAATGATCAACAGACATAATTTCAATATTAATTATAAAACCATCATGAAGAATAATTTAGCTACATGGCACTTTTGTTCTAAAAAGGCACCTGAAAGTTTAAATATCTTCCATTAGATTTTTATCAGATTTTTAAGTAGTTATACGTAACTAAGGCTAAAGAAAAAAAATAAAGAAAATTGGTAAAATAAGTGAAAACAGCCCTTCAAATTTTAGCTTGTTCCACTGTACACCAAAATAGTATGGATGATATAAGAATGAAAAAATTAGAATAATCTGTTTCAATTTTATTATTGATATTACAAAAATGCCTCCAATTTATTGGTTTCTGGGGATAAATGTCACATTTAGTTCTTATAGAGGTTGGAGGGATTACAGCCAGTTTATAAGTAAGGAACTGAGATTCAGGGATGTTAAATAAATTCCCCAAAGTTATGCAGCTAATATGTGGTAGATTAGGATGCCAAAAAGACTTTAAAACATTTATTTGAAAAAATCCAAAACATGAATATAGAATCATTAAAAGGAAGTACCTAAGAAGTATGTAGATAAGCACTTCTCACACTTCCCCATTCATATGAACCACGAGGATCTCATGAACACTGCCAATATTCTGACTCACCAGTTCTTTCAGGGTGAGGCCCGAAAGTCAGCATGTCTAATAATCCCCCAGGGGTGCTGATGTTGAGGGTCCAGAGACTGCAATTTAAATAGCAAGCATCTCTACCTTGTCTAACAGAGGTACAATGTGAGCCACATATGTAATGTTAAGTCTTCTAGTGAAAAGTATAATTTAAAGACACAGACGTAGAGAATGGACTTAAGGACATGGGGAGGGGGAAGGGTAAGCTAGGACGAAGTGAGAGAGTAGCATTGACATATATACACTACTAAATGTAAAACAGCTAGTGGGAAGCAGCTGCATGGGAGATCAGCTCCGTGCTTTGTGACCACCTAGAGGGGTGAGATAAGGAGGGTGGGAGGGAGGTAAGAGGGAGGGGAAATGGGGATATACGTATGCATATAGCTGATTCACTTTGTTATACAGCAGTAACTAACACAACACTGTAAAGCAATTACACTCCAATAAAGATGCTAAAAAAAATTACAATTAAATTAAGAAGTAAAAGTAAGCAGGTAAATTAACTTTAATAATATGTATTTTAGGGACTTCCCTGGTGGTGCAGTGGTTAAGAATCCACCTGCCAATGCAGGGGACAAGGGTTTGATCCCTGGTTTGGGAAGATCCTACATGCCACGGAGCAACTAAGCCCATGCACCACAACTACTGAGCCCACGTGCCACAACTACTGAACTCGTGTACCACAACTACTGAAGCCCGCACACCTAGAGCCCATGCTCCGCAACAAGAGAAGCCACTACAAGAAGAAGCCCTAGCACTGAAACAAAGTGTAGCCCCCGCTCTGAGCAGCAACGAAGACCCAACAGAGTCAAAAATTAATTAATTAATAAATTAATTTTTTTAAAATAATATATTTTATTTAACCAAATATAACTAAAACAGTATCATTCTAATATGTAGAGTTAAAAATTAATGAGATATTTACATCTTTTTTCATACTAAGTCTTTGAAATCCTATGTGCATTTTACACTGATAGTGCACCTCAGCCCTAGCTAGCCACAGTTTAAGTGCTCAGAGCCACACGTGACTAGTGGCTACTATGTGGGACAATGCAGATCTCAACAGTTTTCTCATTATTTTGTACAGGGAACTAATGTCTAGAAAAATAACTTTTGGTTATAATTATGAGTAAGCCATTAGTCCTCTAGGATTTAAATTATCTTCTTTTATGATATGATTATAGCAGTAGGCATGAATAAAGAGGTGTCAAGGTACTTTCTAACAGTCTATTAATTATGGTGTACATTCAAATCGTGCACGTCCCAGATCTTTGCATTCTTGTTCATCTCCTGGCCCGAGCAGACACAGAACTTATCATTGTTAAGACAACATCACACTTATTTATGAATTTCCTGAATTGTTCTGTTTCACGTTATGGAGACTTGTCTTCATAATTAGCAAACAAACACTTTAAGTTCAGGAACTAGAACATTCAATTCTTCAGTCTGTCTGTACATATGCTCTGCGTATTCAGTTCCCACCACACTCGGAACACTAGCTCCTGAATAGTGCAGTAAGTCCACGCTGACTGTTTGCTTTGCTGATTGATTGGTTTTCCCCCGGGGGCAATTTGTTCTTTCCACTTTAAGGCTCACCACACTGTAACAGAAAGAGAATGATTTGCTGGTCTGGTCACTGTAGGTTGTAAGCCAGACTTGGGGAAAGCCCAGGTTACTGTGGTTACTAGATAACCTGGAAACCATTGTGAATACATTTCATTTTCTTTTTATTCAGTTAAAAGCCCCGTGACACTGAGTGCAGCAAGTACAATGCCCTTGCGCCTTTGGTCTGGGGAAGATTCTGGAGTGTGGATGTCCCCCTGCCCGTGTGCCCTGCCTTCTGAGCAGGCCCTGGGGTGCACAGGCACGCCTTAGCTCTGCTGCACACCCCGTGACACACATGGAGGATGGGTTTCCATCTCCCAGGGGCCCATTTGGCAAACGCTACCCCAGAAGGCTGTGGCAAGCACACACGGAATGAAGGCTGAGCCTTCATTACCGAGCACAGAACACCAGGGGAACGAGAGAAAACTCAGAGGGAGACGCGTGATTGTTGACATCCTCCTGAGAGTTGAAAGACAGTGTCTCATATTGGTAATTGGCAGCTTAACTGAATAGAAAATAATAAAAGTATAAGGATAGTTCTATTGTGGAAAATGCATAGAAGTGAGCTACATGTGCAGACATGAGACACTGTACCTTGGATGAATCACCTGGGCTGAAATATGCCCATAATCACCTCTTTTAGGAAGGCATGGCTGTGTCTTTGCACGTAAAATATTGTGGAGGGAGGGGGTAGATGGGGAAAGAAGAACGATGAACTTGAGCAAATAATTAATTACTTTTTAATCAATAAACTTAAGTAAACTGATATTTTCCTTAATAATAGAAAATGTTTTCACTCGATATGGTAATTGTTTTCAAAGTAAATCCCATGTATTAGTTATCATTGTATATACCTCCCATATCCAGCATAGAGTCAATAATCAGTAATTCATAATGGAACTGAACCAAGCAAGCTTAATCCCTGTCTCCCGAAATGTAACTGATTGTGTCACTAAATTTAAGCTTTCCGTGTGTTTTTCTCTTGAAAAACTGTCCCCAGCCCACCACCATCTATTCTTGCATCATATACCTGGTGTACACTCCCATTAATCTTTCACTTAGAAGGGGCTCTTGAATGATACTTATGTATGAAATGGGAGCCTTCATTTTCTTCTTATGTCATTTTTTACCAAGCTAAAACCATAAATTCAAAACAATTCCAATAAACGTCCTTTTATAATACTTAGTAAATTATAAGTCAAATAGAAATCATGCCTAATTTGAAGCACATCTGACCTATGAGAGAATTGATAGATGCTATAGTGAGGAGTATTTACCGCTTTCCACATTTTGGGGCAATACAATGAAAGAATCAGCTTTAAAGACTACTTCAATTTCACAATGCAGAAACAGAATAAGGATGCTATCAATTATTTTCTGAAATGAAGGAACCTAAGATCCTATCAGCTAAAGCCAGGTCTCTATAGAAAAATAAAATGTTTAATCTTTACAACATAAAAGCAATATTTTAAAGGCTTCCATCAAATAAGCCAACTAATATTTATCCTCTAAGAAGATGCTAATCCTGTGGTATAAAAGGGGTTAAGAGACGCTTAAAGAATCTATTTACCTCAGGTCTATTTCTAAAGCACCCTATCATGTTGTTATAGAAACTACTTGTGGCTGAAAATCTCCCATCATGATTATTGCTATAGTAACCACCAAATGACCAGAAGCTAGTTTTTGATCCATTTGCCATCACCCCCCCACCCCTCTCCAAGATAGTTTTGCTTCTAAATGCTCCTATATTGCTAAAAACAAAGGAGAAAAAAAAAGGGTAAACAAATTTAATGGGAAAGAAAAGAAGACACAGAGAGAGAGAGAGGAATGAGGGCACATTACAAGCAATAAAGAGATCCAACGTATTTCAGTTTTACTTTGTAGGGAAAAGAAATATAATTAGACAAACAGACAAGCTTTTAAACTGGTGACCAAATCTCTTCATTACCATCTGTTCAGACTCAAAGTGAGTAATAAAAAAATAGATGTAAAATATTGCTATTCTCATATTTTTAAAGCCACCATTGGACATTTTAGAGAATTTCCCAATAGAATATATGCCTTTGCCTGGTGTTGTCTCTCCTAGTTTAAATCAAATTAAATATAAACGGTAATTTTCTGGGAGTTCCCTGGAGGTCCAGTGGTTAGGACTTGGCATTTTCACTGCCATGGCCCAGGTTCAATCCCTGGTCAGGGAACTAAGATCCTGCAAGCCACGTGCCACAACCAAAAAATTTTAAAAATTAAAAATAAAATAAATAAATAAAAGGTAATTTTCTTATAATAGTTTCTTATAAGATATTAAATCCTAATATGGTGTCATACTGAAGAAGTCATGTTTTGATAACCATAATCTAATTCATCTCCTTCCCCACAAGGTTGTAATCATTTTTAAAATTCTCATATGATATTAACTTTTGGCACTGTTTTGTGTAAAAATGGCTTACATAAATTAAACCAAACAGACTTATTTCTTTACTTTCTTTATCATACCTCAGACTTTATTTTTTCATGTTGAATTGCCTTGTCTGTTAATAAATAACAAATTAGTTCGTTGGATTTTATGGTTTTTAGTTTTAGAATGCCAGCAGACACATACATAAAACTGACTTTGAAATAACTCAAAATCAGATTTTTTTGACACAAGGATGATGTTTAGAACCTCTGTCACCCCCATGAAGATCTTAGAAATATCAAGGGTTGGAGGGACTTGCCAGCAAGATGGTGGAGTAGAAGGATGTGAGCTCACACCTTTGTACAAAAACACCAAAATCACAACTAACTGCTGAACAACCATTGACAAAAAAATGCTGGAACCTACCAAAAAAGATAAAGACAAAGAAGAAGCCACGGCAAGATGGCAGGAGGGGCACAGTCACAATAAAATCAAATCCCATACCTGCCAGATGGGCGACCCACAGACTGGAAAATAATTATACCACAGAAGTTCTCCCATAGGAGTGAAAGTCCTGAGGCCCATGTCAGGCTTCCCAGCCTGGGGGTCTGGCAATGGGAGGAGGAGCCCCCAGAGAATCTGGCTCTGAAGGCCAGTGGGGTTTGATCACAGGAAGTCCACAGGACTGGGGGAAATAGAAACTCCACTCACGGAGGGTACACACAAGGTCTCATGCACACCAGGATCCAGGGAAAAAAGCAATGACATCGTAAGAGCCTGGGCCACACCTACCTGATATTATTGGAGGGTCTCCTGTGGAGGTGGGGAGTGGCTATGGTTCACTGCAGGGACAAAGACACTAGCAGCAACAGTTCTGGGAGTACTCACTGACATTAGCCCCACCCTACAGCCTGTAATGGGGCTGCCATTAGCCCCACCCTACAGCCTGTAGGCTCCAGTGCTGGGTTGCCTCAGGCCAAACAACCAACAGAGCGGAACACCCACCTGCCCATCAGCAGACAGGCTGCTTAAAGTCTTCTTGAGTATGGCCCTGCTCACCAGAGGAATAAGACCCAGCTCCACCCACCAGCGGGCAGGAAGCAGTCCCTTGAACTGGGAAGCCTGCATAAGCCTCTTAGGCAGCCTCATCCACCAGAGGGCAGACAGCCAAAGCAAGAAGAAATAAAATCCTGCAGCCTGCAGAACAGAAGCCACAATCACAGAAAGTAAGAGAAAATGAGATGGCAGAGGAATATGTTCCAGATGAAGGAACAAGATAAAACCCCAGAAGAACAACCAAGTGAACTGGAGATAGACAATCTACTGGGAAAAGAATTCAGAGTAATAATAGTGAAAATGATCCAAGATCTCAGAAAAAGAATGGAGGAACATACGGAGAAGATATGAGAAATATTTAACAAAGAACTAGAAGAATTGAAGAACCGAGATGAACAATACAATAACTGAAATGAAAAATACACTAGAAGGAATCAGTAGCAGAGTAACTGAGGAGGAATAATGGATAAGTAAGCTGGAAGACAAAATGGTGGAAATCAATGCTGCAGAACAGAAAAAAGATAAAAGAATGCAAAGAAATGAAGGCAGTCTAAGAGACCTCTGGGACAACTTTAAAGACACCAACATTCACATAATAGGGGTCTCAGAGGGAGAAGAGAGAGAGAAAGAAACTGAGAAAATATTTGAAGAGATAATAGCTGAAAACTTCCCTAACATGGAAAACGAAACAGTCAACCAAGTCCAGGGAGCACAGAGAGTCCCAGGCAGGATAAACCCAAGGAGGAACACACCGAGACACATAGTAATCAAATTGACAAAAGTTAAAAACAAAGAAAAATTATTAAATGCAACAAGGGAAAAGCAACAAAAAATGTACAAGGGGACTCCCATGAGGTTATCAGCTGATTTCTCAGCAAAAACTCTGCAGGTCTGGGCTTCCCTGGTGGCGCAGTGGTTGAGAGTCCGCCTGCCGATGCAGGGGACACGGGTTTGTGCCCCGGTCCGGGAGGATCCCACGTGCCGCGGAGCGGCTGGGCCCGTGAGCCATGGCCGCTGAGCCTGCGTGTCTGGAGCCTGTGCTCCACAAGGGGAGAGGCCACAACAGTGAGAGGTCTGCGTACCGTAAAAAAAAAAAAACTCTGCAGGCCAGAAGGGAGTGGCATGATATATTTAAAGAGAAGAAAAGGAAGAACTTACAACCAAGAATACTCTACCCAGCAAGGCTCTCATTCAGATTTGACAGAGAAATCAAAAGTTTTACAGACAAGCAAAAGCTAAGAGAATGCAGCACCACCAGACCACCTTTGCAACAAATGCTAAAGGAACTTCTCCAAGTCAAAAAGAAAAGGCCACTACTAGATACAAGAAAATTATGAGTGGAATAGCTTACTGGTAAAGGCAAGCATAAAGTAAAGGTAGAAATCATCTGCACATAAATATATCAAAACCAGCAATTGTGAGAAAAGGAGAGCATGAAAGCAGTCTATTGGAAATGCATTTGAAATTAAAAGACCAGCAACTTAAAACAATCCTGTTTATCTATAGATTGCTATATCAAAACCTCACGGTAACCACAAACTGAAAATCTACAGTAGATACACACACACACAAAAGGAATCCAAGCACAACACTACAGTTAGTCATCAATTCACAAGAGAAGAGAACACAACAGAAAGTGAAGAACAGAGACCTACAAAAACAAATCCAAAACAATTAAGAAAATGGTAATAGGAGCATACATATTGATAATTACCTTAAATGTAAAAGGATTAAATGCTCCAAACAAAAGACAGACTGGCTGAATGGATACAAAAACAAGAACCGTATATATGCTGTCTACAAGAGACCCACTTCAGATCTATGGACACGTACAGACTGAAAGTGAGGGGATAGAGAAAGGTATTCCATCCAAGTGGAAATCAAAAGAAAGCTAGAGTAGCAATACTCATACCCGACAAAATAGACTTTAAAGTAAAGAGTTTTGCAAGAGACAAGGAAGGACACTATATAATGATCAAGGGAACAATCCAAGAAGATATAACAACTGTAAATATATATGCACCCAACATATGAGCACCGCAATATATAAGGCAAATACTAACAGCCATAAAAGGAGAAATCAACAGTAACACAATAATAGTGTTATTAGTGTTACACTCTGCTTTCATCAATAGACAGATCATCCAGACAGAAAATCAATAAGGAAACACAGGCTTTAAATGACACATTAGGCCAGATAGACTTAATTGATATTTATAGAGCATTCCATCCAAAAGCAGCAGAATACACATTCTTCTCAAGTGCACATGGAACATTCTCCAGATCACATCCTGAGCCACAAAGTGAGCTTCAGTAAATTTAAGAAGATTGAAATCATATCAAGCATCTTTTCTGACCACAACGCTGTGAGATTAGAAATTAACTACAAGAAAAAAACTGTAAAAAACACAAACACATGGAGGCTAAACAATATTCTACTAAATAACCAATGGATCAATGATGAAATCAAAGAGGGAATCCAAAAATGCCTAGAGATAAATGAAAATGAAAACACAATGATACAGAACTTATGGGGCTTAGCAAAAGCAGTTCTAAGAGGGAATTTTATAGCAATACAATCTTACATCAGGAAACAAGAAAAACCACAAATAAACAACCTAACCTTACATCTAAAGCAACTAAAGAAAGAAGAACAAACAAAACCCAAAGTTAGTAGAAGGAGAAAAATCATAAAGATCAGAGCAGAAATAAATGAAATAGAAATGAAGAAAACAATACAAACATCAATGAAACTAAAAGCTGGTTCTTTGAAAGGATAAACAAAATTGATAAAACCTTTAGCCAGACTCATCAAGAAAAAAAAAGGGAGAGGACTCAGATCAATAAAATTACAAATGAAAAAGAAGTTACAGCTGACACCACAGAAATACAAAGGATCATAAGAGTTTACTACAAGCAACTATATGCCAATGAAATGGACAACCTAGAAGAAATGGACAAATTCTTAGAAAGATACAATCTCCCAAGACTGAACCAGGAAGAAATAGGAAATATGAACAGACCAATCACAAGTACTGAAATTGAAACTGTGATAAAAAAATTCCCAACAAACAAAAAGCTAGGACCAGATGGCTTCAGAGGTGAATTCTATCAATCATTTAAAGAAGAATTAACACCTATCCTTCTGAAACTATTCCAAAAAATTGCAGAGGAAGGAATATTCCCAAACTCATTCTATGAGGCCACCATCACCCTGATACCAAAATCAGACAAAGATATCACAATAAAAGAAAATAACAGGCCAATATCACTGATGAACATGGATGCAAAAATCCTCAACAAAATACTAGCAATCTGAATCCAACAATACATTAAAAGGATCATGCACCATGATCAAGTGGGATTTATCCCAGAGATGCAAGCATTTTTCAATATCTGCAAATCATTCAGTGTGATACACCACATCAACAAACTGAATAATAAAAAAACATGATCATTTCAATAGATGCAGAAAAAGCTTTTCACAAAATTCAACACCCATTTATGATAAAAAAAAAAAAACTCTCCAGAACTTGAGCATAGAGGGAATCTACCTCAATATAATAAAGGCCATATATGACAAATCTACAGATAACATCATACTCAATGGTGAAAAGCTGAAAGCATTTCCTCTCAGAGCAGGAACAAGACAAGGATGTCCACTCTCACCACTTTTATACAACATAGCTTTGGAAGTCCTAGCCACGGCAACGAGAGAAGAAAAAGAAATAAAAGGAATTCAAATTGGAAAAGAAGTAAAATAGTCACTGCAGAAGACATGATACTATACATAGAAAATCCTAAAGATGCTACCAGAAAACTACTAGAGCTCATCAATGAATTCAGTAAAGTTGCAGGTTACAAAATTAATACCCAGATCAGTTGTACTTCTATACACTAACAATGAAATATAAGAAAGAGAAGTTAAAGAAACAAACCTATCTACCAACACATCAAAAATAATAAATTACCTAGGAATAAACCTACCTAGGGAGACAAAAGACCCGTACTCTGAAAACCATAAGATACTGATGAAAGAAATCAAAGACGACACAGGGCTTCCCTGGTGGCGCAGTGGTTGAGAGTCCACCTGCCAATGCAGGGGACACGGGTTCATGCCCCGGTTTGGGAAGATCCCACATGCGGCGGAGTGGCTGGGCAATGGGAGAGGCCACAACAGTGAGAGGCCCGCGTACTGCAAAAAAAAAAAAAAAAAAAAAAAAAAGACACAGACAGATGAAAAGGTATACCATGTTCGTGGATTGGAAGAATCAATACCATCAAAATGACTACACTACCCAAGGCAATCTACAGATTCAGTGCAATCCCTATCAAATTACCAATGGTATTTTTCACAGAAGTAGAACAAAAAAAATCTTAAAATTTGTATGGAAACACAAAAGATCCCAAATAGCCAAAGCAATCTTGAGAAAGAAAAACTGAGCTGGAGGAATCAGGCTCCCTGACTTCAGACTATATGACAAAGCTACAGTCATCAAAGCAGTTTGGTACTGGCCCAAAGACAGAAATATAGATCAATGGAACAGCATAGAAAGCCCAGAAATAAACCCACACACCTATGGTCAAGTAACCTATGACAAGAGGCAAAACTATACAATGGAGGAAAGACAGTCTCTTCAATAAATGGTGCTGGGAAAGCTGGACAGCTACATGTGAAAAAAATGAAATTAGAACATTCTTTAACACCATATACACACACATTAAAAAAAAGATCAAAATGGAGTAAAGACCTAAATGTATGACTGGATACTATAAAACTCATAGAAGAAAACGTAGGCAGAACACTCTCTGACATAAATCACAGCAAGGTCTTTTTTGAGCTCTTTCCTAGAGTAATGGAAATAAAAACAAAAATAAACAAATCAGACCTAATTAAACTCAAAAACTTTTGCAACAGCCAAGGAAACCATAAATAAAACATAAAGACGACCCAAAGAATTGGAGAAAATATTTGCAAACGATGCGACCCACAAGGGATCAGTCTCCAAAATTTACAAACTGCTCATGCAGCTCAATATCAAGAAAACAAATAACCCAATCAACAAATGGGCAGAAGATCTAAGCAGACATTTCTCCCAAGAAGATATACAGATGGCCGAGATGAACATGAAAAGATGCTCAACATCATTAATTATTAGAGAAATGCAAATCAAAACTACAATGAGATATCACCTCACACTGGTCAGAATGGCCATCACCAAAAAAAATCTATAAACAATAAATGCTGGATAAGGTGTTGAGAAAAGGGAACCGTCCTACATTGTTGGTGGGAATGTAAATTGGTGCAGCCACTGTGGAGAACAGTATGGAGGTTCCTTAAAAAAATAAAAATAGAACTTTCATATGTCCAGCAATCCCACTCCTGGGTGATATCTGGAGAAAAACATGGTTCAAAAGGATACATGCACCCCAATGTTCATTGCAGCACTGTTTACAATAGCCAAAGACATGGAATCAACCTAAATGTCCACCTACAGATGAATGGATAAAGAAGATGTGGTACACATAAACAATGGAATATTACTCAGCCATTAAAAAGAATGAAATAATGCCAGTTGCAGCAACATGAATGGACCTGAAGATTATCATACTAAGTGAAGTAAGTCAGACAGAGAAAGACAAATATCATATGATATTGCTTATATGCTTATATGCAAAATCTAAAAAAAAATAATATGAATGAACTTACTTACAAAATGGAAACAGACTTACAGACTTAGAGAATGAACTTCTCTAATGTGTCAAATAGTGCATGACACACAGACACACAGGAAATACTTAATACCACTTTGTATGTGTGACTAGTTTGGTTATTTTGATTGAGCCAGTTAGGTACAAAATGCTTTTCTGTGATTACTCAAACCAGCTGGAAAGACCATACTCACTGTGATCATAGACAGTGCATTTATCTTTCTTATCTAGTCTTGAATCACATTCTTCTTACAGCTGAACACATAATTAAATCAACTTGTTTTTTCTGATTATTAAGCTCCCACTGAGTGTCTAACAATTTTAAGGGACAGCTGCCTTTTCTCAATGTTCACTTCTGCCCACGACAGAAGAGCTGGCACAATCTTGGCACACCTGTCCTGCCAATGTAAACAACTAAAAAAAGTAAGAATATATGAGGTAACTATTTTCAGGCATTGAACATAGTGCAGAACTATGATTTGTGTTAGAAATCAAATAAAGACACCTAGGGCTTTCTGGGCATGGAATGACTTTAATGCTGAGAGGAGTACAATCAGAGAATCAGCAGTGTTTCTGAGCTCAGGAGGATAAGACCAAGTCATAGGGCTGCAGAAGCAATTACAGTTTGCAGGTCAGAGCACCAGAGAACAAAGAGACACTCTTACGAGGGCCCAAAAGATTCATTATTCATCACGGGTTGTTGGGAAGCTTACCAGATATCATCTGCTGAGAGACTGAGATAAATTAAAATACCAAAAAAATAGACAGTTGGAGTTCTAGCCCAGCCAGAGTAGAGAGACTTCACTGGACATCTCAAGCATTGAGAAGCCAGAAAAGCCTCGGTTTGGGAGTAAAGACCACACCATTGAAAAAGGAAGATGCTATAAGTTCAAAGCCAAAACATAATAACTCAAAGAAAAAATAAAACCAAGATTTATAAGGAAAAAACTTTAACCGCCTGACAGAACAAAATTCCAGATCCTTTAAAGGAAGCTCACACAATCAGGAACCCCTAGAATTATCATCTGACCATCCAGCATATAATAAAAATTAGTAGACGTGTGAGAAGTAGAAAAGTGTGACTTATAACCAATGAAAAACTAGTCAACAGAAATAGATATTGAAATGACACAACTGTTGAAATTAGTAGACAATAACTTAATATTTTTAAGGACTTAAAGAAGGGATATATAGATAGCAAATAAGATCATGCAAGTACCTTCAACATCTTTCATCATTATAAAAATGCAAATTAAAATCTCAGTGAGTTACCACTACATGCCTATCAGAATAGCTAAAATTAAAATAGTGACAACAGCAAATGCTGGTGAAAGTGTGGAGAACCTGAATCACTTATATATACATTGCTGGTAGGAATGTAAAATGGTACAGCCACGCTAGAAAATAGTTAGGCAGTTTTTTATAAAAACTAAGCATGCAAGTATCATACACCCAGCAACTGTGCTCTTGTTCATTTATCCCAGAGAAATAAAAATTCACATCCACATGGAAAGTTGTACACAATCGTTCATATCATCTCTATTCATAATAGCCCCAGACTGGAAATAACACAAATGTCCTTCAATGAGTGAATGCCTAGACAAACTGTGGTACATCCATATCATGTAACACTACTCAGGAAAAAAAAGGAACAAACTATTGACACATGCAACCACCTGGATGAATCTCAAGTGAATAATGTTTACTTATAAAATCCAGTTCCCAAAGATTACATATTATAGGATTCCATTTATGTGACATTCTCAAAATATTTTATAACCGGAGAACAGATCAGTGGTTGACAGGAGTTGGGGATGGCGGGGAAAGAAGGCTGTGGGAGGGAGGTGGGTATGGATGTAAAAGAGCAGCATGAGGGATATGTGTGGTGATAGAACTGTTCTATATCTGAACTGTAGTGGTGGGTACAAAAAACTACACATATGATAAAATTGCATATGATAGAACTAAACACACACACATTTCACATCCAAGTAAGTACAAGTAAAAAGGAGGAAAAAGGAATAAGATTGGTGGATTGTATCAATGTCAGTATCTTTATTGTGATATTGTACTATAGTCTGTAAGATGTTATCACTGGGGAAACTGAGTAAGGGGTACAAGGGATCTCCCTGTATCATTCCTTACAATTTCATGTGAGACTACAATTACCTCACAATTAAAGTGTATTTAAAAAACAAGTTAATGAATACACAAAAAAGTATACAGAAATGTGTAAACTGAAACAAAATCCATTAAAAATACATTTTACCAAAAAACAGAGAAAAGGATGAACATGAGTAAACGAATGAGAAATCTCAGCAAAGATATGAAAACTATAAAAAGAGCCAAGTGGAAGTTCTAGAAGTGAAAAGTCAAATATCTGAAATGAAGAATATTCTTAATGGACTTGACAGCATACTGGAGCCAGAGAAGGAAGGATCACTGAATCTGAAGACAATTAACAGAAATTATACAATCTGAAAAATGGAGAGAAAAAAGTATTTTTTAAAATGAACAGAGCTGCAATGAACCGTGGGATGATTCCAGACAGGCTCTCATATGTATAACTGCAGTTCCAGAGGCAGAGGGAAAAAGTATTTGATTAAATAATGACCAAAATTTCCCCCAAATTGGTGGAAAACAGCAATTTAGAAGGCCAAGAATCCTTTTTTTGCGACACCTTTGTCTGGTTTTGGTATCAGGGTAGTGGTGGCTTCGTAGAATGAGTTTGGGAGTGTTCCTCCCTCTGCTATATTTTGGAAGAATTTGAGAAGGACAGGTGTTAGCTCTTCTCTAAACGTTTGACAGAATTCTCCTGTGAAGGCATCTGGTCCTGGGCTTTTGTTTGTTGGAAGATTTTTAATCACAGTTTCAATTTCAGTGCTTGTGATTAGTCTGTTCATATTTTCTATTTCTTCCTGATTCAGTCTCGGAAGATTGTGCTTTTCTAAGAATTTGCCCATTTCTTCCAGGTTGTCCATTTTATTGGCATAGAGTTGCTTGTAGTCATCTCTCATTATCCTTTGTATTTCTGCAGTGTCAGTTGTTACTTCTCCCTTTTCATTTCTAATTCTGTTGATTTGAGTCTTCTCCCTTTTTTTCTTGATGAGTCTGGCTAATGGTTTATCAACTTTGTTTATCTTCTCAAAGAACCATCTTTTAGTTTTATTGATCTTTGCTATTGTTTCCTTCATTTCTTTTTCATTTATTTCTGATCTGATCTTTATGACTTCTTTCCTTCTGCTAACTTTTGGGGTCTTTTGTTCTTCTTTCTCTAATTGCTTTAGGTGTAAGGTTAGTGCACTGTTGGTGGGAATGTAAATTGATACAGCCACTATGGAGAACGGTATGGAGGTTCTTTAAAAAACCAAAAATAGAACTACCATATGACCCAGCAATCCCACTACTGGGCATATACCCTGAGAAAACCATAATTCAAAAAGAGATATGTACCACAATATTCATGGCAGCAATATTTACAATAGCCAGGACATGGAAGCAACCTAAGTGTCCAACGACAGATGAATGGATAAAGAAGATGTGGCACATATGTACAACGGAATATTACTCAGACATAAAAAGAAATGAAATTGAGTTATTTGTAGTGAGGTGATGGACCTAGAGTCTCTCATACAGAGTGAAGTAAGTCAGAAAGAGAAAAACAAATACCGTATGGTAACACATATATATGGAATCTAAAAAAGAAAAAATGGTTCTGATGAACCTAGGGGCAGGACAGGAATAAAGACACAGATGCACAGAATGGATTTGAGGACACTGGGAGGGGGAAGGGTAAGGTGGGACGAAGTGAGAGAGTAACACTGACGGATATACACTACCAAATGTAAAATAGATAGCTAGTGGGAAGCAGCTGCATAGCACAAGGAGATCAGCTGGGTGCTTTGCGACCACCTAGAGGGGTGAGATAAGGAGGGTGGGAGGGAGACACAAGAGGAAGGGGATATGGGGATATATGTATGCATATAGCTGATTCACTTTGTTATATAGCAGAAACTAACACAACATCGTAAAGCAATTATACTCCAATAAAGATGTTAAACAACAAAAAAAAAAGAAAGCCAAGAATCCAAGAATCTTAGCAAACCCTAATCAAGCTTAATACAAGGAAAATCATACCTACGCACATTATAATAAAACTACTTAGAACAAATATAAAGTGAAAAATTTATAAGATGCCTAAGGATTGAGTATAGGAAAAGAATCAGAAACACACTGCCTACAGATGAAGGGATTGACGACTAATCTCTCATTAGAAAAATATGGAGGTCAAAAGTAAACAATGGAATGGAATCTTTAAAGTGTTTAAAGAAAAACAACTGTCAAGCTAGAGTTGTATACTGGTGAAAACGTCCTTTAAAAATTTCAGGTTAAATAAAAGTATATTCAGATAACAAAAGCTGAAAGTCACAAGCATATCTGATTCTTCAGGCTGAAGGGACTGAATGACATCAGAAGAAACTTGTATCTATAGGAAGGAATGAAGAGCACTGGAATTAGTACACATTTCAGCATATACAAAAGGCTTCAGATGCTTTTTTCCTAATTTCTTGAAAGAAAACTTATGGTTTGAACCAAAAATAATCATTACATTGTGGGGTTTATTCATACATAGAGGTAAAATATATGTCAAGAATAGCACAAAGGACAGAGACGGTAAAGAGTTTTTTTTACTGTTGTAAGGTTATCACACTTTATGTGAAGTGGAAAAATATTAACTCTAAGTTGACAATGGTAAGTTAAGGATACATACTGTTACGGTAAGAGCAGAAATTCTCAAAGTGTGGTACATGGACCTCTGGGGTAGGGAGACCTTTTATATGGAATTCGTGAGGTAAAAGTTATTTTCATACTATAGTTAACACATTATTTTCCTTTTCACCCTGCAGTGTTATTTGTCCTAAAAATTTACATGCAGACAAAACTAATCATAACAATGATTACCTATGGGATGTAGGAAATGACTGGAACGTGGTATGTGGTATATTTTTGGAGTGATAGAAGATTTATTATCTCTATTGTGGTGCTGCTTATACGAAGGTATATGTTTATAAAAATTTATCTAATGATACAGTTAATATCTGTGTACTTCACTGAAAGCTCATTTAACTCATTAAAAAAAAATGAAAAATATAATACATCTAAAAATAGACCAAGGAAGACATGAGTCATTTGAAGAAATGCTATTAATTTACTATATTTCTATTTGATAGTCAATATTAAGTTGAAATACAATATTTTCTTCTCTAAATAATTTAATTTTCTCAGTTTAAGCCATAGATGACAAATGGCTTCTAGAGTTTATAAAAGAAGTGGTATTAATATTAATGAGCATTTTCTTAAAACTGCTTAGTGTTTTAGAGTCAAATTAGATCTCTCTTCAAGGCCTTTTTCATACAATATTGATTTTTTTACTTTTTAAACAAATATTTTACAGTATTTAAGATAAAATTAATATAAAATTTAGTATTTAATTTTTATATAATATTTGATATGAAAATAATAATACATGTTCAGAATATGTACATATAGTACTCAAAAATTTTCGTGTTTCTACATTCAATTTGACAGATGAGAGTTCTGGTCCAAGATGATGACATAGGAGGCTCCTGAACTCCCCCTTCTCCCATGGACATACTGAGTGTATAGATACACATGGAGCAATTCCCTCTGAGAGAAATCCAGAAAATAGTTGAGTGATTCCTACAAATTGGGTGAATGAGAAAATATCCACATTAAAACAGATAGGAAAGACTGAGACACACTCTCACCATAAACCTCACTGCCAGCACAGCACCATACAAACAGGAGGGAACTCTAAATTCTCGGCTTCTTTCTGAGGAGCAAAGTGTTTGGACCCTACATCTAGCACCCAACATTTAAGACCCCCATCTGAGGGATGGGCTGCCTCCAGACACCTAGCCCTGAAAACCAATGGGACTTGCATTCATGAGACTCACAAGACTATAGGAAACAAAGAAACAGTTCTTAATGAGCTCCAAAAAACTCACCATGGATATCCCCCCAGGATTCAGTATGAAGGGAACAGACAAAAAAATACCCACCTCCCTTTCTTTCCCTGAGAAGCATCTATTTTTATATACTAAAAGCTGCTGCCTGCAAGTCAGGCTTCTAATTTAGCAAGCATCTATGGGATGACTGAGCTCTTCCCTGGAAACCAAGGAAGCAAGCCTATGGACATCTTCCCTCCCCTCTCTCTCTAGCCTGCTCCAAGTTGTCAGTATCTCTCTGGGGGGAGCTTATACAAATATCTGGCACTCCAGCTTTTGTGGCCACTGCCCAAGGCATGGGGCTCTGGATTGCCTGGCTCTGATAGCCAATGAGGCTTGCATTAATCAGTTCCACAGATTGGAGCAAACAAACAAGCAGCTCTTAACGGTCGCAGGAGAACTCCCCACACCCTGTGGATACAGATGCAGGTCAAATCACAAAGGATGAGAACAAGCGAGAAAGAGGGACAAAGGAATCTAAAAGAACCAGAAAACAATTAACAAAATGGCAATAATTAGTCCATACCTATCAATCATTACTCATTAAATATAAGTGTACTAAATTCTCCAATCAAAAGACAGAGAGGCTGAATGGATTAAAAACAAACAAACAAACAAAAACAAGACCCAACTATATGCTACCTATAAGAGCACTTCAGCTTTAAGGACACACACACTGAAAGTGAAGGGATGGAAGAAAAATATTCCATGTAAACGGAAGCCAAAAGAAAGCAAGGGCAGCTATACTCATATCAGAGAAATAGACTTTGAGCCAAAGACTATAAACAAGAGTCAAAGAAGGTCAGTATATAATGATAAAGGGGACAATTCATCAAGAGGATATAACATTTGTAAATATTTATGCATCCCACAAGGAGCACCTAAATTCATAAAGGAAATATGAATGGAAATGAAAGGAGAAATAAACAGCAATAAAATAATACTAGAGGACTTCAATACCCTACTTTCATCAATGGATAGATCATCCAGCCAAAATCAAGAAGGAAATGTTGGACTTGACCTATACTTTAGACCACACAAACCAACCATTTACAGAACATTCCATCCAACAGCAGTAGAATTCACATTCTTCTCAAGTGCACACGGGACGTTCTCCAGGATAGATCATATGTTAGACCACAAAACAAGTCTTAATTTAAGATGACTGAAATCATATCCAGCATCTTTTCTGACCACAATGATATAAAACTAGAAATGAATTATAAGCAGAAAACTAAAAAAATCCATAAATATTGTGCATGTAGGTTAAACAACAAGCTCTTGAACAACCAATGAGTCAAAGAAGAAATCAAAAAAGAAATCAAAAAATATCTTGAGACAAATTAAAATGGAAACAGAACATACTAAAATTTATGGGATGCAGCAATAGCAGTTCTAAGGCAGAAGTTTATAGTGATAAACATCTACATTAAGAAAAAAGAAAGATCTCAAATAAACAACCTAACTTTGCATCTCAAGGAACTAGAAAAAGGAGAACAAAGTAAGCCCAAAGTTAGTGGAAGGATGGAAGTTTAAAAGATCAGAATGGAAATAAATGAAATAGAGAACAAAAAGACAACAGAAAAGACCAGTGAAACTAGAAGCTATTTTTTGCAAAATGATAAACAAAATAGAGAAATCTTTAGCTAGACTAACCAGGAAAAAAAAGAAAAAGGACTCAAAGAAATAAAAATATATATGAAAGAAAATATATTACAACTGATACCACACAAATACAAAAGGTCATAAGAGACTACTATGAACAATTATACACCAACAAATTGAACTACTTAGAAGAAATGAATGAATTTCTAGAAACATACAACCTACCAAGAATGAATTATGAAGAAATAGAAAATATGAGCAGATCAATTACTAGTAAGGTGATTAATTCAGTAATCAAAAATCTCCCAATAAAGAAAAGTACAGGACTGGATGACTTCACTGGTGAATTCTATCAAACATTTAAATATTGAAAAATAACCAACCCTTCTCAAATGCTTCCAAAAACTAGAAGTGGAGGAAACACTTCCAAACTTATTTCACAAGGCCAGGATTACCCTGACACTAGAGCCATACAAAGATACTACAAGAAAAGAAAACGACAGGCCAATAACCCTGATGAACGTAGATGCAAAAATCCTCAACAAAATATTAACAATTCAAGAGTACATTAAATGATCACACACCATGATCAAGCTGATTTATGTAGGGATGCAAGGATGGTTCAACAGCTGTCAACAAATAAATATGATTAACAAAATGAAGGATAAAAAACCATATGATCATCTCAATAGATGCAGAAAAAGCATTTAATGAAATTCAATATCCATTCATGATAACTCTCAACAAGTTGGGTTTACAGGGAAGATACTTCAACATGATACAGGCTATATGTGACAAGCCCATAGCTAACATCATACTCAGTGGTGAAAAGCTGAAATCTTTTCCTTTAAGATTAGGAACAAGACAAGGATGCCCATTTTAACCACTTTAATTCAATGTGGTACTGAAGTCTTAGCCACAGCAATTAGGGGGGAAAAAAGAAGAAATAAAGGCATCCAAAATTAAAAAGAAGAATTAAAATTATCTCTATTTGTAGATGACATGATATTATATATAGGAAACCCACAAAACTCCACCAAAAAAAAGTGTTAGAGCTAATAAAAAAATCAGTAAAGTTTCAGGATACAAAATCAATATACAAAAGTCTTGCATTTCTATATATTAACAATGAAGTATCAAAAAGATAAAATAAGAAAACAATCTCATTTACAATTGCATCAAAAAGGATAGAACACTTAGGAGTAAATTTAACCAAGTAGATCTGTATACCGGTAACAAAAAGATTATTGATAAAATAAATTGAAGAAGACAGAAATAAATGGAAAGAAATTCTGTGTCTATGATTAGAAAAATTAATATTTTTTAAATGTCCATGCTACCCAAAGTGATCTATAGATTCAATGCAATCTCTATCAAATTTCCAAGGGCATTTTTCACCAGAATAGGAAAAACAACCTTAAAATTTGTATGGAATCATGAAAGACCCTGAATAGTCAAAGCAATCTTAAGAGAAAAGAACAAAGCAGGAGGCATTTCACTTCTTGATTTCAAACTATATTCCAAAGCTATAGTAATCAAAGAAGTATGATATTAGAATAAAAACAGATACATAAATGAATGTAACAGAAAAGACACATGGAAACACATGCATGTATGGTCAATTAATTTATGACAAAGGGGCCAAGAATATACAATGAATAGAGGACAGTCTCTTCAATACATTGTGGTGGGAAAACTGGGTAGTCATGTGCAAAACAATGAATTGGACCACTATCTTATACCATGTACAAAAATTAACACAAAATGGATTAAAGTCTTAAATGTAAGACCTGAAACCATAAAACTCCATAGAGAGTAAGCTCCCTGACAGTGGTCTTGGCAATGATTTCTTGGATTTGACACCAAAAGCAAAGGCAACAAAAACAAAATCAAACAAGTGGGACTACATCAAACTAAAATGCTTCTTCAGAGCAAAGGAAACCATTAGCAAAATGAAAAATGAACCTACAGAATGGCAGAAAATATTTGCAAATCATATATCTGATAGAGGGCTAATATCCAAAATATATATTATATAAAGAACTGGTGGGCTTCCCTGATGGCTCAGTGGTTAAGAATCTGCCGGCCAATGCAGGGGACACAGGTCGAGTCCTGGTCCAGGAAGATTCCACATGCCGCAGAGCAACTAAGCCCGTGCACCACAACTACTGAGACTGTGCTCTAGAGCCTGCGAGCCACAAATACTGAGCCCACGTGCTGCAACTACTGAAGCCCGTGCGCCTACAGCCCATGCTCTGCAACAAGAGAAGCCACCACAATGAGAAGCATGTGCACCGCAAGGAAGAGTAGACCCCGCTTGCTGCAACTAGAGAAAGCCTGCGCATAGCAAGGAAGACCCAACACAGCCAAAAATAAATAAATAAAAATTTTAAAAACCTGCCTATTAAAAAAAAAGAACTCGTACAACTCAATAATGAAAACAAGCAAACAATTTGATTTACAAATGGGCAGAGGAACTGAACAGACATCTTTCCAAATAAGACATACAAATGGTCAGCAAGTCTATTAAAAGGTACTGAACACCACTAAACAGGGGAATCAAAACCACAATAAGATTACCCCATACCAGGCAGAATGGCTGTCATGTAAAAGATGAAACAGAGCAAGTTTGGCGGGGGAGGGGAATGTGGAGGAAAGGGAATCCTAGTGCACTGTTGCTGGGAATGTAAACTGGTACAGCCTCTATGGAAAACAGTACGGAGGTTCCTCAAAAATTTAAAAATAGAGCTATCGTACAATCCAGCAATCCCACTTCTGGGTATATTTCTAACAGAAATGAAAATAGTATCTCTAAGACATATCTGTACTTCCATGTTCATTGCAGCATTATTCACAATAGCCAGGATATGGAAACAATCTAAGAGTTTGTTAATGGATGAATGGATATAGAAAATGTGGTAAATATATACAATGGAATATTAAATTTCAGCCATAAGCAAGAAGGAAATCTTGCGATGTGTGACTCTATGAATGGAACTTGAGGGTATATGCTATGTGAAATAAGTCAGAGAAAGACAAATATTGTATGATGTCACTCATATGTGTAATCTAGAAAAGTCAAACGTGTAGAAACAGGGAAAAGAATTGTTACCAGGGACTGGGGGGTGAGGGAGGACAGGAGATGTTGGTCAAAGAGTATAAATTTCCAGTTGTAAGGTGAATAAGGTGTGGGGATCTAATGTACTGCATGGTGATTATAGTTAATAATACTATATTATATACCTGAACGTTGCTAAGAGTGTAGATCTTAAATGTCCTTACCACAAAAATAAATGGTAATTATTTGATGTGATGCAGGTGTTAGCTAACACTATGGCTGTAATCATTTTGCAATACATTTGCGTGTCAAATCAGCACATTGGACACCTTAAACTTACACAGTATTATATATTGATTATATCTTAATAAAGCTGGAAAGAAAGAAATAAAACGGTAGCTTTCCAGGAATCTAATGTGATTTGAATTCATTCATTCTTTCTTTCACTATTTCCGTAGTAGGTAGAAGAATAGGCAAAAAAATTAATACACTTGCCAGAAAGATTTTTGTTTGTTTGTTTATTTACTCTGAGTTAGGAATGTACTAAGCACTGTGGTTTTTCCAACCACCATTTATTGTGGTATCTATATTTATTGTGATAATTACAGGTGGTGTATCTTTATTTTCTTAGGTAATTGTTACAGAAAAATTCTAAATTTAACACCATCATGAATCTTTTCTATTATTCCCCTGGTCTTTCTGACTCCAAATTCCATCCTCTTTCCTCAATATCAGGCTCGCTTTCTATTACTAGTTGTATACCTATAGGACAAGTTGCTTAATCCCCTTTTATTTTAATCTCTTCATATATCAAGTGAGAGTAATAAAAACCTTGCAGAGTTGTCCTCTAAATTAAATGAAAAATTGGTAAAACACTCTTATCGTAAAACGTGACACTTCCTAGAAATTCAATTAATAGTATAGCTTCTTTCCTCCCCTTACCCTACTTTCTCTACTAGGATATGTGCCCCAACAGAGTAGAGAAAGTGCCTTAGTCTTTTGTGTGGTTGCTCTACCTGTCGTAGAACCTGGCGTATAAAGGGGCTTAAATATGTTTGATGAGGGAAGACAAGTCTAGGCCTGTTATTGGAGTTACATAATGTATTACAGCTACCTCCCCAGAGTTGTTTCTGCTCTAACCCTGGAACATTTACATTGCTTATTATTCTGAAATTATGATTATTCAGAAGACTACTGTATGGATAGCATAATATAATAATTCCTTCAGGAGAAGCCTTCCAGAATCTGCATCAATTTACGTCAATATTTTGTCAGTAAACAATTTATTTGGCTTCATACTACAAGATAAAAGCACAAAAAATAGTTGTTCTTATAGACATAATTCATCTGTTTTACAAAGAGCCTCTTTTCTGAGATTTTTAATAGTTTTTGAAATTTGATCTCAATTTATAAACATACTGGATCCCGATTTTACATTGGTATATATATGTATAATGTTTCTTCAAATTACATTTTCCATTCTTTCACTAATTTTGGCTGTGCTATTTAATGAATCTATTACCTTCTTGAAATGGAACCAGAGAAAATATTGTGGAAAAGCGTTCATGTACTTAATATATTAAAGAAAGTGAAAAATACAAGGATAATATTAAATGTTGTTATGTGTAATTTCTGGAGAAACAGTATAAAAGCACTCTCTTTTATTTGAATGGATAATGGCCCCTATTTTGTAGCCATACGCTGTTTTTCCTGCCCTAATGTGGTTTTATGAATGGTAATTTAACTGTCATTTACAGAGGCAAGGGTTCAAATGCAGATTTGTCTTAAAATCCCTACACTATCCAGCATTTGATTACAGTATTGGCTATTCAACTTAGTAAACACCTATGAAATGACTCAAATGATACCCAGTGGCGTGCCTTGACTAATTTCAGACAAGGAACAAATTTCAGGCAAGGAGCAAATTTCCTCCTTTTCAAACAGTTATGAAACAAATATTATTCAGGTAGTTTTTGGTTCTCCTTAAGTAGGAAGCCTTAGTTGTATTGTTTAGGATGTACAGTTAGTTGTAAGTAAGATGTCAACCTTTGTTTTTCAACACTTTAACTGGATTACCAAAGTATCTTTAATCTCTCACACCAGTTTCAGTGACAGATTATGATATCATATAAAAATAAGTACAAATAGTTGTTTAGAAAAAGAATAAATCTTTAAATACTTGGGGTTGTTTTCAATTTGCTTTAATTACTGGAAACTTTAAAGAGATTTTGTTGTTAATTCTGCCAGAGATAGAAGGTTCTTTCCCAATGAAATCTTCTTCAGTTAAAAATCATTTCTGTAGCTGTGTTCTGTGCACGTCTGCGTAAAAGATAAGGGTTTTCTCATATTTTCTGCTTTCTTTTCTGTAAATGACAGCTCAATTATCATGTCCTCGATTTCCCATAAATTATATAACTTAGGCATGCTGCTCCACATTGGATAAGATGAAAAAAAAAATTTTAACATCCCTGAAACTAGAAAATAAAAATATGAAAATAAACTGTAGGATGGAAGGATAACTACATACTAACTATTCATTAGTTGCTATTAAACAAAACACACCACAAAACACCATAGAAACCAAATGAGTATGTAACCCGTTTCGTTCAGAGGTTTTTGTCTTGCTTAAGAAAATCTTTTTCTTTCCAAGATTATAAAAAAAGTTCTGTTATATGTCATTCAAATATTTTATAGTTTTCACCATTCTTGCTACTACCTTAGAAATCTGAAATTATGTCAAAATAAAAATATTAAGGTGAAAAAATTATTTTGTAGCTTAGCTTTTCAGGTTTAGATCTTTAATCTTCTGAAATTGAAATTTATTTCTAGGCTCGATGGAAGGCAGGCGCTGTGGATGAAATTATTGTTCAGCAAAGTATTCGTTCCTTTCCTCACCTCCATAGTGGAATACACTTCCCCACTACTTGGATGTTGGGTTTGGCTGTGTGACTTGCTTTGAACAAAGGGGCATCAATAGATATAATGCAAACAAAAGCACATAGTGTTTCCTACCACCCCACATTGACTTATGTATTGATTTTTTGTTAAAATAAAAGTCATTACATAATTAGTATAATTATGCAAACATGGTTTTCAGGTGAATACTCTAGTAATTCTATGGTTCGCAGAGAACACTCTAATTATATATCCATTAGTATATTCTTTCATTTTTATTTACTGAGTTTTCTGTATAACTAGCTCTCATTGATCTAGGAAGTTTGTGACAAAATTCTAAAGTTACTCTCAATATGGTAAAAACACATTTAAAAAATTTATAAATCCATTCCCTTTTAGACTATCTGCTCAACAAGCTAATTACATGGCTGTTACTCTGAGATTTCCCTTCATGTCATCTTGGGAATTGCTTTTCCCTATAGCCTGTAGTCTTGCACCAAAGCAGCAGTCTGCACATCCAGGGGTCCAACAACTTCCAGGAGGAGATGCCCCCAGTTTCCAACTTAGTAAAGGAAGAAGGATTTAGATACCACAACCTCCTACTAAGGCCTGATAATGGGGAAGGCAAGGGGAAGAGAATGTTTTCTTCTTTGTCCCCAAATGCTCAGATTTTCTTTTATATTTTTCTATTCTGAAAATTGCCAAACCAGCTGGGCTTCGGTCATTCCTTGAGGCAACAAGGAGAGTCTCAAGAGAAGGACCTTCCTTGAAGTTTGACCTAGAAATTTTAATTATTTTGTTTTCAACAGTATGGTGACTTCTTGTAATCCCACCCTGCAGGGTAACCTCTGTGGACAGGGAACTGTATCAATCACATACATATAAACACCATGCCATCTCACTGATGCTGCTCATCCCAAATGAAAAAGTTAAAAGAAGAAACCTATGCACCGAAAATCACTCATTGAACCTATTTTAGTTTTATCAGCCAGTGGGCAAGTGTGGGTTTTTTTCAGTTTCCTTTTTTAAATATGTTGTTAGACCAGCAGATGTCCACTTGCTAGAAGTGCTGTATACTACATTCAAGAGCCTATATTAATGCAAGTATGCTTATACTATCGTGCTCTGTGTTCTAAGCTTCCTGAACCCTCACTTTGAACCACTACAGTCAAGAAGTAAATTTCTCTGGGCTTCCCTGGTGGCGCAGTGGTTGAGAGTCTGCCTGTCGATGCAGCGGACACGGGTTCGTGCCCCGGTCCGGGAGGATCCCATGTGCCGCGGAGCGGCTGGGCCTGTGAGCCATGGCCGCTGAGCCTGCACGTCCAGAGCCTGTGCTCCGCAACGGGAGAGGCCACAACAGTGAGAGACCCACGTACCGGGAAAAAAAAAAAAAAAAAAAAAAAAAAAAAGATTGCATTTGCTGTCAGCATAGTATTTAGGAAGAAATAAACTTGTGTTTTAAAAAAAAAAAAAAAAAAGAAGTAAATTTCTCTAAATACTTGACTCCAAATATTCTTTTGGAGGTAGGGAAGCAATAGAAGTAGCAGAAGGAAAAATCCACTAAACAGAAAACCTATGCCAGCCTAGGTACCAACTAGGAAATCTTGTGTGTGTGTCAGAAAGACACAACAGGACGTTCAAAGATCTTCACAGAAGTCCAAAGTACCCTAATAGTGAACTACAAAATGTGAGTAATACTGGGAACAGAAAAATCTGTCCTATTTCTCTCTTTGAGCATCAGTGGATATACATTTGCACACTGCACACACACACATATACATACATATATTTTTTATACATTTATATATTCATACGTTTTTGGATTTATATGTTTACATTTTTTATTTTTATATTTTATATATTTATAAAAAGCATTTGATATATTGTGAAATGTTAAACATATGTAAGGAATTATTTCTCTTAAAAATCTCTATCATCACAATAGTTAACATTTATTGAGAATTTGTTAAATAAGGCATTTTAAAATTTAACCCTCATAACACAGTTAAGAGATAAATCTCATTCTTCTCCCTATTTTACAAAGAAATACATCAAGCGCTATCACTGGCATCATACTAAAAATAACATGAGCAACAATAGATAACTTTGATTGAGTCCAAACTGTTTGCTAGTTTTCTAAGCACTTTATATAGATTAGCTCATTAGCTAATTAGATTAGCTTCACAGTAATTTTATGATGTAGAAGTGATTGTTATTCCCATAATAGAACAGCATTTACGTAATTTGCAAAAGATTACGTAGCTAGTAAGCAGAAGGGCCAGGTAGAGGGAGAGTCAGGAATATTGCCAGGGTCATCAGGTTAAGCTAGGATGGGCCAGAGCCTGACACAGCCTTGGGGCTCTTGCCCACTGCACCTTCAAGCTCTAGTACCATTAGATTAATGAGCAACCCACCATCCACTAGTGTAGGTCATCTACACATCAGTGACAGTTTTTGGACATTTCTGCTCATTGTTTTTAAATTTTAAAATAATTAAACAAAAAATCAGCATTTATTGAGCACCACCAACTGTGGTCTGCGTGTGGCTATGATTTAGTCACCCTCCTGCCAGGCTTCTCTCTGCCTTCGTAGTTCCTGCCATTTTTTTCCTTTTGTGTGTATTTCTCTCTCCTCTTTTAGACTCAAGACCTAAATGGCAGAAACCATAGCTTCTTTCCTTTGCATCCCCAGGGCCTTGCCTGCTGTTTGGCACACATTATTTTGTTAATAAACATCCATTAAACGGACTGAGTTGCACATGTAAAGCCCTTTAATCCTTTCCATTTGTAAAACAGTTTTTATCATTCTCATTCACAGTTGTGAAAACTGATGACTGGGGAAATAATCTGCTGAAAGTTTCTGCCACTTAGAAATAGGTCTGAAACTTGAACCGGGCAATCCTGACAGTGGGTCTAAAGCTTTCACTACTTCTCAGCTCCACAAGCACTTACTAAGTTCTCTGAAGACTTGTGTAAAATATTGTAGGTAAAGTGCAAGGCAAATAAAACGTGGTTAATAAATGTTAGTTATTGTTGTACTGGCCTCCAGGTAGCACATGTATTCAAAAGAAATTCAAACGGAACAAATAAAAGTAAATGGGCCTCCATTTTACACCTAAGGGTTATTTTCACAGTTATGGGGGGAAAATTGTCAGGCTACACAAATCAAGTTTCTTTTTCAGTGTGTTGCTAAGAGCACAACTGACAACATGATATGAGTAGAATAGGGAATGTTCTGTTGTAAAGGCTATTTCCGTTCACCCTGCTTTAGAAAAGAGCACCTGTGAGCTTTCATTAGCAGTGAAAATGACTGGATGACAAGGAAGCACACAGTGAGCCCTCCGTGTACTTGACTTTGGGTGTTTACATCATTATTTTCTGTGCCATTTTCCTTTTGCTGCAACTAAATTGTCAGCAATGGACCGATTTCTCTTTCTTCTTTGATCCTTGGCTCTTGAGACATCTGTGCCCAAGTCCCGCCCTCAGCAAAGAATTCTCTTCCCACTGTCTCACTGTTCCACCCAACACCCACCCAAACCTACCCTGCCACTCACCGCATGCGCCAGCCTCTTTGCCTCTGTCTCTCAGGGCAGTATTTTCGATTTCCTGGCCAGCCTGGACCGTCCACCATGGGATAAGTTCTCCCCTAGGGTTTAGAAAAACCCTACATCTCAGACAAGAAATCTCTGCCACAGTTATCGCGATGATTCCCATTCTTGATAGTTCAAATATGCTGTGTTTTCTCCTAGTTTCTCCTGATTATAGGTTGGAATTTTTTCACAGTTTTCCTTCTTTGACCATTTAATTTCCCTCCGACCCCCTGGGACCTATTATTCTCCTATATCTTGGACTTTACACCAGTTTGAATCTCCGTGTTTAGCACTGTACAGAGGCTCGGGGCCAGGTGCCTCCTCTGAAGCCTGATGACCTTGTGTGTGCCCGTCTCGGTCACTTTCCTGGGTCAGAGCGGTTCCTCTGCTCAGCTCCCTGAGGCTGCGTGTTATCAGACACTCTTTACTGATGCTGAGGCTGAATCCTGTACTGCTTGTTTTGCCTCTAATCCTCTTTGGTTTCACTCCCTATAGTTCAGTAACAGAGCTCTTCCCAGAATTGAGCCTGAAAATGTGGAGGCTTGGTCAGTTCTTATTTTAGTTTTTTAATTAGATCCCAAATATCAGTTTATGAAATGAATAATTCATCACCTGCATTAGATAGATTTTTCTATATCATATTCTTTAAAATACAAAAAATTGCAATTTGGGGGAAATATTTACAATGATTGAAGGTGTTTGAATGTTTTTAAGTTCAAGACTAAAGTGTCCAGGTGCAGTTAATACTGATTATCAAAGACACCAAGAAGCTGATTATAAAAGTCAGATAATTCTTCAGGTGCTATAATAGTTTATCCAAAATAAAACTTATAAAAGGACCCTGGTGAAAACGTGTAGATTATTAGCAGTCATCCATGTAATTACTATTCCTCTCTCCCTCTCACATTATATATATTTTATATACATATTATATACATATATAAAATATCTTGTCATCATCCTAACCTCCAAAAATCCTTTTAGAAAACACAATTACATATTTTTAAATCACTTCAGACATTTTAATTTGCTGTATTATTACACAAAAAATTTTAAACACATATACACACTCTTCATTTTTATTAACACCCCAAAGCTACTGATTCATTAACAAACATGTTTATACACTTGACTCCCATATACTCAAAACAAATGAAGATAATTATTGGATGGTATTAAAATTACACCATATACAGGCTCCACATAGAGAGAAACTAAAATTATTTAAGAAAATAACCGTAAAAATTAGACACTGTGTATTAGAAACCACATGAGGAAAGTGCCCCTGTGAAGATAATAGACTTAAAGAACATTAGAGCCCAAAGCAAATGTAGATACCGCATTAGGGTTCAGTATAGAACATTAAAAAACACTAAATATTTTCAGTACAAACAGACTTAGTAACAGGGAATGAGATGCAAGCAACACCACTGGAGGGGATCAAGAGTGGGCTCCAACTGGGCTTCAAATGACTTCCAGAACTCTACAGAACTATCCTTGACTCTGCCACTGGAATTGCTAAGTGCCAAACACAGAGCCAGAGCAATGATCCAGGGATTAGGACTGCCTGGCTGTCACTGCCACCATCGTCACAGTCTATGCCACAAATGCCTCTTGACACCTAGGTAGTGGGCAACAGAATGCTGCTGCCCAAATCCTTCTATCATCACAGCTGGGCAAGCCTGTACACACAGCCCAAAAGAGGAAGAGGGTTCACTTCTGCCTTCCAAGTGCTTTTAATTGGTGGAACCTAATTTACATATAGAACCCTACCTGCAAGGAAACAGAAAAGGCAGATTTTAACTTTCCAGCTTCCACAATGCAGAAAAGCACAGAGGAGGAGGGTGGGATGAAGGATGAGCAAGTCAGGCCACAGTACCTACACAGAGGTCACCTGGATGAACGCCTCTAACTCACAGAAGGTGAATATGAGGATCATAGAGGTTAAGCCAGAACATGGTGGGGCTGAAACATAAATCGCCTTTATTGACTAAATCCAACGTTCTTTTTTACTACACCCCACTGCCATTCACAGATCAATCTCTCCCAAACGCGGTTAAACATTTAATGTCATTTAAAATTAACATCGATATATTTTTAAATGTGGTCATTAGAAAAGCAGGTATCAAATTGCATTTGAATTACTTTTTAAAAATTAGATAAAATTATTAAAGGGTATATTATATTCAATATAATTCAATTCAAAAGGGTATATTAAATTCAATTTTTGAGATCTGTACTGGGAAGGTTTTAGGAAAGGATGGTCTTAGTATCATAATGACCTAGAATTACCTGATATGTCCTTATCCACCAACAGGACTATCACACGTCAACACGTATTTTCTTCTACTTAGTAAAGGCACGCTGAAGATTTGTTGAAAGATCTTTAGAGTATTGCCTTTTTATTCTTCTGAAACACATCTAAGTTTAAATAATATTTTTTGAACAGTGTTTTTCCCAAGTATATGATAATCTCTTTTAATGTTACAATAAGTTTAGCTATTAGAAAAAGGTAAATAGACATGGGAAATCTAAAGAGACTTATTTAGAATTTATCCATGGATAGCATGAATCAAAATAGCTGAATTTTAGTTTGGGTTCTATCATTAACCTAGCTAGGGCAAGTGACTTATTTTCTCAAGGTCTGAATTTCATCATATTTAACCTCGAGATGATAACACCTATCCGACTGGCCACAACAGAGGTGTTGGAGAGAGTAAAGCTAGATAATAAATACTTATAAACAATGTCCAAAGCTATATGTAAATACAACATGGTACTATTATGTGTTATTTTACTTTTCCCTGTTAGGAGTAATAAGTCTTTTGCTTCAGAGTAAAAATAAACAGAAAAAAATGACCAAGATCTCCTCTTCATTAGGAATAACTCATTTGGATTTAGGCTTCATTTTAACAAAAAAACTGATAATGAGAAAGTAGGATGCTAGAGACCAAGACACACAGAATGCTTGTATTTAGTGTAGCTTCATGAGAGGTGAGAAATTTGGAAATGTGTGCGTTTTAGGTAAGCCTTGAGGATGGATCTTTAATTATCAGGAAGAACTTGACATCCCTTCCCACTTGGCTCCTGTAGCCTAAAGGGGTGTTTAATTTCAAGAGTGTGTTCGGTTCTTCTGATTTTAATTTGATGTGATTTCTAACACTAACAGATTTTAGCTCAAGCTGGCCTAAAGAGGCTCTTGTGCCCTGTGTTGATAGTGCCCTACATCTGTCCTGAGATCTTGTCTGGTGTTCTTTTACCCTGGCCTCCGACCCCACCTTGGATTTTCTACTTCCTACTACTGTCCATTCGTCAGTCTGAGGCAGACCAGCAGACTCCACCTTCACTCCTGACACTTAGCTCACACTTGGCCACATTTTACCTTCATCTTGTGTGTTTTAGACCCTTTTTAGGCCTTTATATTTCTTAGTTTTTGGTTAATTATGAGCTTTATAACTAGATCATGGTTGCAGTCTATGGAGTCCCACTTCTTTTATTCAATATAGGTTTTCAGGATTCATGCATGTAGTTGCATTAACAGTAGTTCATTCATTTTCAACATTCTCTAATAATCTGTTGTATAAATATATCATAGTTTATTTATTCGTTTTCTGGTCAAGGCAGATTTTTTTTTCCTAGATTTTTGCTATTAGGAAGACTGTATGAACATTTTTGTACACATTTCCTATTGCACATACACACTGAAGATTTCTCCTCTAGCATGTACTGGTGGAATTACTAGGTCTTAGAGCATATTTATGGTCAATTTGTAAAATAATCTCAAACTGCTTTCCAGAATGCTTGTGCCAATTGATACTTCCTTTAATAATATGCAAGAGTTGCCCTCATGTGGTCCCACAGTCCCATCTAGTTGGCTTTGTAAAACTTACTAATTTTTACCCATCTGGAAGCAAAATGGTATTTTTGTGATGTTAACTTGCATTTCCCCAAGTACTAGTGAGATAGACCGTATTTTCTTATATTTTTAGCCACCCATGGTTCCTCTTCTGTGAAACAACTCTTCATGTCTTTGACCCATTTTGTTATTGGGTTGATTGTCATTTTCTTATTAATTTATAGAAGTGCTTTACATAGTAATTTTTTGTTGACTATATACGCTGCAAATTTCTTCTAGTTTGTTGATTGTTTTTCTCACATCCATTGTGGTATTTTTGATAATTACAGTTTTTAATTTAACATAGTTGAATCTAATCCCTAATTTGCTTCATAATTAGAACTTTTGTGTCTTTAACAAATGTATTCCTACACTGAGGTAAGAAAATGTTCTTTTGTTTTTTTAAAAAAGCTTAAAAATTTTGCTTTCATGTTTAATTATTTAACTTATTTGAAACTGTCTTTTGTGTATGAATAAGACAGAAACCAAATCTAAATTTTCTATATGAACAAATAATTGGGCAACATCATTTAAATACAGTTTATTCTATTCCCAATAATTGGCAAGACCACTTCTGTCATGTACCATTTTCCATCTCCATATGGGTCTTTCTGAGCCTCTGCTTTATTTATTCACCCCTGAGCCAATTTCACACTTTCTCAGTTGTAGTATTATAAGATTTGCTATATTATCTGGTAGAACATATTCCTACCACCTCATTATTCTTCCTTGGGGGTGTTTTAGCTAGTCTTAGGCCTTTGTTATTCCACTACATTTTAGAATCAACTCATTAAGTTCATCCAAAGCACTCAATCAGGAAAATTATTAGACTCACGTTGCATTTATAGATCATTTTGTGGAGAAACCCAACTAATATTTTAAGCTTCCTGTCTCCCGAAGCATTTAATCTCCTCATCCCTCTTTTTTCACCCTCAGGAATTGCCTAGTATCCTTCTTTGCAGAGAAAAGAGAACCTGTGAGAGACCTTCTTCAACTTCTCAGCACCAACTGCACGAAGTAATCTACATCCATGTCCGTGTACTCCCCTTTCCTTCCGGTTACCAGTTTATCAGCTCTCCTCTCCTTGTCCAAGGAGAAAACACTACAGTGCTCAGAATCAGGTTAAAGAACCTGAGTTTTGCCTCTCTGTCTACAACTTCTCTCTATAAGCATGAAGCATGTTCAAATCTTTGTTAAAAATAAAACACAAGCAAAGAAGTAAGATCCATAGGATAACCCTCTTTTCTACCCATTTCCCTGTTGCCACTGCAGCATCTGTCTTCCCCTCCTAACAACCAAGCCTCTCGAAACACTTGTCCATGCTGACCATTGACTCTTACTCAGCTTCTACTTAGTACCCAGTCAGCTGTCATCTGATTACTGCTTCACCACCCCAAGAACCTACCCAAGCCAAGGACACTGGTAAAACTCGTGGAGTCATTTTCTGACTTGAAATCTTTTTACTCAAATTCTCTGGTCTCTCCCTCTTGCAAGTTACCCTCTCAAGTATTTCATAATTCCATACTTTTCTGACTTCTCTCTTATCCCCTTTAAGCTCTTCAGGCTCTTTTGTGGATTCTTTTTTTCTCAACCTGTCACTTAAATGAGTATTCCTCAGGGGCCCCTTTCTCTTCTCCCTGTAAACTGTCGCCCTAGGCAATCTTTAACCATCACATCTTCACTTGCCACCTATAGGCTGATGTCTCTCAAATCTGAATTTCCAGGGCACCTCTCTTTCCTCCGCTTGAGGCTTATGAGTCTAACTCCCTATTTGACAGCTCCATTCTAACTCAACTTACAAGCATGAGACTCCTCTAGTCATCACCTACCCCTGCACTCCCCACCCAACACTTCTCCTCCTGCCATATTCCATAGCTCAGCTAGAAAGTTGATGGAAGCGCTGGCCATACAACTGACCAAAACAGAATCCTGACTGTCATCCCTGGCTCTTTCCTCTCTGTTATTCAACACACTCAGTGATTCATCAGATCTTGTAGACTCTAATTCATACCTATGTAAAAGCACACCTGGTATTCTCTTGGTCTGGAAAGGGATAGTTAGGATCAGGTTATCAACTTTAAGGGAAATCATACCGCTTGAATATCAGGACTGTTAGACAAGGTCCAAAGAGAGGACAGAGGACAGAGCTGAGATCATGGAAAGTAATCAGTGAGGTTTCATGTGCCCAAGTGTTCACAGTAAAGAATCAAGCCACAGGATTCAGTGACCCAATCATGGAGAAACTCGATGTTACAGGATTAGAAAATCCAAATACTGAGGCTACCTGGTCAGACAGAACCAAATTCACCTATTAGGAATGGAGAGCAAAGAAGGGAAGTCAATTAAGGAAGAGACTTGTTTACTGGGAGAAATCGGTCCTTGAACCCTGCGTTTCAAGCTCAGATAAGTGGGGTCTCAAAATTAAACCACTTTGCTGTGTTCCCGAGGTCTATCACTCTCCTCTTACCTGGAGACTTCAGAATCTGTGGCAAGGCAGTTTCGACAGAATAAAATATAAAAGAAATTCAGTGATCTCATTGGATAATAAAAGCAGAAATTAAAATTTACTGGTTAATATGTGCCAGGCATTGTTTGGCACTGTCCTAAATCATTTACTCTTATGTCAGTTAAACTTCATAAAAACAATAAACAATTTAATGTAAGTATCATTATTAGTCTCATTTTACAGATGAGGAAGCTGAGGCTTGGAAAGGTAATTTTCTCAAGCTAAACATCTGGTAAGTGGTGGAGACAAGCTTCAGCCCCAGCAGCCTGGCTGAAAACCCTCTGCTCTTACCTTCTATGAAAAGAGTTCTTGTTACTACTCCTAAGAACGTTATTCATGCCTCCATTTTGCATGTGAAAAAACAATCCAAGAAGATGAAGCAATTTGTATTTTATAGCAGCGGTCCCCAACCTTTTTGGCACCAGGGACCGGTTTCATGGAAGACAATTTTTCCACGGACCGGGGTCGTGGGGGATGGTTCAGGCGGTAATGCGAGTGATGGGGAGCGGTGGGGAGCGGCAGATGAAGCTTCACTTGCTGGCCCACTGATCACCTCCTGCTGTGTGGCCCGGTACTGGTCTGTGGCCCGGGGGTTGGGGACCCGTTTTATAACTTAAGCAGTTCTGGGACTCAGATTCCCCAGTCGGGTGTTCATACACTTAAAGCCCCATTCTTCCATGCATTAATGAAGGTCTATATCTTATCTTGTCTGAGGAGAAAAGCAAAAATCTCAAAAGAGTTCAGATGCCATCTTTCTTAGAGCCAGCGGCAGAGACAAAAGAAACCCCTTTCCAGCTATGCAATGCCTTGCTTCACAGTAAGGCTGGCTTTGCTTTATGAAGACACAGTATTGACTAGGAGCATCCTAGGTACATCTGGTCTCAAGCAGAACTAAGATTAGATCTCAGACATATGTTGCACTTGAAAGAAAATCTAGGGCTTCCCTGGTGGCGCAATGGTTGAGACTCTGCCTGCCGATGCAGGGGACACGGATTCGTGCCCCGGTCCGGGAAGATCCCACATGCGGCGGAGCGGCTAGGCCCGTGAGCCATGGCCGCTGAGCCTGTGCGTCCGGAGCCTGTGCTCTGCAACGGGAGAGGCCACAACAGTGAAAGGCCCGCGTGCAGCAAAAAAAAAAAAAAAAGAAAATCTAATTCACAATCTTGTTCTATCCAACAGATATTTCCATTAACAAGTCTTAATCATGGAGGTGGAAGAAGGGAGGGTGACTAAAACAAAGTTGCTAAAATACATAACAGTTATTACATGGCGCACTGCCACAGATATGGAGGCTTGGAATTGGGCCATTAGAAGTAAAATACAACCGACAGCACTTAACATGATGAGGCACAAACTCAGTGAGACTGTAAAGTCCTTGAGTGTCTGGTCCCATGATTCGGCTCAAAGATTCTGCATCCTACGACATTCTATCCTATGGCAAGATCCTCCCCCCTGCCCACTGTGACCCCAGGTTCAGCTGCTCTCACCTTCTGGCTATCCCAAGTTGCTCTCAGTCTTCCCTAATCTCTGTCTGACCCTTGCTCTTGTCTGCCTAATGGGACTTAACACATTTCCTTGGCTTCCAACTTCAGTCCTGTGGGAGTCAGACATTCAGAACCCGGATGACACCACCCAGTGCCACCCTCACTCAGGTCTCGGACTGGCTGGAGGCCAGGGGGCAGCTGAACAGCATCTACAGACACTGAAAAAAGGACTGGAATCAAGACTCCTACATCCTGCCAATAGGTTGAAAGAAGTTTGTGGTTTTGTGAGAATTTGGAGTATATCACTCATACCATTTAGGGAAAAGTTACTCTCCCCACCCAAACAGTCAAGTAAAACAGTCTTAGGTCTTGTTCTCGCACAGACTTCCCAGGAGAAGATAGGATAGGAAAGACTGGTATGTAATAAAACATGGTTGCATATATAATATTATGCATTATACATATATATGTAATCTAAAAGTTAAATAAATAAAGACAAGTTGTCTGGAAATGTGCTCTAGTTAGCACTAGCCATGTTAACCAAAAACTCTGGGAACAGAAAAGACCAATATAAATAGATATGAACTCTCTGACTAATTCTGCTCTTACTATAGAAAGATAATAGCATGAACTAATATCCAACAATGTCATAAATTTTTGATGACTGAATTGATACAAAAGTCAATTGAATGGAATTTTATCATGTAATTTGAGGCTATTTTGAATGTGAGATATTTTCAATAATCAAGAACATTAATTTGAAAAGATAGATAACCAAATAATATTGGAAAATTAAGGAAATATTGAGATATTAAATTCCCTAATGTAATTACAAGCTAGAATAAACTACTCAGAAATGTCTTCTGGACCTAAATAGACATTTCTCCAAAGAAGATCTACAGAATGCCAACAAACACATGAAACGCTCAACATCATTAATCATTAGGGAAATGCAAATCACAACTACAATGAGATATCATCTCACACCTGTCAGAATGGCCATCATCAAAAAATCTACAAACAATAAATGCTGGAGAGGGTGTGGAGAAAAGGGAACACTCCTGCACTACTGTTGGGAATGTGAATTGGTACAGCCACTGTGGAGAACAGTATGGAGGTTCCTTAAAAAACTACAAACAGAACTACCATATGACCCAACAATCCCACTACTGGGCATATACCCTGAGAAAACCATAATTCAAAAAGAGTCATGTACCAAAATGTTCATTGCAGCTCTATTTACAATAGCCCGGAGATGGAAACAACCTAAGTGCCCATCATCAGACGAATGGATAAAGAAGATGTGGCACATATATACAATGGAGTATTAGTCCGCCATAAAAAGAAACGAAATTGAGCTATTTGTAATGAGGTGGATAGACCTAGAGTCTGTCATACAGAGTGAAGTAAGTCAGAAAGAGAAAGACAAATACCGTATGCTAACACATGTATATGGAATTTAGGGGAAAAAAATGTCATGAAGAACCTAGGGGTAAGACAGGAATAAAGATACAGACGTACTGGAGAATGGACTTGAGGATATGGGGAGGGGGAAGGGTGAGCTGTGACAAAGCGAGAGAGAGGCATAGACATATATACACTACCAAACGTAAGGTAGATAGCTAGTGGGAAGCAGCCGCATAGCACAGGGATATCAGCTCTGTGCTTTGTGACCGCTTGGAGGGGTGGGATAGGGAGGGTGGGAGGGAGGGAGACGCAGAGGGAAGAGATATGGGAACATATGTATATGTATAACTGATTCACTTTGTTATAAAGCAGAAACTAACACACCATTGTAAAGCAATTATACCCCAATAAAGATGTTAAAAAAAAAAAAGAAATGTCTTCTGTTTGTTAGCCCACAGTGATAAGGAAAGTAAAACCCAATCATTAGAATGGAAGAAAAAGACATATATGTCTACTCTCGTACATATTTCAACTTTTTCATTATTAATATCTGCATTCAAATGGAGTTTTTAAAGAGTATATTGTTCAAGAAATGTATTATCTTACATGGGTATTTACATATTACTGATTAAGGTTTAAGATATTGTCATTCTGGTTCTTGAAATTATTGCTTTTACTTAGGACCTATTAAATGCGAACTTACAGAAGTTGCCAATTTTGAATTGCCTGTGAGACTGGCATATATATAAAAAAAGATGATTAATGTTTACAGTGTATTTTAGTTTCATCCCTTATTTTGAAAAGTATTTATTTTAAAGAAGGATTCTTTCTTCATTAGAGTCCATTACAATTAAAAATGTACTTACATTTACTGCCAGGGAGCCAGGCACAAGAGACACAGTTTCCTGTGATAGCATGTCATTTTAACAGATAATTTTACTTCGATAAATGGATAATTAACTCCTACTTTCTGCAAGTGTCAAATGTACATAAACTTAAAATCCCCCCTCCATTATAAATACTCAGAAATACTGAATCCAATCAAACAAAAGTTATTTAAATGTGTAAGTGAAGGAAAGGGGGATCACCAGGTGACACAAAGGCAGGAGGAGCTGCAAACCAGTAGGAGTATTATGTACATTGACACTGTGTCTGTCCTGGTGGATGACAGGAGGGAGCGAGGAAGAGGGAAAGTGGATCCTGCACATAAGGAGCTTGGTTTTTAATGTCCAAGGAAAGCAGCTGGGGATTTGGAACCAAGGTGTTCTGTGAAAAGAAGGCCTAGCAAATAATCTTCCCCACTGTTGGTTTGTGGGTGTTGGGGGGCAACACTGAAGCTAAGGATGTCAGGGTCCTTGCACACTTGCTCTCCAAGAAATCAAACCCCAGGACTGTGCACCTGGCCCAGTTACAGTAGCCATATGATCTTCAATCCCCTTCCCCCAAATACACACACACACACACACACACACACACACACACAGACAAGAAAGAGAGCAAAAAAAAAAACTGGTTCTAAGCCAGTGGTACACTTGGCCACTTGGCAAAAGCAAATAAAAGAGTATTCAGAGCGAAGTTCCCCTAACTCAGGTCACAAAATGTTCTCATAAAATACATAAAGCTGAATAAAAAAAATTTTAAAAACCTCTCAAAGAGTCTCACACACAAAAAAAATCATGAGTTATTAAAAAAAAAAGCAATGTGTTTACAGAAGCAATAAACAGGAGACTAAATTCCCAACTCTTGAGATAACAGACCAACATATATAACTTTTACATAACTCGATAAAAATAACTATACATGTATGTATATATACATACATATTTGTATTTTATTTGTCTTTTCATTTGTACATGTATTTTATACATACACATATACAGTTGTATATAATATATATTATATATCTTAAAAGAAATTGAAATTGCAATACAAAAAAATCATATATTGTGTTAAAAAATAGGTACATTTTTAAAAGGCAAATAGATCTCTTGGGCAGGAAAATGTAGCCACTAACATTTAAATCAATAAATTAAACAGAGCTGAAAAGAAAAAGAAAAAATATATTAGTGAGGTTAGCAGGTTCCAAAGATAGAAGAAAAAGCTCCAGTATTCATTTAAAAGGGGTACAGAGAGAGAAGAGAGAATGCGAGACAGTATTTAAAGTGATAAAAGGCTCAGATTTCCTCAAAACCCATAAGAGGTGTAAAAATTCAGATTCAAGAAGCCCAAAAAGTCTTGAGCATGACAAATAAAATAAATATTTAAAGAAAATGCCCAACCAAGGAACATCATAATATACCAAAGATGAACAGAATGTGTTAAGCAACCAGAAAAAGAAAAAAGAACCTCCAAAGGAACCAAAATCAGGGTGAGAGCAAAACTCTCCACAGAAAAAACTGTGACCTGAAGACAGAGACATGATAGCGTCAAAGATAAAATACCATTCAAGAGTTAAGGAGAAAATAATGACATTTCAGAAGGATGTTTCCCATTTATTGGCCCAACTACAGAAGGAAGAAGAAAACTGAAATCAGATGGAAGAGGTAATATGTCAAAAGCTTCAATAAGCAAAGAAATTGTTAATACATAAATACTAACTGGATTAAAAATAATAACAACATAGTAAATTGATGGGTGTAGATGAAGGAGATGCAAGGAAAATACACATTAACATACAATATATTAGCATTGTGGTCAGAGGTAAAGAAAATAAGATGCTCATATTATTCAATAGGAGTGCAAGGATATTTATTAACTTCAGACTTAAAAAAATCAGATTGTGCCTTTTAAATTGTAAGGACAACACTAAAAGAATAGAAACAATATTGTCAAATCAGAAGGTGGGGGTGGGGAAGGAATAAAAGAAACTGCATCAACCCAAAATAGTGCATAAAAGGAGTGGAAGGAAAATGAGACTCTGAAAAAACATGGTAAATAGAAAGCACAAAATAGGATGACATAAACAAACTCAAATATATTAATAATCACAGTACATATAAATGAGCTCAGATCATCAGTTAGATGATAGGAAGTTTCAAATTAAATATGAAATCAAAATTTAACTGTAGTTTCTGTGCAAGAAATTAACCTAAAAACATGGTGATACAGAAAGGTTGAAATGAAAGAATAAAAAAGTTATCTCAGAAAATTATGAACCAAAATAAAATTGGTGTACCTAAATTAATACCAAACAGATTTTGTATAAAAAGCATTATTAGGGGGCTTCCCTCGTGGCGCAGTGGTTAAGAAGCCGCCTGTCAATGCAGGGGACATGGGTTTGAGCCCTGGTCCAGGAAGATCCCATATGCCACAGAGCAACTAAGCCTGTGTGCCACAACTACTGAGCCTGAGCTCTAGAGTTTGCGAGTCACAACTACTGAGCCCAAGTGCTGCAACCACTGAAGCCCGCATGCCTAGAGGCCATGCTCCACAACAAGAGAAGCCACCGCAATGAGAAGCCCACGCACCGCAACGAAGAGTAGCCCCCGCTCACTGCAACTAGAGAAAGCCTGCACACAGCAATGAAGACCCAACACAGCCAAAAATAAAAATAAATCAAATAAATAAATTTTAAAAAAAGCATTATTAGGAATAAAAGAGAATAATTATAAATAAAATAATTCACCAGAAAGATAAAATTATGAACTAGTAGGCACACAAAACAAAGCTTAAAAAGATCAAAAATAGATGAAATGACAAAGATAATTTTCCACGTCCTTTTGCCAACCATGTGAAAGATTTTTAGCTCAGTAATTTCAGAAACAGATAGGTAAAGCATACCAAACTTTCTAAGAATTAATATGATATGGTAGTAGTACAGGGGTAGATAACAGAAGAGTGGAACTTAAGAGACAGCCTTCATTTAGAACCATGCGTATATACAGAGGTATAATGACAAGTCAGTGGGAAAATAATGGACCATTCCATAAGTTATAATGTACCAGGAAAAGGATTTTAGTTGCCTACCAGAGTCTTCTCTGACTACTTTAAGCAGAAAAGAATTTTATTAAAGAATATTGGGTAGCCTGGGGCCTCTCTTGAAAGTCAGAGGTCTTGGCTCTGAAGTGTGCAGCCATCCTACAAGGAATGCTTTAAGGGAAACTCCATTTTCTCTGCGTCTTGGTAACTTTCAGTATTGGATGCCAGAATTCCGCCCACTTGCGTTTGAAGAAAAAACAAACAGCTCCATCATCATCACATCATGCTTGCCTGAATATGTTACACCAATTCCATTGGGCAGAGCTGCCATTTCATCTGTTCACTTCCAAATCCAAGTTTCATGCATATATTATGTCTGATTGGCAGAGTCTAGATTTCCTGCCTTGTGTTCTAGCCACCAAGCAGTCTGACTCTTATCTTGGGAAGAGATAACTTATAAAGTGGGAAATTGCCTACATAGAAAAAGGGTTTTCAAATACTGTTGTTCAGCAAAACTCGTGTAATAATATGCATGCCTATTGGCCATCAACACGCATCACTGTTCCATGCCTAAACTTCAAAAAATAAAATAAAAAACAATATACTCCCACCTAACAGAATGAAGTTATTCCTCCTATAAAAGAAAACACCAGAATGCTCCCTCCTCATATTCTCATCATTCACAGCATCCTCCAATTCCAGGATCTATGAGTGTAGTGGTTATCCTTTTTTGCATAACAAATCACCTCCAAAACAACAAACATCTTTTAATTTACAGTTTCTTTGTGTCAGGACTCTAGGCAAAGCTTAGCTGGAAACCTCTGGCTCAAGGTCCTTCATTAGGTTGGGGCTGCAGTCTCATCCGAACACTTAATGAGGGGAGGATCCATTTCCAAACTCACTTGTGCGGTTTTGTCAGAGTTTAGTCCCTTGCATGCTATTGGATTGAGGGCCTCAGTTCCTCACTGGCTTTTATCCTGGGGCCTCAATTCTCTGCCATGTGATCCCCTCCACAGAAGAGCTCACAGTATGACAGCTGGCTTCCCTGAGAGCAAGCAGGCAAGAGAAAGGGAGAAAGCACCCAAGGTAGAAGCCACAGTTCTTTGTAATCTAATCTCAAAAGTGACATCCATTGTTTTTGTGTTGTTTTATTCCTTAGGAGACAGGTTCAGTCCCTTCAAGAAGAAGGGATTTCACAACGATGAATATTGCCAGGGGGTCACTGTGGGCCATCTTAGGGTTGCCTACCATACTGGTTGATGGCCATTTCTCTCCTCATCCAGTGAAAATTATATCCTGACCTTTTGTAACCCATGATCTAAACTATATTAACCCTAAACAACATTCCCGATACAAAATAGAATAGAAATGAGGAAAGAAGGATACAATTTTGGATAGAATAACATGATGATGACTATGGAGACTGTGTTGCTTTGATAGATATGGTGGGTAGGAGGAACAAAACCCAAGAACAGAATAATTGTCCATGTCAGTGGGAGTAAATCACCGCCCCCTCCACCTCAGAAGTGGTAAAATATAATCAACCTGCCATCAGTACCTCACTAGTTACCTATTCACCCAGGGGGAATCTGCTGACAGTCTTGTCTTTGTTCCTCTGTATGACGTGTCTTTTTTTCCTCTGGCTACTTTTAAGATTTTTCTCTTTATCACTTATTTGAGCAAAGAGATTATGATGTGCCTTTGTATAGTTTTCTTTATGTTTTTTGTGCTTGGGAATTTTGAGTTTGTTGGGTGGGTTTTTTTTGTTTTTTGGGGGGGGGATGGTTGTTGTTTGATCTGTAGGTTTACAGTTTTCATCCACTAGAAAAGTTTGGCCCATGGAGAACTTTGGCCATTATTTCTTCAAGTATTTTTTTTCCTCACCCCCTTCTGCAGGGACTCAAATTATACATATATTAGACCTCTTGAAGTTGTCGAACAGCTCACTGATGCTCTGTTTTTCTGTTTGTTTTGCTTTGCTTTCTTTTTAAATGCTCTTTCTCTCTGTTTAATTTTGGACAGTTTCTATTTCTGTGTCACTAATCTTTCCTTCAATGTCTAATTTGCCACTAACCCCATCCAGGGTACTGTTCATCTCATACATTGTTGTTTTAATCTCTTTAAGTTTGACTTAAATCTTTTCTCATACTGTCCACATTTCTACTTAACTTTTTGAACATCTGGAATACAGTGGTAACTGTTTTAATGTCCTTATCTGCTAATTCTAACATCTGTGTCAGTTTATGATCAGTTTCAATTGATTTTTCTCTTCATTTGGGTCTTACTTTCTTGTTTCTTTGCATGCCTCTTTTATTTGTGAACTTTACCCCTGTTAGGTACTGGTTATTTTTGTCCTCCTATATATATTCTTGAACTTTGTTCTGTGATGCAGTTATTTGGAAGTAGTTTAATCCTTTCAGGTTTGCTTTTAAGATTTGTTGAGTAGGACAAGAGTAGGCGGAGTCCAGAGCTAATTATACCACTACTGAGGCAGGTTCCTCTGTTTACCCAATGTCCCATCAATCATGAGGTTATCTAGTCCGGCAGGTGGGGACAGGTACTCTTCTCAGTCCTCTGTGAGTGCTGGGTGCTGTTATCTTCCATCATTTCAGGTCATACTCTTTTCTGGGTCTTGGGTAGTTTCCTCACATGCATGAGCTGATCCGAACTCAGCTGAATATGCAAAAGGAAGCCTCTGCATATGTCTCTGGTCCTCTGTCTCTGGGCAGCAATCTCCTCTCAAGAACTTTATACTGAGAATACTTTCTGGCAGAGTCTCCTCAAACATTCAGCTTTGCCCCCTCAGTTCAGTGATTTGCTGGGCTCAGCTTGGGTCCCCTCACCCAATGCTGTTTCCTGGAAACTCTCTCAAGGTCGTAAGCTCAAGAAATTAGGGCTCTCTTGTTTGTTTCTCATTACTTGGAGATGACTGTCCCTTATTACCTGATAGCCATGTCTTAAAAACCATTATTTTATATATATTGTCAAGTTTTTAATTGCTTCAGACAAGAGGGTAATTCCAGTCCCTGTTATTCCATCTTGCTCAGAAGTGGAAGTGCCCTTCAGAATATGACCGTTATTTATTTTTTTAATTTTTAAAAATGTTTATTTATTTATTTATTTATACTGATGTAACGTTGGTTTATAACAGTATATAAGTTTCACGTGAACAACAATATTTTGACTTCTGTGTACACCACAGTGTGCCCATCAACAAAAGTCTAGTTTCCATCCATCGCCATACAGTTGACCCCCTTTACCCATTTTGCTCTCCCTCTATCCCCTTCCTCTCTGGTAACCACTATTCTTTTCTCTGTATCTATGTGTTTTATTTACTTATTTATTCCTCAAATGCATGAAATCATATGGTATTTGTCTTTCTCCATCTAACTTATTTCACTTAGTATAATACCATCAAGGTCCATCCACATTGTCACAAATGGCAAGACTGTATTTCTTTTTATAGTTGAGTAATATTCCATCATATGTATATATACCACATCTTCTTTATCCATTCATCCATCACTAGGCACTTGGGTTGTTTCCATATCTTGGCTATTGAAAATAATACTGTGGTGAACATAGGGGTGCATATACCTTTTTGAATTAGTGCTTTTGTATTCTTCAAGTAAATACCCAGAAGTGGAATAGCTAGCTCATACGGTAATATATCTGATAAGGGGTTAATATCTAAAAATATACAAAGAATTCATCCATTTCAACATCAGAAAAACAAACCACCCAATTAAAAAATGAGTAGAGGACCTAAATAGACACTTTTCCAAAGAAGACATACAGTGGCCAACAGACACGTGAAAAGATGCTCAATATCACTAATCATCAGGGAAATGCAAATTGAAACCATAATGAGATACCACCTCACGCCCATTACAATGGCTATTATCAAAAGGGTAAGAAATAACAAGTGCTGGAGAGCATGTGGAGAAAAGGGACCCCTACTGCACTGTTGATGAGAATGTAAACTGGTGCAGCCACTATGAAGAACAGTTTGGAGATTCCTCAAAAAATTAAGAATAGAATATAACCTTTAAATGCAACATAATCTTTAAATGTAACGAATTTCTATTTTTTTGCACTTGGTTTTCTTACTGAAGTTTAACTGATTTAGAATTTTATATTAGTTTCAGTTGTACAACATAGCGATTCAATATTTTCATACGTTATGAAATGATTACCATAATAAACCTAGTTACCATCCATCACCATACAATGTTATTACAATATTATTGACTATATTCCCTCTGCTGTACATTACATCCCCATGGCTTATTTATTTTATAACTGGAAGTTTGTACCTCTCAATCCCCTTCTTTTGTTTTTACCCAAGTTTGTATAACTGAGAAGGAAGGCAATTCCTGGTGGATCATTTGATTAGTTGTATTTCTTTTTCCTTCACGAGTAGAGTGAAAATTAGAATTTTCAGACAAGACTTAGATAAATTAAGCATGAGTGAATTTTGCCTTATTACTGCCTCCAGCATCTTTCTTTAGCATCTGTCTTTCTCACAATGAGAAGTCAGTATCCCCATGCTGCACTGGGGTCAGTCAGGGTCCCCACTATAGGGGTCACGATAACCAGTTTCTTATGCTTACAATCTTTTCCAAGCTCTCCACAGGTGATCTACTTTAGGTCTTGTTGTTTCAAGTCTCTAAGTTAAGAAACTGAAAGTAAATCTATGTTGATGGATTGATGAATTAACGTGGAATTGTCTTTTCATAAATGAACCTTCTGGAGAGTTTGAACTAGCAAAAGCAACAAACAATGAGGAGAAATGTCAGGTATTGCATCAGGAGATTTGGAGAAGATACCAGGTTGGTTACAGTAGGTTAAAGTTACTCTACTGTTCAAAGGGCTAGGACCAACTTTATTATATCTTCCCAACTTAGGGTTTACCAAAGTCAGTCTCTTTATCATCAAGTTCTACCTTTCTTTCTTTTTTTTTTTTTAATAGGTCTTTATTGGAGTATAATTGCTTCACAATACTGTGTTAGTTTCTGTTGTACAACAAAGCGAATCAGCCATATGCATACACCTGCCCCCATATCCCCTCCCTCTTGAGCCTCCCTCCCACCCTTCCTATCCCACCCCTCTAAGTCATCGTAAAGCACCAAGCTGATTTCCCTGTGCTACACTGCTGCTTCCCACCAGACAACTATTTTACATTCCATAGTGTATATATGTCGATGCTACTACTCTCACTTTGCCCCAGCTTCGCCCTCCCACCCCATGTCATCAAGTCCATTTTCTATGTCTACCTCTTTATTCCTGTCCCGCAACTAGGTTCATCAGTACCATTTATTTATTTTTTTAGATTCCATATATATGTGTTAGCATATGGTATTTGTTTTTCTCTTTCTGACTTACTTCACTCTGCATGACAGTCTCTAGGTCCATCCACCTCACTACAAATAACTCAATTTCATTTCTTTTTATGGCTGAGTAATATTCCATTGTATATATGTGCCACATCTTCTTTATCCATTCATCTGTCGATGGACATTTCTTTCTTAATTGACTCCTATTTATTCAGTCTATATTCCAGAAATTCTTTTTACCTGTCCTGTGACCTCTGAATATATGATACAATGTGAATTTTTGGAATTTCAAAAGCATATAAATATTACACAATAAATGAATCTAGCAACCTAAGTTTAATTTGAGAATTCTCTGATCTTTATGAACTTTTATTCATAAATGTCCAATACTCAATGAAGTAAAAAATTAATAGAATTCAAAACAGTTTTCCTTTTACCCGTGAACCAGAGACAAAATGACTCAGTTAAATAATCAAATCAAATATTCATTATCTCTGATGACCATAAGGTTTTCCTTTAAATTACAGATATAAACAAAATTTTTATAAAATTATAATGCAAAAAATGATACCTGTGTTAGTGATTTCTTTATAAAATCACAGGGCTGGGTGGTGCATTAAGAGGGCATCCATGGCACCCAGGGGTCCTTCGGTACTGAGAACCTGTGATCACACTGAAGATTAATTCTAGAAAAACACTGTGACTTTACTGTGCTGGCTAAGACGTCCTAGTCACTCACACAGGCCAGGAAAACTTTATAAAAAATAGATTCTTTTCTAATTCAGAGAATAAATAAATTAGTAATTCCTTAAAAGTAAGATTTGTTGAGACAGCTTTAATTCTATGTAGATGATTCTCTTCACTATTTAATCAGCATGTGTGTTTCCCTGGCAGGCTCGTCCTCTGGTGAAAATGGGAAGAGGTTGCCTCCTGAGTCAGCATCACCTCTCAAAACTTCTGGACTGTGATCTCTCAAAAACCCTTGTTCCCATCACTTTGGCCTCAGCAGGGAGGCAAATGGGAGTCACAATATACTGTTCATAGCTCAGTTCCACCATTATTACCATTATTCACAATTCCACTCCCCAAGGCTAGAAAGGTAATAAAATCTTACCGAAAGTTTGGAGGGACAGAGAGGCTTTAAAATGCGGTAATACAGAGGAGTTAAAATTGAGACTCTGACATTCTCATTCCTCACCCTTTGTACACCCCACAGAGAGGAACGTTTCACTGGCTATTTTTCTCCGGAAGCTGTGGCCTCTGCCAAGTTGACCAAGCTCTCCCCACTCCTCCATTTCTTTCCAAATTCCCTCTTTTTACTCTCTGACCCCCAAATCCATGGTCACTTATCATTCTAAGTAGTTTAGCCGTCATTTCCTTGCACAATCTTCTTAGAAGCCATGCCCTTGGAGCACATGGAGCCTCGCCTTTCCACTCCCTCCAACCAATTATCCCAACTACCATCCAGGTCACTTCCCAGCCAGAGGGACTTCAGTGTTGATCAGAATCATCCTTCACAGGTTAACGACCAATCTCACACTACAGTAGCCTTCACTCCCGACCTATTTCAGCCACTTACACTCAAGACCACAACTTGTCAAAATCCCTCACTCCCGCTACACTGAATTGTTACATGACATGATAATTATTGACCTGCAACACAAACTGCTTTCAAGGACAGAGGAGGTTTAAATTTTACTAGAAATGAAAGGATTGTGACAGAGCATAGGGTGAACATCTAATTTCAGCAATGATCATTTAAAAAAAAACATCAAGGAAGAAAAGATATGTCAACCAAGCAGTGGATTTCCTTGTTCTCTTTTTAAAATAATTATAGTATTATAATGAACACTTGATTTATCCATTTTTGAAAGACAAATGCAATGATTGTAAGATTTTTATGTGCTTACTATGTGTCTGTGTAAAGCAGGCCTGAAGATTCGACCTTTAGTCTTGCAGCAGCAAATGAGGAATAGTTGCATCTAAATCAGATGCAAGATAAGTGAGAATCCCATGTCCCAGACTAAGCACTTGTAATCATCGTTAAGGCTGTCTATGAGTAACTGGGAAGTAATGGAATGGAGCTGTCCTGGAGCACGGGGGCTATTCACATCAACCTGGGGAGATGTGACCCACAGAGGGTATAGGCACAGGACTCATTATAAAAGCTGAAAGGACCTCAGAGCCGATGGCTACCCTGGGCTGAAGCTGTGTCTAGTCAACTTTGCCCCTGGTGATGCCACATACCCAGTGTGCAGGATGGCCAGGACATTGAGAGCTGTACCTAGGAAATATGGGACTACTCCCAAGTTGTTTTGTGTGCCATGATGCTTGTTCTGCAAACCTTCTTAAAGATAACCAAAACTGGTGCTTGCTGAAGCCTATGGTGAATTTTGAGTTTGATTGTCAATCTGAAGTTAAGACCTCAGCTACTGGTAGAGCAGAGTGGATGTCACGCATACATGAATTTATTCAGTCCTCGCAATACTACAATGCAGTTGGACATAATCACCATTTCCATTTTGCAGGGATGGAAAATGCAGAGTTTAAGTAAAATGGTTCAAGGTCACTCATCTTACAATTGAAATAAACTATTTCTCATTTCTTACATATTTTTGAAACTGATTTCTCTCTAATAAGTATATATTTTTAGCATCTTAAAAACAGCAAATATTTACTTAATATTTTTTTCCCTATATAGCTCCTTCTGTTAGCAGAAGCTCTGTGACTTAAAATTTAAGCCCACAATTGTTGGAATACCTATACTATTTTGAAATAAGATTTATTTTAGTACAAATACTATTCTATGGTGATTAAAAATTTTGCCTATTTTTTACATCACATACTGTGTGTTGTACATGCTATACAATTTGACATCCCGCATGGGTTTTTTATCACTTACAATTTTTTGAGAGGCAAAAGTTAACTTCTGAATAAGTGTTGACATTCTTTCCCTCTTTCCTTATTCACTAGAGGAAATTTGGCTTTGTTTGCTCATCCTCCTTACCCCTCTCCTAACCACTATGAAACATTTGATCCTCGCCAGCTTTGTTCCTGGGTTTTTGTGATGCAAAATTAATATAATGGAAAAAGAGAGAAATGGAACTTGAAAATCTAGGACAGGGAATTTTTATGAGAGTAGAGATTTATTTCCAAGAGGCAAGAAAGGGGGGCCTATGAGGACTTCAAAAGAAAGGAGCTTTGGGGAGGCTGAGAGACTGGACTTTGGGAAGTAGTCAGAGATATTGAGAACATAAAAATGGAGAAAGTATTTTTTGCAGTTTTTCTGTGTATTATATTCTGTATTTTTTTTTTCTTAAGAGAGCCCAGGAAACATTTGAATTATTTTAATTTCATTTTGGTTACTGGATTTTGTTTGTCTTTGAAAGCATCTCTAGATACCAGAGCATAAAGCAACACAATTTATATTTCAAACATTTTCTTAGTACAAATGTGCTTGATTGATTTCATTAAAGTTATTCTAATATCCCACTATATGCAAATGTTATGGCTACCTTGGCATGTTAATCTTTGCCCTAATTTTCAATTATTATTTTTCTCAAAGAGTTTCTAGGTTGTTAGGTATGAACATTCTTATTTAAGGCTTTTGATACACAATGTGAAAATATTTTATAGAACTTCTCTCAGATATTTGTGTGCCCTGTTCCTGTCATGGAAAATAGTCCATAGTGTGGGCTCAATGGTAGTTACTGAATTAGCAAGTGAGGATTCGACTCTTTATCCGTAATTGAGTTTCTCCCTTAAATTTTGGAGGGGCGTCTCTAACTGCCTGATGGACATCTTCACCTGAATGTCTCAATTACGTTTCAAAATAGACAGGTTTAAAGTGTAAGTATGCAACTATGGCCATACTACTCTGAACGCGCGGGATCTCGTCTGATATTGGAAGCTAAGCAGGGTCGGGCCTGGTTAGTACTTGGGTGGGAGACCGTCTGGGAATACCTGGTGCTGTAGGCATTAAAAAAAAAAAAAGTGTAAGTATGCACCCTACTTTCTTCTTTGCCTTTATGATTTCAGTCGATGACATCATAGCATTATTTAAGGTGGGCATGCTGGAGGCCTGGAAGTCATCCTTCACAATACTCCCTTTCCCTCTCTCATTTCTCATCAAACATGAAGCTGATTTCCCCCCGAAATATTTTAAGCCACCCTTGTTTCTTCCTCCTTACTATAACCACACCGTTCAGGTCCCCATCATTTCATTCGAGGTCTCCTACCTAACAGCCTTGCCCTCCAGAACCTCCTCATTGTGGCCATGTCAGTGTTCCTGTTTCAAGTCCCTCAGTGGCTTCCCATGTCCTTCCTGGCACTTCCCAAACGTGTGCCCAGAGTAGGTTACAGGGGTGCCAGAGCCGCAGGCCACCAGGTGGTCACCCTTGCTGCCAACAGTCCTGACTATGTGGTAAGTGTGGTGTGCATATATTATCCTTTCTCTTTGGACCACGGTGTGAAAACATTTGGGCACCTGTGACTATCTAATCACTGTCCATTGCGGCACTTAAAGCCTTTTCTCATGTGCACCCTGCCCACAGCCCCTCATCTCACGTCACTCCCCCGTTCCCTTTTTCTATTAATAGGTCCCAAATGCGCTGTGCCCTTGGCTGCTTCTCGCCTTTTTCTTACCCCTGTTACTCCCCTACTCTCCCCGCTTCTTCCCTCATGCCAGTTTTCACCACACTTTAAGAATCAATCATTTACCAACTCCTACTTTGTTAAACTATGGATTAGTGTCTCAAAGTCTAATCTGTAAAAGACATGCATCACAGTCATGTGGGGTTTGTTTTTAAGGAAAAGAAAAAACCTGATTCCTGGGTCCCACCAGGAATAACTGAATCACAACATCTGGATTTAGAACCCATACAAAAAACCCATTATTTAAATGACCCCCCATGTGTTTATTTTACACTTTAAATTGTGTAAACCATTGCTGTACACACAATCTCACTGACCAATTTAGTTTGCAAAATATGGTTACATATATTCCATAAAATAGCAAAAGAAAATAGAGTTACATAAGAAAATGTTGCCTTCATAAATATGAATTCATCAGCTTTGATCAATAAACAGTGAAATATTTCCCAGGAAAAGGACATAATAAAAACTACCCTTCACCTAAAAAATAAACAATTATATTGATGGTAGGCACACAATTGACCCTAAGAATTAATGAGATATATCTTTGTGACAATCTTCACTCTAAACAATTCCAGTGTTCATGATTACCTATTGAGGGAAAAAAAAGCCTTAGAGAAATGTGCTTAATAGCATACATGGTCAGTATGATATTTAGATTTTTTGGAAGTCAGTTTATTCCCAAAGTTCATGGCTCTCTGAAATTCACCAGTCTCACAACAAATTCCCTTTGAGAATATACAGTATGTTGATATTTGAAATTATACTTGTAGCACATGCACTGGTGATACACAGTCTTTAATACCTTTATTTCTTATGGTTTAAGCAATAGGTCATTATTCACAGGTGGAACCTATTCACAGGCTGGATTGATGAGGTTCCCACTGCATCTCTCTCCTTTGATTATATTTTTTGATTTCTCATTGCCCATTATATTTGCATTAATGTTTTTCTTCATCAAGCCCAAGGTCTGGAGGCAGACTCTGATGCTGTTTCTACCCAAAGGCTATATAATTCAGGGCACCAAAAGTTTTAAACTGTCCAGTGTACCAAAATTTAGAAGGTCTCATAAATAGTGCAATCAGTATTTCCAAATTCTGACTGTGTAATTTGGCATTCAAATCTATTTTTACTCAGATAAACTCTTAAAATTTTAATATGGCTCAGTTTATCTTTTAATAATAGCTTCTTATAATAGTGAGTTTGATGCAATTCTCAGGCATTGATACTTAAAATGTAAAGCTTTGCATTTTATTTCTCTTCTCTTTCCTTACCCAGCCTCTCACAGAGGTGTGTGACATTGTGATATAATAAGAAATATTTTTTTTAAGTTTTCATCCATGGTTCCTGGCACATAGCTCTTCAAATTCTTGTAATTTCTTAAGAGCCCTGGGAGCATCATTTTTATATTATTTGGTCTTTGTCCTTGGTTCCTGAAATATCGATAGTTCCTGTGATAAAGGTGAAAGCAGTGCCTTGTCACTCACAACAGCCCTTTCAAGCACACCAGTGTTTATGTTAATGAGGTGATTTTGGAAAACCCCTAGATAAACACCTGATGGGACCTAGTTGCCAGGGTAACCAACCAAGGGATTAGAGGGTTGGAACTTTCGTCCCCATCCTCTGACCTCTGGGGAGGAGACAGGGACAGGAAGTTGAGGTAATCACCTGTGATCAATGATTTGATCACCATGCCTACGTAATGAAGCATCCATAAAAACACCCAGCTGTGGGGATTTGGAGACCTTCTGGGTTGATGAACCCATGGAGGGGCTGGGAGGGTGGCTCGCCTGGAGAGGGCGTGGAAGCTCCAAGTCCGTCCCTCCTGCCTCCACACCTTACCCTGGGCATCTCTTCCATCTGGCTGTTCCAGAGTTGTATCCTTTTATAATAAACCAGTAAACTAGTAAGTAAACTTGTTTTCGCACTGAGTTCTGTTAGCCACTCTAGCAAATTATCAAACCTGAGGAAGTGGTTGTGGGAACCTCTTATTTATAGCCAGCGAGTCAGAAGCACAGGTGACAACCTAGACTTGCAATTGGTGTCTGAAGTGGGGGAGATGGGAGTGGGACAGAGCCCTTAACCTGTGGGGTCTGAGCTAGCCCCAGGTAGACAGCGTCAGAATTTAGCTGAAATGTAGGACACCCAGTTGGTGTGCACAGAGAATTGGAGAATTGCTTGGTGAGGGCAAAACTACCCCACAGTTGGTGACCAGAGTGTTGACTGTGTTGGGTGTGAGAAGACTGGTGAATAGAGGGAGAAACAGTTTTTCCTTTCAAGTTTCTAATGATATCAGTAAATGAAATGAGGATGGAGATAACTAGGAATTTATAATATACAAACCGGATATGCTATTGCCTAAATTCTGAGTTGAACTTAACCTCAAAATATAATTAATTTTAGTAGGGTTAATGATTTCAAAGCAAGCTTGATTATATTTATTTTCAGAAAACATTTCTTCGTATCACAAGACTAGTTTGATTTTTTGGACTAAATTTTCTCTATCTACATCGGAAAAGAATGCCTAGATACATGCACAGATCTCTGACAATACTTTAAAGCGTGATTATCCTCTTTGACAACAATGTGTGAACAGCCTTTATACATCTGTCCAGCCCACTACAATGTAAATTTGCCTGGAGAACAATGGTATTTTCTATAGTCATTACCTTGCTCATATTAACTACTTAATAAATATTTGTTGAAATGTTTGTCAATGTCAGTACATTTTTAATATTCATCCTTAATGTTTATTTAAATAAATTTGTATAGAAATTGCCCTCTGGAAGTTGGAAACAAGGGAAAAGTTAAGCAGACCATACTATTTGTTTCAAATATTTTCTGCCTTAATATATACCTGGTTCAAAGACATCAGGCTTAGCCACATAACCTGCTTTGATGAATTAAATATGAGCCAGACTGACATAGGTCACATATGCACTGAAGCCATGACATGGTTCTACCAATGCGCTTTCCCTCTGCTGTGAAAACACCAGTTCTAAAAAGGGATTACCTCTTCAACCTGTGTCTCCGGATGAAGATACATGAAGTAGAGTTACAGTCAACCTGCCCGCAATATGCGGTGGGAACAAAATATAAACCTTTGTTGTTGTAAACTGCTAAGATGTTGAGTTTGATTGTTGCAGCATAATCTAATGAAAGCTGCGTAATACAGGGTGAATTACAAAAACACTCTTCATCTTTATTCCTGTTTTTGTGCCAGTACCATACTGTTTGGATTACTGTAGCTTTGTACTATAGTCTGAAGTCAGGGAGCCTCATTCCTCCAGCTATTTTTCTTTCTCAAGATTGCCTTGGCTATTCAGGGTCTTTTGTGTTTCCATACAAATTATAAAATTTTTTGTTCTAATTCTGTGAAAAATGATATGGAACAGGATAGAAAGTCCAGAGATAAACCCACACACCAATAGTCAACTAATCTATGACAAAGGAGGCAAGAATATACAATGGGGAAAAGACAGTCTCTTCAATAAGTGGTGCTGGGAAAACTGGACAGCTACATGTAAAAGAATGAAATTAGAACATTCTCTAACACCATACACAAAAACAAACTCAAAATGGATTAAAGACCTAAATATAAGACGGGATACTATAAAACTCTTAGAGGAAAACATCAGCAGAACAATTTCTGACATAAATTGCAGCAATATCTTTTTTCATCCATCTCTGAGAGTAATGAAAATAAAAACTAAAATAAACAAATGGAGCCTCATTAAACTTAAATGCTTTTGCACAGCAAAGGAAACCATCAACAAAATGAAAAGAAAACCCACAGAATGGGAGTAAATATTTGCAAACAAAGCAACTTATAAGGGATTAATCTCCAAAATATACAAACAGTTCATGCAGCTCAATATAAAAAAAAAACAACAACAAACAACCGAATCAAAACATGGGTGGAAGATCTAAATAGACATTTCTCAAAGAAGACATACAGATGGCCAAGAGGTACATTAAAAGATGCTCAACAACTCTAATTATTAGAGAAATGCAAATCAAAACTACAATGAGGTATCACTTCACACCGGTCAGAATGGCCATTATGAAAAAATCTACAACAGGGGCTTCCCTGGTGGCGCAGTGGTTGAGAATCTGCCTGCCAATGCAGGGGACACGGGTTCGAACCCTGGTCTGGGAAGATCCCACATGCCATGGAGCAACTAGGCCCATGAGCCACTACTACTGAGCCTGCGCGTCTGGAGCCTGTGCTCCACAACAAGAGAGGCCGCGATAGTGAGAGGCCCACGCACCGTGATGAAGAGTGGCCCCCGCTTGCCACGACTAGAGAAAGCCCTCGCACAGAAACGAAGACCCAACACAGCCAAAAATAATAAATAAATAAATAATTTAAAAAAAAAATCTACAACAATAAATGCTGGAGAGAGTGTGGAGAAAAGGGAACCCTCCTACACTGTTGGTGGGAATGTAAATTGGTACAGCCACTGTGGAGAACAGTATGGAGATTTCTTTAAAAACTAATAAAAATAGAACTACCATATGATCCAGCAATCCCATTCCTGGGCAAATATCTGGAGGCAACCATAATTCGAAAGGATACATGCACCCCAATATTCATTGCAGCACTATTTACAATAGCCAGGTCAAGGAAGCAACCTAAATGTCCATTGATGGAGGAATGGATAAAGGAGATGTGGTGCATATATACAGTGGAATATTACTCAGCCATAAAAAAGAACAAAATGATGCTATTTGCAGCTAAAGGAATTGACCTTCGAGATTGTCATACTGAGTGAAGTAAGTCAAACAGAGAAAGACAAATATCATACAATATCACTTTTATGTGGAATCTAAAAAATGGTACCAATAAACCTATTTATAAAACAGAAATTGAATCACAGATATAGAAAACAAACTTATGGTTACCAAAGGGGAAAAGGAGGGGGTGATAAACTGGGAGATTGGGATTGACATATATACACTACTATATATAAAATAGATAACTAATAAGAACCTACTGTATAGCATAGGGAACTCTTATTCAGTACTCTGTAATGACCTATATGGAAATAGAATCTGAAAAAGAGTGGATGTATATATGTATATGGTATAACTTACTCACTTTTCTGTATAGCAGAAACTAACACAACATTGTAAATCAACTATACTCCAATAAAAAAATTAATTTAAAAAGAAACACTCTTTACTTATCCAAGCCTATGATTCCATTACTTAGAATAATCATGGAATCAAAAAACGTGGATCTCACAGGAACCTGGAAATTATATAATCTACCCCCCTCATTCTACAAGTGAGAAATTAGCGTAAAAGATGCATTCATGGATATGCAATTAACTAATGATGGGCCAGGGCCCAAATCTGAATGTCCTGACTCTACTTATTTAAAAATTAATGCTGAATATAAATATTTGTTCTTTATATTAAAAGGAAGGATCACTAAAATTATAGACAGATATGAAATCAAAATAATGAATTCCCTGTATGAAAAAGTTATTGCTGCTAACTCACAACTGATTTTTCCAGTAGTGATGCTTGATTTGCTAAGAGCTATTTCCATTCTCTCTCCTTCTGTTCAATGCGACAAATTTGAGACCAGCAGATCAGACTGACCAGTACTCGTTGTATACACTTGGTCTCTGTGCGAAGCAAACAGAACCATACTGAGATTGAACAATAAACCCAGCCTCATTAGCACTCTGCTCTCACTAATTTGCCTACAGTGGACTTATTTTAAGGGTAAAAGAATTTTGGATTCAGAGAAAAGAATCATTCATTTGGGAATTATCAGCACAATTATGTGAAGAACGAAAAAGACCACAGAAAGTTTAATCTAGGTTACATAGGAGCAAGTTTTGCCTCTGCAGATATTAGTCAAAGGAGTGGAAGAGCAGTTGAAACTGTAAACATTTTTAATTTGGAAAAGTTTTAAAGATGAAATGGACACTCAGTTATCTAGCACTAATTTTTTTCAAAAAGAAAAAAATACCACCCTGATTTGTAGTGTTTGCCAATTTCTGTGATGCAGTTACTTCCACTGTTGCTCATTGAAGCCACCAGCAGTTTAATAACTGGCTTGCAAAATTCCTGAATGTTTTAACATGTCTTGGCTTTTGTGAGCTGGTATGAGGCTTAGAACCTGACAGGTCTGGGATTAAATCTCAGTTGTATCACCTTGTAGCTGTGTTTTAGGTATATCAGTAAGCTACCATGGTCTCAGGTGTCTTAATTGGCTTAATAATAGCTACTTTGTAGGACTCGAGATATGGATAACAAAACCCCTGAGACCTCTCCTACTTTGCTCTTTTTTTGTTTAATCCAGTCCAGCAATGTTGGACACCTTGCAATACCTCAGACACTCTGGGCACACTCCTCCCTCAGGACTAGTTGCCCCTATTTTCTTTGCCAAAATGGTATTCACCCAGATATCCTCATGGCTCAACTGCTCTCTGTCTCTCATCCTTTGCTTTTCTCCAAAGCACTTACTGCCAGCTTATAATTACATACTGTACTTATTTGGTTTTTGAGACTTATCTGGTCTCACCCCATTAAAATATAAACTTCACAATAGCAAGGATTGTGGTCTCTTTGTTTACTACTGTATCCTCTGAGCAGTGGCAAGCATGTAGACTTAATAGTTGAATAAAGGAGTCAATGAAGAAATGAGTGAGTAAACAGTAAACTTTTAAATATGTATTAATTATCCTATCTTGAGGCTAGGGACAACTAATCTTACTTGATTTCCCTCTAGAACCAATAAACTTTCTGCTCCAGCCAAAACATTTTGGCTCTGAATAGTCATGCCCATACCTACTGCCATGCTTTTTCTTATTTTTTGGTCCCATACTGTTATTATTCTAAGTACACTGGCTTCAGTTTCCCTTGTAATAGAACTTTTCTGAGAACAAAAAGAAGGCATGGGAATATATGACAACTTACCTAACATATTGCTGGAAAACTTCAGAGGAGTCACTGCTTTTTATTAAATTGGGAAGGAAACCCTAGAAGACTGATAAAGGGTGTTAATATCAACAACCTAGTTCTAGATGACTAAGTACATTCCTGCCTCCAATTTCACTGTTATGGCAAAATCATAAGAAGAAAATAAAGAATGATATTATATTAATAAACACAACAAATAATACATTTACAACAAAGTAATTTATAACCATTGTTTTGAATTGATAATGAAAGATAGTAATCTTTTGGTGCCCCAAGTAACAAACACAGTTTATGAAAGAAAAGTAGGTTAAAGTATTGAACATTCATGTAGGGGAAGAGTGCTAAGCTATTTGTCCCAAGAAAATGTGAAAACACATTTATGCCCAATTCTGGTGCCACTCTCTATATTAACCAGACTCTAATGTCATGAGGAAAATCTATGTGGGAGGAAATTTCTGAGCCCTCAATTCAAAACCAAAGGTTTAATGTGTGGAAGGTGGGGATAGTGTAAAGAATGAGGAAAAATAAGAGAAAAATATGGACATATGACACTGAGCACTTATCAAGTTTTAAAAAATCCTTTTATAATTCATTTGCATGTAAAGTTAATTTTGCCCAATAAAAGTGGTATTAATTAAGCAGTTTCATCATAAATCAGAGGTTTATTATAATAGATATCATGGGTTGAACTGTGTCTCCCAAGAAGATATGTTGAAGTCCTAAACCCTGGTACCTGTGCCCTGTTTACTTTATTTGTAAACAGGGTCTTTGTAAATGTAATCAAGTTCAGATGTGGTTATTAGGATGGGTCCTAACCCAATATGACTGATGTCTTTGTAAAAAGAAGAGAAGAGCTATAGACAGATGAAGGGAGAACACCATGTAATTATATAGGCAGAGCTTGGAATGATGCAGCTGCAAGGCAAGGAATGCCAGGGATTGAAGACCACCACCAGATGCTGGGAAGAGGCAAGGAAGGATTTTAGAGGGAGCAGGGCCCTGCTGACACCTTGATTTCAGACTTCTAGCCTCCAGAACTATGAGAGAATGAATTTCTGTTTAAGCTACACAGTTTATGGCACTTGGTTACAGCTGCCTTAGGAAACTAATACCATAGCCCCAAATTGGAAGCAACCAAGATGACGTACAATAGTTGAATAAACAAACTGTGGTACATCTATACAATGGAATATTATCCAGTGATAAAAAGAAATGAGCTGTCAAGTCACAAAATGTCATGAAGAACACTTAAATGAATATTGCTACTTGAAAGAAGCTAGTCTGAAAAGGCTACATATTTTATCATTCCAATTATATGCCATCCTGTAAAAGACAAAACCATAGAGACAATAAAATGATCGGTGATTTCCCAGGGGTTGGGGACAGGAAAGGAGGGTGAAAAAGGTATATCACAGGGGACTTTTAGGGTAGTAAAACTATTTTGTATACTATTGTAGTGGAGCATTTGTCAAAACCTATAGAACCTTAGAGCACAAAGAGTGAATTTTTTTGTATGCAAAGATCCCAGGAAAGAATGTTGATTGTGACACACAAAAAAATGTATAATACAATCACACAGAAGGGGGTGGGGAAAAAGGTGCTGTCCTAAGGAAACAAGCAAAGTGTTAAGACTAAAGACAAAAGGAAATGCACATAAGTAGTGTACTCAAATTGATAAAGGTATTTCTACAGGATTATGGGTTAAGAATTTGACACTCCTATATACTTTACATACTTTTTAAATTATATTTACTGAATTTAAACAATTAAGTAAATGAATGGCAGATGGCAGGTTTCTCACTGTTAGAGTGGGAATTTACAGACCAGGAAGGGGAAGAAGCTAGAATGATCCATGTGGTAATGAAGTTAGAGGCATCAACATAAACTCATGTTTAGCTTAATATATGTACCAAGGTACCTATAGATATATGTAAGGAAATGTGTATATACACACATATATTTCTGTGCTCTATCAGCTGAGATGGCCTGAAAGAAATGATACCCCAGTGGCACCAAGCACACCTTACATTCAGATAATTGGTTTCTATTGCCATTCTCTAGTGAAAAGGAACCAGGGCTCACGGGAGCAATGGCTTATGGTAGGACTGGGGCAGGAAATACACAAGACAAGTCTGGAACATCTTGCAGAGCCAGAAAGTCAGGAAGTAAAGCACCTCACGTTGATAGGGAGTAGGATAAAAGAGAACAGGACCGAGTGAAGGAACTCCCAGTGGCCAAAGCTAGAACAACTTGAGAAACAAAACAGTAAAGTAGTATTAGACAGTAAGTATTAAACAGTAAAGTAGTAGCAGTATTAGTAGTATAACCCAGAGTACAAAATAAATATCCATGACTCCATAGTGACATAAATACTCGAATAAATTAATAAACAATGGAGAAAAGCCAAATCTCCCATGTGGAAGAATCCCAGGTAATTTATGTAGATGCTCTGCTCTCCCAGAGGTGGGCATAATTCTCCTCTCCTTAGGTGTGGGCAGTGCATAGTGACTTCCTTCCTAAGAAGAAAGTACAGTAAGGGAACAAAAAGAAGTTTACAGTGGAGAATCCTGACAAATACCACGTCCCAAGTGATTAAGGTCAACATCAGAAGTCATAAATCAAAAAAAAAAGAAAAAAGGAGAGAGAAGTCATAAATCATGTTGATTGCACAGATCCTTGATGTGATATCTTGAGAATGACATTTTACCTCTGTGGTCTTCCTCCCAATAACCCATAACTCCAGTCTTACCATGAGAAAAGCATCCCACAAATTCCACTAGAGGATCCTATAAAATACCTAAACAGTACTCCTCAGAATTGTCAAGGTCATCTAAAACAATGCCAGAGGAACTGCCACAGCCAAAAAGAACCTAAGGATACTTGAGAACCAAATATAACATGGTATTCTGAATGGAATTCTGGAATAGGAAAAAAAACATCAGGTAAAAAAATCTAAGGAAATCTGAATAAACTATTAACTTTAGTTAATAATAATGTATCAATATTGGTTCATTAATTGTAACAAATCTACCATACTGAGGTAAGATGTTAATAATAGAGGAAACTGAGTATGAGATATAGGTGGCCCTCCTGTACCATCCTCTCAATTTTTCTGTAAGCATAAAATTATTCTAAAATAATAAAGTCTTTTATAAAAAATAAAACAATGTAAGAGTTAAAAAATAATGCCAAAATGTCATGAGTAAAGAAGATATTCAATTCTTATAGCAAATGCTATAAAAGTTCCATCATTCATTTACTCATTTAATAACTATTCCTTGAGTGACTACCCTGAGCTGGACAGTAGCTACCCACTGACTAAGGATATATCAGTTAGCAAAACACCCATGTCTTACAACCTCATAGGTAAAACATAAGTCAACGCAAAAGTAATATTTTCAAATTTTGGCACATACTATGAAAAGAAATGCAAATTGTAATGAAAGTTATGTATAGTGAAGTTTAATCTAATGTGAACAGGGATGGTGTGAATGGGGAAGATGGATACTCTCATTTTCATTTTCTAAAAGGAGAAATTTGGGCTTCTCAGGGATTTCCAATAAACCAGCAGTAAAATATAAAAGAGAACTAAAAACCCTGATTGTTGTTGTCCTCTCAAATTTCAAAATTTTATATTGTAATACCATTAATGGTAATTTTTGAAAATCACCAAAGGTGAAAAATAATGCAGTTCTCCTGAAAAATCTGATTCACCTAAAATAAGCATCAAAAATTACAAGCTAAAATTAATTCTGCTGCATGATTCAGGGAACAGTGAGTAACCTTCATGAAGTAGAGACTTCTACTGTAAACTGATGAGATAATTGTTTAATTTATGAAGAAGCAAAGATACCTTTTTCTCACTCTGATAATTCTGTAAGTGCTTTACAACATGCAAAGATGTTAACTGGAATGGTGAATATAAAAGTTTCAAATGTTTCTACATAAGTAACATTTTAAAGAAAATTAGACGATTACTCCCTAATGAATAACATCAACCTTCTCTGACCTATTGAGCAAACTCAATTATTTCTTGATAGCGGCATTAAGACTGAATAAATACGACCATATTTTGTCTTTATAGATTCTATTTCTTTATACTTTAGGTAGATTGAAAAGAAAGCATTCTTTAAAATAACTCTATTCAAATTCAGCTATTCAAATTCAGCTATCCCAAAGTCTTTGAAATTATTCAAATAACTTAAATAATAATTTTATCAAACCACATTTCACTTGTATACTATGACCACACTTTGAATATGGGTTAAAACAATTAATTTTAAATTAAACTAGATGTGGAATTTACATTGACAAATATTCAATTTACCTCCAGATGCATAAAGGACTCATGAAATACCGCTGTCAATCACTTTCCTAATGCATAGTAGCTCTAATAAGGTAGTTTCTTTAAAGCCTTTCACCACAGATTCATGCATCAAGGTCACAGCATGCCCCTTGAAGGACAGCAAGGCACCACTTTCATGAAAAAGTATAGTATGGAGTCAAGGGTGACTCTTTTCTCTTAATTTTAAAAGAATGTATTTCAAAGTTCAAGAAGAAAAATCATTGATTCATTGAACGCATATGATCCAAAGAACTAAAATTTTCTGTGTGCTTTTATTGTGTTCTGAGCAGCACGCTAATCCCTCCACACTATCCCTTCAACAGAGTCTGTACATGTAAGCTAAGAGCACAGAATCCAGAGTCGGACCTCTGGGTCCTAGTCCCAGGTCCACCGTTCCCTGCAGCGTGGCCTCGGGAAAGTAAATAACCTCGCTGTGCCACTGTTTCTTCAGCTATAAAATGGAATTAATGACAAGTTCTACTTGTCATGCAAGTTAAATGGAAATAATGCTTGTAAAGCTCATACTGCTTATTTTCTCTCCTAAATAATCCTTCCGAGGAGAGAGAGAGATGTTTATATCTTACAACTCTGATGACTAAAGTTCTCAAGAAAGATATATTGGGTAGTGTAGAACTTGTGATCACCTGCATTTGAAACAGAGAGCTTGTTGAACGACATACTCATGGGACCTACCCAGACATATGAAATATCTGGGGCTGGACTTGAGAGGCTGCGTCTTAAACATACCAGCTCTCTGCTATGTACCAAAGGCTGAGATACCTGGGATAGCCATCTGATTCTATACAATACGGATGATCATTATCATATCTATCTTATGGTGGAGTTGTAAGGATTAAATGAAATATAACATATATAAAATGCTTAGCAATGTCAGCAACTTTTACTATTAGCTATTATTTTATTAATATGGCTGGAATATAGGATCTGTGTCATGAGTACTAAGAGGCAAGGGTGGAAAAGAAGGCTGAGGTTGTGAAAGTTTTCAAGTCAGTTAAAAATAAAAGTCTAAACTAAGTGTTTTGACGAGGAAGGCAATATCATCACAACTTGCCGGCAAATACATTAACACAGATAAGAGTCTGCCTGCCTAAAAATTAAACAAAATGAAGCTTCAATTTTTTTTAACTAATAAAAATATTGTGCTAGAGAATATATCAAGTAATTACAAAGTATTTATTTAAAGACTATCAATAAATAATCCCCCACTCAAAGAGAAAGAAGACAAATTATTTGTATGTAATTTCATTTGCACAGTTGAGCCCCTAAAAAAAGAGATGGTACTCTAGAGGTTACATATTCATCTCCTTAAAAGCTAAGTGCAGCAAACACTAGGAATTAGAGTATACCCTGCATTGGAATTACAAAGGTCTTTGCCATAAAATGTACTGTAACCTGACTTCATCTTGCGTTTTCCGTGTCTTGTCATTTCTTTTGCTCCATTTCTCCCCCCACGTCTCAACATATCACTTCTATGCCTCACGTCCGATTGCATGGGGCCCACTTTAAGTTTCAAGGAGGATGAATACTATTTAAATGACAACTCTTTTCAATAAGTACCACTCTGAAAAAAAGTCCTGAGTGTGTGGTATGTGTTGCGAATTTACTGTTCCTTCTTTTAGTTTGACTTGGTCTTTCTCCACTTGCCTTCAGCTGCCTTAGCTATAGCATCTATTCCTGTTTTCACCAAACCTCTGATATACGCTCAGCTGTAAACCATACAAGTAACACTCTCGCTGGTGCAGCCACAGCAGGTGACCCAGATTACACAACTCTGTGTTCTAACACCAAGGAGTCTTGTTCAACAGCAGCTGATCTATGCCTTGCCTTATTGATATTCAGATTCGACAGACACAAATCACATGGCCCCTTTGACAAGCACACACTCTGCCTGTCTTTGTTTTAAGCATGTTCAATAGCTACTGTCCTTCATAAACACACAGCTGAGGCTGTTGGTCTCCTCTGATTTTCCACACTGCCGAACATCCAACAAGATTATCTCAGAAACATTATTCTTGTTTCAATTTGGGGAAGTTTGTGGAATATGACAACTCCATTTATAAAACAGAAGCACATACAATAGAAAGGAAGCCCATTTCTCTCTGGCAAAAGAAATGCTTTGAACCATTATCCTTTGGGGAAAATTGAGACTCTATCTCCTTGATTGTGAGAGCAAATGTTGGGACACCAAGTTCTTTAAAAGTGTAGATACATACACAGTATTGGAATAAAATGCTTTATAGCTTATGATTAATTTCCTTTTAAAGGATATCAATTACAAAGTGCCAGATCTATTCCATAAAAGTATAAATACATCAAAAAACCTTCTCTATGTGGCCATTTCAACCTCCTGCTCACCACTCAAAAGACTGAAAAAGAACATTTTCTATTAGAATACTTACTGGAAATCATAGAATCAGAAAATTGTTCACACTGACTGGTCCCACTGATTTGTTTAACACAGGACGCTTGCTCACACCAAATTCTTTTTACTTTTTTTTAAAGCCTTTCATTTTGTAGAACATGCAACACTACACACTTTTCCCATGAAATACTTAAAAGTCAGGAAATGTCAGAAGTTCAATAAATGGAAGAGGCTTACTTTTTATGGAGATGAGCAGTGAGAGACTGAGGCAGAAGATGAGAAGGTGGGTAACTGTCTGAAGCGCCATGGTCTCGTGGAGGACATGCTCCGACGTGCTGGTGGTGGTCTGGTCCCTGTCCAGCTCCCGAGCTCTGCCTGACTCAGAAAGAAGCCAGAGTCTCAGAGCCCCTGGGTGCCACCTCTGCCCCTTCCCCTCCTACAGCTCCCTCACAGAAGACTGGGGACTTAGATTCGGAAAGCAGTTGTGATTCTTAGCATCTTACTTACACAGGAGGATGGGGTGATTTTTCAAACCTGGTGCAGACTTTCTTCATGCTGGACTGGAGTCATCCCCCCTCAGACCTTGTGTACTACTTTCCTTCCTTTAACAATGCTGCCTGAAAAGGGCCTGCTTTAGGTGAGTGTCCTGAATCATTCTTAAAAGAGGAATTAATTTCTGATGACCGTCTTGGCACACAATCATTATGATCTGACAACTATTAAAGGAACACCCTGTATTTCTGTATATTTACCTTCATCTTCAGAACACAATTCACAGACACGTCACCTTTTCATAAACATACTCTCACAACTCAGTCAGATTACGGTTGTTGATAAAATGGACAGAGTTCTGGAGACTATTTAGAAGCAGTTTTTCTTCCATAAATCTAGAGCCCATTCCTAATCCTGTTCATGATATTTATAACCTCTGGGGTTTCTTGAATTTTTGCTTTACCATAATTGTTGAATGCAAATATATTTGCTTATTTTTTATATATACTTATGCTAAGTACTGTGGTATTTTTCTTCAGATTAAATTGTTCAAGTCCTTAAGACTGTATTTTCCTTGGACACTTCACAGAAACATCTATAGTTAAAGTCAGATGTCTTATTCTCTAAGGTTAGTGCTAGTACATGGCCTTGCTCCCTTGTTAAAACTGGCTACTTGTTACACTCAAAACGCAATTTACATTTCAGATTTTGTGTAAAACTTGAGAGCTCTGTCAGAAGTTTATGTATTTTAAAGTCTCTATATTCCCTGCTTGTGTATCTAAATAGGGAATAATATTTTGATGGCTTAATGTTTCCTACTAATGTTATATGCTGACCCACTCCCAGAGGATTTTACTTGCTATAGTGGGGCTTATCCATTTTAGTTTTTTATTTCTTACAGAGTTCATGATAGTTATTGTTTTTAAAGATCTTCCCCTATAATACAAATAATTTAGCTTGAGCAATTTAACAATTAGAGTAAAATAATTACAGATTATAGAGGCAGTATTAATCCTCTATTCTAATCCCTGTATTTTATCAGTTAGAGAATGAAAATGCAGAGCAATTATACTCTCTGCCCAGAGTCATCTAGAAAGATATGGCAGAGTTAGGACTAGAGTCTCCCCATTGATTTCTAGAATATTATGCCTTCAATAAACCCTATGGTTTCCATTTTCATCTTTATTCTTACATATCCCTTTATGCTTTTTGCAATGTGGACTCTGGGAAATCCACATACTAGAACAATCAAATCTTCCATCTGTCCTAAAAAGGCCTCCAGGGAGAGATGAATAGGCAGAGCACAGAGCATTTTTAGGGCAGTGAAAAATGCTCTGTATTATATTATAATGATGGATACATGTCATTATACTTTTGTCCAAACCCACAGACTGTATAACACCAAGAGCAAGCCCTAAGGTAATGGACTTTGGGTGATTATGATTTGTCAATGTAAGTTTATTTAATAAAAAATGTACCATCTGGTAGGTGATGCTGACAATGGGGAAGACTCTCCATGTGTCGGGGCAGGGCGTATATGGGAAATCTCTATACCTAACTCTCAATTTTATTGGAAACCCTGCTGGCACAGTGGTTAAGAATCTGCCTGCCAATGCAGGGGACACGGGTTCGAGCCCTGGTCCGGGAAGATCTCACATGCCGCGGAGCAACTAAGCCCATGAGCCACAACTACTGAGCCCAAGTGCTGCAACTACTGAAGCCCGCGCACCTAGAGCCCGTGCTGCGCAACAAGAGAAGGCACAGCAATGAGAAGCCCGCGCACCGCAGCAAAGAGCAGCCCCCGCTCACCACAACTAGAGAAAGCCCGCGCACAGCAACGAAGACCCAATGCAGCCAAAAATAAGTAAATAAATAAAATTTTTTTTAAATAAATAAATAAATAAAACTGGGTTCCACCATGGACCTCATGGACCTCAAGGCTAAGCGAGTGACAATGTACAAGACCACTTGATAGACTGGAGAGGAAATGAAGGGCTCCAGGCATAGAATCTGACGGTACTAGAAAACTTTCTGTAAAGTTGTGTTATGAGTGTCACAATTAAAGAGGCAAAGAAAATTTGGGTTTTTCAAAAGACAAAATTATCAAAGATAATAAGTGGTTGGGGAAACATATTACACAAAGAATGTGTGAAGAAATTGTATACGTTGAGCTTGAATATAGGAAAATAATCAGATATAGCTATTAAACAAAAGAGTGAATGGCTACTATGCGTCAGATTTGGGGCAAGTTAGGAAATCTTTACAAAAGAGGTAATATTTAAGCTGAATTTTCAAGTGTGGGTGAAACAAATAAATAGAGGGAAAGTGGTGTTTAATGGCTTTTCAGGAAAAGGGCACGTGTATAGGAATAGAGGCATACAGTGTATGGGCAGATCAAGGAACTGAACATATTCTGATATTGCAGAAATACAAGTATGAACAGGGCAATGTCAGCACATAAAACTCAGTAAACCACAAAATCAAGGTAGTTTAACTTCTAATATGAAGAAAGGAAACAATCAACAGGTTTTAAACAGTGGATTGGCATAATTTAATTAGATTTGCATTTGGAAAGATAACTCCCTTGGTCACGTGGCAATGACTGGCAGAGGGCAGATGAGAAGCATGGAAACCAGTGAAAAGGATGTTGTCATAGCCCACAAGAGAGCGATGGGGCCCAAACTAAATCAGACAGTGGACAGAGCAAATAAAAAAAAAGAGTAAAAGTAAACTAGATAGATCGAAAGGACTGAGGTAGAGAATAAGGCTGCAGAAAAGCTATAATTTTTCCAGCTTGGGCACTTGGGATAATAGTAATGCACTCACAGAAATAAATAATATAGACAAGGGCTTCCAAACAAGAAGGAGCAAGCACTCTCCTGCAAGTCAAACACACTGAAATACATGCATTTGGACAAACTATAACTTTTGTAAAAATACATAGGTTAGCTCTAAAAAGGGGGGGAGGGGAATATCCAATTGGGACAGAAATCGCTTGCCTTTTGGCTTCATGCAGGGGACGAATTCCAATTCCTCCCATTGGCTTTGGAATGCAGATTGGAAGCAGGACTCCTACTCTTGAACGTGGATAGATGGCTCCCTGTGAGAAACAGGAACCCAGACCTGCCCCATGTGTGAACCTACACCATGTGGAGGTTTCAACTTGCACTGAACATGGGGTGCAAAATTCTAAGCCAAAAATCTTATTAAATATAAAAAGGAAAGAAAGAAGTACTTGTTTGGAAATAGGAAAATCAATGGTCCAGTGAGAGGAGCCTGATAGGAACCATTGTGTGGGAATGCTGTAACTCACTGTTCACACAGGGTTCCTGTGGAAGGCAGCCTCTACTGAAGATAAGCTCACAGTCTAAAACTATGGATCAAACTAGAAACCCGCTGCCATAAGAGACAGAAGACATGACAAACGGAAACATTCACACTCAAAAGACTCAAAGAAAATGGAGCTATCAGAAGAGACTTTAAAATAACACTATAAAATGTCTGTTTAAAATTTTTAAAGAGATAAAAGAATGCATGAAAAACAATTAGGCCTATTAGAAAGTGAACCAAATATAAATTCTAAAAATGAGAAGTAGTCAGTGAAATAAAAAAATTCAACTGATGGCTTAAATGGTAGACAACACTACACTCAGCTAACTAGCAGATGGTTCCAAAGAATTCATCCAGAATAGAGCGGTATGAGATAAGGAGATGGTCCAAAAGAATGAACAACGAAGAGAGGTAGAAAGCTCTATTCCAGAAGAACGAAGGAAGAAAATGGGGAGGATGTAATTCCTAATGGTATATATTTTTTAAATATGAGAAAAAATATGACTTCTTGAATTTAGAAAAGCCCACTGAGTCCCTAGAAGATACCATATTTAAAGTGCATCAAAAATAAGTGAAATAAGACAAAGTGAACAAAATAAAATCTTAAAGGTCAATATTTGTCTTTAAAGTTAAAAAGTCTACAGTGGAATGACAGTAAAAAGTACTGAAGGCTTTTCATCAATAAGCTAGATGTCATAAAACAAAGAATATAGGAGGAGATGAAGGTGTGTAGATATAAATGATAAGTACGGTTATAAAATATGTTCAGTTTGAGGTGCCTATTCAAAAGCAAGATGAGGATATGTGATAGGATCTGGAAATACAACTCCAGAATTCAGGACAGCAGTTCTTCTTGGTGGAATAGATAGGTACCATATTAATGCACAAACATTTGCTGAGTGCCTGTTGTATACCAGACACCAGAGTAAACATCAGTAATTCATATATATATGTTAAGACAGGCTCATTGCCCTTACGGATCTACACTCTAGTGAGCAGATGCAACCCAGTGAGAAAAAATACTTCATCATTCAGTTACTTGAGGTTTAAAATTGACTTAATAGAGTGCAAAGAGCGCTGGTTATCTTCAGCTGATTACCTGCTCTGGACTGCAGATTCTTTCCTGGACGCTCTCTCGTTTAATACCCACAGAATCGAATCTCCATAAAGTATATGAAGTTATCTCGATTCGACAAAAGAGAGGCTGAGCCAGCCAGGTCAAACATATAATAAGTGATAGAGTTCAGATTCAAACTCAGTTCTACTAATCTATTGTTCTTAATTCTTTTCATGATGGTACTTATTTTTAATTATATAAGTAAATTATAAATGTATTCTTGTAAAAGTACTCTAAAGAATCTTTGATGAATACCAATCTCACACTCCTCCCCAGAAATAACCATTGTTATTGTTTGTGAAGATTGTTTTATACCATTCTAGACTACAGGTTGACAGATATATAGATGACTGATTGATAGACTGATAGACAAATTATTTGGCTTCTTTTCATTTTTTTCTTTTTAAATAATATTATAGTATGTGTATTATTATGCAACTTTCTTTTCTCACTCAACAATATGTCTTGGGTATTTCTGCACATTATTAAATCTACCTAGCTCACACTTTTTTGTGTGTGTGTCTCCAGGGGGTCTCGCTCCAGGTGTCTATGCTGACCACACAGTCAACCTCCGCCCCACCCCGGGCCCTCCTCCCTGGACCCACTTCCCAGGGACCTAGAGACCGCCCCCCCCAGGGCCCTCAGCCTTATCTCCAGGATCCACAGGGTTGACAGGGTCCAGCCGGTACCTGGTCATAAGGGACTTCTCCAGCATCTGTCTGCACAGATCTGTGCAGAGCTGGAAACTCCTGTGCCTAAAATAGCTCCAGGCCAGGAGCAGTGGCTCCATCTCCAGACCACAGCGGCCAAGGGTCACAAAGGACCAGGACCTGGCCAGGGAGGGCAGGGGCCGAGAAGCAGGTGGTGTCCAGCTCTCCAGCTCACACTTTTTTTTTTTTTTTTTTTGCAGTTACGCGGGCCTCTCACCGCTGTGGCCTCTCCTGTTGCGGAGCACAGGCTCTGGACGTAAGGCCCAACGGCCATGGCTCACGGGCCTAGCTGCTCCGAGGCATGTGGGATCTTCCTGGACCGGGGCACGTACCCGTGTCCCTGCATTGGCAGACGGACTCTCAACCACTGCGCCACCAAGGCAGCCCTACAGCTCACACTTTTTAACGCCACATGGCATTCCACAGGATGGATGTACCATAGTTTAACTATTTCTTTTTCTGGGTGTCAGTGTTGTTTCCAATTTTCTCTATGCAAACAATAATTTAACAATCATCATTTTACACACCTCTCTTGTGCAAATGCACAAGAGTTTCTCTAGGGCAAATGCATAAAAGCAGTAATTTTAGGTTTTAGAGTATGTTTAAGGTATTTCCTAACACACAAATTTCTACTTTATATGAATTACCTTTTGCTGGATCTGATAAGATCTTGTCTTTTGAAAATAATGTCAGGGACTTCCCTCGCAGTACAGTGGTTGGGACGTCGCCTTCCAGTGCAGGGTGGGGATTTGATCCCTGGTCGGGGAACTAGGGTCCCACATGCCTCGTGGCCAAAAGGCCAAGGCACAGAACAGAAGCAATATTGTAAAAAATTCAATAAAGACTTTAAGAATGGTTCACATCAAAAAAAAAAAAAAAGAATGTCAAAAATTATCTTTACTAATATAAATTTAAGTGGTCAATATTTCTTACAGAGGGCTGATAAATATGGCAAATTTCATAGGGCAATTTTAGATGTAATCCTCTAAATAATTTCAATATCATAAATTGTAATAAGATATAAATAGAGCTTAAGGATCATCTTAACACTGGGTTTTGATAAAATACTGTCAGGAGATTCTTGTATTTAATTCATTTTAACCCTGTGGTTATTATTCTATTTTGGATTCCTACAATCTAATATTTCCATTTTTCATTATTTTTGTTTATGCAAATGATCTCTATTATTAATGATGATTTCAGTAATCTTCCTCCCAAACGCTGACTATTTTCATAAGTAAAGGTTATTTGTAAATTATATCCAAAAATAAATTTCATATCAAGTTTAAAGTCTGTTTATTCAAAGAGTAAGAGCTATTTTTGAATCCTTAAAAGTCTTTTAACCTTTATTCTTTTTTATTCATCTTATTGTTTTCTGATTATATATCACTGATGTTTATAATGTTATCCATTTTCCAGTAGCATTTACTGAGTTAGAGAGCTTTTCATTTGCGATTGCTTTTAGATTTTGAAAAATTATAGACTATAAAAACAAAAAAGAAAGCTAGATTTCATGAATGGATTTTAGTTGCTGGTACAATCTCTTATTCAACTAAATAAAATAAACATCAATTTAATATGAGCATTATCTATAGTCTGTATAGATAATACAGACTCTACAGATTTATAGATAAGTAGGTCTCGGCTTCCTTACAAGTACAAGAGAAATGATATAAAAGGAGAGAAAACACTATTGATTACTACACCAGAGTGTACCCAATACCAATGCTAAGGCTTTCTCTTTCACAACACCATAGCCCCACAAGGAATCAAGGACTCCACCCTCTGTTTCAGGGAACCTTCCAAGTGTCCTGGTTTTTTAACAACAAGGAGTTAAGGACACATGGGACAGTTGGGGCCAAGTATAGACCAGAGTCACTGGGCATGAAACAGAATTTTCTGTTACATAATCAACAGGCCACAGGCAGTTTTCAAAGGAAAGTCTTCTAGAATAGCCTGGAGAATAGCTGACCAACTCTTTCACATAAGTAATGGATAATATGTGCACACAGGGATGGACAGGCATGGTTTTAGACGTTGGTTTAACATCCCCATGGCTCTCTCATAGTTAAGCTGACTCTCTCATCTCTTTCTAATCGATTCCCATGCCTCTCACCCTCAACCAGGTCTAACTTGCCCTTTTGTCTCCTGTCACTGCCTCTCCAGTTCCAAGCCCTATTACCCTCTCTCTATGCCTCCAGATCAGATGACTTTCATCTAATCTCCTCTGGGGTGGATGCTGAGTCCCATATTTTAGAGAGTCCAAAATACTACAGATATAAATATATATATATATATAAAAATTAAGAAAAAAATGAAAAATGACAAAATTATATATGACAAGGGAGATACAGTGATTTAACTCAGAGGATGTTTTTTAAACTCTAAGAGATTACTTTTTACAATTCTATGTAAATAAATATGGAAATCTAGATTCAGTGCATAATTTCTTAGAAAAATACATATTACCAAAACTGAATCCCTTAGAGACAGAACTAAACAATGTTTTTGTGTGTGTGTGATTTATCAAGCAAGGACCAGTTAAGGAAAGTACCACTTTATATTTTCTCCCATACTCCTCTCTCTCTCTCATTCACCAATTCCCACACTCCTGCTCTGGAATTAAACCTCTCAATAAAACATTAGCACTTAAGCCTTGCTTCATTCCAGGAAATCCAAGCAAAGGCACACAACCTGATAACCTGTTAAGGAGACTCTTTTAAAATGTAGGTTTTATTATTATTCAGGTATAGTGAGGCCAGCAGATCAGAAGATGATTGCCACTGAAAAGATGGTTTGTTTGTTATTCACAGTTCCCAAGAGGAGGGGACACCTCATGCTAGGCAGGGCCACACAGGAAGCACCATGGTCATCCAGGAGGCAGAAGGAACAGTAGGAAAATGTGTTCCTTCCTGTTTCTGCAGGAAGGAACAGGTGAGGCAGGGTAAGCAGGTTTAGTTTAGAAGATATAAAAGGAATGGGTGAGGCAGGGTAAGCAGGCTAGCTGGAATAATTGCAGCAGGCTCTGGGGTGTAGAGGTCGTCTTTAGTGGTCTGGTCCCTGATTCTGGAGTGATCTGGGCAGGAGAATAGTCTGGAGTATGAGTCTGATAAAGGAAGTGGTGGGGTGTGGGCTCTGAATTGGTTAGTTTGCATCTGAAAGGCATGCTTGCAGAGGAGTCTTACTATTTCTAGGAATTGGTTAGTCCTGGGAGGGGCACTTTCTCAGTCTCTCCAAGGTCAGAAAAAGATGTCAAAGCATTGGAAATACAGAAAATGAAAAGGTATGGTGAGTTCAGACACTCAGTAACATCCAAAACAGTGGATGAAGTTCAAATCTCAAAGTTCTGTGTAGAAAGTTTGTGAAGGATATATTTTCTGTAGAATATATAACTATGTAGTTATATAGTAGTTATAGTTAGGTAGACAATAAATAGAAACATGATAGATAGATGATAGATAGTGCAAACTGTCACTCACCATCTGGTCTACAAGGATTGACTCATTAGCCACTGCATTTGCTGACCTACGGAACACCCTGAAAGAAATTCAGGGTGAAGATCAGGAATGAGGCACTCTGTGCTCTGGGGAAATAGGCCGAATAGGCCCTCAGATAGTTAGAAATACTTCAGGAAAATTTTTTTAATGAAACTGGACTCTTGTATCTCCTCATATTAAGAAAAGTACTAAGATCATTAACTGAGATATCTGTTCCTTGTGATTAGCAGTAACCTTCTACCAACATATATGCTGGATTATATGTACCCCTTTTCTAAAATCACATATATACCAGCCTCTTCCCCTACCTCTTTGAAGCAGTTTCTCAGAGCTGTATGAGAGGCTTCTCCCAGGCTATAGTCCTCATAAGACACTGAATAAACTAAGCTCACAGCTCTTACATTGTGTATGTGTGTGTTTTCAAGTTTATAGTTTTGGCAACCACAAAAGGACTCAGAGCAGATTCAGAACCTCAGGAGGTTCCAAGTTGGTCCATTCAGAACAGAAATTCAGCCAGTGGTCATGCCATGAGGCACTGGGCTAGACCACAACGGGGAGAGTTCTGACATGATATACTTAGGATATTCAGGGTTCCAAGACCATGGACTGGGTTCAAAACAGGGACTTAGGCCCAGAGTGGGAAAGGGAGACAAATCAGCAAGTCCAGGCAGAAGCTCAATGTGCTGAAAAAGTGTGAGAGGAATTAAGGTGAAAGAATAAGCCTGATAGTCATGTGAGAAAACATGCTAAGGGCAATAGGACTAACTCTGGTTCCCAACTTGTACTGCTTTGGCAAAAATGTCTGCGGCTCTACGGGGCTGAGTCTGCACTTTGAAGTTCCCTAGCGAATAGATGAGACAGCCAGACCAAAGCAATCGACCGACAGGTGGATGGGTCCTTGTTTCTCCAAAATCGGCATAGGTGCCAGTAATCCAGATGCACTGGATGTGGGTGCCTTCTTACAATTATTAATGCTCATTTCCAACCAGGATCTGAACCATGACAGGTATTGATTCTTTTTAAGACTTTTTTTTTTTTTTGGATGTGGACCATTTTTAGTCTTTATTGAATTTGTTACAATATTGCTTCTGCTTTATGTTTTGGTTTTTTGGCCACAAGGCATGTGGGATCTTAGCTCCCTGACCAGGGATCGAACCCACACCCCCTTGCATTGGAAGGTGAAGTTTTAACCACTGGACCGCCAGGGAAGTCCCAACAGGTATTGATTCTTGATAAATATTTTTCTTGGCTAGATCCACATCTAAGAGCTTAGAATACTTAGATTATAAGTAACAGGTAACCTTAAGAAAATAAAGAATTTATTGGCAGAATACTCAATGCCTCACAGGAAGATGAGAATTTAGGAGAACAAGTTTGAATAGAGCGAAACCATGGTGGTGCCGAGTCAGGACAATAAGAATCACATAATTCCGTGAGGATAATACCACTCACATGAATGAATTTGAATAATCTCCCCCACTCTGTCAAAGTCGAGGAAGAGGGAACCAGAGTGGCCTACCTAAGTAAGGCAGGGCTGTGCACCTTGATTTGCCATGCAGTTCTACCAAGCTACACCAAATGAAAAAGCAAGACCTCCCCCAAAGGAATTTAGGGTGCTGCTGTCAAATGACGGGGAAATGGATGCTGGCAACTGAAAGGAGCGAATGCCCATTATAAACCTAAAGAGAGGGGCTTCCCTGGTGGCGCAGTGGTTGAGAGTACGCCTGCCATGCAGAGGACACAGGTTCGTACCCTGGTCCGGGAAGATCCTACATGCCGCGGAGATGCTAGGCCCGTGAGCCATGGCCGCTGAGCCTACGCGTCCGGAGCCTGTGCTCCGCAATGGGAGAGGCCACAACAGTGAGAGGCCCCCGTACCGCAAAAAAAAAAATTAATGAAGAATCCATGACAAGGCTGAGTATCCTTAAGAGGTTTTTAAATTTAAACAACTACAAAATCCAATGAATAAATCACTGTACATTGTCACATAAAAATTACTCCCCATTGAAGAGAATGCCCACCACAAAATTACTAGATATATTAAAATGTACTTATTTGTGTTACAGTTCTGCAAAAGTTTAACTGAGATATTTTCTAGAATTGTAGAGAGAACACAAATATAAATTTGTGAAGTCACATAATAAGATAAAGGCAATGATTCAATTAATTTATTGGCATATATGAACTTACTTTATTCAAACCCTACAATTGCCTTTGAAATTATTATCTTTCATAAAGATATATATAGACACCTTTTTTATTGAAGTATAGTTGACTTACAATGTTGTGTTGGTTTCTGGTGTACAGCAAAGTGATTCAGATATATATATATATATGAATATATCTTTATATATATATATACATACAAGTGTCTTTGTAAAAACTGACTTCCTGAGTTCAGGGGGCAGTCCTGATTCTAGTTAATCTATGTCCCTACTCAGAAATTAAAACAGATGAGGCTCTTTTGCTCCTTCTCCTCATTCAATTATCACCACCACAGAAAAGCAGAAATAGCAACAGAGCTGGGATTTGAGTAGGTGAGACAATATAAAAAAATACATTCTATTCATATCATAAATCATTGTGACACTACTAAGAAAAAAACATGAACAATTCTGACAAGTTGTCACCACTGACATCAATATTAATTTCTAAAATCCTTAGTGGACTAAAACTTTCAGCACCCTATAGTACTTTTTTCTTCTATTTTGCTATAAATAATGATTACATAGAATTTTTTGTGCATCACTCAGGACAAGGAGGGCAAAGGAGTACAGAGGGATTCATGTGCTGACCCTGGTCTTCAGGGGGCCCGGGTACTACACCAGGTGAATAACTGTAAGGTCCACGAGCCTGCAGAATCTCCAGGAAGCTTTTTATCAAATACTAGGGCTGTGGATTTCTTCCCAATAATTATTCTTATATCTGTAAATAAATGCATCTACCTCTCTGTGGAGGAGGAGAAAAGATGTATGAATTGGGAGGCTGAAGAGAACAGAGTGGAAGCTCAGAGTCTGGATGCATAGCTACCCAAAGCTTTATCACCATTTCCATCCCCAGGACATTTGGGATGAACTCTGAGACTATTTCAGCACCCAAGTGCTCAGTACTGAAAAAACTCCCCAAATCTCAGATTTATAATTTCGACCTCACTGGCAGTGGCAGAGGAAGGTATCAGCACAAAGAGCTGTTAATTCTTTAAAACCTTGATAGTTTTAGCAAATGAAACTATAGCCTTAAAAATTCAAACCCACTAAGAAAAAATTCAAAACAAACAAATTTAAGAGTTTTGTTAGTTTACCAAGTGAATCTTTGCTTTGTAAAGGATAAACCCATACACTATTTTCCTTCCAAAAGTGTTGGGGTTTTTTCCTTCTTTATAAAACACATTTTGTGTGCAGTATGGCAGATATGAGCACTCAAATCTAATTCTATTGTTGCAACGTTCAAAATCATTTGTTAAGTCCCAAATATATACAGGTTTGGAGAAAACACAGATAAATTAACCCAGTTATTTACATTAACCCAGTTATTTACATTAAGTTATTTACATTAAGTAATTACATAACTGTAATTACAGTTAATTACATTAAGTAATTTACATTAACCCAGTTATTTACTCATATTAAAATCAGTGTAGACAACCACGAATACAATGAATTGTAACATAATAAGATAAATGTTTTAAAACATGTTCAAAGTGCTATGAAAGCATGAATGCAAAAGTGATTAATTCTGCCTGAAAATTCAGAGACAATTTCCTGGAAGAGATGTCATTTTAAATGGACTTTTTAAGAATAAGTAAAACTATGCCAAGAAATAATGTGTGATAAAAGTATTCAAGACCCAGGAGACAGCAGAATATATGAATGTATTTATGGAATCAGCAAATAACTGGGATTAGCTTGACCAGGGGATGCTCAGAGGGAAGTATTGAAAGATGTCTGGACGTGGTGGACTCAACAGGTTTTGTGACCTGGAATGTCATGCCAAGGAGTCTGGAGGGTCAACAAAGGGTCATAAGGAAGGGAGTAATATAATTAGATGAGTGGTTTAAAGTTAAGGATGATAATCCCAGCTGCAGTGTGATGAATAAAGTGGAATCATCTGGATGATAGGGACTGTGGCCATTTGATGCAGGAAAAGTGGGGGGTACAAGCTACGGTCTGTGGAACAACTCTAAACAGCTGCCTATTTTTATATTACCTGCAAGCTAAGAATGGGATTTTACATTTTTAAATAGTTTCAGGTTTTTAATAGAATAATATCTAACACATAAAATGTAAAAATTATATAAAATTCAAATTTCTGTGTCCATAAATAAAGTTGTATTTGAGCACAGCCATGTATTCACATCCATGTTGTCTACAGCTGGCTGCACTCACAATACAGCAGCAGAGCTGAGCATTACAACAAAGACCACGTGGTCCACAAAACCGAAACTATTTATGACCTAGCTTTTTACCGAAAAAGTTTGCTAATGTCTGATCTAGGGTATAAACAAACTGGATAGCTAGGTCCAAAATGAGTTATATTCAGAAAGATTCTACCACCAGTAGTAAAGTATCAGCATCACCGAAAACTATTCATCGTTCTAGATATTAACCTAGTTCAAGTTCTGGTAACTGATAAAAATCCTGAATACAGAAAAATATCTCTACAAGAGAATATTGGGTAAGCTGGCAGTAAGCAGATAATCTAACTCTCCTTTTTCCTAACACCACAATACCAACTGAAATGATTTTTTAAAAACATTAAAATATTGGAAAACCCCATATTGCACTGAAGACCTGGGGAGGAAGCTAGCTCTATGCGACAAATTTCAAGGAATTTCTAACAGAATGTTTTTAAGACAAGACTAAAGAAGCCAGGGAGAGTCAAGCACACAGCTTCCATTCTGGAGAAAGTGATCTTATTTGGCAGGAAATAAGTAAAAGAGATATTTTGAGGAACAGTGATTAAAAGCACAAGACTCAATGTCAGCCAGTCCTGTCTATAACTCCATCTCTATAACTTCATTCACTAAATGTGTATTTAATGAGTATTGACTGCATACCAGGCAATTACATGATATTGCACAAGCTTAACATCGCTGAACCTGTTTCTTAAAAGGCACCTTATAGGTCTGCTCTGAAAATCAAATAACAGCCACCTCCAACATTCTACAACAAGGACAACTACAAACACTTCTATAGAGCTTCCTATGTGCTCAGCATTGTTCTAAGCACCTTATGTGTTCATTTATTTAAATCCTTATGACACCATTTTATAGATAAGGAAACAGTAGTAAACGAAGTTACGTAAATTACACGAGGTTTCACAGCTATGCAAGCAGAACCGTGATTGGAAATCAGATGGTCTGCGTACAGGGCCCATGTTCTCAACCACTGCGCTGCACTATTTCTTCAAATCAAATAAAATATGAAAAGCTGCACAATGTCTATGTTTTGATTGTTTAGTAAATGGTGGTTATTTCCATATTTTATGGAATTGCTTTAATCACTGATACAGAGGTGAAGGCTACCAAGTGGACAGAATGGAGGATAGATGGAAATCACTTTGCTTGAAAACCTTTATATCAAGGGCATTGAGAGAAGCTCACCAGGAAAATCAAGGGAAAGAAAAACCTATCACACAGAAAACAACATGGCGAGGAGGCACTTGTAACTAAGGTGGGGCTCTTCCCTGATGCGAAAAGCTGTGGTCCCACGAAGGATGGGAAGAAGAATTGAAAATCATTTTCAAAAGATTTTTCTTTGCCTAATGCTATTCATCAAGATAAATTTCTGATGGATGAATGATTTAAATGAAAACTATAAGACAATAAATAATGCATAATATAGATGCAACTATGTAATTTTGGGATGGGGAAAACTGTCTTTAATACCAAAACAAGCCCTTTAAAGAAAAATTATTAATATATTTGATCTGGTTGCAAAGCAGATGAAAAACTGAGAAAAACAATGGCAAGATAATTCCAGGTGGGCTTCCTCCCATCACAGGGCCTCTGTACATGCTATTCTCTCTTTGTGTAAATGCTCCCCTAATTCATCCTTCAGTGCCTGGTGTCATCACCAACTGTCATTTCCTCAGGCAGGCATTCATGGATTAGTGTGCTCGTTTCCTGGGGCTGACATAACAAGGTATTATAACTGGGGGGCTAAACAACAGGGCTGTGTTTCCTCACAGCTCTGGAGGCTACAAGTATGGGATGATGGTGCTGGCAGGGTTGGTTCCTTCTGAGGGCTATGAGGGAGGGATCTGTTCCAGGCCTCTCTCCAGCCTCTGGTGTTTTTCTGGCAATAGTTGACACTCCTTGGGCCCTGCTGCTCTACCCCAAATTTCCACCTTCATCTCTACACAGCTTTCTCCCTGGGTGCATGTCTGGCTCCAAATTTCCCCTCTTTATCAGGATACCAAGTTGTATTTGATTAGGGGCCTGATCTACTCCAGTATGTCCTCATTTTAAATAATTACATCCACAATGACCCTATTTCCAAGTAAGGTCAAGTTCTGAGGTACTGGGGGTTAGAACATCAACAAATGAATTTGGGAGAACACAGTTCAACCCAGAACACCTACCTAAATCCAAGACTCCATTTTATATTCATTCTTCAAATACCAGGAAAATATTCCTTTCCTTTGTCCCATGAATTAGAGATATACTTTTACAATTGTTTGTGTTATTATTTTATTAATATCAATATTCTCCACAAAACTGTAAGCACAATCAAAGCTGAAATTACCTCAATGACAAATGGAACATCATTCATTTGTCCACTCAACGGATAGTTTCTCTGTGCAATGAATGCCCTGGGCAAGGTGTCAAGTATACAGCAGCATGCAAGTCAGGATAATCCTTACCCTCATGGACCACAAGATTTAATAGAGAAGCAGATGATAAATAGATACGTAGATATATAGATAGATACACAGATACATAGGTACCTAAACTGATAATAGATAAGAGAGTGAGAGAGAGAGACACCATGGATGAGTACAGGGACAAGACATGCACTGCTGAACAATGCTAGCAAGTACATTTTACCTCCTGCCCAAGTTTTCCCTTTTACCCTGAAAAAGTTTCATTCCTGGCTCCTCCCACCCTCCTTCACTGCAGGTTTAGTCTCTAACAGTAAGCAATGGAAGCCAAGGTTATCAGTACATTGGAATCTCACTGTCTCTGTCTCTGTCTTGTCTCTGTCTTTCTCTGTCTCTTTCTCCCTCCCCGCAACCAACTGTGTAGTGAGATCCAGAACTAATTTACTGCTGCTAAATTCAGTCTCCAGTGCAGGGATTGATGCTGAAGCCTGGAGTCCCAGCCTCCCGCCTATACTCGGATGCACGTGTGGTAGCTTTGCTTAGTGTTTAAAAGCATGTACATAGGTATGCAGACAGCTCTGCTCTGTCTCTTTGCATAACTTAGAGCAAGTTGCTAAATCTATGTTTCCTCATCTTTAAAGGAGGAAAATAATAGTTCCCATTTATGATTATTGTAATTATTAAATATTAATTATGTAAAATGCTTAATGTATTTATATGGCCCATAATAAGGAATCATGAAACGTTAACTAATAATATTAGGGCCAATTCTCTTGGCTGCTTTTCCACCAGATTCCTAATTTTCTTCTTTTTCCTATTGAAATTTCCTGTTCACTGTGGTTAAGAACACAGACACCTCTACCTAAAAATCCTTGCCCCAAGGACTGTGGAAACCCAGCATGAACTGAACCAGGCTGAGAAGGAAGCCAGAGGTGGGTATTTGTTTGTCTCGAGAGACGGAAGTGCAAGGTACTTGTAGATATTGATCACAACTTGACATCTTAGCCATAAATATTCCCAGCGCCTCCCAAACTCAGAACAGGGTATACACAGGGAAGAGATCTCATAGCTCATTCCCTGGGATCAAAATTCACCAACTGTCAATACTTTTTTTTTTTTTTTAACGTTTTTATTGGAGTATAATTGCTTTACAGTGGTGTGTTGTTAGTTTCTGCTTTATAACAAAGAGAATCAGTTATACATACACATATATCCCCATATCTCTTCCCTCTTGCGTCTCCCTCCCTCCCACCCTTCTAGCTGGTCACAAAGCACCAAGCTGATCTCCCTGTGCTATGCGACTGCTTCCCACTAGCTATCTATTTTACATTTGGTAGTCTATATATGTCTATATATACACTACCACTCTCTCACTTTGTCCCAGCTTACCCTTCCCCCTCCCCGTGTCCACAAGTCCATTCTCTAGTAGGTCTGTGTCTTTATTCCCGTCTTGCCCCTAGGTTCTTCATGACCGTTTTTCTTAGATTCCATATATATGTGTTAGCATACGTTATTTGTTTTTCTCTTTCTGACTTACTTCACTCTGTATGACAGACTCTAGGTCCATCCACCTCATTACAAATAACTCAATTTCGTTTCTTTTTATGGCTGAGTAATATTGCATTGTATATATGTGCCACATCTTCTTTATACAATATACAATGGAGAAAAGACAGCCTCTTCAATAAGTGGTGCTGGGAAAACTGGACAGGTACATGTAAAAGAATGAAATTAGAACACTCCCTAACACCATACACAAAAATAAACTCAAAATGGATTAAAGACCTAAATGTAAGGCCAGACACTATCAAACCCTTAGAGGAAAACATAGGCAGAACACTCTATGACATAAATCACAGCAAGATCCTTTTTGACCCACCTCCTAGAGAAATGGAAATAAAAACAAAAATAAACAAATGGGACCTAATGAAACTTCAAAGCTTTTGCACAGCAAAGGAAACCATAAACAAGACCAAAAGACAACCCTCAGAATGGGAGAAAATATTTGCAAAGGAAGCAACTGACAAACGATTAATCTCCAAAATTTACAAGCAGCTCATGCAGCTCAATATCAATAAAACAAACAACTCAATCCAAAAATGGATAGAAGACCTAAACAGACATTTCTCCAAAGATATACAGATTGCCAACAAACACACGAAAGAATGCTCAACATCATTAATCATTAGAGAAATGAAATCAAAACTACAATGAGATATCATCTCACACCGGTCAGAATGGCCATCATCAAAAAATCTACAAACAATAAATGCTGTAGAGGGTGTGGAGAAAAGGGAACCCTCATATACTGTTGGTGGGAATGTAAATTGATACAGCCACTATGGAGAACAGTATGGAGGTTCCTTAAAAAACTAAAAATAGAACTACCATATGACCCAGCACTCCCACTACTGGGCATATACCCTGAGAAAACCATAATTCAAAAAGAGTCATGTACCACAATGTTCATTGCAGCTCTATTTACAATAGCCAGGACATGGAAGCAATCTAAGTGTCAATACTTTTTTTACTAACTCCACTCTTGATGGATTTTTCCACTCTGGACTTTGCCTGCTATTTAGAATGTCAGTGTTAACTTGCTTCTCTCACCTGAGTTGACCTCCCAGAATTTAGATTCTGGCTTCCTTCCTGTTCCCTCCTGCAACATTTGTCTTCTCTGACCTCGCCATTTTGACTGCCTACACCTATCAGACCGCTAGTTTTATTCTATCTGGAAAATCTCCTAACGCCCTTTCTGAAAGCTCCCAACACTCCAGAGCGCAGGAAATAAGACCTCACACTCAGAACATTCATCTTCCTTAAACACTACTCATTACTTTCAATAGTTCCATACTACTTTCTATCACATCATTAATTATCATCCACTGCATTCAGAGAATCTGTAGTTTACAGCCCTCTGCTATCTAATCATATTTCCTCCTCTCCATTCAGAAATGTTCAGAAATCTGTACACACACCATTCACAAAATAAATAGCTTTGTATCAGCCTTTCCTAATTTGAAAATTTCATGTTCTATGTACAAGATTATTCATGGCTTCATTGTAATTATAAAATATTGAGAAATTTCCCTCTTACCAAAAGGGACATATAGGGAGGGGACTGGTTAAAATGTATGATCTGAGTATTTAATGAAATACTAAACAGCTGTTTTAAAAAAATAAAAGTTATTTATGAACATGATCATAAAATATTCCAAAAGACATTGTAAAAAAGCAATGTGAAAAATGGTGTGTATAGTAAGTATGTAACATTTGTGTTACAAAAAGAAGGGATTATAATTACCTGTGTCCGCTTATATATGCATAAAATATCAGTAGAAGAATTAAAAAGAAAAACCAGTAACTTTATTTCACTTTGGATAAGACACCTGGATGGTCGGAGACACAAGTGAGTTGGAGATTTTTCATAGCATGCCTGCTTATACTTATCTTTCTTAATTTTGAAATTTATAATTATAGTACTTATTTAAAATTAGATTAACAAAAACTTTCATGATTCATTCTGAGAAACCAGTTTTGTCTGTGGCCTTTAATCACACCTTGTTTAAAAAAATAACATTTTGGGGCTTCCCTGGTGGCCCAGTGGTTGAGAGTCCGCCTGCCAATGCAGGGGACACGGGTTCGTGCCCCGGTCCGAGAAGACCCCACATGCCGCGGAGCGGCTGGGCCCGTGAGCCATGGCCGCTGAGCCTGCGCGTCCGGAGCCTGTGCTCCGCAACGGGAGAGGCCACAACAGTGAGAGGCCCGCGAACCGCAAAAAAAAAAAAAGTAACATTTTGTTTTAATGCTGTACCAGAGTTTAATTATTGTGAAGACACTGCAATCAATAATAAAGATCCAAATTAAAACTAAAATTTACCCATCTGTGGGGATCTCATGAATTGGCAAATATGTAGGCAATGCTAACTGTATCATAATTTAATCCTTACCTGCTTTTTTTTTACCACTTAACATCAATTTCAGAAACATTAAAATGTAAGATAATAATAATGTTATTATTGTAAGAAATAGAGAATTTTTAAGGCTTAGCCCAAGTCTCACCTCCAGGAGACTCTCACCTGTTTCACTGAGCTCCTTTTTCTCTTTTGGAGTTTTTTTGTATTTAAAATATTTACTACACAATTTAGAGTTGGCTACAATAATCACCATTTATCTAACACTTATCCCCCACCCTGTATGTTAGGTAGTATTGTCCTACTTTACAGATAAGAAAACTGAGGCCCAGAGTCCTTAAGTAATCAAAATAATTCAAAATCAGGTTTGTCTGACTCCAGAGACTGGATGCTTCCCACTCAGGCATATTTTGTTTTGTATAATTTCTAATTATTTCATTTGCTAATTCTGTAACAAATTAGAAGTAAGATTTCTGCAGATGGGAAAATTTCTGCAGATTGGCAGTGCTCGGTTTTGTCCTTCACAGACCAAACTCTGGGAACTTAATTATTCTTCCTAAAATGCTTTTACATGATGAGGGTATATTTTGTTGAAAATTGTGATGTTTGGAAAAAGAGCCATTTAATATACATGAATAATTAAAATGTACAAATATCTTTCCAGGCTTCAAATATGCAATTTTGAGTGATATTAATGTAGTAATCTTTCGGTGTCACAATATTTTAAAATGGCAATATTTACAAGAATTTATAACATGTATAACTACTACATAGTTAATAGTTAATAATATTCATAGTTAATAATATTCTCTTGGGCTTATAGGTTTAACATTTACCAAAGCACCTACTCATGGTCACCTAGATTATTTAAGGTGCAAATTTGTGTGATGATTGTTTTTCCCAAGTTCCAAAGTTTAAGCTCTGTTTCTTTAACATGCAAACTTCCCCTAAGCATTTTGCATTTTACAGACCAAACAAACCAGTTCGGAGAAGATGCTGGCTACCCTCTGGGGAGCACCTGAAAGCAGTGGTGTGTGGTACAGCGCTGCTTACTTTTGATGAATTCCTCCATGAAGAACATGTTTTCTCCGCCTTGCCTGGGGTTGATACCACCAGGGAGCAATTCCACTGTCACTGATGAATGCTAGCTAGGTCAGACCTTGTCAGTGCAAATGAAAGTCTTGTGATTAGTATTCTGTACCTTCTTACTAATGAACCTTCTAATCATGAAACCTGTCTGTACTTATCATAATCTTCTAACTGCTAAGTGCCCTTGAAAGGTTAGATACGTGGAAAATAGTACCATTGGTTTGGTTTGGTTTTTTTTTTTTTCTTGTAATATGCCTTTCAAAGTTAGTTTGGTGCTTGCTTTTAGGACTCATAATTAGAATTGGTCGACATTATGACAGTGACAACCTTGGTTATACAATTCCAATATGCAAATGAAAGTTACAAACACACAACAATTATGTATAATCAAAATGAGAAAATTTTTTGGAAACATTCACGTTTTGAGGGGAACATTTTGAGAGTAGAAAAAATATTTAAGAGTATCCGTACCGGACTTTGCTAGAAAAACATTTAATCGGAAAAATTATAAGTGAAAAACGTTTTGCACTAAAAAGAATTTATTTTTTAAAAGGGTGACCTTGAGGTCAATGTTTAAGGAAAAGTTAATATAACCTGAGTAGCTTCTGGCCTAAACTCAAAAATGTATACATTCTTAACTGCTCAAGGATGTATTTGTGACGGCTTCAGATCAATTGCATATCTCATTTAATCGAGGATGTCATCAACTATAAGATGCATCATTTTTTATATTACTAAGAAGGAAAAAATGCTGCCAATTAAACTATGACAAGGTATTGATTGCAAGTCACATCAGAGATGTTAAAATATAGGGAAAGATACTTCTTAGAATTGATGAAATAAGTATTGTAAAATAATAAGTATGTAAAAAATATGGATACTAGGGGTAGGAGTGCAGGAAACCTTCTGTAGAAGTATCACCTTTCCTAACCAACATTTCAACCAAATCTGTATTCACCAGGGCCTAAACCTAAATAGAGTCTATCTGAATTTACACATCCTTTATTCTTTTAATTTTGATTGAGGAGGTACTCTACTCAGCTCTGCTAATAAAGTTCTAGTAATTCATTCTGTCATGTGATCCAGGGGTCAGAAAATTTTTATAAAGGATCAGATAGTAAATATTTTAGTGTTTTGAACCATACAGTCTCTGATGCAACTACTCATCCTCAGCCATTGTAGCACAAAAGCAGCCATGGACAATTAAAACTTTACTTATAGACACTGAATTTTGAATTTCATATAGTTCTCATGTGTCATGAAATTTTATTCTTCTTTTGCTCTTTTTTCAAGCACTTAACCATCTAAAAATATTCTTGGGACCTCTTCCAGGAAAATGCAATATACATATTTTTTTCCTATTCCTTCTGCTAATTTCAACTAAAAACCCTATACATTATACATGTAAAGCAAACATGAGAGACTCTAAAAGATAGAGCAAAGCAGACTGGCTAGTGGACTCGAGGCTCAAGAAATGATATGATGATAAGCTCTTTTTTGGGGTTTTTTGGCCTTGTGTATCCCACACTTGGATCTGAAGAAGCTAGAAATTCAAAAATGCCAACAGATGTAAACAAATAAATGTCGAGCAAAAGCCTGCACTCTTTAGCCAAAGGACCAGAAAATAGGTAACCTAGCAAGACAGACATGTCACTACTGATCAGATGGACAATAAAAGGAAGTACTATGAACAACTCTGTGCCCACCAATCTGGTAACTTAGATAAAATGGACCATTTTCTTTAGAGACAGAAAATACAAAATCCATACAAGAAATAATAAATAATCTGAAGAGGTCTATATCTATTGAAGAAATTGAGTCAATAATCTTCAAATAATAATCTTCAAAAAATAAAAGCACTATGCCCAGACTGTTTTACTGGTAAATTCTACCAAACATTCAATGAAGAAATGAGACCAACTCTCTACAGTCTCTGCCAGAAAGTAGAAGAGAGACTACTTCCTAATTCATTCTACGAGGCCAACATTACACTAATGCCTAAAACAGGTAAAGACATTAGAAGAAAGGAAAACTTCAGGTCTGTATATCTCATGAACATAGATGCAAAAAAACCTCAGTAAAATACTAGTGAATTGAATCCAAAAAATATATGAAAAGAATTATACACTATGACCAAAAGGGATTGATTCCTCATAGGCAAGACTGGTTCAACATTTGAAAATCAATGTAATCAACCACATTAAAAGCCTTAAAGAAAAAAAATCATATGAGCATATAATTAGAAGCAGAAAAAGCCTTTGACAAAATTTAACTCCCATGCATGACAGAAACGCTTAGAAAAATAGGAATGGAGGGAAACTTCTTCGACTTGATAAAGAGCTTCTACCAAAAACTCCACAGCTAAATAGTGAAGGATGGAATGCTTTCACCCTAAGATCAGGAACAAGTCGAGGATGTGCATTCTTAGCTTCTCTTATTCAACATAGTGCTGAAAGTTCTAGCCAGTGCAATAAGGCAAAAAAAGAAAATAAAAGCCATACAGATCATACTTACACAGTGTGTACGGGGCTACTTCTCAAGTTCGCTCCATAATACATAAGGCTATAATCACACAGCCTTACTTCTGTCCATAATGTGTTTGTACTAGAGCTCATAAGAGCACAACTATGTGATAAGGTTGAGAATTCCAACCTGAACCAAAGCTAGAACCAGGGGATAGGCCCCAAGAGCACGGCTTCAGGATAAGCCTAACACAAAATAGGAAAGAACAGCCCCAAGATTCACGCATGGCTTCAATCAAGTCACCAGAAGGGTAGATGAGAAAAGGATTTAATTCAGAAACTCTAGTCATTAATAAATGTCCATTTTTCTTGGAAAGACCTTTGGATCACACAGTGTTTGAGAAGAAAGATGGCCCAGTAACCTGGTTCCTACAACCCTTCTCCTTGTGAGTTATTTGTCTATACTCTGGCTCTATAACAAACTACTCTAGAATTTAGGTACTTAGAAATCTGATCGTTTATTTAATTGTGAGTCTGTGGTCTGAACCACCCAGCTGTCTCTTCTGGCTTGCTCATGCCTCCAGCACACTCGGCTGGTGGTTTGGCTGGTGTGTAGGTGACTAAGATGGTCTCACTCACATGACGGATATTTGGCAGCATGGGTACCTGGGCCACATGTCTGTCATCACAGCAGTTTAACACAGGCTGTACCACATGGTGCTCACAGGATTCCAGGAGCAGCAGGGGAGCCAGCCACAGAGCACTGCATATGTCAAACCTCTGAAGTCCTGCCTTTGCTTGATGATCAGGTCTAATTATCCCCATCAGGATGCTGACGACTCTCCCTGCCTGCTTGCCCGTTAGCATGAGGAACCCAAAGTGCCCAGCTAGCAACTGTAGCTTAGAGTTAGTGGGACCCAAATGAAATTATTTCCCCTATGAAATCAGGTCCTCAAAACACACTTCAGTGTCTCAGAGTTGCAGGGACAGAAAGTACAAGCTCCCCAACTGGGCCCCCAAAAGGAGGACAGGTTGGGCCACTCCTGCTTCCACCCTTGGTTCCCACATATTTGCCCACAGGACACAGAGCCACACATTGTCACTGATTTGGAACATACATTATGTCCTGGAGGATGATGTGAGCTGACTTCTTAATTGTGCTTTTGACAGACTTTTCCATCATTCTGTCAGGCCAGCAGCTGTTCAGTGACATGGGATATAACTGACACAACCTGTGGATTCCAAGGGCACATGCCCACTCCTGCCTCACAGAAGGGTCCAATGCAGCTATGTTGCCACCAACTGGCAGGTGAGTTTCCTCGTAGAATGTTTCAGTGCTGGCCTCCATTGCCGCCAGTTCAGGCTTCCAGGAGCTGCAGAACTAGACAGATAAGCCTTGGTGAATGGGAGCCCAAGTTGTTGGGACCACGAATAGCTTTCATCCCTGTCCCCGTGGTTTCTCTATTCTTGCAACCATTTTACCAGCACAGGAGTGGCTGATGACAGAGGCTGGCTGATGACAACTGGGTGAGTCACTTTGTCTGTTTAGTGCTTCTTCAATAGTGGATACTTTCAGATGGTCATTTACAAGTATATGGTCATCCACTGCTGTGTGACAAAATCCTCTGACATTTGGCAGTTTGAAACAACAAACATTTATCTGCATCGACTTCCACTCAGGAATCCAGAAGCAGCTGGTTCTGGTTCAGGGTCCCTCAGGAGGTTGCAGTCAAGCTGCTGCCTAGGGTTGCAGTCTGGGGACTAAAGGGTCCATTTCCAAGGCCACTCACATGGCTGTTGGCAGAAAGCCTCTGTTGCTCATCCCATGGGGCTCTCCTGTGTCCCCTGGGTTCCTCATGATATGGCAGCTGGCTTCCTCCAGAGGAAGTGATATGAGAGAAGGAGCAGGAAGCTACAGTGCCCTTTGTAAACTAGTGTAAACTTTGTAAACTAGTGTAAACTTTGTAAACTTTCTTCATTAGAAGAAAGTCTAGCCCAAAGTTGAGGGGAGGGAAACTACGCTCCACCTCTTGAAGAGAGGAGTATCAAAGAATGTGGGGACACTTAAAACCACTACCACAAGTGGTACAAAGATCTTCAGACTGTGTGCCCACTCCCATAGGTCATCCACATGTCTCTACCCTACCCTACTTCTTTGTGAAGGTCATTCAGGTTCTCTGAGAAGCAGACACAGAGATGGAGTTAGGAGAAGAAATTAATCTGTTGGAGGAGGGGAGGTAACACCCATGAAAGACAAAAGGAGGAAACAATTTGGCAGGGGATCAATCAAATCATGATGCAGGATGGACAAGTTGTTTGCCAGCTCAGTGGGGAGTTCTGGAGCAAAGAACTCATTAGAAGAGTCCATAAGAGGGATCTCACACTGGGCAGAAACGGCTAGGCCCATGTACTGCCATCTTATTCACTGGCTTCCCTGAGAAGACCATGACCTTGGCTCAAACATTAGGTAGATATCGAATAAGAAAACAGCTACAGATTGTTAGCCAACCATACCCTAGTTGCATCAGGAGAAATATGTTTGGCTCCGACTAGGTGGCCCTTGATACACCCTTGACCAATCTTGATGGCTAATGGGCAAGTGTAACAGCTATGCCCTAGAAAGGCCTGGAGAGCCAAGGGCTCAGACCCATCACATATTGGGGTCTAGGTCAAACCACCATTAATCCACCTAGAACAGCTGAGGGTGAGCGTCATCTAGAATTCTTAGTAGAGAAGAAAGATTCAGAAGACCAGTTATACCCCTTTGATTAGCTGCAATGGAGGGTGCTGTGGTTAGTGCCACTTATGTTCTCCTTAAAGATTCTCCCAGGAAAAGAGGCCCTCTAGAATCCTGAAGGAACGGCTCCTGGAATGAATATGAAGAAGTGGATCCAGGTCCCATGAAGGGTGGAACGTAGATGCCATGGGGCTTTTGAAGTATCTGTGCCCTCTGTCCCCACTTACATCTAATCCACAGTGTAACATTTCCATTTCAAACTGGGTTGCTGCTGGGGCCCTGACGTTATGACTTGGTGTGTTTGATGGAATCTTTCTCATGCTGAGCAGCCCTGGCAGCAGGGCCATCTCATGATTCATAGCCAGGCATTCCATCTCTACCAGGGCCCAGTAGCCCATCTGGATTTGTTTTCCAAAAGCTAGATAGTTCTCCACTGCAGATGGCATGGCCTTGCTTCACAACTCCAAAGACTTGCAATGAGATTCTGGAATTTGACCATAGATTCCACACTGCATCTTATCTCACAGATACATCTAAAATAATACGGTCTGTTGAGTTGTATTGTCCAAGCAGAGGTTGCATCATCTGCTGGTCTTGCATCAGAACCCCTTTCTGCCCCAGGCCTCACTCAAAACTGTCAGCCTTTCATATCACTTAATATTTGGGCTGGAGCAGTATTTCCAAGTGTGGAATAGTCTGTCTCCAGAGCCCAAGGAGGCCTCCCAAGCCTTTTGCTTCATTCTTCATGATGGAAGTTACAAGATGCAAGAATTTCTCCTTCACTGTGAAGAGGATAGCCTAACATGCTTCAGACGACTGGACCTCTAAAATATTACTGATGTAGCAGGTCCCTGAAATCTCATAGCATTAATCTCCTTCCCTCTCAAGTAAATGTATCTTATCAATGCATCCTTGATACTTATCATTTCTTGCTCATCCAGTATGATTAGCATTCTTTTTTAAATTGGCTCTAGAAAAGGTATTCTTTTAATAAATTTATTTATTTATTTATTTTTGTCTGTGTTGGGTCTTCGTTTCTGTGTGAGGGCTTTCTCCAGTTGCGGAGAGCGGGGGCCATTCTTCATCGCCATGCGCAGGCCTCTTACTGTCGTGGCCTCTCTTGTTGCAGACCACAGGCTCCAGACGCGCAGGCTCAGTAGTTGTGGCTCACGGGCCTAGTTGCTCCACGGCATGTGGGATCTTCCCAGACCAGGGCTCGAACCCGTGTCCTTTGCATTAGCAGGCGGATTCTCAACCACTGCGCCACCAGGGAAGCCCGAAAAGGTATTCTTTTATGTCATGGCAACTGCAATTGGGGCTAGTACTTGACAGAATTTATGGTATCTACTGTAATTTTCCAAGGACCATCGCCTTTTGTAGAAAACAAACTGGTGGATCAAATAGAAATACAGGGGGGACCACCATCTCTGCATCCTTTAAGAGTGGTAGTAATTTCTGCCATTCCTCCTTGACATTGAATAGTGTTTTGTATTCACTGTCTTGGCCACAATGGCAAGTAATTTCAAAAACTTGCACTTGACCTTCCTCACCCACCCACCCTCAGGCCAAAGAATCAAAGTGAGGGTTGTGTCAACTATCAAGTATGTCCTCTTCAATTATACTTTCAAGGAAGGGAAATAAACAATGGGTATACTTGTGGAACCAGTGGACCCCCTGTGAACTGGATCTGGGCCAGGATTCTATTACTTGGCCTCGTATGACTTCAGTCTAATAGGAGGGCTGTGATGAGATTTGGGGTTTCTGAGTAACAAAGTCAACTCAGATTCTGACTTTAAGCAGTCCTTAAAGTGTCTGGGTATTCACCTTTGTCCTGTTACCCAAAGAATTGGTCACAGGTTCTATTGTGGTAGCATTAGATAAATTATTGCCATATACACTTTTCAAGAGTGCTTGCCATTGGATACCTGACCTCTTCTTCACTCAGTGGGTTTGAAAAGTGATTCAAATCCTAAAATTGGAAAAGGAATCATGAGTTTTTTTGAAGCAACTGGCTACAGCCTCCTGGTCATCCATCCTTGATCTCTTCTCACTGTGTAGACTGAGTAGTGTCTGTGTGGGCTGCCCATCTGTCTTGCCTCTTTGGGGCACTATGTTCTGGGAGCCACAGCCTCTCCATTAGTCAGCTCTGCTGAATGCCACTCAGACCTTTCTCCTCTTTACCATAAGTGCACCCACCTGACTCCTAACTGTGAAGCATGGCCATTTGGTCTCCACTGTTTTAGGGGGTCATCCCCATTAGTTAGTCCAGTTCTTTAAAAGTGAAGTCTTTCCCTATAGCTGTTGTAACACATTACCAAAAGCAGTGGCTTAAAACTACACAGATTTATTCTCTTGCAGATCTTGCAAAATCCTTTGTAATTTTTTGTAACAGACTAAAACAAAACTGAAGGCTATTTTATGAGTTTATAAATGTATGATTTTAAAATGATAAGCTAGGAATTGTAATCTAATTATTCAGTACTTTCAATAACATCTGAAACTTTTTATAAAAATATTTTATAAAGAAGCTATAGTATCTCCTGCCTTTGCCTTGGTATGGGAACAATTTCTAAGTTGTTGATGACATGTAGATTTTATAGTACCTCCTCTCTATAATGGAAAACAAAATCTAATTAATAGTAGCTAACATTTATATAACACTTAATAGTTTGCAAAACACTGCCACATATATCTTCTCATTTGATCCTCAAGACAATTTTATAGGCAATATTATTGTATCATTAGCTAATTTTACTAGTCAAAATCTTTATCCTCCCAGAGGTTAAGTAACACTCCAAGTTTTCTTGATTAATCAATTACAGAACCAAGATCTGACCTACATCTTCTGACACTAGAGTACATGCTCTGTATATTTTACTGCTACCTTTTGCTTGCGTAAATTATCTTGGTCAAGTTTTTTGATCAATATGGACTTTATCTTTCTCTGCAAAATACAGGCAGTATTTAATAGATTATAAAGGATATTTTCAGCCCTATATATCATTTTCTTTTGCATACTCTTGGCAGACATGAAAGTGGATAATTTATTTTATTTTTTTACCTACAGGACCAACCATAAGGGAACTAGATATAATCAACCCCTTATCAGACAGAGTTAATTTGCCACATGGTGATTCTTTCCCAAGACTTAATCTAAACCTGATTACAATGTCTATCCTAATACCTATATCTGGTGAGGCCATAGAAAAATAGAAATAAAAAGAAAAATTTGGATAACTATCATGAATGTTTCCTTTGGAAATTAACTTGGTGAAAAATGAATTAAAAATCTTAAATTATTCAATATTAAATTATTCTAACACGAATTCAGAATGCACCCCTATGTTCATAGCAGCACTATTCACAATTGCCAAGATATGGAAGTAACCTGTGTCCATCAACAGATGAATGGATAAAGAAGATGTGATATATGTATATACACAATGGAATACTACTCAGCCACAAAAAAGAATGAAATTTTGCCATTTGCAGCAACATGGATGGACCTAGAGATGATCATACTAAGTGAAGTAAGTCAGAAAGAGAAAGACAAATATCATATGATATCACTTATATGCGGAATCTAAAAATTACAACAAACTAGTAAATGTAACAAAAGAGTAGCAGACTCACAGATATAGAGAACAAACTAGTGGTTACCAGTGGGAAGAGGGAAGGGGGAAGGGGCAAGATAGGGGTAGGAGATTAAAAAAAATTACTAAATATTCAACTATTAAGTATTCAGACAGTGGTTTGTACAAATTTACATTTCAATCCCAAGAAAGAGGGTCTGAGAAGCATAGAACAAGAAACTATATTCAGGACTTCCCTCACAGTCCAGTGGTTAAGACTCCGTGCTCCCAATGCAGGGGGCATGGGTTCGATCCCTGGTTGAGGAACTACGATCCCGCATGACCCACGGCACAAAAAAAAAAAAAAAAAAAAGAAAGAAGCTATATTCAGTATAGCTTTCTAAATAGTTCTCTAATTATATCTTTCATTCAGCTAATTTAATACAATAATTATAACAATTCTCTGAATGGAGGACTACTGTGTAATATTGTACTATTGCAAGGTCAAAAAGCATGAGTTCAAGTCCTGATTTCTCCATTTTAGCTGAGTGACCTTGAGCAAATTGTTTAATGTTGTTATGGTTCAGTTCCCTGAGCTGTAAAACAGTACCTCTGTTAGAATGGAGAGAACTGAATGACTTAAATGGCTTAATACATACAAATCATTAAGTACTGCGCCAAGTACACCATGAGTGCTGCATAAGTGAAAGACAGTACTATTAATAACCATGTTATGTTGCTACTGTTACTATTACATCTGGCAAAAACCTTCAAACCTCTATGATATTCTACCTCTCATACACCTTTGGTCATCTTCTAATCTAAGACATTTCATGAATTTTTTTTTCTCAAATATTGATTAAACTTCAAGGAAAGGGCTTTAAAGCAAACTTCTTTATTCTTTTCCTTAGACGTAGGTGGCAAGTTTAAAGAGAGGTCAGCATAATCTAGGTTTATGTCTGAGCAAAGAGGAAATGCTGGGAATCCAGGAAGTTTGTCAATTTTTTTATACAAAATGTGTCATGCATATTCTTTACTGCCAAATCATGTTACTAATCTCATAAAAATACTTTATAACTTATTTGACCTCAAGAAGAATACACCATAGTACTCCTCCTGGTTACAAAAAGGGAAATAACACCTGGCATGAATTAAAATATTTTAAATCATTGACAACAGTAAAAGCAAGCTGCAAATTTTTACCCTGAGTAGAACAAGTTTTGCAATTAATTTTAAACTATGGATAGAAATGATCTTTAAAGAAATGATGTTGTAGAATTAAGCAAACACATATCACTAGACCAATAACATATTCAAAATTAATATAGAAAGGATATTTGGTGGCCTCATGGTAGGGTCACATCTGTTGAGAAAGGCTGTAGTCTGGTGTTGACTGAGGATCAAAAGATAGACAACATGGGTTTTTAAACCTTAGAAAACTCCTTAACTGTTAATATGATTAAAGAGCTGCCTATATCAGAAAAACTCAAAATAGAGGCTTACAGGAGACAGATGTTCCTTCCCTCTCGTGTTCTGTCATCCTGGCTGCTTGAGCCCCAGCTGCTCTTCATGCCGGCACTGTGGGCAGTGGGAGAGGGTAAGTTGGAGTAATGTCACAGGCCACAGACCTTATTTCTTAAGGAGACTTCCTGGAAGTCCCGCCCAACACTTACACTTAACATTTCACTGCCCACTTGGTTATGTAACTGTGCATCTCTGAGACGGCATGAGATGGGACAATGCAGTCTTTTCCTCTGAGTGGCAGTCTTGGTGTTCTGCTATGGGTAGGGAAGGAGAGGAGAGCTGCTGGGGCAGACGATTTAAAAAAAGAGTCTGAGCCACCATTCATCTAAGTCATAATTAAAGCAGTTCTATCAGTTCCAGGCAAGCAAAAGCCACAATATTTGATGGAGATCTTTGAGACATTAACCACAATGCAAAGTGCCTGTCTTCAGGTGTCTAAAATAAAAATCAACACATTACTGTTTGGGTAGCAGGGGTTGGCACCAACACGTCTAACATAGCTATTAAACAGTGATTAAGTCTGGGCCATGAAGTCAGGTCATCCAGGTTGAGCGGCAGTTCATACCAACTGTATGCACTTGGGTAAGTCACGTGACACCTGAGATTCCTCATCTGTGAAGTGAGGAAAATGTTACTTATTTGTTGAGGTTGTTGTGAGAATTAAATAAGTTAAAAATGTAAAGTTAATCAGTACAGAACTCTGCTGAGACCCAGTTGGTTGGTGTTCAATAAATATTGGCTGTTATTAAAATTTATATTTTATTAGTGTTATACTGAAGGCACACATTATCTAAAAGCCTTCATACTACATAAAGATATATAATGAAAACAAAAAATTCAATTAAATGTATATATTAGTTTTATGCTTAATAAATTTATGTTTAATTTTAGACCACACATTATTACTGTGTGTAGAGTCTAATAATCTATATTTCACAGAGAATTTTAATTAAATACATAGACTGCTAAAGAAAACAACTGCAAAAACTTCATAATAACTAGGACTGTATTTCTCTTTATTATGAATTTTTAGCATACATTTTTGCAGTATTAATAACCAAGAAAGTCATACATAGTATCCAAAAGAGAGAATAAAAGAATACACTTGGCTTAAAAATCATTTGATCCTAATTAAATCACAAGTATATTGTAGAATAAAGCCCAGATTCCTATTAGTGAAATTCTATCTATTTAAAGTTTTATAAAATCTACTCAGCATTCTACATTAGTGTCTTGGAAATAATCAGCTCTTTGATATTATTTATAAAGTATATTCATTAAAGGAACTGTAGAAATCTTGATACACTGATGAATTGCACCCTCCAGTGGGAAAAAAATTTATCCATAAAAACTTAGTATGCTTCTGCAATGCAGGTTTAATGCATTAAAATGTGCTTTCACCTAAAAATTTTAATGTAATTATGTTTTATAACCTGCACTAATGTATATCTACCACTATTCATTTCCTCTGGGTCTCCAGAGAGTTGCTCTGAGTTTCAGAATCTACTGTGTAAACAGGCCATTAAATGCTGGGAAAGTAAAAGAGCTTTAAATGAAAAAATTAAAAAGAAAAAGTAAAAGATAAAATTGGACATGCACAGGCATAAATTGAATATTTTCTAAAAGAATATCCTTTACTCTGTATTTCATGTAGAAATAGTTTAGATATATTATACCACATCATCAGGCAAGTGTTTCATTCTTCTTCAAAATGTATATGATTTTTTCAATTGGAAAAATATGAATTACTGCCTGTCAAATTATTATTTTTCAGAAAGAACTGAAAGGCTAAGCACGTCTCTATGTTTTTCACTATAGTCTGAGAAGCATACAAGCTGCCAGCAACAGGATGTAAGAGGTATGTTTTGAACACAGATCAGTTTGACTCCAAAACTGAACTCATTCCACAATATTCTATGCTAATCCTATGGTTACTGAACCCTTGCTCAATCTTCTTCTGCTTCTCATGAATCAACAGCACACTATCAAAATCAGGAGCAGGTACCACCTAAAACTGGGGTTCTTTTCTTAGCTGTCATCTCTCCTTGAAATTCCTCCCTTCTTTGCTTTCCTCTCTCTGCTCAATCTGACCTCAAAAATCCCCTCTATTTTCCCAATTCTTCTCTAGCCTTGCCTTACACACCATACACACCAGGCAAAATGAAAGCCTTATAATCCAACTTGAGTGTCTTCTATCCTAGCACGCTCATAAGAGGATTTCCAAACCTCTTCCTTGCAGATGGTCATACTAAGAAATACAATTTTCTCTCCATGCTGCCACTTTACCAAACAAACATCTGCTGTACTTGACAAATCAACTTAAAGCTTTCTCACAAAAGAAAGCAAACACAATTTTTATCTTTGTTACCTGAAGCTCTGACAGCCCAGGGTCAAATTCTGACACCCTCTGTTTCCCCTCTGCTCCTTTGGTCTTGTCTCTTATCAGAAACCCTTCTGGAACCAGCCTAGGCATTGAGCTGTCAAGTTAAGATTTGTTCTCACCCTTCTTGAATACCTTCCTCAACCTAATTCAATGTTTTAATGTTGCTGGTTTTAGGTTTAATTTCTACTTCTTCAAAGTTCTTTATTTACTCCACTTTTTTTTTTTTTTTGCGGTACGTGGGCCTCTCACTGTTGTAGTCTCTCCCGTTGCGGAGCACAGGCTCCGCTCCGGACGCGCAGGCTCAGCGGCCACGGCTCACGGGCCTAGCCACTCCGCGGCACATGGGATCTTCCCGGACCGCGGCACAAACCCGTGTCCCCTGAATCGGCAGGCGGACTCTCAACCACTGCGCCACCAGGGAAGCCCCTGACATCTTTTCTTTATGGTACTTTAAAAAAATATATTTTTTTCCTCATTATAAAAATACATGTTTATAATAGAAAAGTTGAAATTTTTTTTAAAAAATTGAAGAAAAGAAAATCTTATGTCACCCCACAACCTAGAGAGACTTCCTATTAATATTTTGGTGCAACGTTTTCCAATCTTTACTCAGTATAACTTTTTTATACATGTGACCATACCATATGAACAAAAAGTACTCTTTTACACATAAAAATTATTATGTAAGCATCTTCTATGCTATTACAGTTACAAAAATGAATATATCATTTTTATTGAGTGATCAGCTCAGTAAGCATCTTCTATGCTATTACAGTTACAAAAATGAATATATCATTTTTATTGAGTGATCAGCTCAGTGCTTTGTGACCACCTAGAGGAATGGGATAGGGAGGGTGGGAGGGAGGGAGACGCAAGAAGGAAGCAATATGGGGATATATGTATATGTATAGCTGATTCACTTTGTTATAAAGCAGAAACTAACACACCATTGTAAAGCAATTATACTCCAATAAAGATGTTAAAAAAAAAAAAACTACATTGAGCCACCACTTCACTTCCATTAAGATGGCTGTGATAAAAAAAAAAGACAAGACAATAAGGCAAGGATGTGGAGAAACTGGAATTCACAATCCTCATACATTGCTGTTGGGTACACACAATGGGGCAGTCACTACATATATATATATATATAATTCATATAATATAAAGTCTACCCTTTTTTTAATTTTGTTTTTTAGGTTTTTTTTTTTTAATTTAATTTTACTTTTGGCTGCTTTGGTCTCTGTTGCTGCGTGCGGGCTTTCTCTAGTTGTGGCTTCTCTTGTTGTGGAGCACGGGCTCTAGGGCATGCTGGCTCAGTAGCTGTGGCACGCGGGCTCAGTAGTTGTGGCTCGCGGACTCTAGAGCGCAGGCTCAGTAGTTGTGGTGCACAGGCTTAGTTGCTCCGCGGCATGTGGGATCTTCCCAGACTAGGGCTCGAACCCGTGTCCCCTGCATCGGCAGGCAGATTCTTAACCACTGCACCACCAGGGAAGTCCCAAAGTTTACCCTTTTAAAGCATACAATTCAGTGGTTTTTAGTGTATCCACAAAGTTGTACAACTATTACCACAATTTAATTTTAGAACAGTTTCATTACCCCAAAAGAAACCTGTACCCGTCAGCACTCATTCCCCTACTCCCTTTTTCTATAGACCCTTACAACTACTAATCTACTTTCTGTCTTTGTGAATTTCGCTATCCATTTTATATAACTGGAATCACACAATATGTGGTCATTTATGTTTCACATCTTTCACTTAGCACAGTTTTTCAAGATTCATCCATGTTGTAGTATGTATCAGTACTTTAATCCCTTTCATGGCAGAATAATATTAAATTGTATGAATATACCAGATTTTGTTTATTTGTTCATCAGCTGATGGACATTTGGGTTTTTTCCACCTTTTGGTTAAAATGAATAATACTGCCATAAACATCTGTTTACAAGTTTTTGTGTGAACATATGTTTTCAGTTCTCTTGGGTATATACCTAGAAGTGGAACTGCTGGGTCATATGGTAACCCATGTGCTTAACTTTTTGAGAAACTGACAAAATATTTTCCAAAGTGGGTGCCCCATTTTATGTTTCCACCAGCAGTGTATGAGGATTCCAACTTCCACAGCCTTGCCAATGCTTGTTATCTTTTTAATTATGACCATCCTAGTTGGTGTGAAGTGGTAGGTATGTACTTGTGGTTTTGATTTGCATTTCTATACTGACTATGATGTTGAGCAACTTTTCATGTGTTTATTGGCCTTTATATATCTTCTCGGGAGAAATGTCTATTCAAATCCAATGTCCATTTTAAAAACTGGGTTATTTTGTTTTATTTTTTTTTACTCATAAGATTTTAAAATATATTCTGGATACTAGAATCTCATCAAATTTATTATATGCAAATACTTTCTCCCATTTTCAGGTTGTCTTTTCACTTTCCTGATAGTGTCCTTTCCTTTTGGTACTGTTACAAGGTGGAGAGCTTGAATGTCACTTTGCAACCATGTTTTTCTTACTTTTTAAAAATCTCTATTGTTCCTTGCAGAAACTAACAAGTAGCCAGCCTGCAAAACTGAATTCCAGCCCAGCATCACAATGCAGAATTTTGAAGGGTGGACTTGAAGTTAAGACAATAACTTAATAAATGGCACACAGGAAGGTAAGAGTTCCTTATCAATTATAAATTGTTTTTTTTTTTTTTTACAACAAAAGAAAACTTTGATACTCTTGACCCTCTCTTTTAAGTGACTGTTTCCATTTCATTGATATCTGTTCTTTGTTGTTTCCAGCCTTATAACCTCTTTGGAATTTGGTGTGGGGTGTGTGTGTGTGTGTGTGTGTGTGTGTGTGTGTGTGTGTGCTGATTTCTTAAAATGAATGCATAGGTCAAGGATTTTCAGTTTTTCTTCTAGTGTGAGCATTTAAAGTTAAAATTGCCCTCTAAACATGATTTTAGCTGTCACATTTGTTTTGATATATTTTTATTATTATTCAGTTCAAAATATTTTCTAAATTTTATTGAGATTATTTTCTTTTTCTTTGGGCTATTTACCTATGGGCTACCCATGTATTAATGAATTTCCAAACATTTGGGGTTTTCAAGTTATCTTTTTTTGTACTAATATGTATATATAATAATGTTATATATATAATTAGTATATAAAATATTATGCAATAGTATACTTATCTTTTTATATAAGTAAATAAAATAGTATATAATATGTATACACATGGATAGATAGAAATTCATAAGTATATATTATAAAATATGTAGATAATTTAGTACAGGCATACATGTTTGAAATTGTTATATCTTCTGCATGGATTGCAAATTATATTATTATGATATGTCCTATCTCAAATAACTCATTTATGTTAAAGTCTACTTTGTCTGATATTAATATACATACATCAACCTACCTTTGGTTAGTATTTGCATAGTGTATCATTTTCCAAACATGTCCTTTTAACTTTGTTTTGTCTGTAATAATCAAGTTTTTGTAGTAATCAAGTCTGTAGTAGCAAGTTTTTGTCTTTTTTTTCATTCAGTCTATCAATGACTGTCCTTTTAATGGAATAGTTTGGTCAATTTACAGTTAAGTAATTAATTATTACATTTGGTTTTAAATCTACCATCTTATTATATTTTTCTATTTGTTTCAAATGCTGTTTCTTTTTCTCTACTTTCTTTTCTTCATCTTGATTCTTCAGTGTTCAATTTCCCCACCTCTATGAGCCTATTTATTAAACATTTGTTTAATTTTGATTTTAGTAGTTACTCCAGAGGTTGTAACAAACATCCTTGAGTTAATAAAGTTATATATAAATTAGAACTTTTAACACATGCTGGACAGCACAGGACCTTAGAAATTCTTAATTCAATATATCTTGTGTTTTATGTTATTATTTTGTTAATCCCACAGTCATTTTATTATTATTTTCACAGTCAATTTGCATTTATTCATGTTATTCTTTACTCTTTCCTTCACTACACTGCTTCCATCTGTGATTTTTCCCTTTGCCTAAAAGTCTCCATTTGGTATTTCTGGAACTCTGAGTCTGTAGTTAGTGAATTCTCTCAAGATTGGCTTATTTCAACTACTTTTTATCTTGCTCTCATTTGAAGGATTTGTTCTAGCTCAGCAGTTACCTTTTTTGAGCATCATTAAGATATCATTAAGATGTCTTTTGGCCTCCTAGGCTTCCATTGGGTAGTCAGCTCTTGGTCTAATTTTGCTCCTCTAATGCCAATACTTTTTTTCCCTATGCATGCTTTTAAAAATTTTTTCCTATCTCCAATTTTCAGCAGTTTTACTATGACATGCCCAATTTTACTTTTCTTTGAACTCATCCTGCTTTTGGAATTCCTAGTATTTCTTGAATCTCTGGCTTGATGTCTCTCATCGATGGGAAATTCTCAGCTATTATCTTTTAAAATACTGCCTCTTCCTCATTGTCATTCTCCTCTCCTGCTGCTGCGGTTCTATTAAGATTTGTGCTTGGTGTTTTATGTGTTCTACATATTTCTTTTTCCTCTTTTCTGTATTACCCATACCTGCTTTCTGTGTTTTATTTTGGATATTTCTTCTGATTTATCTTTTAGTTCAATAGTTTCTCTTCAGCTCTTTCTAATCTTAGTTTACACACATCCATTCTTTTTAATTTCACCTATCATATTTTCCTGTTCTAGAATTTCTATTTCATTTCCATTTTCAATATTCTGTCAATTCCTTGAACATATTACTCATAGTTTGTTTGTTGTTGTTGTATTGGTCCAATAACTTCATTTTCTTGATCTCCTCTGGATCTGTTTTGTCTGTCTTTTACTTTTTTGGAAATATCCTCTGTGTGTGTGGGTGTTTGATTCAATGCTGGCTATTTTATATTAAAAATTAACAAGTTAAGAGTCTGGATGACATCACCTTAATCAAGACAGCATTTGGTTTTGCTCCTGGCAGGCAGAGAGACTAAGAGAAGAAGCAATTCCTGATTGTCTTTCTCAAAGGAGTAAAAATGTAAGGGCTTCAGCGTTGTGATGGGTGGTCTATTTCTAGTACGTTCTTACTCATAGGTTAGGCCTTTCAGAGTCCCAGCTGAAAACACAGGGTGTTTATTAGGGCCCTTCCTTTCTCCGGGTCCTTAAATTTCAATGTTTGTCTCCCTGCCTCATGAGTCTGTCAAGGATCTAATCATTTTATCAGCCTCTCAGTTGCTTCTTTCCAGTCAGTAACTGCCTTTAGGGAGAAGCCCCCACCTCCCAAAGCCAGATCACCTCTTTGAGCCTCTTTTTCTTGCAGACCAGGCCCTCACAATTCCTCACACATAACCCTGGTAGCTATGCCATGCATCCAAAACAGTAGCTTTTGTTAAAAAAACATTTTGTCCTAGCTGCTCACAGCAGAATTGGTTCCAGCTACTTAATTCACCATTGCTGATACTGGAATTCCTCCATGCAAAAAAATTTTTAAGTTTATATGGTTGATTTAACAATTTGTTTCCCTAATTGCTTCTGAATTTTGATTCGTGGTGAGAGAGACCTTCACCATTTTACTGTTATTTAGAAGTTTGTGTTTTGTTATAGTTCTTTTATGGTTTCAGTTTTTACATTTAAATTTTTGATCCATTTGGGATTTATCTTGATTCACTGAGGTTATATACAACTTACTTTTATTTCTGATGCCACCTCTTTATCTATCTTCATTTATTGGATATTCTATCTTTATGTCACAGACTTGAAATTTTACCTTTTTATATAGTAAATTAACCTGTGAATTTGAAGCTCTGGAATTTCGATTTTTCTATTGTTTCATTGTATGTCCCTGTTCAAGTGTCTGTGTGACATTCTTTTTTTTATGACTTTAAGATTGACTGTCATGCAATATTCTGCATGCATTTCAAGTAAATAATTTGATCAGTTATGATATATGTATACACTAGTGAAACCATCACTACAATCAAAATAATTAAAATTTTCTTGTGCCCTTTTTTAATTTATCACAAACTCTGATGCCACCCATTGTGACTAAGCAACAAACTGTCATTTTAATCTGCAGTTTCTAGACATTTGATAAATGGAATCATGTAGAATATACTCATTTTGTTTTTTATTCAAGTTATTTTGAGACTCATCTATGTTGTTGCCTTTGGCATTAGTTTGTTCCTTCTTATTGTTAAGTAATAGTATTCTATATATTTGTTTTTCCATTCACCTGTTGTTGGACATTTAGGTTGATCCCAACTTTGGGCTATCACAAGGAAAGCTGCTATAAAATTTTGTATATAAGACTGTGTGGATATAATGCTTTGGTTTCTCTTGAATAATGACGGAATGGCTACGGCTTCCCTGGTGGTGCAGTGGTTAAGAATCTGCCTGCCAATGCAGGGGACACGGGTTTGTGCTCTTGTCCGGGAAGATCCCACATGCCACGGAGCAACTAAGCCTGAGCGCCACAGCTACTGAGCCTGTGCTCTAGAGTCCGCGAGCCACAGCTACCGAGCCCGCATGCCACAACTACTGAAGCCCACATGCCTAGAGCCCGTGCTCTGCAACAAGCCAATGCAATAAGAAGCCCACGCACCACAACAAAGAGTAGCCCCCGCTCGCCGCAACTAGCGAAAGCCGCGCACAGCAACGAAGACCCAACACAGCCAAAAATAAATAAATAATTTATTTTTAAAAAAATGGAATGGCTAGCTTGTATATGTGTAATTTTATGAAATTGCTCAACTATTTTCTAAAGTGCTTGTATTCCAATAAGAAGTGAATGAGGGACTTCCCTGGTGGCGTGATGGTTAAGAATCCGCCTGCCAATGCAGGGGACACAGGTTCGATCCCTGGTCCGGGAAGATCTCACATGCCGCGGAGCAACTAAGCCCGTGCACCACACCTACTGAGCCTGCGCTCTAGAGCCTGCGAGCCACAACTACTGAGCCTGCATGCCACAACTCCTGAAGCCCGTGTGCCACAATTACTGGAGCTTGAGCACCTAGAGTCCATGCTCCACAACAAGAGAAGCCACCGCAATGAGAAGCTGGCACACCGCAACGAAGAGTAGCCCCCGCTCGCCGCAACTAGAGAAAGCCTGTGTGCAGCAACGAAGACCCAAAGCAGCCAATAATAAATAAATAAATAAAAATTAAAAAAAAAAAGAAGTGAATGAGATTTCCAGTTGATCTGCATCTTTATCAACACTTGACACTGTCAGTCTTTATAAGTTTAGTTATGCTTAGGGATGTATCTCAGTGTGGTTTTAATTAGCATCTCCTTTAAGATGCAATTTAAAGATAAGATCTTTCATGTACTTCTTTCATGAAATGTCTGTTCTAATATTTTGCTCATTTTACATATTTTTTTCCTTCTCATTAGTTGCAAGAGTCCGTTTTATTTTGGGGGCATATGTTTCTCAAATATCTTCTCCTAATCTTTGGCTTGCCTTTTGATTTTCCTAATTGGTTTTGAAAAACAGAAGTTTTTAATACTGATTAAGTCCAATACATTGATGTCTTTAAATCTACAGATCAATTTGAGGACAACTGACATCTTTACAATATTGATTCTTCCAATCTATGAATATGACATATTTCTTCAATGTTTTCTTTAATTTCTCTGAGTTGGGTTTTAGGGGGAGTTCTCAGAAAACAATGGCCCACAGGCCAAAATCAGCTCATGGCTTGTTTTTTGTATGGTCCATGAGATAAGAATAATTTTTACATTTTAAAGGGTTGTCATAAAAATGAAGAATAAAATGGAAAAGATACTACCCGTAGCTCACAAACCTAAAATATTTCATATCTGGTCCTTTACAGGAAATTTTGTCAGCCCTGTTGTACAGAATTGTGTGTAGAGGTCTTGAACATAACTCATTAGATTCATTCCCAGGTATTTTATACCTCTGATGCCATCAAGTAACATCTTTTATGACTAAGTTTATTTAAAATGTTACATGCCTGGTACAGAGTGGTTGTTTAATGGATATTCAACAAATAAATGAAGAAAAACATTTTCATTTTCAGAAATAAATTTGTGAAACAGCCTGCTAAAGGATGCTGAATTAAGACCATGACAGATCAGCAAAAGGAAGACACCGCAAAGAGATTCTGAAGAGTGTAGATTTCCTTTCTGTCTTGGCTTTCTGTCCCTGCGGTTTCTTTTTCGGCCCCCCCCCCCCCGCCCCACTGCTACTTCCTCTGACAAAGACCTCTGACACCTTAGGGACGTGGATGTTGGTGCTATACGAATCGAGGAAAACATAAAGGCATGATTTTTTCAATTTTATTTTCTTCCTGTTCATTGCTGGTGTATTAGCGAGGGTTCTCCAGAGAAACAGAACCAACATTTGTTTGGTTCTATCTATCTGGATAGATAGATAGAGGACAGACAGATATTCTAAGGAACTGGCTTGCATGATTGATTCTGAGGGCTTATAAGTCTAAAATCCATAGGGCAGGACTGCAGGCTGGAAACTCGGGTAAGAATTGCTGTTCCAGCCTTGAGTCCAAATACTTCAGGGAATCAGGCTGAGTTTCTATGCTCTCGAGGCGAATAGCTTCCTCAGTAAAGACGTTCAACTGATTGGATTAGGTCTAACAAAGATTCTCTCCTTCACCAAACTTTAATCAGGTGCCCCTAAACTCCCTTCTCAATTAGGCTCCTCCGACTTTTGAACTTCTGTTATTTGTCTATGCATTCCTCAGTTTTAGCAAGGTTCCTGCTAAGTCAGTTTAGCCAGAATCTCCCACCCTCAATATCTGACATCTGGTTCCTCCTCCTCCTCGAGCCCTGTCTGATCATCCCACCTGCCTCCCGCAAGAACCCTTGTCAGGTCAGTTTAGCCAGAATCCGGCCCCCACTCCGCCCCCCTTACCCCTCTTGTTTTCTCTTAGCCGTTTTCCGTTCACGGACATGCCAGCCACGCCCAGCCGGCTCCTGGGCTACAAATTCCCACCTTCCCTTGTCTGGAATTGCGCCCAATCTCTCTGACCTAGTACAAAACCCCACTGTAGTAGACGCCCTGAATAAAGTTTGCCTTACCGTTAACAAGTGTCAGCGATAACTTTTCTGTAACTCTTCCATCCACAGGGGACTCGGACATGGGTTCACCAACCTGGTCACCCATCCTATTTGGCTTCAGCCTCTGCCTTATTTTCCTCGTGTCTGTAAAGTCACAGGCCTAGGACCTCGCTACTAAACATGTGGTCCTCAGAGCAGCAATACCAGCACCACCTGCGACTGTGTTAGAAACGCACAATCTTGGCTCCAAAAGTTATCCTTGTGGACCTTTTTCTTTTCTTTTTGTTTCGGCTTTCTTTCCTGTCCTGCCAGCTGTATTCTTGTATGTACATTTTTCAGTGTTTTCTGTGGACAATAAAAAGTTTAAAATGAATTCTAGGTGCAACTGTGTTAGCTGCGTCCGGCTGGGTTCTTCAGACGCAGGGCAGCGTTTGTGGAGACGGCTTCGCCCTCCGCTGAGGGGCTGCCGCAACCGGCCACAAGCCATGAGGACGCGGTCCGCTCGCGGCATGCTGCCTCCGCCCACCCCTACGAAACTCCGCCTCATCTTCCCCTCCGCCGGTCCCCGCCTGGCTGCCGGCGAGGCCCCGACTGGCTCAGTCACAGCGGCCACCGGACTGCCGCGAAAACCCGGACTAACGGACTCCTGAAGTCGCTGGGGTCGCCGCGAGGGTGGCGGGGGGCCTCACGGAGCATGCGTAGGGAGGGTACGCGCACATGCGCATTGCCGGCGCAGGGTCGCGCGCTGGGGTGTCTGGCGGCCGAGAGGCTGCGCGCGCGGTTGACGTGCTCGGTGGCTGCGGCGGCGGCGGCAGGGCGTCAAGAGGGGAAGGGCGGGCGGGGCCGGGGGCTGAACCCGGAAGTGGGTCGGCGCCAGAGCGAGCGCGCCCGGAGTGGAGCTCAGCGGCCGGGAGCCAACGGGTAGCCCTGGGTTCCCGGTAATGGACGCGCGGGGCGTCTGCGCGGGGAGCGGGTTGGCGGGCGGCGGGGGCGCCCTCGGCGGCGCGATCTCCACCCGGCGGGGCCTGAGGAGGCTCTGCTCCGGCGGCCGTCCCCCGGGTGACCCGCTCTCCTCTCCGCGCCTCCCGGGGCAGTCCCGTCGGGCGCCTCCAGCATTTGGACGCTCGCCGGCCCCGCGGAGGTGCGCCTAGCCGCCCCTGGGAAGCGTATTAATGGGGGACGTGGGTTCCGCGGCCGCGACGGCCTGGTTGTCACTGTCCCGGCGCCCCTGCACCGCGAAGGTGGCCGCCTCGACCTGCACCCACGGCGCGCTCCGCGGAGCCTCCCCTTCTGCCCCACTTTCCCCTACCCGGTTCGGGAATCGGGCCTGCAAGGTGTGCTCTGCCTCCTTTAAAATTCTTTTGTTGGCTGTGTTTTCTAACCCGGCCCTCCTTGTTCTCCGCCCTAAAATCTCAGCCACGAATGAGTGGAAGCGGTGACTTTATCATAATTTAGTTTTCGTTTAGGAAGGATTTGTTTACAATGCCGCGAATGATTTAGGATCGCTTGGCCATGCAGTTATTTTTCATGGTTCATAACTCTTTTCGCAGACCATGCAACCCTCGGGCACGCCCCTCCAGAAGCTGTGATCCAAGACAATCTAGTTTTCCTTTATAAATCCCTCAAGACACTTATGAAGTTTCTTGTTCTGATACCGTTGTACTGCAATGAAGAAAAGGAGAAAGGTTACTTCACATCTTGACGAGAAGATCCATCTAGGCTACCGTAAAGATTCTTCGGAAGGAAATGTTGCAGTGGAGTGTGAGCAAGTAACCTACACTCATTCCACGGAAAGACCAGCTCCCGAAGCTCTTCGCTGTTACCAGGAACTTCCTCCCTCTCCGGATCAGAGAAAACTTCTGAGTTCTTTGCAGTACAATAAGAACTTGCTGAAGTATTTAAATGATGATAGGCAGAAGCAGCCATCTTTCTGTGACTTACTTATCATAGTAGAAGGAAAAGAATTTAGCGCGCACAAAGTCGTCGTTGCTGTTGGCAGTAGTTATTTTCATGCGTGTTTGAGCAAAAATCCAAGCACGGATGTTGTCACCCTGGATCACGTAACTCACTCCGTTTTTCAGCATTTGCTTGAATTTCTTTACACATCAGAATTTTTTGTGTACAAATATGAAATCCCACTTGTTTTAGAGGCTGCAAAATTCCTGGATATTATAGATGCAGTTAAGCTGCTAAATAACGAAAATGTTGCCACTTTTCAGTCTGAGCTAACTGAAAAATCGTCACCAGAAGAAACACTAAGTGAGTTAACTGGAAGACTGTCGAGTAATCATCAGTGTAAATTCTGTAGTAGACATTTTTGTTATAAGAAGTCTTTAGAGAATCATTTGGCGAAAACCCATAGATCCCTTTTATTAGGGAAAAAGCATGGGTTAAAAATGCTGGAGAGAAGTTTTTCCACAAGGAGATCAAAACGGAATCGGAAGTGCCCTGTTAAGTTTGATGACACTAGTGATGATGAACAAGAAAGTGGTGATGGGTCAGACAATTTGAATCAAGACAGTTTTGATAAGGAAAAGTCAGATAGAAATGATTCTGAGGATCCCGGCAGTGAATGTAATGCTGAAGAGGATGAGCTAGAGGAGGAAATGTCAGATGAATACTCTGACATTGAAGAGCACAGTGAAAAGGATCCCAATGATGCAGAAGAGGAGGCTGAGGCTGGTGATTCTGTTGGAAGCATTCATGAGGGATTAACCCCTGTAGTCATTCAGAACAGTAACAAAAAAATATTGCAGTGTCCCAAATGCGATAAGACATTTGACCGCATAGGTAAGAAAAGAAAGCTTGTTTCCTGTCTCTCATAACTTACTTTTCATGGGTATTTTAAAGGTGATAGTTGGAAACTAAACTTTGAAAGTAACTTTTAAAAAGAAAACTTAAGTAGGGAGGATATTTGATTTTTGATACATATTTTATCCTGTTATTATGGGTTTGTTGTGATTCAGGAATTAAGTATTTATATTACCCTTTATTTTCTCTTCCTCATGTCGTGGCAGTAGGTGACAGATCATTAGTTCCTGTATTTAGTGTGAAAAATTCCAGAGTATCAATAATTACGAATGTAGAGCTTTGATTTATATGCTAATTTAATTTCATAGGTAACTGATATTTTTGAGTCATTATAGAAAATTGAATTAGGTTATGTTAGATGTAATTTAATAATTTGTATACTATTTCCCCTTGAGCATGGTAATAATGTGAGTCATAAATACAGTCACTTTTCCAGTATCCAGTACTGTTTAGAATTGGGATGTTTCAGATTATTCTGATACATAGTTAGGAATAAAACTGTGCTAAATGTAATTTCATTCTGTAGACAGAGACTTAAGGAAGTATCCTAATAGTATTCTTGGGTTATTATAATAATGAATATATCAACTTTTTCTTTATTAAAAAAGCCTATATAGGAAATGTCTCTAACCTTAAGTTAAAATTTTATCAGTGAATATTTACTTTCAAGAGATCTAATATTTGCTAGTAAAGTAATTTTTGGAGGTGTCTTATATGGACTTTCTAATGTGAAATTTTAAATTGCAGCAGTTCAGCTATTTACATATAAATCAAAGTTATGAAATTGGGAAATATATTCGACTGCATAGAATGATAAAAAGAAGAGATAAGTGTAATTTGACCTTGTAAAATTACTTATACAGTTTAATATATCCCAATGTGTCTTGGAGTGTTGAGTTACTTGTTATTGGCATAGGTGGAAATTGGTTACATTTGCATTTACATAGGCATTTGGTAATTATTTGCTCTCAAAATATTCGATAGTATAAACTATGGCATAGCAGTGGTAACCTCTTTTTGCTTTTTCTTATGCCTTTGAATATTTTTTTCTAAATCAGAATGCTTTTGACAATCCAATTTAATAATTATTTATTGTTATTTTTACTGTGTTTAAGTTTCTATACAAATGAATAAAACAACTTTTTTTGAGTAGGTCAGTTGGAAAAGTGTGCGGATACAAGTAGCGTGTTAAACTCAGGTTGGTAAATGCCCTTGAAGAGCTGTGAACAGATGCTGTGAGGGGTATAGAGACAAGAACAACATTTTTGTATTGAGATACCTGACAACATTTCATCTTTCAAGTTGAGTCTCTTTTTTAGACTTTGTATTCTTAGCACATGCTTCCTGTATTACACCTTAATTTGACCTAATTTGACTTGAGGTGTGTGGGCAGGGGTCAGTTTGCAAATGGCATTGTAGGCCTCAAACTGTCCTATCGAACACTAACTAGGCCCGTGAGATATGTTATGAGCAAGGGGTTCTGTGTTCAGGTAAGACGGGGATAACTATACTCATCTATCTGTATTAATGCTCTCAAATTCTTTAGTAAAGAAACCCGTTCATTTTACTTAACCTGGCATTTCCTCAAATAATTTTACCACTAGACACTTTTGGGGTTTTCCTTGGAAACTTCCAGGAAAGTAGAGTTCTGTGCACACTGTTTGGGGAAAGAATGCTCAAGGTCAAGGTCCTAATGTACTAAGAGGAAGGCGTTTTGCAGTTTTTTTAACCAAATTCAGTTCAGATAATTGTGGGAATCAGTAAGGCACATTGTCAGCTTATTTCCAGCCTCCTTCCTGGATGTATTTTACATTATACCCCTCTTATTTAGCCCCTCTCTTGCTTAGCTTCATTGGGGCTTGCTAGCTTTTCCCCAGTACAGAGAAAGAGAGCAAGCAAGAGATTGAGATTGTGATTTTATCATATTGGTTACAAAGTATGAGCTGTGGTGATGTCAGACTGCCTGCATTTTTGAATCCAGGTCTTATGTGAGTTGCTTAACCTGTGTGTGTACTTTTGTTTCCTCACAGATAGAGTGGGATGATGCTAATGGTACCTTCTCATGGGGGTTACTATGAGGATTAAATGGGATAGTCCTTGTGAATCACTTAAAATATCGTGTGAAATTTAGGTGTGTAGGGAATGCTAGCTTCTCTTATTGATCATTAATGCAGTTTTTGAGTGTCTCTACTATGCCAAATAAATATGAAATGATATATTCTCTGTCCTCAAGAATCTTAGAGGTTAATGAGTACATGCACAAATACAATTATATTACAATAAGGTCATCTTATCAGGACAAATACAGAGGCTTATAGGAATTAGGAAAGATTTCACGGAGCAGGTAGCATTTTTGAGCTCAGACCTAAAGAATAGGGAGGAACTTACAAGGCAGAAGGACCACAGCTGCAAAGACATGGAGGTAGCTGTTTCTGGAAATTGCTAAGGGCAGGGTGATTTCGGGGTGGGCAAGGAGGCATAATGAAAATGACAAGAGGTGAGGATTGGCAAGTAAGCAGAGGTCAAGTTTTGAATGGTTTGTATGCAGTACAGAGGAGTTTTTATCCAATAAGTGATAGAAAGTTGAGAAAACTTTGACAAAGGAAATGACGGCCATAGGAGTTTTAGAAAGATACTCTGGCTTCAGTGATGAGAAGGAAGTTGGAGGTGTTGCAGGCTTGGACCAGGCAGATGAGCAGCATTGGGAATAGGATGTGGGACAGGAGTAGATCAGAGGTGCCCTGAATATAGGCTTCAGTGGACTGGTGATGGATAGAGTGAAAAGAATATGCAGATGGAGAAGACCTGTGTTTCTTAAATGTCCACCTTTATCATCCCTATCAGAAGTCCTCTTTATTCTTAAAATAAAACAGTTCAAGGGCTACTTTCCAGTAATCCTCATATCACCCACATTTGTTTCATAGGATTTTAATCCTTTCATAGGATTCCACCTAGAATTTTGATTGTTATTTCCCTATATCATTAGATTGTGAGCGTGAAGGTTTTGTATGTTACTTTTGGTTAGTATCCTTCATGATACCCCAGGTTATTTCAGATAATAAGTTTTCAGTAAGCTCTTGTTTAATTGAACTAAGGTGAAAGGTTGACTCTGACTTTGGACTTGTGAGAGGTCTTTAACTTGCTGTCTCAGAGTGGGTTTAGGAAAGAGAATTAATAAGCTCTGAGACTTTCTGCTGGAACCATTAGCTCCACAGTATGTAGTTTAGTAATTTGATTCCAGCACTTTGGATCTTTTATCTTTTTTGATGTGCTTAATAGTTGCTCAGACTGATCCAGTTGTATTTTTTCCTTAGGCTCCCAGCTGTCCTCCTCTCAGCCTATTCTCATGCAAAATAAGAGTCCTTTGACCTTTCCCCTTGTACCGAAAACCTAGCTGGTGAAAAGGCAAAAATGGTGAGAAGATGACAGATGGGGGTGAGAGAAAAAATTTGGATAATTTATCTTTTTTGTCGTTCCTACTTGGAACTAAAATCTTTCCTTAGATTAAATTTAATCTTTTCTAGAGGTAGAAAATGTTTAAAAACTTAAAAAAAAAAAAAAAGTGACTGTGTAGACCATCCTGACAGATTCTGCTTGGTTCTGAATAGAAAAGAGTAATGACAGTAGCATAATTCTCTACTTTAATGTTAAATATTTTAGTTAAATATTCTTTAGGGTATGCCAAATGAATGAATTCAAGGTTAATTTAAGATTTGGCATATGAGATATACTGAGCTAATTTGGTGATGTTTCTCTTTGTAAAACCTCCATACAAAATCTGATAATAATTTTGCATGACCCATATGGAGTGAAGCACAGGGTCAGGTTTTGTTATGTGAAAATATCTTTATTTTGTGTGTCCTGATTTGGGACACGATTCATACTGGGATTCAGTCAGAAAAATGCTGTGGATGAAATTTCTTAATATTATTTGTTTTCTGTTGGTGATTAAGAATGGTGGGGCATAGTTTAGTGTTCTGTGAAAGAATACTGAGGATTTTTTTTTTTATTTGATAACTTTGAAGTGAACATTTGATTTATACATTATTATTGAATTCCCCCCACCCCATAAGAAAAGAAACAGATATATGTGTAGATTGTGTTTATGCTGAGGAGAACCCCCACACATCCCTACCAATTGATTTAAGCATGGGATTTCTTTGGACATTTATCTGACTTTGGAGTTCAGCGTTCCCTCAGAAGTTGTGTCTCTTCTGTTGGTCAGAAATTCAAATCCATGCAGATAACAGGTCCTGCAATGCCTCTGTGCATTAAATTTGAATTAATAACATAACAAAAATGTGTTTTTACTTTAGAGGTTCTAAATGTTATAATGAATTATTCAAATTTATGTATTTTCATTGGTCTCTTTGGACTTTGCTGAATTTATTTTAAAATGATTTTGTTTCTTTTTGTGTTTTGGTTAAATCCTGTTAAGTCTACTGGTCTGTAGGCAAATGGAAGTTTAACAATCAAAAGTGGTTTTGATTTTTAATTTAACTGCCACTTGATGGCTTTAATATTCAACTACATATAACTTAATTTTTATTTGCAAGCAAGAACTTCTTGACTACAAATAAACAGAAAATTCTACTAATTGATCTTTCCAGCAAAGGCATTTTCATAGAAAATAAAAGTTTTGGTTAAGACTTTTCTTATAATTTAAGATTTTTATTAAGTTGCTCTTCCTGTTCACTTGGGTGTAAAAAATCAGGAGACTTGAGTGGTAGGGGGTTGATAAGTTAGCCTTCAGTCCTGAGAGTCAGTGCTAAGCAGGCACAGTCAACCCCCAGGTAAGAATGGTCCTGTTCCAAAAATCACTTGTAACTTAGTCACTTAAACTCATACTGTGTACTCTTGATTCATTTCCATAATTTAAAAAGCAAGTTTATGAAAAATGTGAACACTTTCACAATCAAGGAAAACATTTTTTTTTAATTCCATAAAATGACCCCTACCTTTGCCAAATTAGAATTGTGGGTTATTAGTACATACTGATGTTTGGATTCTGTACCTTTTCTCATATCCAGTAGATGTGTAACAAATATTAAGGAATCCAATACAAGCATGCCATATTATAATAGAGAAAGATTAAAATCAACTCAGAAAACATTTCCCCAAAGAAATTATGTTATAGCAGTATTGGTCTGGTTATGCCCTGCAAAAAGTAATAAAAATCAGTGCTTTTCCAACTTTTTGGGGGGGGATGGTTCAAGATCAGAAATACATATATTATTATGCTACATACATATATATGTATATATATATATGTGCTCATACATGCACTGAAGCAAAATAATTGCTTGAATCTAGAGTGAATGCACTCTGATATTTTCTGCTTTGTTCTGTTCCTTTTTTCCCCCCAGTGCTAATCATCATAACCCACAGAATTGATTTTATTGACACTAATGATTTTTAGTTTGTGAAACACTGATCTAAGCCATAATGTAGCTCAACTCTTGTTTTTGAGAACCTACCTGTTATTTGTGATGTCTGTGGAAAGATTTCGCCTTGGGACACACAAGCACGCCTCTCCCCCAGGCAAGCCCCATATTAGCTCTGATCCCTTGACCACAGCAGGGGAACTGGTGGTGCTCCGGTGTGTATACATGTATCAATGCGGTCATGCCCCGGCAGTGGCAGAGGGAGAACTGAGGAGATACTAGGCGTTTTTAGCAATGGCCAGGGGACAAAGTCAAGTTCTTACAGTATTTTCAGAGAGCTGAAACTCCAGTTTGATCTGTTATAACATATTCATAAACCAGGTGTATGCATATTTATACTTGAGATAGATCTATGTGCCCGTCCTGTGGCCAGTAATCCTAATAATAATAATAATGATGATGATGATGACTAATAGTTACTAATGCTTACTATGTGCTAGGATGTTTTAAGTGTCGCGTATATATTAATTTGTTTACTTCTCACAGCCCCATGAAGTGTTAATAACGCAGGTAGACAGAGGTTAAATTACTGGCTTGATTAAGATCACACAGCTGATTTAGTAGGTGCCCAAACATTGGCTGAGTTTCCTGACTACATGCATGTAAAGATGCATAGATCATCATCATGGTCAGTACCTAAATACCTACTGGATTTTTATCATACTTTTGTTTTACTTTGCTTATGATTGTCATCCTTCCCCCCACCTTAAAGAAAATACCTTGGTTCCCTTTCCTCAATATTCTTATGTAAGTGCAGTGCAGTTAACTTTTAGATAATATACTGTGTTTATTAAATATAATCATATTTAGATACATGTAATAAATTGATGAATGTATTTACTAAGTAGATGAATAATTATGATTATCTTTTGTCCTTAGTGGCCTTTGAATATTTTGGGTTTTATCTAATCTCCATGATATATTTATGATTTATATATTTTTTAAAAGTATATGGATGAAATGCTGTACTTTCACGTTAGCTTTAGCCTGATGAAAAATTTATACTTTTTTTTTTTCAGGACAAAGCAAAGCTAAGCTTTTCATTGAATATTACTCTTCATATTGATAGTATTTTTTCTTATTTTTGTTGCCTTTCACTCAGAGGTATTCTTTTTGTTTGTTTGTTTGTTTGTTTGTTTGTTTTTTAACATCTTTATTGGGGTATAATTTCTTTACTCAGAGGTATTCTTAATTGAGATTTCTATTTTAAGCTAGTAGATGTGCACATTCACAACTTGATTACAGGTTAATAATAATGGCCAACATTAATTGATAGCTTATAATGGGTTGACACAGTTATAAGTGTTTTATGTGTATTTATGTATTATTACAACAGTCCTCTGAGGTAAATCTATTATTCCATTATTATTTTTTCAGATGAGAAAGATTTGAGGCTTAGAAAGGTTACTTGTCCAAGGTCACATAGCCTGCAATTTAAAGAATTGGGATTCATATCCAGGTGGCTGGATCCAGGGTCTGTGCCCCTGCCTATGATGCTGTTCTGCCTCTGTAATGTGGAAATTTATATTCTAAATAATGATGTAAAAGAATTTTAGTATAAGTAGGAATATAAGTAAGATTTAAGCCAAAATGTATCCTTGTATTTCATTTTTTATTGTCACTTTTCTCTTTGGACAGGTTGTGTTAAAATTTCTTTTTTTTTTATTTTATATTTTTTTATTGAACTATAGTTGATATATAATATTGCATTAGTTTCAGGTGTACAGCAAAGTTATTCAGTTATATATATATATATATATATTTTTTTTATTTTTAGATTCTTTTCCATGATAGATTTGTTATGTCTGTGAGTCTGTTTCTGTTTGTAAATAAGTTCATTTGTATTTTTTTAGATTCCACATATAAATGAGAATAATATTAGTCTTTGGCTTACTTCACTTTTTATGATAATCTCTAGGTCCATCCATGTTGCTGCAAATGTCAATATTTCATTATTTTTATGAGTGGGTAATATTTCATTGTGTGTGTGTGTGTATATATATATATATATATATATATATATACCACATCTTCTTTATCCATTCATCTGTCAGTGGACATTTAGGTTGCTTCCAGGTCTTGGCTATTGTAAATAGTGCTGCTGTGAACATTGGTGTGCATGAAACTTTTTGAATTAGTTTTTGTCTTTTCTGGATATATGCCCAGGAGTGAGATTGCTGGATCATATGGTAACTCTATTTTTACTTTTTTTAAGGAACCTCCATACTGTTTTCCATAGTGGCTGCACCAATTTACATTCCCAACAGTGTAGGAGGGTTAAAATTTTTTGATTCTTTCTATTGCAAATACCTGTAACATTTGTTTGGAACTCAGATATGCATTCAGAATATAATACAAATCTCACATTAATATGTCTGTACATCATACCTGTTCATTTTTTCCTTTTCTTACTTCCCTTGATACTGCCCATATATATTGGCCTTAGTAGCTTAGTATTAAGCATGCAGTCAAGCATAGGTGACTTACTTGTGTCTTAATGTCTTATAAGTTGGAGAGGTCTTGTAGGAATGGACTGTAGTGAAGTATAAATTTTTCTGAGTATACTAGATTTGTAGTGCCCTTTCCAGATTACCTTCTTTGTGAAGAGAGATGAAAATATATAAGATACATAACATATTATATTGCCTTTTACAATATTTTTAAAAGGTCTGCCAAATCTGAAAATTCCTTTCAATTCATGGCTTCTAAATAAACTGTTAATCAGGAGATTTTATTCCACTGTCAAATTTCAGTCACTATGTAGTAAATGTACTGAATTTAATTTTAATTTCTGTCTTTTTATAGGAAAATATGAGAGCCACACACGTGTTCACACAGGTGAGAAGCCCTTTGAGTGTGATATTTGTCACCAGCGCTATTCAACAAAGTCTAACCTAACTGTTCACAGAAAGAAGCACAGTAATGAAACAGAATTTCATAAGAAGGAGCACAAGTGCCCTTATTGTAATAAACTTCATGCAAGCAAGAAGACTTTAGCCAAGCATGTTAAGAGGCAAGTATTATCTTGCTTCCGTAATATACTTTAGTGTGCCTTCTAATTTAAATATGTAGTGAGCTAAAAACATCTATGGGGTGCTTGTCTCCAATTTTTTCATTGCTTACATTTTCTAGACTACAAATTTATTAAGAAAAGAACAGCAAATGTTAGTTCATATTTTTTACTATTGCTATTGAGATGAAGTTTTTTGATACTGAAACAAAAACTATAGTCTATGCTATAGAAGTTTAAGATACAGAATTTTTGTTATCCTGGGTTTTCTGTCTTGGGTTTTGGCAAGTATGTTTTCAACCTATATGGTTTTAGAACTGTAGGAAACTTATTCTGCATGCTCAACTTTGTCTTTAGTGTATGCAAATTTGTGGGAGAAAGAATATTTAGTATAGTATTGCATATTTAACTTTGAGAAATTAAATTTACTGAAATACGGACTAAAACAAGTCAAGTGAATGGCATTGAAGATTATCTGTGAATAGATAGGTTCCTGAATATATGTAAAGAATGATTATGCTTTACTTTGACTATTTCTGCATAACTTTAAGCACACATATTCATATATTAAAATAATAGCGATACCTATATTCTTGAAGTACTCAAATGTGCCTGTCTCTTTAAGAAAGGAATCAGTGCCTGATTCTTGTAATCACTGTCAACATATTAGATAGAATATTGACTTAACTAATATAATCTTTTCCTGACAGCCTTTTAATTTTTTTCTTATAGATTTCATCCTGAAAATGCACAAGAATTTACTTCCATTAAGAAGACTAAGAGTGAAAGTTGGAAATGTGATGTAAGAGATTTTAATTTGTTGTAGAAAACCAAATTAAATGTATTGTGACCTTTTGGGAAAGTAATTAAATTTTGAAGTAATATACACTTAGCTTATATCACTTTTAGAATCTCTCTTTTATATAGTGTTACCCTAATATTTTTGTAAATTAAGCCTGGTATGAGTTAGTTTTTGAATGATGGACCTGAAAAATAGAAATCCTAGTTTTTATTTTTATTGTAATCACTATACCATGTTTTTATAGTTCTCTGAAACTGTGATGTTACTGTTGCACAGAATATAAAATGTTAGAATTTTCCTTCCATTTCTGGTTGTCTGTTGCTATATATCAAACCACCTGAAAACTTAGTGGCCTTGAATTACCATTTCATTGTATCTCATCATTTTGGGGGTCAGTAATGTAAATGGGGGCAGGATTTTGCTAGGCAATTCTTCTGTTCTACATGGTGTCAGCTGAAGTCACTCAGTTGTTTTCAGCTGATGGATGGTCTGTATGATCTGGTCTGGTTTGGGGCTGCTTCCAAAGTGCCTCACTCACATGGCTGGAAACCTGGTGTTGGTCAACAGCTAGAAGCTCAGCAAGGACAGCTGGCTTTTCCTGGGGCTACTTGAACTGCCTTCTGGCATGGCAGCTGGGCTCCAGGAGTGAGTGTGTGTTTGTTCCAGGAAGCCGAGGTAAATGCTCTCAGGCTTCTTATGGCCTCACCTCGGAAGTCTCAGAGCACCACTTCTAACATGTTCTATTGGTCACACAAGGCACTACAGCCAGGGAAGATTTAAGGGGAGTGGAATTAATCTCCATTTTACAATGATAGGAGTAGCAAAGAATTTGTACGTATTTTTATTCTACCGCAACTCCTAAAGTACTTTTTCATTATTTAGGTAAATATTGTTTAAAGGAGTAATCAGATATCATTTTGTTTACTCCTAGGCTTCAACTTATATATTGGGTTGGCCAAAAAGTTCCTTCAGTTTTTAAATAAAAATAAAAGATGCATTTTTCATTTTCACCAAGAACTTTACTGAACAATGTATCCATTGTTTTGTTCCACTACCTTCTGCCATTTTTCAGGCAACTTCATAATTCCATCTTCCCAAAACTTTTTATCTTTTTAAGCAAAGAACTGTACCAGGTGCCTTTTACAGTCTTCCAGGGAATTGAAATTTTTTCAATTAGAAGAGTTTTGTAAAGACCAAAATAAATGGAAATCCGAAGGTGCAATGTCTGGTGAATACGGCAGATGAATCAGAACTTCGCAGCCAAGCTCTAACAGTTTTTTGCCTGGTCATCAAAGAAACATGCGGTCTTGTGGTATCCTGATGGAAGATTATGTGTTTTCTGTTGACTAATTCTGGACACTTTTCATCAAGTGCTGCTTTTAGTTGGTCTAATTGGGAGCACTACTTGGAATTGTTTGGTTTTCCAGAAGGAGCTCATAATAGAGGACTCCCTTCTAAACCCACCATATACACAACATCACCTTCTTTGTATGAAGACTGGCCTTTGGTGTGGTTGGTGGTGGTTCATTTCACTTGCCCCATGATCTCTTCTGTTCCGCATTATTGTACTGTATCCACTATTCATCACCCACCACAACTTGTTTTAAAAATAGAACGTTTTTGTTATGTTTAAGTAGAGAATCGCATGCGGAAATAGGGTCGAAGGTTTTTTTTGCTTAACTTATGTGGAACCCAAACATCAAAGCAATTAGCGTAACCAAGCTGGTGCAAATGATTTTCAGCCTTTGATTTGGATATTTTGAGTATGTCGGCTATTTCCCACGTGGTATAACATTGATTGTTCTAGTGAATGTCTCGATTTGATCGCTATCAACTTCAACTGGTCTACCCCAACGTGGAGCATCGTCCAGCGAGAAATCTCCAGCACGAAACTTCACAAACTACTTTTGACACGTTTGATCAGTCACAACACCTTCTCCATACACTGCACAAATCTTTGCGTTTCAGCTGTGTTTTTACCTTTCTTGAAATAATAAAGCGTAATATGCCGAAAATGTTGCTTTTTTCTTCCATCTTCAATATTAAAATGGCCACACAAAAATTCACCAATTTTGATACTTTTTTAAAAAAATGCACACTGATATGACAGCTGTCACAATACAATCTAACAAAATTTTTTGTTTTGTTTTGTTTTTTGCGGTTAACAAAATTATTTTGAATGAAGTTAAAGACAACTAAGTGCTACTAGAGCCATCTTACGCAAAAAACCAAACGCACCTTTTGGCCAACCCAATACATGACAAGATTCTCACCATTTCTCTTGATTTCAGCTTCTAGGAATTGAAGTTAATTATTAATTATTTGGATCTTTATAAGATGGTTTCTTCTCCTTACTAAGTTTCATCATCCTCAGCTGCAAAATGATAACAATTATATCTACCTCTTAGGTTTATTGTGAGAATTAAGTAAAATAATCCATGAATTACTTAGCATTGTGCCTGGTATATAGTACATGCTGTGCTGTTGTTGTACCTGGAGTATAATACATGCTATGTTGTTATACCTGGTGTATAGTACACGCTGTGTTATACCTGGTATATAGTACATGCTGTTATACCTGGTGTATAGTACACGCTGTGTTATACATGGTGTATAGTACATGCTGTGTTGTTACATACCTGGCGTACAGTAGATGCTGTGTTGTTATACCTGGTGTATAGTATATGCTATGTTGTTACACACCTGGCGTACAGTAGATGCTGTGTTGTTATACCTGGTGTATAGTACATGCTGTATTGTGGTGGTTGTTATGCTTGGTGTTTAGGACATGCTATATTGGTACAGCAGTTCCTCTTCCCCTTTTCTAAATCTGATGTCTGCCAAATTTATTTAAAATGTTGTGTCTATTCTTTCTGACCACCTCAAGAGATAAACTTTTTAAAGTAATTTTTCTGAAGTTTCTTACTCCTATTCCTAATCAAATATATGGCAAGCATGATAAAACCATTATTCATATCATTGATTTAAAATATAAATTTTTTTAACATCTTTATTGGAGTATAATTGCTTTACAATGGTGTGTTAGTTTCTGCTTTATAACAAAGTGAATCAGTTATACATGTACATATGTTCCCATATCTCTTCCCTCTTGTGTCTCCCTCCCTCCCACCCTCCCTATCCCACCCCTCCAGGCGGTCACAAAGCACCGAGCTGATCTCCCTGTGCTATGCGGCTGCTTCCCACTAGCTATCCACCTTACGTTTGGTAGTGTATATATGTCCATGCCTCTCTCTCACTTTGTCACACCTTACCCTCCCCCTCCCCATATCCTGAAGTCCATTCTCTAGTAGGTCTACTAGGACACAGTCTTTATTCCTGTCTTACCCCTAGGTTCTTCATGATAGTTTTTTTTTTTTCTTAAATTCCATATATATGTGTTAGCATATGGTATTTGTCTCTCTCTTTCTGACTTACTTCACTCTGTATGACAGACTCTAGGTCTATCCACCTCATTACGAATAGCTCAATTTCGTTTCTTTTTATGGCTGAGTAATATTCCATTGTATATATGCGCCACATCTTTATCCATTCATCTGATGATGGACACTTAGGTTGTTTCCATCTCCGGGCTGTTGTAAATAGAGCTGCAATGAACATTTTGGTACATGACACTTTTTGAATTATGGTTTTCTCAGTGTATATGCCCAGTAGTGGGATTACTGGGTCATATGGTAGTTCTATTTGTAGTTTTTTAAGGAACCTCCATACTGTTTTCCACAGTGGCTGTATCAGTTTACATTCCCACCAACAGTGCAAGAGGGTTCCCTTTTTTCCACACCCTCTCCAGCATTTATTGTTTCTAGATTTTTTGATGATGGCCATTCTGACTGGTGTGAGATGATACCTCATTGTAGTTTTGATTTGCATTTCTCTAATGCTTAGTGATGTTGAGCATTCTTTCATGTGTTTGTTGGCAGTCTGTATATCTTCTTTGGAGAAATGTCTATTTAGGTCTTCTGCCCACTTCTGGATTGGGTTGTTTGTTTTTTTGTTATTAAGCTGCATGAGCTGCTTGTAAATTTTGGAGATTAATCCTTTGTCAGTTGCTTCATTTGCAAATATTTTCTCCCATTCTGAGAGTTGTCTTTTTGTCTTCTTTATGGTCTCCTTTGCTGTGCAAAAGCTTTTAAGTTTCATTAGGTCCCATTTGTTTATTTTTGTTTTTATTTCCATTTCTCTAGGAGGTGGGTCAAAAAGAATCTTGCTGTGATTTATGTCATAGAGTGTCCTGCCTATGTTTTCCTCTAAGAGTTTGATAGTTTCTGGCCTTACATTTAGGTCTTTAATCCATTTTGAGTTTATTTTTGTGTATGGTGTTAGGGAGTGATCTAATCTCATACTTTTACATGTACCTGCCCAGTTTTCCCAGCACCACTTATTGAAGAGGCTGTCCTTTCTCCACTGTACATTCCTGCCTCCTTTATCAAAGATAAGGTGACCATATGTGCGTGGGTTTATCTCTGGGCTTTCTATCCTGTTCCATTGATCTATCTTTCTGTTTTTGTGCCAGTACCATACTGTCTTGATTACTGTAGCTTGCAGTATAGTCTGAAGTCAGGGAGCCTGATTCCTCCAGCTCCGTTTTTCGTTCTCAAGATTGCTTTGGCTATTCAGGGTCTTTTGTGTTTCCATACAAATTGGGAAATTTTTTGTTCTAATTCTGTGAAAAATGCCAGTGGTAGTTTGATAGGGATTGCATTGAATCTGTAGATTGCTTTGGGTAGTAGAGTCATTTTGACAATGTTGATTCTTCCAATCCAAGAACATGGTATGTCTCTCCATCTATTTTTATCATCTTTAATTTCTTTCATCAGTGTCTTATAATTTTCTGCATACAGGTCTTTTGTCTCCTTAGGTAGGTTTATTCCTAGATATTTTATTCTTTTTGTTGCAGTGGTAAACGGGAGTGTTTTCTTGATTTCACTTTCAGATTTTTTCATCATTAGTGTATAGGAATGCCAGAGATTTCTGTGCATTAATTTTGTATCCTGCTACTTTACCAAATTCATTGATTAGCTCTAGTAGTTTTCTGGTAGCATCTTTAGGATTCTCTATGTATACTATCATGTCATCTGCAAACAGTGACAGCTTTACTTCTTCTTTTCTGATTTGGATTCCTTTTATTTCCTTTTCTTCTCTGATTGCTGTGGCTAAAATTTCCAAAACTATGTTGAGTAAGAGTGGTGAGAGTGGGCAACCTTGTCTTGTTCCTGATCTTAGTGGAAATGCTTTCAGTTTTTCACCATTGAGGACAATGTTGGCTGTGAGTTTGTCATATATGGCCTTTATTATGTTGAGGAAAGTTCCCTCTATGCCTACTTTCTACAGGGTTTTTATCATAAATGGGTGTTGAATTTTGTCAAAAGCTTTCTCTGCATCTATTGAGATGATTATATGGTTTTTCTCCTTCAATTTGTTAATATGGTATATCACGTTGATTGATTTGCATATATTGAAGGATCCTTGCATTCCTGGAATAAACCCCACTTGATCATGGTGTATGATCCATTTAATGTGCTGTTGGATTCTGTTTGCTAGTATTTTGTTGAGGATTTTTGCATCTATGTTCATCAGTGATATTGGCCTGTAGTTTTCTTTCTTTGTGACATCCTTGTCTGGTTTTGGTATCAGGGTGATGGTGGCCTCGTAGAATGAGTTTGGGAGTGTTCCTCCCTCTGCTATATTTTGGAAGAGTTTGAGAAGGATAGGTGTTAGCTCTTCTCTAAATGTTTGATAGAATTCGCTTGTGAAGCCATCTGGTCCTGGGCTTTTGTTGGAAGATTTTTAATCACAGTTTCAATTTCAGTGCTTGTGATTGATCTGTTCATATTTTCTATTTCTTCCTGGTTCAGTCTTGGCAGGTTGTGCATTTCTAAGAATTTGTCCATTTCTTCCAGGTTGTCCATTTTATTGGCATAGAGTTGCTTGTAGTAATCTCTTATGATCTTTTGTATTTCTACAGTATCAGTTGTTACTTCTCCTTTTTCATTTCTAATTCTATTGATTTGACTCTTCTCCCTTTTTTCTTGATGAGTCTGGCTAATGGTTTATCAATTTTGTTTATCTTCTCAAAGAACCAGCTTTTCGTTTTATTGATCTTTGCTATCGTTTCCTTCATTTCTTTTTCATTTGTTTCTGATCTGATCTTTATGATTTCTTTCCTTCTGCTAACTTTGGGGTTTTTTTGTTCTTCTTTCTCTAATTGCTTTAGGTGCAAGTTTAGGTTGTTTATTCGAGATGTTTCCTGTTTCTTAAGGTAGGATTGTATTGCTATAAACTCCCGTCTTAGAACTGCTTTTGCTGCATCCCATAGATTTTGGGTCGTCGTGTCTCCATTGTCATCTGTTTCTAGGTATTTTTTTATTTCCTCTTTGATTTCTTCAGTGATCACTTCGTTATTAAGTAGTGTATTATTTAGCCTCTGTGTGTTTGTATTTTTTACAGATCTTTTCCTGTAATTGATATCTAGTTCCATAGCGTTGTGGTCGGAAAAGATACTTGGTACAATTTCAATATTCTTAAATTTACCAAGGCTTGATTTGTGACCCAAGATGTGATCTATCCTGGAGAATGTTCCATGAGCACTTGAGAAAAATGTGTATTCTGTTGTTTTTGGATGGAATGTCCTATAAATATCAATTAAGTCCATCTTGTTTAATGTATCATTTAAAGTTTGTGTTTCCTTATTTATTTTCATTTTAGATGATCTGTCCATTGGTTAAAGTGGGGTGTTAAAGTCCCCTACTATGAATGTGTTACTGTCGATTTCCCCTTTTATGGCTGTTAGTATTTGCCTTATGTATTGAGGTGCTTCTATGTTGGGTGCATAAATATTTACAATTGTTATATCTTCTTCTTGGATCAACCCCTTGATCATTATGTAGTGTCCTTCTTTGTCTCTTCTAATAGTCTTTATTTTAAAGTCTATTTTGTCTGATATGAGAATTGCTACTCCAGCTTTCTTTTGGTTTCCATTTGCATGAAATATCTTTTTCCATCCCCTTACTTTCAGTCTGTATGTGTCTCTAGGTCTGAAGTGGGTCTCTTGTAGACAGCAAATACATGGGTCTTGTTTTTGTATCCATTCAGCCAATCTGTGTCCTTTGGTGGGAGCATTTAATCCATTTACATTTAAGGTAATTATTGATATGTATGTTCCTATTCCCATTTTCTTAATTGTTTTGGTTCGTTATTGTAGGTTTTTTCCTTCTCTTGTGTGTCTTGCCTAGAGAGGTTCCTTTAGCAGTTGTTTTAGAGCTGGTTTGGTGGTGCTGAACTCTCTCAGCTTTTGCTTGTCTGTGAAGGTTTTAATTTCTCCGTCAAATCTGAATGAGATCCTTGCTGGGTAGAGTAATCTTGGTTGCAGTTTCTTCTCATTCATCACTTTAAATATGTCCTGCCAGTCCCTTCTGGCTTGCAGAGTTTCTGCTGAAAGATCAGCTGTTAACCTTATGGGGATTCCTTTCTGTGTTATTTGTTGTTTTTCCCTTGCTGCTTTTAATATGTTTTCTTGTATTTAATTTTTGACAGTTTGACTAATATGTGTCTTGGCGTATTTCTCCTTAGATTTATCCTGTATGGGACTCTTTGTGCTTCCTGAACTTGATTAACTATTTCCTTTCCCATATTAGGGAAGTTTTCAACTATAATCTCTTCAAATATTTTCTCAGTCCCTTTCTTTTTCTCTTCTTCTTCTGGAACCCCTATAATTTGAATGTTGGTGCGTTTAATGTTGTCCCAGAGGTCTCTGAGACTGTCCTCGGTTCTTTTGATTCTTTTTTCTTTATTCTGCTCTGCAGTAGTTATTTCCACTATTTTATCTTCCAGGTCACTTATCCGTTTCTCTGCCTCAGTTATTCTGCTATTGAGCCCATCTAGAGTATTTTTCATTTTATTTATTGTGTTGATAATCATTGTTTCTTTCATCTTTAGTTCTTCTAGGTCCTTGTTAAATGTTTCTTGCATTTTGTCTATTCTATTTCCAAGATTTTGGATCATCTTTACTATCATTATTCTGGATTCTATTTCAGGTAGACTGCCTATTTCCTCTTCATTCATTAGGTCTGGTGGGTTTTTATCTTGCTCCTTCATCTGCTGTGTGTTTTTCTGTCTTCTCGTTTTGCTTATCTTACTGTGTTTGGGGTCTCCTTTTTGCAGGCTGCAGGTTCGTAGTTCCCGTTGTTTTTGGTATCTGTCCCCAGTGGCTAAGATTGGTTCCGTGGGTTCTGTAGGCTTCCTGGTGCAGGGGACTAGTGCCTGTGTTCAGGTGGATGAGGCTGGATCTTGTCTTTCTGGTGGGCAGGTCCACATATGGTGGTGTGTTTTGGGGTGTCTGTGGCCTTATTATGATTTTAGGCAGCCTCTCTGCTAATGGGTGGGGTTGTGTTCCTGTCTTGCTAGTTGTTTGGCACAGGATGTCCAGCACTGTAGCTTTCTGGTCGTTGAGTGAAGCTGGGTACTGGTGTTGAGATGGAGATCTCTGGGAGATTTTCGCTGTTTGATATCATGTGGAGCTGGGAGGTCTCTAGTGGACTAGTGTCCTGAAGTTGGCTCTCCCACCTCAGAGGCACAGCACTGACTCCTGGCTGCAGCACCAAGAGCCTTTCATCCACACGGCTCAGAATAAAAGGGAGAAAAAGTAGAAAGAAAGAATTAGTAGAAGTAGAAAGAAAGAAAGAAGGGATGGAGGGAGGGAGAGAGGAAGGAAGGAAGGAATGAGGGAAGGAAGGAAAAAAAGAAAGAAAGAAGATAAAGTAAAATAAAATAAGATAAAATATAATAAAGTTATTAAAATAAAAAAATAATTATTAAGAGAAACAAAAAACGGACGGATAGAACCCTCAGACAAATGGTGGAAGCAAAGCTATACAGACAAAATCTCACACAGAAGCATACACATACACACTCACAAAAAGAGGAAAAGGGGAAAGAAATAATAAATCTTGTTCTCAAAGTCCACCTCCTCAATTTGGGATGATTTGTTGTCTAAAGGAGGGAAGGAAGGAAAGAAAGAACGAAAATAAAGTAAAATTAAATAAAGTTATTAAAAAGAAAAGTAATTATTAAGAAAAAATTTTTTTAAAAAACGGACGGATAGAACCCTCGGACAAATGGTGGAAGCAAAGCTATACAGACAAAATCGCACACAGAAGCATATACGTACACACAAAAAGAGGAAGAGGAGAAAAAATCATAAATCTTGCTCTCAAAGTCCACCTCCTCAATTTGGGATGATTCGTTGTCTATTCATGTACTCCACACATGCAGGGTACATCAAGTTGATTGTGGAGCTTTAATCCACTGCTTCTGAGGCTGCTGGGAGAGATTTCCCTTTCTCTTCTTTGTTCGCACAGCTCCCGGGGCTCAGCTTTGGATTTGGCCCCGCCTCTGCGTGTAGGTCGCCGGAGGGCGTCTGTTTTTCCGCTCAGACAGGACGGGCTTAAAGGAGCCGCTGATTCGGGGGCTTTGGCTCACTCAGGCGGGGGGGAGGGAGGGGTACGGAGTGTGGGGCGGGCCTGTGGCGGCAGAGGCCGGCATGACGATGCACCAGCCTGAGGCACTCCGTGCGTTCTCCCGGGGAAGTTGTCCCTGGATCCCGGGACCCTGGCAGGGGCGGGCTGCACAGGCTCCCCGGAAGGGGGGTGTAGACAGTGACCTGTGCTCGCACACAGGCTTCTTGGTGGCGGCAGCAGCAGCCTTAGCGTCTCATGCCCGTCTCTGGGGTCCGCGCTGTCAGCCGCGGCTCACGCCCGTCTCTGGAGCTCATTTAATCAGCGTTCTTAATCCCCTCTCCTCGCACACCAGGAAACAAAGAGGCAAGAAAAAGTCTCCTGCCTCTTCGGCAGGTCCAGACTGTTCCCCGGACTCCCTCCCGGCCAGCTGTGGTGCACCAACCCCCTGCAGGCTGTGCTCATACCGCCAACCCCAGTCCTCTCCCGGCGCTCCGACCAAAGCCCGAGCCTCAGCTCGCAGCCCCGCCTGCCCCAGCGGGCGAGCAGACAAGCCTCTAGGGCTGGTGAGTGCCGGTCGGCCCTGATCCTCTGTGCGGGAATCTCCCCGCTTTGCCCCCCACACCCCTGTTGCTGTGCTCTCCTCCGCGGCTTCGAAGCTGCACCCTCCGCCACCTGCAGTCTCTGCCCGCGATGGGGCTCCTAGTGTGTGGAAACCTTTCCTCCTTCACAGCTCCCTCCCACTGGTGCAGGTCCTGTCTCTATCCTTTTGTCTCTGTTTATTCTTTTTTCTTTTGCCCTACCCAGGTACGTGAGGGGTTTCTTGCCTTTAGGGAGGTCTGAGGTGTTCTGCCAGCGTTCAGTAGGTGCTCTGCCGGAGTTGCTCCACGTGTAGATGTATTTCTGGTTTATCTGTGGGGAGGAAGGTGATCTCCACGTCGTACTCCTCCGCCATCTTCCCGGAAGCCCTCGATTTAAAATATAAATTTAATGGATTTAGAAATGTTGACCAGGATTAAGATAGTGTGATTACTGTATGATCTTAGGAATTAGCCTATTAGAAATGTAAGGTGTTGAAATTTAGCTAACTTTAGTACTAATTTAAAATAAATTCTTACTGTAATTCCTCCAAGGTATTTTTTCTGCTTAATAGTTGATTATACTTCTGGTAAGTTTTTTCTTTTAGGAGAAATTTCTCTTTAGCTACTTGAATATATGTGTTTATTTCTCATCATGAGCTTTGTATTTTTATTTTAAATTCAGGTTCCCTTACATTTTATGTGCATTTTCTTTTAGATTTGTAAGAAATCTTTTACTCGAAGACCACACTTGGAGGAACATATGATTCTCCATTCTCAAGATAAACCTTTTAAGTGTACCTATTGTGAAGAACATTTTAAATCACGATTTGCACGGTTAAAGCATCAAGAGAAGTTCCATCTGGGTAAGTAGATTAATTTTCCTAGGAGCAGCATAGCAACTGTTGGTGGTCACGTCATGCTGGAGGAGGCTGCTGCTGTTGAATCACTAGGAGAAGGAGGTCATGTATGCGGGGAGGGGTACTGGATTTGCTGCTGTTCTTGGAGATGAGTAAATATGGGGTTTGTTTTGTTTTGTTTTCTGGTGGCAGATGTGTTCATGGTCATAACTGCATTTATTTATAGTTGATTGTTGGATAGGTTTGTGAGTGCCTGGGGGTAGGCATTTTTGTCTTGGAAAAAACTCATTTTTCAGAGAGTGTAGTAAACTTAGTATATTTGAAATTCAATATTGTATTTGATGAATTCCTTCCCTCATGCTTATGGCCAAGGTGGAGACTTGTGTTCCAGATGGTAGTACAGTTAGGTACATTTATGACAGTTACTCCCAATAATGAATTATTATCTTTCAAGTAGCCTTTTCCCTATCCTATTCAATGTTTTTATTGACAACTTGGATAAAAATAATATATTTCATGCTTTATCAATATGCTACATGACATAAAGCTGGCAGGGATAGTTGATACAGCAGAAAATAAAGAAGTAAAAAAAAAAACTCTCTGCTTTAAAAAAAAAAGTTAAAATTAATTAAGAATAAATACAAAGTTGTACACATGGGAATGATCTGACTTTTTTTAATCATTAGGAGTTGCAGAGCTTTAAAATAGTACAGAATCCAAATGCCTCACTTTTCAGATGGGCTTATTAATAGCAGAGGCACAGTCTGAACCAGTAACGTCATATGACTGACAAAAACAACTGTAGTTTTAAACTACATTAATAAAAATGTTCAGAATTAGGAAGGTAATCATCTGGCTGATTTTAAATTGATCTGGAATATTGCATTCATTTATGGATAACACATTCAAAATGGATACTGACATATATTCTAGAGGTGGGTAATTATGGCAACATAGGGCTTTAAAATCATGTCATCTGAAAAACTTTTGAAGGACCTTGAAATATTTTGTTTGGGAAAGGGAGACAGGACAGCCATCTTCAGATATTTTCAAGGCTGTATTGCACAATGAGGAATACAGTTGCCCCTCAGTATCCATGGGGGTTGGTTCCAGGACCTCTCCAGATACCCAAATCCAAGGATGCCCCAGTCCCTTGTATAAAATGGTGTAGCATTTGCATATAACCTGTGCACATCCTCCTGTATACTTTAAATCATCTTTAGATTACTTATAATACCTAATACAATGTAAATACTATTTCAATAGTTGTAAATACAATATAAATGCTATGTAAATGGTTGCCAGTGCCTGACAAATTCAAGTTTTGCTTTTTGGAACGTTCTGGAATTTTTTTCAAATATTTTCTATCTGGAGTTGGTTGAATCCACAGATATCGGGGTGGGGGGGGTGAAGCAAGCTGAGTTATACTTCTTTTTCACACATCCTTTGTCATCTTTTCAGTTTGCCCTTCAGTAGAACTCTGTCTTCTCTCCAGTGATTTGGTAAAATCATGGTGAAATTTTGAATCCAGCTAAGGTCAATATTACTGTAAGAAATGTGTATTTAATTTTGTACGACTAAACAGAAATGTGCCACAGTCTTTTCGGTAGAGGCAGTGTCGCTAAGATCTTTTGGCTCTAAGGAGCAGCAGTGCCTTTCCAAACCATGAGCTCTCTTAGTGTTCTGTTGGTTCTTTAAGGCTTCTCATTACCTCCTTTCCCCAGAAATTCGGTATGTAACATTTTTTAGTTTGACCTGGTCTGATTTCAAACTAGGAACTGGCTGTTTCAGTTTATAATAAACTCATTAGTTTATTCAGCTTTTGTTATATTAGATGCCTGGTGCCATACTCAGCTTTGGGAATATAGAGAGGATTGTATCCTGTCTGCTGGGAATAAAATAAACACTCTAGAAGGGAAGAGAAAACTATAAATAAATAATTGATTGTGTAAAAAAATAATAATAATTGTGTAAAAAATAATAATTGATTGTGTTATGATATATGCATTAGTAGTGGTAGGCATGAATTTATAACATACGTATTAAATTTAACTTAGTATCTATTCTTAAAGTTTAGATGCACACTATTTTTTCCTTTTTAGGTCCTTTTCCATGTGATATATGCGGTCGCCAGTTTAACGACACTGGAAATTTGAAACGCCATATAGAGTGTACCCATGGTGGAAAGAGAAAATGGACTTGCTTTATCTGTGGGAAATCAGTGCGAGAAAGGTGAGGAATTATCTAAATACCCAGAAACATCCTGGTGCTGTTATGTAGAAATAATTAATGAATGTATTTTATAAGGATTAGGGTAACACAAGACACAAGATACTTGAATTATGCTTTAATTTGAAATTTAAGGATAAAAGAAATTATGTAATATGTTGTAGAAGGTTGTTTATTCATTCATTTATTTATTTTAAAGACATAAGCTACAAAGACAGTGAGACAGAAAAATGACAAGAGCAACACAGGTTTGGAAGCTAGAAAGCAGATGTATCAGTGGTAACTGACCTAGCAGATCTGAGGAAGACAGATCCCAAAGTGGCAATGGAGAAATTGAGAACCTAGCTTACATCCCAGAAGCCACGAAAGGTATGGGAACTGGCAGTCTCAGATGCCTCTGGAACTAGGGTGAAGGACAGGCGGAGTAAGGAGCACTAGAGTCAGAACTGCTCTAGAAGTTAAGTTAGATCATTGGCTTCTCTTCCGTCACCCACACAGGCCGTTGCTGCTGGACATCTTGGCTTTTAGATTTTACCCTTCAGACAGTAGATTAGAAAACAATTCCCTGAAAACATGAGCAACCAAAGGACAAATATATTCCCTGGTAAATAATACACCCAGACCACCTACAGTGAAACACAGAGTCATCAAGACCTACCCATGCTTCCTGATCCTCCCATCTGTGTTTAGCCTATCACACTTAATCATGAGCAAACAGTGAAGAATTACAAGACACAGAAGGAGAACCTTTAACATGGGAGATTTATTCCAACAGAAAACGAAACAAAAACTTGAAGGAAACATTATGCAGGAAGAAGAAAACTTGCAAAAAAAGAAGTAAACAATTACTAATATCCTCAGTTGAAGATATAGAATCCATTAAACAAGAACAGGATGTTATACAAATGAGTCACTGATGTGACAAATCAGAACTCCCAGAAATTCAAAGCATGATCCACAAAGTAAAGACCTTAACAGATGGATTGCAGGACAAAGTTAAGGGATCTCCAAAAAAGTAGAGCAAAAAAATACAGAACTGAAAAGTAAAGATTAGAACATTTGGAAACCAGGAAAGGAGGTCCAGAAGGAAAGAACAGAGAAGATGGAAGGGAATAAAATCATCACTGAAATAGTTGAAGATGATTTCCCAGAACTGAAAGATATGAGTTGCCAGACAGAAGTGACCCATTAAATGCTTAGGACATTAGGTGAAAATAAACCTACTCCAAGGTGCAGCACTATGATGTTTCAGAACACTGGGGACAAGGAGAAGCCTGTCTGTGCTTCTGTTTTTTCTAGGGAGAAAGTCACACACATGGAATTAAGAATGAGAGTTACTCGGACTTCCCTCTGAGCAGCAGCCCTGGAAGTAAGGTGGTCCAGTTGTACCTTCAAAATTTGGGAAAAAAAGAAATTCCAACCTAGAATTCTGTTCTTAATCAAACTGTCAACAAGTCTGAGGATAATAAGGATACTCTTCATGATGTCAAAAAATTAGCTTTCACTGTAATCTTTCTCATGAAGCCCCTAGAAGGTGTGCTTCACCAGAATGAGAAAGTAAACTGATGAAGAGGAAGACCAGGAAACCAGACTTTTAATACGGTAAAGAGGCAAAGGGAGTTCACGGGAGGATGGTGAATGAAGATCCCAGGGAGTCACATGTGCAGGATGGTGAATGAAGATCCCAGGATGTCCCATGTGCAGGATAGTGAATGAAGATCCCAGGGTGTCACATGTGATTATGTGATGGGTACTGAGTCCACACTCTTAGTGGCCGTGACCCATGACATGTTGAGGGTAGTCAGTGCTAAGATCCCTGCTGACATGTTTCCTCTGTTAACTAGTGGACAGAACGCTGGAGTAGGTCTGACCCCAAGGCTTTATTGTTTTACTGTGGTAAGAACATTTAACACGAGATCTACCCTCTTAGCACATGTTTGGGTGTACAATGTGGTGTTGATAACCACAGGCACAATGCTGTACACTGGGTCTCTAGAACTTACTCATCTTGTGTAACTGAAACCTCATACCCATGAACAGCAACTCCCCATGTCCCCCTCGCTGACCCAAATTTTCATCTGTATTCTGCTGGCTGTATAGTACCTGTATGCTTAAGAGGCTCCTGCTGTTGTCTGTTTGCCTGTCTGCTTGATTTAACTGAGGATACTCATTTCATTTCACAGAAATGTTCTTTTGTGACCTGTCCATGAGAACTAGACGTAGGTCATGGTACGCCTAGGAGCCAGATATACACAGCAGCCTACTCACTTTGACCGTGTCTCTGCCAGATTACAGTACCAGGTCCCCTCCAGCCAGCCAGATGCTCTGGTTGGGATGAACCCTGTGCTTTGCAGTATTTGGTCGTGACTTTACTGCTGACAGGCTGGAAAGGGCTGGTGCCAACGCTCAGGGAAGCTGAGCAGCCAAGCCGACATGGAGACCCTGCTGCTATTACCTTGTGGGCCCTTTATCCAGTAGTGGCCATATTGTTAGGTTTGTGCTTGCTACTCAGTTTTTCAAAAACATACGATACATAGTTTAGTGATTTGTACTATATAGGTAGTAAAGCAAAGAAAGGGCATACTTACATAAATGGTTATTTCTGAGAGAGGGACGTGGTGGGGGATAGGACCAGGGAGGAGCATGTGGGGAGTTGTAAGGGATGGGAGTGTTCTCTGTCTTATCCTGCATATCAGCGTTTGGTACTGTTCTTTAAACAATATGTGTATATTTATATTCTTCAGTATATAGAAGTTCCTTATTTTAAAAAGATTAGAAATGCCACTTTCCTAAAAAAAAAACAAATGGGTATGATGGCAGGAAAATCAATGTGCTATATTTATATGAAAACTTGTATTTACAGATTGGTAAATTATAGTTTATCTTATGCATTATAAATTTTTTACCCTTAAAGGTCTTCCTATAAAAACAAAAAGCAAACAAACCAAAAAAGAAAACAACCTTTCCATGTGTTTTCCTTTCTTCCCCCCCCAGAATAACTTTGTCCATCCTTACTCAGCAGTGTATGTACGTGGGAAATCTCCAAATGTTAGAACTGTCGGAAATGCAGCAGTGGTTACACAGTGGCCCATCCAGGGTCGGTAGGGCTAGCAAGAGTTGTGTCCTTTATTTGGTTTCCCTTTATAACGTTGGCATCTGGAAATTACAAGTGCCTGTAAAGTTTTCTTTGCCTTAAAACATTCTTTTAACAAGTTTTGAGCACATATTGGAAAGGAATAGTACTGATAAACTGGATTTCTTATATATTATTAAACACTGTCCACTAAAATTAACATCAGTTTTACCTAATCAGTAGTGACAATTGAGCATTTTTCATTTGTATTTCTTGGAAGTTTACATAAGCTATATATTAAATCTTAGAGCAAACCAATGGCAAAGGAGGCCAAAGTTAAATTATTTGCTTTTTTTAAGGAGAGAGACATAATAAACATGTTTATTGTGCTGGTGCTACTAATCCAATAAAGAGCAAACATATTGTAGGAAAAAGGGAATAATTGACATCGTTATCTGTTAGCTTGAACACTGTTCTAGTAAGCTTTCTAGAAATCTGTGTTTAATACATACATTGGCATTAAAAAATCCGTAGCTAAATATATATATATATTTTTTTAATGCAGAACTACTTTGAAAGAACATTTGAGAATCCATAGTGGAGAAAAGCCTCATCTTTGTAGTATTTGTGGGCAAAGTTTTCGTCATGGAAGCTCATACAGGTAGGTCAAGCCATTTTTTTCCCCAATATTAGGTACAATAAAATTATATCTCCACTTTAACTCTCTTTTCTTATCATTGCGTTAGTTGTTTGATGAATTAAAACATGTTTTAGCGCTTGTGATAAGCAGAGTTGTGCAGAAAACTGTAGACTTTTGCCCCTACCTTTTAATATTCATTTTGTAGTATAAAATATTTTAAAATATTTCCTCATCACTAAGTTTGGTGAATGCTTTACTAAGTCATTGTCATTTAAATATTTCATTATTTTTCTTTGAATCAAAATTCGTGAAAACTCTGGTGTTCTAAAGTGGTGTGTTTTTTCAGTACTAATTATCAAAGAATATTTTGATGTGAAAATATGACAAAATTGAAAACTCCAGGATTCTCAGTTTTAGAATGTCTTCTGAGTAATAGTTGTAACTTACGTAATACTTGTATAGCTGAGTGCTGACTACATTTGCAATTTATGAAAAGTTTTTTAATGAGTAAATAATAGATTACTTACTGTGAGATATGTATACAATTTCAAATTTTGTTAATATTCTTAATCTAGTTTTTACACTATCATTTCTTACTTACCTCTTTTTAAGTTTAAACAGAATGTTTCCCCTTTAGATGTAGTCCAGTCCATTTACTGGTTTTAGTCATAGGGGAATCAATACCTGTTTGGACAACTTGAATGGGAAGGCTGTTCATTTCACTAGCATGTATTGATACATAGTTGGAGGATTGTGGGGATAAAAGTAATTCAAATTAAATGAATTTTAATAACCTATTATAATAACCTTTTATAATCTGTTTTTGGGTGACTATGAAATGAGCCACACTTTATTTGTTTAGTGTGAAGAAAAGTAGTAAAATGTGATTGTCAGAAAGTTGATTACTTATTAAATTTGCTAAGTTCTCAACTGTCAGTGTATAAGTGGTGTCAGTTGTCCAGAATAGGATTAATCCTTAGTAATTTGCTATCATCATATGTTTAAGTCACTTGTGCACTTACCCCCTGTGTCCGATTCTAATTCCATCTGATTCAGTCCTCCTTTTGCTCCCTCTGCAACATCGGCTGACGCCCCTAGACATTTGGTAGGTTCCCAGAAGCAGATTTAGGATCTTAAAGGCAGGAAGGAGTATCATCCAGAGGTCGTGGGAGCCTGTGCAGATGTTGAAGTGCTGCTTTGAAACTGGTGAGTGGGAGCCCTGGAGTCAGGTGGTGAAAGTGGGAAGGACCCTGAAAGTCAGAAATGGAGCAAATAGTGGGTGAGCGTGGTTGAGTAAGCAGCCAGCTCTTGTTATTTAGAGTTAACCAAGTTTTTTCCTTCTGTGTCACTAGTGTCAATGGGCTTCAATTTTTTTTTCCTTCTGTGTCACTAGTGTCAATGGGCTTCAATTTTTTTTCTTTATAGACTTCACTTAAGAGTACATCACGACGATAAAAGATATGAGTGCGATGAATGTGGGAAAACGTTCATCCGTCACGATCACCTTACAAAGCACAAGAAAATACATTCAGGTGAGGCGCGTTTTGTAATGATGTTTCCAAGATCCTTTTCAAAAACACCTGAAAACCACATCATGTTTATTTTGGCTGTAATTTAAGTGATTTGGTATATTTGGTCACCTCTTTGTAATGCTGGTTGTAAAAACCTTTTTTAAAAAGCATCTGAAAGAGACATAATTTTGTGACATGTTTTTTGGTCACTGTAATTTTAATCATTTGGTTACCCTTTATGACCACAAACCGTATTTTGAAATTTGTTTTAATCAAATTCTCAAGGTTTGCATTTTGCATATTATGTAGATATGTGCAGTAATTACTATTGGCACTTCTTTGAAGGAAGAAGCCAAGATAATAGTTCTCATTTTGATTGGATTTGAAAGAAGTTAGCAAAACTTGGATGCTTGAAGAGAGTTATTATAATTGGGGTGTTAAAGTTGATGTACTAGTGAATTTTTGAAGCCCTATCTTTGGAAGAGTACCTTAATAATCCTGATCAATTTCAGATCTTTATTCTGTATTTATAATTTTTATACTCTGGGGATTCATTTCGTATTTTCCTCTCAGATTGATGTTCAGGAAGTGCTAAAAGAGCCACCTATATGAGCACAATAATGGGAAAGAGCCATCTCTATGAGCCCAGTAGAACAGGTGATTATTATTATTATTTTAAACATAATTAAAATATAAAGTATGCAACAGATATAACATTTTCTTAAATGACCCCAATGAGGCAGGCTGCGGTTGTTATAGCCACTTTTAAGAGATGTTGAAGGTCTGATGACTTTCTCACTGGAATTGCGCATTTCCATTTTCAGGAGAATTCTAAATTCCTAATCCTAGAGGTCACATGGTTTAATTGCACACGGGTGTTAAGTTGAGACTGGTTTTTAAAGGCCAAGCCTTTGTAACTGGATATAAGAATAGAGATGACATGGGGCTTCCCTGGTGGTGCAGTGGTTGGGAGTCCGCCTGCCAATGCAGGGGACACGGGTTCGTGCCCTGGTCCAGGAGGATCCCACGTGCCACGGAGCGGCTGGGCTGGTGAGCCATGGCTGCTGGGCCTGTGCGTCCGGAGCCTGTGCTCCGCGGTGGGAGAGGCTGCAACAGTGAGAGGCCCGCATACCGCAAAAAAAAAAAAAAAAAAAAAGAATAGAGATGACAAATTGGACTCATCTAGAATTTTCCTTTATATTTGTATTTTGGCTCATTGCAAATGTAAGAAATCCCCACAGATGAAAAATCTTTTAAAAGTAAAGCACAAAGATCTGAAAATGTTCAGGTCCTTTTTATAAACATAAGACAGCCTCATCTTAAGTGTACATTCATTTGAGGTGTTTGATATCCAGACTTACATATTCCTAAAACACATCCTGAGTTTTGAAGTCCTTTCATTTATCTTACTCTGTTACACTGAACATCAGGGTTTGAAGTGTACAGCAAAAGACTACTGATTCCTTCTCCAAGTGGGGGAGGAGGCTTCACACCCATAAAAATAAGTACAGAGTCATTGAAGGAAGATATTTGAGTAAGAATATAAGGCAAACAGCCCAGATAAAGGGTGGCTTTACCTTCCTGGTATATGTTTTCTACCGTGTTATCTTACTGTTGGATAATTTGTTTCTGGGGATAAAAAAAAAATTGAAATGCACCTTATAACGAAAATATTTGGGTCTTTAAGGTGAGAAGGCTCATCAGTGTGAAGAATGTGGAAAATGCTTTGGTCGTAGGGATCATCTCACTGTCCATTACAAAAGTGTACACCTTGGAGAGAAAGTGTGGCAAAAGTAAGTGAAAAGGCAGAGTTTCTCATCATCATTACCTTGATAAGTCTGGGTTGGAGGAAAGTTGTCTCATAGTTCATTTTATGTAATTGAGGTTGGGTTAATCAGCGATTTTTCTCTAGCTTCTATAGCTTTTCTGCAGACCTAAAGGAATTGAATGTAGCATATTTTTCATACTTGTTTTCGGTTGATTCAATGGCTAGGAGGAGGTAGACATTGAAGTGAACGACTCGTATAAAATCTTGGCTTTCTTTGGGGATTTCATTTATGTTTGGTTTCAGGGGCTCTTGGAGAGCTAAATATAAATAAACATACTGCCTACATATATTGTCATTAATGTGACAGCAGTTACTGGAAAATATTTGTTGTCAGAATTTAAACCTCTTTTTATTCACACTAAAGATTTAAAATGGTATTTTATTTGAAGGAGGTATGTACTGTCTTTGAACATCAACTTTTTAGCACAGTTTAGATATCCAGGCTTAACTGAGATTAGTTGTTGAGTTTAAAATGTTCAAAGAAGTTCTGTTCTTGGACTAGGTACTTGGAGCAAATGGTAAGTAATAGACTTGGTCTAAGGTGTCAAGAAACTTAGTGTAATGATATGATCAACAAAATACACATAGTATATGTAAATGTAGTAAATGATAGGCCAATTTGAAGAAGAGTAAGGAGTGTTGATTTGTATTTCTTTTTTCCATTTTCATGTATTGGTTTATTGTTTCTTTCATTGATTTTGTTCAGTGATACACTCATTGAATCAATGTATTCATTGTAGTCATTGAACTCTTGTATTCACTAGATACAAGGAATGCTGCTAAGTGTTGGGATATAAAGATATACATGATGCTGTCTGGAGTAGAAAATAAAAACTTCAACATATCGTATGAGTGGGTGGAAAATAGAACTGGAAACTCACTTGCTCCACAGATTCTATAACTGTTTTTCTCAACTCCTTTATACCCTTAAAAATTATTTAGTACTTCGGGGGCTTTTGTTTATAGAAATTATATAATATAAAAATAACATTATTGTCTAAATAAATTATATAATCATATTAGAAATTAAAATGATTAAAAATTAAGTACTTATTAATTCATTTAAAGTAATAATATACCCATCATGCTAACATGAATAGCCATTTTATGGAAAATAACTACTTTACAGAACAAAAACAAATACTAAAGAGTGGCATTTTTAAAATATTTATTTATTTTTGGCCGTGCCGAGTCTTAGTTGTGGCATGTGGACTTCTTAGTTGCGACATGCATGCGGATCTTGTTCCCTGAGCAGGGATCGAACCCGGCTCCCTGCATTGGGAGTGCTGACTCTTACCCGCTGGACCACCAGGGAAGTCCCAAGAGTGGCATTGTTTCACATTTTTGTAAGTCTCTTTAATGGCTTCATAGAAGACAGTTGGATTGTCACATGTGCTCTTATGTGTTATTTTGTTTGAAGTAAATGAAGAAAATCTAGCTCACTCAGATACATAGTTGGTAAAACTAGGAGTAGAGGAATATTAAGCCTTCTTAGAAAATTGTGGTTGTTACCCTTTGCTGCCACACCAAAACTAAACCAGTGGTAGTTTCTTCAAGGTAGTTGCAAAGAGGAATCTGAAACAAGATTCATGAAGCTTTCATACTCTTCCATTCAGTCCATTGGTCTATCTTGTGCTCTGAAGTGGATTTTTAACCTACTGTAATATGCATTTGTCATTTGGAAAATAAGGGCTCACTGAGTTATGCAGATTTTCCCAATGTTACCACATTTCACAGTACAGGAACAACAAATCACACTTGTTAACATTGCTTCCAGTCTCTCAGAAGGAGAACTGGGAAGCTGTCAAGATCACAGGGGCAGATGCAAGTTTTCCAAAATTCTTAATTAGCTTGAAAGCTCAAATTTTATCACTGATAACAAATACTGTCAGTTTTTTCCCTTGAAGTGACAGGTTTACTTCATTGAATTTTCAAGAAAATGTCTGCCACCTACTCAAGTCCAGCTGTACTCTGACTTCCGTTTCCTCAAGTGGAATGGTGCTCCGTGAGGGGAGGGATCCCTGGGCTCACAGCGGGTCTCGCAGGCGCCTCGAGCACACAGAGTACCCAGCGTGCAGTAGAGCTTCATGCTTCCCACCTCATCACGAGGTTAGCGGAAAGGCCACAGTGCAAAGGGTGAACTTTAATAAAGTTAGTAATTTTACTGCTTTATCACAGTTGTTTTTCTTTCTGTGAGTACATCGTGGTGAAAATGTACAGTGACCATTAGTACATTTTGGTATCACTACCTTGTTTAGAGCTGAGGCACCACCACTTTTACCCACTGTTCCTTTTGCTCTTTAGTGTAAATGTCAACATCGTGAGAAAAGCAAGTCATGTTTAAAGTATGATTTTGAAAATAATTTTGATCTCGTAGACCCTATGAAAGAGCTTTGGGATCCTCTCCCCGCCAGCAGGGCCTGTGACCTATCTGCTGGCCTAGATACTTGTGGAACCAGAATCTGTATTCTCCATGCTCTGCAAGGGCTGCTAAGGGTGGATCTAGAATATGGAGCCTTACGATCATTTCGTGGAACCAACACTTACTTCTAAGAGATAAAAAGCCATTGAAGATTTTAAACAAGAGGATGACATAATTGGATTTGTATTTTAGGTACATCACTCTTATTGATGTATGGAAGCTGGATTAGTGGTGGATAAATCTGGAGGCAAGTAGATCAACCAGTTAGAAGGCTGTTATAATCTAGGAAAAAGATGGTGAGGACCTAAACTAGGCAGTAGCGTTAATAATGAACAGTGGAAGGTACTTATTTGACCAATATTTAGGCCTTTATTGAGGGAATGGGAGCAGTCACAGGTGATTCCTCTTTCCGAGGAATTCCTGTTTCCAAGTGAGTGGTTGATTGATACCAGCCACTGAGTTAGAGAATATAACATAGGGAGATGATGAGTTTGGTGTATATTGACTTTGAGATGCTCAGTGCACACTGAAACATAAAATCCGATAGGTGGATAGTAGTCTACCTCTCAGAAGTGAAGTCTGGGCTGTGTATAAAGAATTACATGTGAGCACTTTATGTGCAGATTATTCAAGGAGAGAACGTGGAGAGTGATGAAGACTAGCACCCGCCCCCCCACCAGTCATTTTCAAATGTCTCTTCTTCTAAATGTTTTTAAATGGTGACTCCTTCAGTATCCTCTCCTTCACTTTCTGTTCACTGTTGTAAGCTGTTGGGATATGACCTCTGACCTTACTATCCCTCTCCAGTTGCTATCAGTAGGAGTCTCTTATTGCCAAATCCAGTAGACATGTTTAAATCCCTTTCATACTAGGCATCTCTGCTCCATGTGGAACTGTGTATCACTCCTGCCCTGAAAATCTCTGCTCTTCAGCATCTGTGTGAGAATGGAGAGATATATACATAGAGCCTGACCCATGCAAGTCCTTGTAGATTTTATCTTTTTCCTACATACACTGTGTGACAGTTTGTGTTTTGAGCATATCTGTGTTTAAAATGTCACTCTGTCAATAGTACAGACCAAGATTTCTTAGCCACAATACTACTGACATTGGGGCCTGGTCATTCTTTGTTGTGGGGTCGTCCTGTGCATTGTGGGATGTTTATCAGCATCCCTGGCCTCCACCCACTAGATGGCAGTGGCCAGTAGCACCTACCTACCCCTAGTTGTGAGAACCAAAAATGTCTTCAGGCATTGCCACATGTCCCAGGGGGGTCAAAACTGCCCCTAGTTGAGTTACCACTGCTGCTTTCTCTATGTGCCCGTGGGAACCCTGTTTGTATCTCTGTATTTAACATGGATATACATGGAATAAGATAAGCCAGGCATACAGGTTGCAAGTCTTTTGCTAAGTTTATCAATGACACTCGCAGTTCACTAAATCCACATTATCTTTTTAAATGTCCATTTCATCAAGTAGAAGTAAGTTCCTAGAAGACAGGGCCTTGCATGGTGTCTCTGTAGCTACTTTGTAAATGTAGAGTTGGATGAATTGAAAAGTGAGAATGGCATTTGAAACCCTAGGCATACTATTGCTATTTAATATTAGTAACAACATGCTAAACATTCCAGTAACACTCAGTGGATATGTTAAGGCCAGCTGTCTTCTAGAACATTATGGTAGCCTGTGTTTGATTTGTTTTTCCGTGTACTCATTAGAAGTGAATTGCTTCCAAGGTGAGATGATATGGCTTTCCTAGTAACTATCACTTAAATGCTAATCATTTTACAAATATATTAATCCTAACAACTAAATTTTGAGTTTAGGATTGTTTAACTCACAAGTACATACTCTTAGGCACTACACTTTGCTTCTAAGTTAACTTCTGAGTAATTTATAGCTTTTTATGTCTATTAATTTACAATAAAAATAAAAGACTGGTATCTCATTCTTTTTTACTTAGGTGTAAAATTTATTTTAAGTTTATAATATTTATTTGTTATAAAGCGTACCTACCGAGGAAAAGTGTCCCCTTTTGATGAATGCAGATTTTGAGACTGCTGCAGTTTCATTTTCGCATCTATTTTAACTAAGGTACAATTTATATACGGAGAAATTCACTCTTTTTAGTGTGTAGTTCTGCAGGTTTTGACAAATGCATGCAGTCATGTAATCATTACCGTAAGTTGAGACACAGAATAGATCTATATCACCCCTGAAATGTCGACCTTTGTACCTTTGTAGTCAACCCCCTTTTACCCCTCTCATTGATTTTTTTTTTTCTGTCCCTACAATTTTTCCTTTGGTATTTTTTAACAGAAAATAATAATACAAAAGTTTGCTGATTTAAAGCTTAAAATTAAGCAGTTTAAAGTTGAAAATCTAAGGACATCTTTTATAGATTTATTTGTTGAATATAACTGGAGAAGGAAGAATCAGAGATAAGGTTGATACTTAAAAAGTATTTCCATGTTCATTTGGAGTTCTATGCTTTACTAATGTGAGAATTATATATGAAGTTGTAAATGAGTTGTAACGTATTTTCATTATGTTATTTATTAAAATTATATTGAAAAGCTCAAACCATTTTATTTTCTTAGATATAAAGCAACCTTTCATCAGTGTGATGTTTGTAAGAAAATTTTTAAAGGCAAATCAAGTCTGGAAATGCATTTTCGGACACATTCAGGTAAAACCTAATGGGTATTTTGTATATATTTTTGTGTAATTATTCAGAAGTGAAATATGGACATTTATACTTTGTTGTTCTTGGTGAAATTGTTTTGTTTTTCCCCCAGTAAGATTTTTACTTATTAGAATTGATGTCATGAACAGACAATATTCTGATCTACTATTCCATTATTATGTAAGCTTCAATACTTTTGAATATCATTTTGTAGAATTTGGGAAAATTTTTTTCCTTAGGGAATTTATTCAACTTTTAGTTCTCATCGTCCCCTTTTCTGGTTGTTTTTGGTTCCTCTATATCTATGAGATGCTCTGAAGACATTTCTTTTATTTTCTTCTCTTTTAAAAGAGTAATTAAAATATGACCTCATTGTCCTGTTTACCAATTACTGTTTTATATTTATTTATTTATTTATTTATTTTTGGCTGCATTGGGTCTTCGTTGCTGTGTGAAGGCTTTCTCTAGTTGCGGCAAGCAGGGGCTACTCTTCGTTGCAGTGCACAGGCTTCTCGTCGTGGCTTTTCATGTTGCAGAGCACAGGCTCTAGGTGCGCATGCTTCAGTAGTTGTGGCACATGGGCTCAGCAGTTGTGGCTCGCAGGCTCTAGAGTACAGGCTCAGTAGTTGTGGTACACGGTCTTAGTTGCTCCGTGGCATGTGGGATCCTCCCAGACCAGGGCTTGAACCTGTGTCCCCTGCATTGGCAGGTGGATTCTTAACCACTGTGCCACCAGGAAAGCCCCCAAGTTACTGTTGGGTAGCTTTCCTTTTTACATAGTCAGTTGTGATTTATAGTAGAATGATTTGTTGTGATTTATAGGTAGTTTTAGTAGAATGATTTGCTTCAGCTGGTTTCCGGAAGTTATTTTTTTTAATCTTTCCTTTTTTCCCTTGGCAGTGCTACCATATATTGAAACATAGATTTTTGGATTTTTTCATATATGTTGTCATAGTTCTTGTTTGACTTCTCATGTAAATTAACAATTTTTAAAGCTTTCTTTCCTTCTTTTTAAGAAAGAAACCCATTAATGCATTTATGGCTGCCTTGCTTTATATTTACTTTGGATTTTGTCAAGCTGCTGTTCTGGTAGGGAAAAATAATTGATTTCATAAATATCAAAATTGGAAATAACTGGATTTGGGCAATTTCAATAGCAAAGAATTTCAGTAAAGAATTTATTACTGATATAGTACTGCTGTTAAAAATAAAATTACACCTCTCTCAAAATGAGAAAGTCATAATTTGGGGGGTATATAAATATATAAAAATGTAAAAAATGAGGAAACTATATTAATGCTAGTCTCCACACTAGTTGTAAGTAATATGCCTAATAAACTCATGATTTGAAAAAGTTGGTGAACTTACGAAAAGTTAATTTGAAACCACTGATGATTTAAGAATTGTAAAACTACAGGAATTATCTAGAGGAGAAAGTTAATAAGAGCTGGCTTTCTAACTGCATTAAGTTTTTTGAAAACACTGATTTGTAGTAATTAGTTGATGACCAATGACCGTGGAATTCTCAATTCTGGATATCTCAAAGTTAGTTGAAATTAGGGGCAAGTCCCTCTGTCCATTGAAAATTAAGGAAATGAGCTCTGTTACAGAATAAGATAAAGTTTATGGCTGTTATGAAATGAGAGGGAGAAATCATTTGAAGCAGGGGTCAGCCCACTTTTTTGGTAAAGGGCTGGATAGTAAATATTTAAGTTTTTGTGGGCCAGACAGTCTCCGTCTCAACCACTCAACTTTCTGTGGTAACATGAAAGCAGCCATAGAAGGGTATAAATAAATGAATGTGACCACATTCCAAGAAAATGTTATGTACCAAAACTGGCAAGAGACTGTATTTGGCTTTCAGGCTATAGTTTGCCACCTCTTGATCTAAAGTGATCAGCAGGCTACCCAGACAGGACTTCACAGAGCAGCTGTTCCAAGAACTGGGTGCTATGCTCCCAAGTCCACTCCTGAGATTTACAGGTCCAGAAACTCAATTTTATATCTGTGCACTAATAGTTATAAGTATTCTGAGGAGTTCTTCAATAACCACTGGAAGTAGAATCACCAGAGTGTCAGCTTACTATTAACCTTCTAGAGAATGAGATATTAATGTGTGCTGGACAAGGTGTCCTTTTCTCTTATCAAGGAAGTAGAGTTGCTAAATTTATTCATCAGAAGGAGAATTGCTAAATGTAGTTATAGAATAAAATTAGGTAATAATTGTATGGAATCATTTACTGAGGAAATGGTGAAGGATGCCGAGCCATCTTTCCTGTTCTAACAGTGCACCTCTCTGGTGATGAGAATAATTGTGTTCCCCAGATTCCTTTTCTCTAGTGCAGGTACCCTTACTGCATTGTCTGTACTGTTAGATTCTTGTTTTTTGGAATCCCCTTGCCGGACTCCCTACAGACTTCTCTTCCATTGTTCCTTCTTTAGAAGAGGTACAAATAACTGATTGGTTTTAGTTTTGGCCAGGTCAGTACCCTTAAGTGCTTCAAATGAATAGATATGATCAGCGCCTAGCCCAGGACTTGTAAATAGTAGGTGCTTAATAAATATTTATTCAAGGAATGAATTTCTCATGTTTTCCTACAACTACCCTCTAAACTCATGTATGTTTTCAAACCACACAATTAGAGAAATTCATTGGAAAATGGATATAAGATTTTTTTCTACAAATGTCTTATTCTCATCTCTTACGTGCTTTGCTTGTGTAATCCTCAGAGTAGTAATTATGTCTATTCAGCAGTAGTCTTGTTGAGATGTAATACATTCAGTTAAAATGGGTATAAAGCTGATAAATTTAGGGCTTGATTTTAGACTTGGCAGAATTTTTAAGCTGTTTTTTATTGAAGTATAACACGTACACAAATGAATTTTTATAAATGAGTGCTTCTATGTAACCACCATTCAGATCAGGATGTAGGACATTCAGAACTCCAGAAGCACCCTCCCTGGCCCCTCCCAATCAGTAACCTCCTTGCAAAATAATCATTATTTTGACTTATGTCACCATTAATTAGTCTGTCTGTTTGAACTTCATATAAATGGAATCATACAGTATGCACTCTTTTGTCTGGTTTCTTTCAGTCATATGTCTATGAGATTCATCCATGGAAGTAGTTTGTTTCTTCATTTTCATATGAATATATCAAAATTTATTTATCCGTTTTACTTTGATAGACACTTGGTTTGTGTTTACTTGGGTCTATTATAAATAAAGCTGCTCTAAATATTCTTGTCTATGATTTTTCATACACACTGCATTCATTTCTCTTGTGTACATGCCTAGCCCTGGGATTGCTGGCTTATAGGATATGTATATGTTTTACTTTAGTAGACACTACTAACCAGTTTCCCAAGGTAATTGTGACAATTTACCTCCTACCAGTAGTGTATGGTGTATGAGAATTCCAGTTGCTCCACATTTTCACCAATACTTGATAGTGTCTCTTTTTTTAGCCATTCTGTTGGATGTGTAGCACTGTCTCAAAGTGGATTTAATTTGCATATCTGTGATGAGTAATGATATTGAGCACCTTTCCATACACTTATTGGTCATTGGATATTCACTTTTATGGAACACATGGTTCATTCTTCTGCTGATTTTCTTAAATTGGATTGTCCATCTTTTTCAAATTGATTTATGGGAATTCTTTCTATATTCTGGGTATGAGTTCATTGTTGGATATCTAAATTACAGGTGTCTTCTAGTCTGTGGCTGGCTTTTCCACTCTAGTAATGATATCTTTCAATGACTGAAGGTCCCAAATTTTAAAGAAGTCTTGTATCAAGTTTCTTCTTTCTAGTTAGGTTTATTGTATCCCCTTTAAGAAACTTTTGCCTACCCTAGGGTCATTAATATTTTTTCTTTTACCTTCTGACGATTTATTTTAACTTACATATTTAGATTATGAACTTTATCTTATTTTTGTGTTTATTATTAGGTAAGGTCAAAGTTCTTTGTTTTTTTGACATGTGGTTATCTAGTGGCCCTAGCACCGTTTATTGGAAAGACCATCCTTGCCTCAGAGCATTTCAATGGCCTATTTGTTTTAAGTTAAGTGATCATATATGTGTGGTTTGTTTCTGGACTCTCTTCTGTTCATTGGACTATTTGTATATTCTTTCACCATTACTATACCATATAAAGTACTGTGGCTTTCGATATCTTGTAGTGTAAATACTCCAACTTTGTTCTTTTTCATTGTCTTTCTTTTCTTTTTCCTCTATGTTTTCATATGAATTTAGAAACAGCTTATAAATTTCCAAACACAAATACCTTCTAGCTACTTTTGGATTTTCTAAGCATACAAACTGGCCATCTGTGAATAATCACAGTTTATTTGTCCCTTTTTAAGTCCTTGCATCTCTCTCTCTCTCTCTCTCTGCCTTATTGCTTTGGTTCATATCATCAGTGGTATATTGATAGTGGAAATCCTTGTCTCCAGGGAAAACTTTCAATATTTCATTACTGAGTATGGTTTTTATAGATTTTTGTAGATACTGTTTTTTCAGATAAAGAAATTATCATCTGTTCCTAGTTTAGTTAGAGTATTTGTCATGAATAGGTGTTGAATTTTATCAGATTTTTCCCTGCTTTTATTGAGGTGATTATATATTTGTTCTTTATTATTGTGATAAAATACATTGATTTTTGTTTGGGGTTTGTTTTTTTGTTTTTTTTTTGTTTTTTTTTGGTCTATGGTCATGAGACATACTGTCTATTTTTTCCTTGTTATGTCCCTAACAGGTTTTATTATGACTATGCTGGCATCAAAAAATAATTTGGGAAATAATACATCTTTTTTCAGTTAACTGGAGGAGTTTATATAATATTGGCATTATTTCCTCATTACTATTTGGAAGAATTCACTGATAAATTCCACTGAACTTGTTTTCTTTGGAGGAAGGTTTCAATTAAAGATTCCTTAATAGTTTCAGAGCTGTCAGATTTTCAATTCTTGTTTCATTTTTAAGGAATTTTATTTAATCTAAAATATAAAATCTATTGGCAAAATTCAGAGTATTATTTATCTTTTAATGATTATAGGATCTTTAGTGATAACCTTATTTTATACCTATTGGTAATTTGTTTTTTCTTTTTAGAAATTTGTTGGTTTTATTAATCTTTCAAAAAACTACTAGATTTTGTTGATTTTTTTTTCTCTTTTATATTTGTTGTATATTTCTTTTCTGCTTTTCTCTTTTTTATTCTTTCTATTTTATTTGGGTTTAATTTCTGTCTTTCCCTATCTTCTTTATATAGATGCCTAACTTAATTAAATTTGGGATTTCTTATTTTTTATTATACATATTTTAAAGTTCTAAACACTTTAAATACTGCTTTAGTTACAGTTCACAACTCATTTTATATTTTATGTTTTCATTAGAATTCAGTTAAAAATAGTTTTTAATGTCTTCTGATTTATTCTCTCATTTGTGCTTTATTTTAAATTGTACTGTATTGCCCAATTCCTAAATATTTGGAGATTTCTAAGTATTTTTATGTTACTAATGTCTAGCTTAATTCCACTTTTGTCAGAGAATGTATTTTATTCAAATATTCTGCATTCTAATATGATATTTTTGTCTACTTATTCTATAAGTTACTGAGAGCTATATGTTAAAATCTCTAACCTAACTGTTGATTATAAATTATCTATTTTTCATTTTGAGTTCTTCAGTTTTTTGCCTTATATATTTTGAGGCTGTGTTATTAGCTATGTACAGATGGTTATATCTTACTGTTGATGGTCCTTTTTATGCTGGGATAAAGGACCAGCTCTCTTTTGGATATTTATGTGGTATTTTTTTCTTTTTACTTTCAGTCCTTATATGGGCCTGTATTTAAGATGTGTGTCTTTGGAGTATTATTTTATTATGATAACCTCTTTTAATCAGGATGTTTAGTTCATTTAAATGTCACATGATTTCTCATTTATTTGGGTTCAAATCTGTCATCATGCTATTTGTCCCGTCTGTTTCTTGATGCTTTCTTTTTCTTGTCTTCATTTCCTTGTAATTATGAAGTATTTTTATTACCCATTTTCCCTCAGTTTACTTGTTAATTGTATGTTCTTTCAGTATTCTTTCAGTAGTCACCTTGAAGATCACAACATGTGTTCTTCTTAAATTATTACAGTCTATCTTAAATTAGTTCTTGATCCCTTTTCTAGACAATTCAAAGACCTTACGACACCTCATCTCTCTCAGCCTTTACGTGTTATATGTATTTTAATTTTACGTATACTTTAAACCATGTAAAACATTATTATTTTGTTTGTTTGCTTTAAATAACTCATTTATTTTTAACCATATTTACCCTTTACTCTCCACTCCTTCCTTCATGACCATTTTCCTTCTTCATGTAGGATTCCCTTTTGTGCATATCTGCTGGCACCAAATTCTCTTAGGCTTTGATTGTCTGAAAATGTTATTTTACTTTATGGAGACTATTTGGCTGACTATAGAATTTACATTAGCAGTTATTTTTCTTTCAATATTTTAAATTTGTCATTTTTTTCCTCTTTGACCTTCTCTAGTGTTTGTTGAAAAATATACTGGCAGTCTTATTGTTGCTCATTTAAAAGAAATCTCTCTTTAATTCACTGCTTTTTAAGATTTTTCTGTCTTTGATTTTCAGTAGTTTTATTATAGTGTGCCCAGATGTGTTTTGGGGTTGTTTTTTTTTTCTTTCTTTTTGTATTTTGTAAGATGTGTAGAACTTATTGCATCTATGACTTGACTTTCATTTAGGAAGATTCTCAGTCAATTTTTCTTTCAAATACTGTTCTTGACCTATACTCTTATTTTCTTTCTGAGACTCCAATTATATGTATGTTAGACTGATCACTTTGTCTTATGTACCCCTCTCTTGCAAATGGCTTACAATACAAGTTTATGATGTAACAAATCTGTAGGTGAGAAGTGTGACCCAAGCTAAAACCTCGGTGTTGGTAGGGCTCCATTTCTTTCTGGAGGCTCTAGAGGGGAATCTGTTTCCTGCTCATGTGGGTTATTGGTAGAATCGATTCTTTGAGTTGCAGGACCAGGGCCCAGGTTCTAGTTTTTTAACTGGTTGTAAGCTGAGAGCTTTCTCAGCTTCTAGAGGCTGCCACATTCCGTGGGTCCTAGCCTCCTTCTTCCGTTTTCAGAACCAGCAGTTCGGGATTGAGTTCTCTTGTCACAGCTCTCTGACCTTTTCATCTTCAGTTATCACTGCTTTTAAAGACCCACGTGATTAGATTGGGCCTACCTGGTTAATCTCCCCACTTCAGGGTCTTTAACCTTAATCATATCTGCAGAGACCCTTTCACCATGTAAGGTAACAAAATCATAACTTTCAGGGATTAGCCAACCACCCTGGCTACTGTAGGAATTTATGTTTCATGGGAAAAAAACAAAAACCAAAAACTGCTGTGTGAGAACCTGACTCAGGAAGAATTGAAAACTGGCCAAGCTTCCTTATTCTTTTTTTTTTTTTTGCGGTACGCGGGCCTCTCACTGTTGTGGCCTCTCCTGTTGCGGAGCACAGGCTCCGGACGCGCAGGCTCAGCGGCCATGGCTCACGGGCCCAGCTGCTCCGCAGCATGTGGGATCTTCCCGGACCGGGGCACGAACCCGTGTCCCCTGCATCGGCAGGTGGACTCTCAACCACTGCGCCACCAGGGAAGCCCAAGCTTCCTTATTCTTGATCCTCATCAACTCTCCTTATTCTAACATCAGGCTAGACATTGGTGTTACTACTTCTCATTCTGATCCAAAGAACCAGGTTAATCGAGTTGCTGTTTTAGCTTTTATCCTTCTTGGGTGGGAGGAAATCAAATGCTCTAGTTTACAACTCTTTTAGAGGCTATAGTGGGAATAATAGCAAGCAAGCAATAATGACAACAGCCTAGGTTTATCAAGTACTTACCACATGCCAGTGTAATGCTAAGCACTATTATTTCATTTTCTCATTCAGTCCTTTCACCAAGTCTGTGAGGTAGGTACTGTTATTATTCCATATAACAGGTGAGGAAACTGCTTAGAAGTTGGGGAGGTTGCTCCAGGTTTGCCTGGTAAATGGTGTAGCTAGAATTCAAACTAAGATCTTTTGGATGTTTGAGCTCATTCTCTTTACCAGTTACTATACTGTCTCCACTTTGTGATAGCATGCATTACTGCTTTTATTAAGTTCGTGTAAGAATTCCCATGGAAAATTTGCTACTTAATTAAAATCATTGTCTTACCAAGTGACTGCGTTTTACAGTTAATTTCATTTGTGTTCATACAGGTGAAAAACCATACAAGTGTCAAATTTGCAATCAATCTTTTAGAATTAAGAAAACTTTAACAAAACACTTGGTCATTCATTCTGATGCCCGGCCTTTCAACTGTCAGCACTGTAATGCAACATTTAAGCGGAAAGACAAGCTGAAATACCACATTGACCACGTTCATGGCATAAAGTCACCTGACGATCCTCTCGGTGCTTCTGAGGAGAAGCTTGTATCCTTGCCAGTAGAGTACTCATCCGATGATAAAATCTTTCAAACAGAAACAAAACAATATATGGACCAGCCCAAAGTTTACCCGTCAGAAGCCAAGACTATGTTGCAGAGTGTGTCTGCTGAAGTGTGTGTCCCTGTAACGCTGGTTCCAGTCCAGATGCCTGACACTCAGAGTGACCTGGTGCGTCACACCACTACTCTCCCTCCACCTTCTCACGAGATCTTGTCGCCACAGCAGCCATCCACTGATTACCCACGAGCAGCTGACTTAGCTTTCCTGGAGAAATACACTCTTACTCCTCAGCCTGCAAATATAGTTCATCCAGTCCGACCTGAACAAATGCTAGATCCTAGAGAACAGTCTTATCTTGGAACGTTATTGGGCCTTGATAATGCCACTGCTGTACAAAATATTTCTAATCGTGAGCATCATTCATGAGTAAATAAGCATTCCACAGACTTTTTCTGTGGTTACGTGTTAATGGTAGCCTAGAGCTGACAGCTTTTAACTTAGTGGGGCTGCTATTTTTTCATTTTCTCTAGTTTCTCAAGTCCTCAGAACCATTTCAAATCAAGAAAAATATGTATCTCTGTTTACTGAACATATGAATATTTGGACATATTTTGAGGTATAATATTTGAAATGGACATTTTTATGATTTTTTTAAAGGCTAATGCTAATTTTTAATGGTTTCTTTAACTTTTCAAAACTATTAGCTGTTAACATTATGAGGGTATTTGTTTTTAGTCATCAATGGAAATTTTTATTCTTCTTTAGTCTCATTCCTCATTTCTCCCTTCCCCATCTTCCAAACAAGTGTTAAGGATGATGTAGCTTTTGAGAAAGAATACAAGAGTATATAGAACTGATAATTGCAACTGTTCCTTATCCTAACTTAAGTGTCATGATTATTTCTTCCAGATTTTTAAAAACTGAAATCAGGAATTTGAATTTATAAGAAAGTCTTGGATAGTTGGGTGTTCTTTTTTCATCCGGCCATAATTTCAGTTTATGACTGTCCTTTGGTCTTTTGACAAACTCAAAGCCAGAAAGCTAACTAATGCAGGATTAGCTCATTAAAGGAAATGTAGAATTGAAATAATTACCCAGATGGTTGGTTTTTGCCTGTGCTTCAATTATTGTGAATAAGAAATGCAAATACAGGTCTAGGCATTAAATTACACAAGTTGAAAATGTGTTAAAAGCAAAATATGACAGTTTTAACTAGATATTTTTCAAGGTAAGTTCACCTTATGTATTTTGCCATTTATTTCAGAAACAATAATATATCACAACATATATCTTCATCTTACTATGGGAAGGGCAGTTATAACTAATTAGTGAAAATTTAACAAGCTACTTTTGGTCTCATTTACCTTTGCTAACTGAAACTCTGGGAAATAGAACCTACAGATTTCATATATGATTGTTAGAAAAGGTGCCAAACAAACATAAAATTTGTGTCTAATTGAACTTAATGTTTTTTAATTAAAGGGAACCATTATTTGTATACAGATTTACATGTAATCTAGATCTTTATTTTTGCTTTACAATAAGCCTAATGTCTGTAATTATCCTTGATTTTTATTTTTGTATGAGACAAAAGTTGAGGACTTGGTAAAAGTAAATAGCAGTTGGAGCAAAGCCTCACTGATTAAAATTAAATGAGGAAAAAGTCAGAATTGTAAAATAACCTTTAAAGATGTGCACTTTCCATATTTTCAAGTCAGTTTAAACTTAAACTAGGATGTTTCCTAGTAGAGCTGCTTAAAGGGTTAGAGAATAGGCAGGGTTGATTTATTATTAGCATGTCATTTGTATGTAAACTACTGGAAAATAGCAATTTTAAGAGTTTTCTACTTCAGTTTTGTTTACACTCCTAATTGCTTTAAGCACTTTTTTTGTGTAAAGTCTGGCCCAGCCCTTGTGAAAAAAATCACAAATAAAATAATGAAGTTTTAGTGAATAAAATTTAACCACTTAATAATGTGGAAACTTGTTTCCTGAAGCACTTAAGAAATGAAGGTACTTTACAGGAATACTCACCACACTAATGGAAATAAAACAAAAGAAAAAAAAAGTTGAGAATTAGGGCAGTTAACCAAAGTAGCTCATATAAGTAATAAAACCAACCTGAGTTTTGCCTCATTTATTAAAGTTTGGTTATAATTATCCTAGGACCGATAGATACTAGTTATGTATTAATTCTTTATAAAGCATTCTTACTTTCGTGTGGAAATGTTATGTCTGGAGTACTTACATGATAGAACTTGACTATATGAGGTACTATTATTCTGTCTTTCAAAATGACTTTAAAAAATACATATCTTTATGATTTTTATCATAAAGACCTGCAAGACTTAACTAAAAAACTTAGTATGATGAAAAGAAATCATATCTAAAAGTGTACCCTGCCTTGCATATAAACCAATGTAGAAAAGTTTGGACTTACAGAAAGGCAAATGGTATATATGTATATGTGTGTGGTATATTATATGTTTGGTAGCAGAAAAAGAGGGTGTTGCGGTGTTGCATTTTCAACATTCAAAAGAATACCTTGCTTTTTGAAGGTATTGACTTTAGGGTTCTTTTAATAATAATCTCCTAATGCTTTAAATATATGATTTGATTGTAGGAATTGGTTTACAGTATAGAACTTTTCTGGAATACATCTCTTATATAAAGTGAAACATAATTATATTTAGTTATTATTGTAGATAACAAACTTGAATAGTAGTTTACTGTTTTATACAATGCTTTCACAGTTATCTCATTTAAACCTCATAACCAGCTCTGAAATAGAAATGACATACTGTATTCCCATGTTAGAGATAAAGAATCTGAGGTTAAGGCTACATCATTAATAAGTGGCAGAGCTACTAATAGGGAAAGAAATGGAGCATTAATGAATGCTTACAAGGTGCCGGGCACTGCGTTTTCTCATGTAATCTTGAAAACAGTCTGGGAGGTAGGTAGTATAATTCTTATGAAGAAATAACCTCAGCGGGTGAACAGACAAACAAATCTGCCTCTAATTTCCAAATTAGAATATACGAAATTTTACAATTGTGAAAACCTCATGGATTTGAGCAAACTGAATGTATATAAGTTTTTGAAGTTGGCACAAAAAAATATGAAATGAGGCCTGCTCTTTTCAGTTAACCTTTTGTCACATTGTGATTTGGAGCATTTTGAACAAATGCTCCATTAACTCTAAAACCCATTAATTCTGTAAATTTTATACTTAAAATTTTGAATCTTGCAACTAAGTTTAGCCTCATGCAGAATTTTTTATTTTATGAGCATAATTTATTGTTTTAAATTAATTTTGTTGTTGATAGCAGTTAGCACTTATTATGTAAATTGAATAATTTATCAAATGTAGGAATTTGTTAACCTAATCCATTTTTACTTAAATGCACCAAAGATTTTTAGTAGGTATTAAAATAGTTTAAAAGAATTTAAATTCTTTGTTGTTTGAATAAATATGTGTCCAAAGAAGCACAGTTGAAGTCCTAGGATTATGGATTTTTTTAAAAAATCGTTTGAATACTAAGATTAAATGTTTGTGTTTATATGTATAAAAATGAGAACAGAAGAAAATACTCTGGGAATAGTCATACTGACAAACCAGTTACAAATAAAAATACTCAGTTTTCCTCAGTTTAATTAATTGAATGTTATCTTTTAAGTGGACACTATTAAATGCTAAAAATAAGCTTACTTTTTACACTACACTATTAATTAATTTTGCCTTAGAATTTTTTTTAAGACAAGCTGAAGATTTTTTTGTAAGAAACCCCACCTATTTTTTGCAGCCTAAAATGCTATTTAAGATTAGGGTTTGTTCTTCATGCCAGCAAGATTTCACCAACGACTGTGAAGGCAGTGATCTTTGCATACTTTTAAGTAAGTAACTTAGTCATCTGTTGAAGAGGAGTAGCAAAAATAGGGTTTTAAACTGGTGCTTTATTAAGTGACTTTCTTTAAAGTGATGGTAGATCATGAAGTAGGTACATAAATAATTTTCTGTCAACCTTAAAATTGTCAAAACATCTTTGAGGAGTGACTATAAGCTATTAGTTAAGGGCTAACAAGTATTTAAATGTCATTCATTGCTTTTCACTCTATAATTGCAAACGAATTAAAAACACCATTAACTGGTGTGTGTGTGTAAGTTTGTTTGCGTTCTCTTCCTAGCAGATCACTCTGCTGTATCAGAGTGGTGGAAAGTGAGACGGGGAGCATCAGCTCTTTGACAGTGTCCTTTTATATATGCCCAGTCTTCTCTGGATTGAATGCTTTGTGCCTTTTCAGTGCGCTATACTTGCTTGGAGTTGACTCTGCTGGCTAGATTGTTTTGGTTAAAAAATGATTGTGGTTTTGTTGTTGTTATGGGTTTTATGTGTGTGTTGCCTGCTGGTCAGGCAACAGTTGTTTTTAGGTTGCTTTATGTTTTTGTAGGAAAATTGGCACCAAGTACTAGTGTGATTTTTTTTTTTTTTTTTAATCTCTACTACTGTGGCCTTTCTAGTTACTGTGAAGCCACTCCTGGACCTGTCTCTAGATGCTCATTAGAGGAATCTGACAAATAAAGTAAAAAGAGCAGTGTGTCTGCCTCTCCTCCTCCCATCCCCCACCTTTTCTTGTTAATAATCAGTTACCAAACCACCCAGCTCTACACTGAACCGCTTCTTTTTTCAGTTTGCCTAAAACTGAGCCAGAGGTGATGGTTTGAGATGGGTCTCATAAAAAGCAGCAAGATCCCAACCAACAAACAAATTGAGTTGATGAACTCAGGAAAAATTGGGACTTTTAAAGTCATGTTGGATTATTCTAAGATTCAGTGCCAAATTTAAAATGACTCGAAATGTATTTTTTAATAAGAAACAAAAGTAGCATTTCTAAAACTTTTAATAGTGTTACGGTAAATGTTACTATTAGATTGAATAATGGATAATGTGAGAATAATTTTTTGATAATTTCTAGGAACCATAGACAATTCTTTTTAGGTCCCCCCCTTTCTTTTGCACATTCCTCTCAGTAAAGTCTGTAGTGGTTTAGGAAGGGGGGATCGTTCCCTTATTTCCTCTAAAATTATTTCTACTTCAAGGTACTTTTTTCCTGCAATAGTTGCATGTTTTCTGCGCTTCCTCTTTGGAAGTGGCCTTAATAAGGTAGAAGTTACAGCATTAGGTCATGTGGAGGATGAGGGAAAGGTCTGGTAGAGAGAGCGTCTGTACTGTGTTTACTCTTCACTTTTCAACTTGCTGTGCATTGATCTTGAGTCTGTGTTGAAAAATCCCCAATTTAAATTTAGCCTCTGTAGCCATTTATATAGAGAGAAAATAAGAATTATATTCAGAGACTAGAGGTTATACAAAGATGTATATACGTCTTTTGTTCTGCTTTTTTCCAAATTCTTAGGTAAAGAAGTAATTTCGGTGCTTGCATTACTGCTGGCGATTTTAAAACATTTCTTGAAAGAAGAGCATGCACACTTCTCATTGTTATTTCGCCTCGTTGCTTGGTATTCCTGCTTTGTAATTACAAAATTTTTATTCCTTGTAACAATCGGACTTTTCTTATCCCTGTGGACAAAACTGTATTACAACCGATGCGTGCGGCTGCCAAAACATGAGCACAGAGGTGGGCACTTGGCTGCTCCGTGTTGTGTAGGAAGTGTTCTGATTACGGAATTTATGATGTACACTAAAGTGGAAATGCCTATGAACCTAGTTTTCAGTCTCCAATCCTAAGTTTTCTTTTTAATCATAAGAACTCTTTTAAAAAACGATTGCAAAGAAAAATCTAAAATATCAAGATTCATTATTTTGTCAACTGTGTGTAAAGTATCTTGTGAGTTTTATAGATATTTTGACTGTCTCGTGTATCCTGAGTACCAATGTCTTTATAGAAAAATTCAGTTCTCTGTGAAGACTAGGAAGTGTATTGTATATTGAACTAGTTCTTTGTGTTGTTTTGATATTTAAAATAAAGTTCTTTGGTCCTAATAAAGCATATCTAGGTTTTATTGAACACATTTTCATAGCATGACAATGCAGTGCTCTGCCTGCCTCCTGAAAAATTGAATAAAAAGACCATGAACACATAGAAAACCAGTGTCTTGGGGCACAGTTATTAAAATTTTCTTTATTTTTCATAAGCTAGATATCATTTTGAAATATTTTATATGTTAAATGTATAAATCATTATTTAATGGTTTTTAAGTGGCTAATTAATATAAGTTTAAATATTAATAGTGGACTATTATGCTTGAAGTAGTCATGTGCTGTTTTTCCCCAAGGAGTCTGAAGTGTAGAAAATCACATGAATGGGCTGTTGCCTGCGACAGTGAGAGGGGTCACTCTCGCCACTACCCCTCATTCCCAGAACTGTACACTCTGGCCACAGGAGGGACCACTGCTGGTCTAAGGCAAGAGCTGAGTGACAGGACACACCCGACCTGGCCAGCTGTCATCTGCATCTGGCACCATAACTGAGCCTCCACAGGCAGCTGGTAGAAGACTAGTGAATTCCAAGCCTTCCCACTGGAGGCGGTGTTGTGTGGGACACCTAATTCTCTATTGCTGTGTAACACATTAGACCAAATGTAGTGGCTTGAAACAACAGACATTATCTCACAGGTCCTGTGGGTCAGGAATCGACTGGCTGAGCTAGGTGGCTCTGGCTCAGGGCCAGAGGTTGAAGTCAAACTTCATGGGACCTGCAGTCTCTAGAGGCCATCCTGGAGCAGACTTCACCTCCAAGCCCACTTCTGGCCATAGTTCCTCCCAACACAGCCTCTCTCTACAGGGCTGCCTGGTGATAGATACACAGCTGGCTGCCCCCAGCTGAAAAAATGAAAGAGAACACAGGCAGGATTTAAGTTGCAGTCTTTTATAACCTAATCTAGGAAGTGATAGCACATCACATCTGCCACTGTGAGTCCCTAAGTCCACACCACTCAAGGGACACAAATTAAGATTCCCCTCTTGAAGGGAGAAGTGACCAAGAATTTTTAGACACATTTTGAAAACCTCCACAGATTCATTGGTTCTAGAGAAAGCATTCTGTACGTCTGTGCATGGATAGTGGGGGCAGGTACAGCAATCTATACTCAGAAAATGCATCTACTCCAGAGAGGAAAATACCACCTCTTCTGTGGTAGAAAGTGTTTAATGTAACCGACATGCCACAGGTAACTGGTTGGTCCCTGGGGAGTGCAGTCACACTGGGGGTTCTGCTTGGCCTCTGTTCACAGGTCAGGCTCTCAGCGGTGGCACATCCAATCAGCCTTGGAAGGACGGAGACTGTTTAAGCTCTTTCATAGCCCCCATATCTGCGGCTATGGCCATTGTATACATGGGTTCACCAAGGAGGAATGGGGTCTCTGAGGAAAGAGGTTCTAACACCTAAGCAGGACACGTTGTCTTGTTTGCCTGATTTTTGAGCTCTTCCTTTACCTTGGATATTCTCTGATGGCATTTACTAGGGACACAAATTTCTTAACTTCCTGTCCCTATTTTTCTTTTAAATTAATTAATTTATTTTTGGCTGCGTTGGGTCTTTGTTGTGGTGCACGGGCTTCTTACTGCGGTGGCTTCTCTTGTTGCATAGCACGGGCTCTAGGCGTGCAGGCTTCAGTAGTTGTGACACATGGGCTCAGTAGTTGTGGCTCACGGGCTCCAGAGCACAGGCTCAGCAGTTGTGGCGCATGGATTTAGTTGCTCCGCAGCATGTGGGATCTTCCCCGACTAGGGCTCAAACCCATGTCCCCTGCATTGGCAGGCGGATTCCTAACCATTGTGCCACCAGGGAAGTCCCCCTGTCCCTATTTTGAGATGTCCTTTTACAAACCTCTCCTCCCCAGACTTAACTTGTCACCAAGTTTTCATTTTGCTTTTTCCAAACCCTTGACCCGCTGCCAAACCTGTTGACTGTGCCCTTGAGTCAGCAGAGAGCAGAGACGTGTCTTCTCCCCTTTGTAGTGGACTAGATGTACCATCCAAACTTCTGCTCCCTGAGTGTTCTCATCTACCCTGAGGGGAGGCTATAGCGCAGCTCTGCTCACATCTGGCCTACCATACACATCCGTCCATAAACCAGGCTTTGTCTTCCTTTATGAGATGGTCAAGGAGATCCCCGATTTCCCCGAGGTACAGCCTGAGAGAGACAGTGTAGGAGGAGGAGATATTACAGGACCCGTGTCGTCTGTGCAGCTTGTGAACTTGGGGCCTGCTCAGCCCTGGGCTGGTGTTCACCACTTTGACTTGATAATGGAATGTTGCTTGTCACATCCAGTTGTTTGGTTCCTTGGATTAGATCCCAGGTCAGCAAACTTCTTTGTAAAGGGCCAGATACTAAGTAGTACAGGCTTTGCAGGCAATATGATTTCTCCTGGAACTATTCGACTCCACCTTTGTAGTGTGAAAGCGGCCATAGATAACATGTAAAGGAATGGGTGTCTCTGTGTTCCAGTAAAGCTTCAGCGGGGTAAGTCTCAGACCCTCCCAGCTCCTGACAGCTGTTTCTTGCTCATCAGATTTAATTAGCAAATGTCATCAATATAAAGGACCGGTGGAGGGGCTGCCTCTGCTGGTGAGGGAGGTTTGTGGGAATAGGGAGAAATACAAGCTCTCAGCCTTTAAAATTTTGCCCAAATACCGTACTCCTTCCCAGGGTCCCCCTCCCTCCCCTTAGCTAGGAGGGCTGGTAGGGTCGAGCATTTCATCAGTGCTGCCACATTTACCAGCAGCCTCGGGATTAGTCCTCGGCCATGTGTTCCCTGAGACCACAGGAAGTGAGGGGCTTCTTCAGGCCTTCCGTCCACACATTCTTGTTCTCAAGATATGTTCTTAGTGGTACCCTTGGATGTTCAACAGAGTTTCATTTTCTTTTTCCCTATGTGTGCTCTCCAGGGTGGTCAGGTGAAACCAGGTGACACTCTAAGCTTTATAATCATTTATAAAGTGTTGGCATAGCCACTGTGTGCCCCGGCCACCTGATCTTTGAATAAATTGCCCTTCGTATGCACTTCATCTCATGCTGCCGCCACAGATAGATGATTTGAGGACTCAGGATGCTACCGCATCCCGTGGATTATCGTGATGTTTCTCGCTAGCAGGAGTTTATCCCTGTGCTCCTCAGATAGGAGCAACTCAATTCAGAATTCGATCTTAAGAGGCAATTTCCTAAGGCCACTATTGCATCAGCCAGGGACACTAAGGAAATAGTTGGCCCTCTCCAATTTAGTGGAATTCAAGGAAGTTTAATAAAGGGACCATTTGCAAAGATGTGACAGGGATGCAGGGAAACAAGCAATAGTGCCATATCCTGGGACTAGTAACACCATGGTATCCCCACACCCAGATCCCCAGAGACCCATGAGGAGAGGGCACCTCTCCAGCTACTTGTGATTTTAATGTTGAGATGGAGCCAGCCCAAGGGGGGCAGGAATGAGGGAAGTACCCTTACCTCTCTCTTTGAGTAAAAGAGAAGCTACAGAGTAAAAAAACTATGGATGTAGCAAATACAGAACACAGGCCAGCATCCCACAGCAAAGAGCAGGCTGGAAAAGGGTGGAGGATGGAAGTGGAGGGCAAATAAAAAATAATCCATACAGTTCATTCTGGATTTTCTAAAATTGTGCGTCAACAGCTTTGCTTTATGAAGAGAAGCTGTGAGGGGAGAGCATAGATAAACAAGATGTGTTACTATCCTGTTAAAAAGGGTTGAAACAAACATTTCAGTGACTTAAGCTTAAGGGCTTATATGCGTAATGTTAATTTGATGAACAATATTCACAGTATGAAATAATAAATATAAAGTAAGTGTATATGAAGGTTATTGTCGTTCACATTAACATTTTGCTAAAAAATTATGGAGTAGTGGTCTCATTGTGCATCAATCCTAAATTAGGATTTTAAGAAACCTCCATGAACACTTTTGATTCAGTATCGTTAAGATAACCGGGTTCAACATCAGGTCAAAATGGGTGTCAGTGAATATAATTTCAGATCCCACCTTCCTCATTTTGGTTTTCCACCCAGGGAGCTTTCTTTTGATATATTTCATGCACGCGTACACACATCTACAATTTATTTTTTAAAGTCTCCTCCTGATATATTTCATGCACGCGTACACACATCCACACCTTATTTTTTAAAGCCTTCTCCTGTCTTTAGAGGCAGTAGGTGCAGGGGTGAGAGCAAGACCAGCCGAGCTGCCTGTGTCCGTCTCTTGGCTTTGCCACTTCCTGGCTGGCTGGACGCCGGCCTCGCTCATCTGTGAAGCACGAATCATGGCACCTCCCTCACAGGGTTGAAGTGAAGGTTGAGATAAATATGTGCAGGGCTTAAAACAATGCCTGGCAAAGAGTAACATGTAAGCGATAACCATTATTATCAGATGTCTACAATTAAAATGAAAACCGGAAGTTATTTGTCAACGGCAATGCCAGTCAAGACCATCGCTTATGAATTTCTGGGAATCTCAGGTTTTGTTTGTTTACCTAGTTTTGCTCCCAGTATCACTGAGCCCCTGCTGGGGTCAGGCACTGACATCAGCACGTTCACACTAACTATACATTTAATATTCCTCATTTTCTCCCATTTGGGCCCAGGAAGCCTCTGCGGGGAGCTCAGGGTTGTGACCCTGGGCGGGTATACTGGGGGAGGGAAATCACTGTCCCAGCAAGGCAATGACTGCTGCATTTACGGTGGAAGTGCTGTGACTCTCTTTCTTTCAAGCAGCCTGTTCACAAAACCGAAAGGCGAATTCCGAGTCTGAGCCCCGGGCCTCAGGGGCCACAGAGACCTCGAAGCCATTGTCGCCTCCGCGCGCAGAGGCAGGCGCTGCCGTCATCACGTTTAAATAAGGCGCCCTCTTCTCATTGGCCGGGACTGCTGCCCGATGATTGGCCCCGCGGGGAGGTGGGCGGGTCCGGGCGCCCCCATTGGTGGCGGCGGGAAGTTTAAACAGAGCAAAGAACCTGCGCTGTTTGCTCCTGTTTCCAGTTTGCGAGTCTGTGTGTCCGGCTTATTTACCGGGTCCCGGCGATCGCACGAGAAAGGGGGCGAATTCGCTCCAATTCTCCCAGCTTCCCGAGAGGACACGGTGGGCGTTCCCGCACGGCGGCTCGGAGCAGCCCGTTGGGCCCAGAGGCCGCCATGGCGACCAGGCGTCGGGGGCGCGACCGCTGGGAACGGAGCCCCCCGGAACCGAGGCCGCGGGGCTCCCGGGCCGAGGAGGAGGCGGCCTCCCCGCCGGTCCTGTCCCTCAGCCACTTCTGCAGGTCGCCCTTCCTCTGCTTCGGGGACGTGCGCCTGGGAGCCTCGCGGACGCTGCCCCTGGCCCTGGACAACCCCAACGAGGAGGCGACAGCCGTGAGGCTGTCCCGTGGCCCGGCCGCCGAGTGCGGCTTCACCGTCTGGCCGAGCGCCTTCGTGCTGCAGGTAGGAGGGGAGTGGGCCCTCCGCGGTCTCCCCGCCGCGCTCCGGGAGGGGCCTCGGAACGAGCAGCAGCGGACCTGAGGGCTGGAGATAAAGCAAGGTCCTTCCCTCTAACGCTGGGTGAGCCCTGGTCCCCGGGGCAGAGGAGCCTGGTCAGCGGGGACTTGGGCGGTGACAGCGCGTCCACGCGCCTGCGCGGAGCATCCTTAGAAGCCCTTTCCTAGTTTTCTGTTGCAGAGAAGCGTTTTTCATAGACTTCAGGCCTCGAGAAGACTTGCGGTTCCAGAGTAATGGATGGCACTTTTAAAATCAATATTCTTATCTTTCATCTGTCTCTCCATCCATCCATCCATCCATCCATCTGTCTGTATTTAAAACTGCCAGGAGTACTTTGGTTAGAGCAGGGTTTTTTAATTGCTTTCCATCAGTCATCTTAAATATCCACTTCAGTTTCCATAGGGAAACTGATTCCACAGGGTCAGGGTAACTACTATTCCGGTGAGCTTTGTTTTGGCCAAACGTCTATAGCAACAAAACCAAAAATACTTCCTCAGTGTTGTTTTCAACCAGTATGAACACCTTATTATTTTAATCTTATTTTTGTTGTTTGCTGTAGTGTAGTTTTAACGGTGATTCAAATTTAATTTTATGTTGTTTCAAGAACTTCGTGGGTAGCTTTTCTTCATTGCATTGGCCAGAGTAATGCTCCCATTCCTGTCACCAAAATCTAGAGAATTTACTTTCTTATTTTGATTTCTGTGGTCTTTCCATTGATTAGAATCCCTGAAAGGGTGAAAAGAAAACAAAAATTAGCTGAGGGAGTCTCACTCCTTATGTAAATAACCGCTTCCTAAGGCAGTGAGAAGAGGCTTTAATCTGAGGTCTGTTGACTTGTGCTAAGCAGTGGTTCAGCTACACTTAAGAACCTGCCCCTTCTCTCTAGTTTATAAATGTTTGCTTTTCTTTTCGTGAAAAGATATATACATTTTTCTATCTACATAATGCTTCTACTTGTTCTTTTTTGTTTTGTGGAACTAAAGTTTTTGGGTTTTTTTTTTTAGAATTATACTTTTTATACTGTAAAAGTTAACTGTTCTTATATTTTAAACCATCTGTTTTATGATGTTTTATGGTTTCTGCTTTAAAACAAAACTTGTCTTTTATTAGCTGTTGATTTCCCTCAGCTTCAGGTCTGAGTGTGCTGATTCCACTTAACCCACCAAGCCACTAAGATAATACATACAAACATAATGTTCACCGTTTACAAATTCTTTTAAACTCTGTTGCCTTATTTAATCCTTACATCAAACTCATGGAGTCCTTATCCACATTTGTAGATAAGGCAACACTGTCAAAGTGTTTGTGTCCAGTGGATCAGGGTAGGCAGCTCAGTTCACTCTTCTGAGTCTTCCGTGTCTATTTTCTCATCCATCGGTTGGAAGTAATGCCAACTGCAGCTGTGCATGGTGCTCAAATGAGAGAAAGCTTCAAGCAAAAGTCTGGACTCTGTGTCCTGAATAAATGTTCTCTTCCTGATTTTTAATGAGGAAATATGCTCAGAGGGTGGAAATATTTATGCATGGTTTTATTCATAGCAATTGACAGAGCTGGGATTCCCATCCAGGTCTTATAATTTTAAATCCCATGCGCTTTCCCTTATATTGATTTATAGACGTGAGACATGGTTCCTTCCTAAAGACATGTTAGGAGGTTGAGGGAAAAATTCTAAGAACAAGAAGCTACATCAAACAACTGTCAAGGAGGTTGTTTTGAGGAGACCGGTGGTTCTCACATTTAAGAATGCATCAGAATCACCTGGAGGGCTGGTTAAAATACTTTTGGGTCCCCACCTTCAGAGTTTCTGATTCCATATGTGTAGAATAGGACTAGAACTTGCATTTCTAAGAAGTTCCCAGGTGATGCCTCTGCTACTGGTCCAGGGACCACATTTTGGAAAGCACTGTAGTAGAAAATAAATATTAGAACATCCCTTAACTACAACACACCCCACACCTTCAGTGAATTAGCATGTCACGGTATGACTAAGCAGCATTTCTCTGAGATGCCTCAACCACGTGCATCAGATTTGTCTGGATTGCTTGTTAAATGAGGGAGATTTCTACTCACCACTCCACACTCACTGATGTGAATTTCTGGGGGTAAATACAGAAAACTCGACGTACGCAGATGGCATCTAACGAACCACTAGGTAAAGTGTTATACTTGCCAAATAGTGACAGAAATTCACAATTAGTATAAAAATAGGTCTACAGTACAATGTATCTAGGCCTAATAAGGAGTGAGGACCAGAAGACTGTCATTTGGGATATTTTTGTAGAGCAGATTTACTGGGGCCAATCCAAGGAAAACTTTTTTAAATGATCTTTTGTGTTTCTTTTAATCTCCTAGTCATTCTTTTTAAAACTTCAATAATACTGGTGTGTTAGAATCTGCATAGGACTGCTCTAATGTAGGGAATTTGTCATTTGGGTCTGAGTCTTCATAATGACATTCAGTTAAAATCACCAGCCATCCTACTGAATGGGATTAAGCTACGTGGTGTTTCCATCCTGACTGCACGTTACCTCAGTGGTGAGCTTTGAAAAAACCACCGGTACCAGGACCCCACTACAGCATCACTCCTGGGGAGGACATAGAGGAGGGTCGGGGCATTTTTACTTTTTACAAACCCCTCAAATGATCTCTGTAACCAGGGTTATGAACAACTCAACTGGATGGTTTAACAGACTCATTGGTGCCAGTTCTGGAAATAGGAGCTTTTGCTCTGCAAACGAGTAGAGGCTAACATGAGGCAGCTCGCACTTCTTCAAGAAAATAAGCCACCCGTCTGTTGTGCAATGAGTTTGATGCTAATTTGATGTGACTGGGAGACTTGGATGAACTGACTGGCAGGGCAGCCCCAAACCTGACTCTTCCCTTCTCCTTCACAGCCAGGCTTCTCAGACAGTTATGGTCATTGCACTTATGGCCACAAGGGGGCGGGCCAGATCCATTTAATAACAAGGCAGCTTCAGTTGTCACTGGCTGCAACTACCATTTTCTGATTTGTCACTAATAAAAAGTTTGTAAACAAAGACCACAGAATCTTAGGACCAGATGGAATTATGAGAGATCATCTTGTTTATTGATTGACAACATTTTTTTAATCTTCTCCCAAAGGAGGGAGATGCAGTCCACTTTTTTTATTGTAATTCTGACTTTCTGCTGTCTTTCAGAATCTAGATAAAATAGTAAGATTCTTATCTCAGACACATAGCAATGCTTCTGTTCAAAAAATTAACAGTGATGCATATCCAAGAATGCCATTACTGAAGGTAATAGAGGCATATTTAAAAGAAAGTAGTGTAACAGATCTGTTCCTTCATTTGTTTGAGTTACTGAAGAAATTTTTTTAAAGGGTGGAGTTGGGGGGCAGGGGAGACCAAATAAAGATTTACAAAAGGGAAAAAGTAAAATGATTTATGTTTTATTTCTGTTTTTAGACCTCTGAGGGTATTTGTCTCCATAAAAGGTGAAGTTTTGTAGCTAGACTATCACTGCAGTCCAAAAAGCATGTATCAGTTATAAATCCCTTGACATACTTTTCAGAACTGAGTCGCTCTCACTGTCTCAGTCTATGGATTGTTACAGATTAACGAAGGGCTTCCTCATGGGAAGGTGGATGGAGAGGGGGCATGGAAAAGGAAAAGGGGATGAGCGCTCTGAGCATCTTCTTCCCAATGTGCTCTCCTCCTGAGTTAGCTGATTAACCTTTCAGTTAAGGATAAAAAGACTAGCACTTCATTTTGGTATGCCTTAAAGAAAATAGGCAAACAAACAAAACAAAACAAAGCCTCTGCAGCCACAAAATGTACACCTAAGTAATGCTGTTTATAATGTTCAAATCTGTTAAAGAGATTACGTATATACCATAGTCCTCTGCTTCTCTCTCCAACCTCATGTATCGCAGATCATTTGCCTTCCCGCTAACATGAAGCCACACTGGTCCTCTGTTTGTTTCTAGGGATACACTAAGCAGTTTCTTGTTTCAGGGCTGTGTACATGCTGGCACGTTCTGCTGAATTGCTCATATACTTTGTCTTAGCTTAAAAATTAGTAGTATACTCTCTGATCACCCAGTTAGAGATTATAGGTCCCTTCACTCTGGCTCTCTCAAACCTTTTTTTTGTTTTATTGATAACAGTATTGGGGACTTGTATTTTTGTATTTATCTTTTCACTTAGATTTTGTAATTTCTTTTATTGAGAAGAATATAGTGTCCCTGAGGCCAGAGACCATGTCTGCTTTTCATTCATTCAATAATTTTGTCAGTTAAATATTTAATGTATGCCTATCCTGTGTCAGGCACTATGTATGCCATTAGGCACTCAATAACTATTTGTTAAATAACAGTAACTCTTTAGAAGGGACACCCCCTTTTAAAATTTTCTATATATAAATTGAGAAGCAAGTAGTAAGAGTTCACACTCTTGAATTTATCCTAAACAGATAATTTCATTTGAATCTCAATAAGAACAAAATTTGATAGATATGCCCATTAAGTCAGTTGTACAGGCAGACCTTGGAGATATTGTGGGTTCAGTTTCAGACCACTGCAATAGAGTGAAAATCACAGTAAAGCGAGTCACAAGAATGTTTTGGTTTCCCAGTGCATATAAAAGTTATGTTTACACTATACTGTAATTATTAAGTGTACAATAGCATCATGTCTAAAAAGACAATATACATATCTTAAGTTAAAAAGACTACTACTAAAAGATACGAACAATCTGAGCCTTCAGTAAACTGTAATCTTTTTGCTCATTGGAGGGTTTGCCTCGATGTTGATGCTGCTGACTGATCAGGGTGGTGGCTGCTGAAGGGTGGAGTTGCCGTGGCAATTTCTTCAAACAAGACAACAGTGAAGTTTGCTGCATTGATTGACTCTTCCTTTCATGAACAATTTCTCTGTAGCCTGCGGTGCTGTTTGATAGCATTTTAACCACAGTAGAACGTCTTTCAAAATTAAAGTCAATCCTCTCAAACCCTGCCTTTTTTTATCAACTAAGTTTATGTAATATTCTAAATCCTTTGTTGTCATTTCGGTAATCTTCACAGCATCTTCACCAGGAGTAGATTCCATCTCAAGAAACCATTCTCTTTGTTCATCCATAAGAAGCAACTTCTCATCCATTCAAGTTTTATCATGAAATTGCAGCAATTCAGTCACATCTGCAAGCACCACTTTTAAATCTGTTGTCCGAGTCCAAGCTCGTACTACTCACCACACAACGGGACAATAAATCTAGAGACAAGTCGTTAGGGCAAGGAATAGTGACTTTATTTGGAAAGCCAGCTGACCAAGAAGATGGCGGACTGGTGTTCCAAAGAACCATCTTACCTGAGTTAGAATTCAGGCTTCTTTTATATTAAAAGGGGAGGGTCTCTTGTTAGTTGTTGCAAACTTCTTGGTGTCAGAATCCTTTGCTCTCGCAGCTGTCCCTGTAGGTCAGGTCATGATGTTCCTATAAACCTCCAACAAGACAAATGTTATTCTCTGTTCTGCAGCTTTTGAATCTCTATATGAATGGAAAAGTGTTATGCCTTTAAAGGTCAGAGCCTTGAGAATGGGCTATCCTGTATATTTCAGGCTATAGGCAACATTCTTAACTTGTAGCAAAAGCAATAGAGTACAGAGTTTAAAGTAAAAGAAACAGATCTAATATGGAGTCAGATTTGTTTTTCCCTATTACAATTCTAGTTCTCTTGCTATTTCTACCATATCTTCAGTTACTTCCAGGAAGTAACTGAAACCCTCAAAGTCATTCATGAGGACTAGAATCAACTTCTTCCAGACTCCTGTTAATGTTGATATTTTGACCTCTTCCCATGAATCATGAATGTTCTTAATGGCATCCAGAATGCTGAATCCCTTTCAGAAGGTTTTCAATTTACTTTTCCCAGATCCATCCGAGGAATCACTATCTATGGCAACTATAGCCTTATGAAATGTATTTCTTAATAAGATTTGAAAGTCAAAATTACTCCTTGATCTATGGGCTGCAGAATAGATGTTGTTCTAGCAGGCATGAAAATAACATTAATCTCACTGCTACATCAGAGCTCTTGGGTGACCAGGTGCATTGTCAGTGAGCAATAATATTTTGAAAGGAATTTAGTCTTTTTTTCTGAGCAGTATGTCTCAACAGTGGGCTTGAAATATTGGTAAACCATGTTGTAAAGACATGTGCCATCATCCAGATTTAGTTGTTCCATTTACAGAACACAGGCAGAGTAGATTCAGCATAATTCTTAAGGGCCGTAGGACTTTCAGAATAGTAAGCGAGCATTAACTTCAACTTGAAGTCACCAGTTGCATTAGTCCCTAAGGAGAGAGTCAGCCTGTCATTTGAAGCTTTGAAGCCAGGCATTGACTTTTCCTCTCCAGCTATGAAAGTCCTAGATTGCATCTTCATCCTGTAGAAGGCTGTTTCCTCTACACTGAAAACCTCTTGTTTAGTGCAATCACCTTCATTAATTATCTTAGGAGATCTCCTGGATAACTTGCTGCAGCTTCTACATCAGCACTTAGTGCTTCACCTTGCACTTTTAATGTTGTGAAGATGACTTCTTTCCTTAAACCTCATGAACCAAGCTCTGCCAGCTTCAAACTCGTCTACAGTTTCTTTAATTCTCTCAGCCTTCATAGAATTGCAGAGAGTTAGGATCTTAACTCTGGATGAGGCTTTGGCTTAAGCGAATGTTGTGGCTGGTTTGGTCTTCTATCCGGACCGTTAATACTTTCTCCATGTCAGCAATAAGGCTGTTTTGCTTTCTTATCATTCTTGTGTTCACTGGAGTAGCACTTTTAATTTCCTTTGTTAACCAAGAATTCCAAGAACTGATTGAAATAAAGAGGTGTTTATTTGGGTTTGTTAGGACTCCAGCCCAGGAGACACAGATCCAAAAAGTACTTGAATTGTGTTCCATCAGACTACAAAATGAGGAAAGCTTATTAAGGCAAAAAACAGGAAGGTGACGTAAGTTGTTCATCAAGGATTAGGATTGGAGCTGGCAAGAAGTAAGGGTGCTTGTTAAGCCAGGATTTTTTGGGGTCCAAAAGGGTTGCAGAGTTACAAGGGGAGGCCTTGAGACCATAATGTTACAGCTGGCAGTTCTAGCAGATACTGTTTTGAGAACGGCTGGTAGTAGTGATTTCAGAGAGACAGAAGTGAGCCGTGGCTTGAAGCGAGATCTTAGTTCCCTGCCCAGGAATTGAACCTGGGTCACCTGGATGAAAACCAGGAATCCTAGCTGCCAGACCACCAGGGCCCAGAGACTAGAAGCAGAGTGGCCCTGGCTCTTACCCCCGTTTGAAAGCGAGAATGTTTCAAGGAGGCAAAAACTGTAAAAACAGGTACAAAGTTTATTATTAGAGACACAGCACAACAAGTGGGAGAGCACACAGAGAAGCAGTTTGTTTATTTAAGACTGAAGCAATACACACCTGGGGAGAAAGTGTGTGGGTGTCCTTCCTAACGAAGAGGAGTGCAGTGAAGAGGCGATTTAAACCCTTTATACAGGACAGTCCTTCCGGGTCTTTGTTCACCTTTGGCCAATTATCTCACTTCTTTTCCCACAAATGACCTGTTCTAGGACTCTCCCCAACATGTGCGTGCATCTTTTTTCCAAGATGGGTTCCATCACAGGGGCTGTGAGAGGCTTGGCATCACCTATTATGGGGTGGTGCCCCCTCCTTTTTGACCCCCAAGGAGTCAGGAGTGGTCATCTTATCTTGTTACTCCAGCAGAGCTCAGCTCCTGCCATTAACTTTGTCCTTGGAGTGTCCAGGGAGAACAGATTTTCCTCCGCTTGACAAACACCAGCTGTCCAGCCCAAGGGCCCGTCTATCTCCTACCTCAGTATCCTTGAGTCTGATACCGTTCAGAAAATTCAGGTTCTTACTGATGCAGGAATGTGTCTAAAACCACATCCACGATGGCCACCAGGTTCCATTTTGGATGCCCGAACAACAGTTGCTCCATTTTGAGTTTTAAATGATCTTAAATAGGTCATCACCTTTAAGAACGTTTCCTTTTCCTTCACAGCTGGACGCAGGAGGCCCACCTTTCCTCCTGTCAACGCTTCCGACATGCCTTCCTCTCTCAGCTTAATCATTTCTAGCTTTTGATTCAAAGTGAGAAACATGCGACTCTTTCTTTCACTGGAACACTTAGAGACCGTCGCAGGGTTGTTCATTGGCCTAATTTCAATGTTGTTGTGTCTCAGGGAACAGGGAGGCCGAGGAAGAGGGAGAGACGCGGGGGAACAGCTGGTCAGTGGAGCAGTCAGAACACACACAGCATTTCTCAGTGAAGGCTGCTGTCTTCTATGGGCTCAGTTCCTGGACCCCAAACGATTACAATGCTAACATCAAAGATCACAGAGCACCAGAACAAATATTATAATGAAAAAGTTTGAAATATTGCAAGAATTACCAAAATGTGACACAGAGATACAAAGTGAGCAAATGCTGTGGGAAAAATGGCACCAGTAGACTTGCTCAATGAAGGGTTGCCACAAACCTTCAATTTGTTAAAAAAAAAAAAAAATTCAGTATCTATGAAGCGAAATAAAGAAAAATAAAACAAGGTATGTCTGTATATGACAAAAAAAGAAAGAACATTCACTGACCTAATGATTTCTATATGGGGAGCACACATCACAGAACCAGAAACATCCTAGCCTGGAACCAAAATAATCTAGCCTACCACAGATGTGCTGTTAAACATTAATTTAACAAAGTGATGAGTTGAAATTTAGTGAAATGAGACAAAGCCCATTTAAGCTATAAATTCGGGGTTTATAATCCCTCTTCCTTTTATTAGAGTTGGGTGAGTCTGATCTGACCTAGGATAACAACAGGTGGGTTGAAGATGGTGTGTGTGGTCTCTGGGACTGAGATTTTTCCAGTTTATCCATCTACTGAGGCCTTCAGAGCTCTGAAAGTGAGTCTCGGACACTCACCTAATTATGGATACTAAGTTGTTGAGAAGCTCGGGAATTCTGCAAGGCCAGACAAGGGGGAGGCTAGCCTTCACCAGAGTTTTTCTTATGATTTTATTCTTGTTGTTTTTGCTGTATCTGGTCACTTAACTGAGTTAGCATAATTCAACAAGAAAGATCCAAAGATATTCATTCAGTATCATGAAACTGGAGTATGCTTCTACTGGGCCCATGGCCAAGCATAGGGAAGGGAATAAAAGACAGATATCAAAGTAAGGACTTTTATTATATGGCAGGCAAGCTTGGTACTAAAAACAGGCACCTGTATAACTAAACTCTAGGAGTATGAGTTCTGAGAAGCCCAGGTACTGTGAAGAGGACAGGAGAATTGCTTTTTCTGTCCAGGGGAAAAGCTGTAAAGGTCTGACCTCCTCTGTGAGGCTGATACCAGTTCAGCTCTACCATTTCTTGTCTTTCGGGTTGTGTGATCGTGGGTCCTAATGTTGGTAGTTGGTCTACCATCTCTCCTCCCTTCCAGCATTACCGTAATACAACTTCTGCAGTAAAACTTCTATTTTAATTTGTCTAAATACATGCATACATACATACAAACAAACAAAACTTGTCTTTTTTTTCCCCTGAAAAACAACAAAGACAGAGTTTGTTTTGTCATGTGAGGGTTTTGCATTTTGCAAATTCCTGCCAGGCTGTAGGGTGTAGCGGTTAAGGTTTAAACTCTGGACTCAGACTGCCTGGGTTCTAATTACTAGCGGTATGACTTTGGCAAAATACTTAAAGCATTCTGGACCTTGATTACTTCATCTGTAAAACGTGCATCATCACAGTATCTGCTTCCTAGGGATGTGAGGATTTGACTAGTTATATTAGATACCGGAAACTATGCCTGGAACAAAGTAAGTATTTAACAAATATCAATAATAATATGGACTTTAGAGAAGTGGAGAGCAAGGAATTTAGCTGATCATCTTTACATTGCTTTTTGAAAAATTTTTCTAATGTAAGGTCATTATATTTGAAATAGAGGTTCTGTACATATTCTAAAGAAGTGGAAATATGTGATTAAATTTTTAAAAACCACTGAGTGATTATTATAATTTTATTTTGTTGTGACGCTTGTTATTGCTAGTAACTTTTTTCCTTATAATGAAATGAGATAGGGTAGGAAAATATATTTGATTTCTAAATGTTGTTAGGGTATAGAGTATTGGTGAGTAACAATTATTAATCATCTACTGTATTCTAAGTTGCATATAATATATTTTGGTTATTATACATCACTACTGTTATAGTCATTTAAAATGTATTCTTTTGATTATAGCCTAAAGAAAAAATTGTTATTTCTATTACCTGGACACCGTTAAAAGGAGGCCGAGTAAGAGAGATCGTGACATTTCTTGTAAATGATGTTCTGAAACACCAAGCTATATTACTAGGAAATGCAGAAGAGCCGAAAAAGAAAAAGGTACTAAGTTTTCATCATTCTGTAATTTACTCTAGGAAAATAATAATATGTAAAAATTATTTTGTTAACAGTCTTGAGGTAGCATACATAATTTTGCTTAAAGGTACTATTCAATAGTTATCAACTTAATCTGTATGTTTTCTTATTTTTGCAGAGGAGTCTTTGGGATACCATTAATAAAAAGAAAGTATCAGCCTCTTCAGGTCATAACCAGAAGATTTCAAATATTCAAAATGTAAATAAAACATTTAATGTTTCCTCAAAATTTGACAGAGTTAGGAGCCCACTACAAGCATGTGAGAATCTGGCTACGAACGAAAGCTGTTCCCCAACAGAAAACAATTCTTTAATCCTTGAAGAAAATAAAATACCCATATCACCTATCAGTCCCACTTTCCAAGAGTGCCATGGGGAGACCTGCTTGCCAGTTTCTGTCCATCAGTCTACTACCTACACATCCCTTCCTGCATCTGAAAATGGGGAAGTATTAAAAGTAGAAGGTGCCAACATTGTAAACGATTTTCATTTTAATGAGACAGTTATAACTGAAACTTCCTTTGACTACATAAATAATCTTAGTGGCCAAATTGAAGAGAACAGTAAACTTACTCTTACCCCAAACTATTCTTCAACGTTGAACATCACACAAAGCCAAGGAAATTTTCTAAGTCCGGAGTCCTTTGTGAATAACAGCCGTGCAGCTAATAATGAACGAGAATTAGTGATGTGTCTTTCACCAGGCATGTGTGTGAAAGGTAATTCAAGGCCTGTGATTTTGGAGTCAAAAAGTGTATGTGAAATTTATCGGACAATTTTAAGTCCAGATTCTTTCATAAATGATAATTATGGACTAAATCAGGATCTAGAATCAGAGTCAATTAATCCAATTCTATCCCCAAATCAATTTTTAAAAGATAATATGGCATACATATGTGTATCTCAGCAAACATGTAAATTGTCACCATTATCAAATGTAAATTCTCAGGCCTCACAACCTTCTCAGGATGAGAGAAAAAATGAAGTTTTACCTTGTATTCCTGAATGTCAGGGTTCAAAATCTCCAAAAGCTACTTTTGAAGAATCCAAAGCTTTAGAAATGAAGTCAAATTGTTATACTTTTAAGAAACGGAACCAGCCTAAATTTTCTGCAGTTCAGGATATTTCTAGTCACAGCCACGATAAACCTCTTAAGAGACGCCCAATACTTTCTGCCACTGTTACTAAAAGAAAGCCCACTTGTGCCAGAGAAAACCAAACGGAGGCTGATAAACCGAAGGCAAAAAGATGTCTCAGTGTTGTAGTGGGTGAGTGTGAAAAAGAAACAGATGATCACAAAGAGAAAGGTGATTTTCATTCTTTTCTTCCAGCTAGAGATTTAATACTGAGTAGACCTAAGAGTTGTAAAAATGTGATAACTCCTCCCTCAAAGGTAGCTTTAGTTGCTCGTAAAAGAAAGAGTGAGGGAAACACAGAAGATGCAAATTTGAAGGTTACAGTTACAGAATACACAGAAGTACAAGAAATCAAAAGGATCCATTATTCTCCTGTGGAGTCCAAAACATCAACTGTTAAAAACACAAAGAAAGTGATAACCTCCACCTCGAAACGTATTAGCAACAAAGAGAAGTTAAAGCTGAAGAAGAAAACTGGTGAGTCTTGTTAATAAAATCTTTAATGAAAGTATAGCTATGCAGGGCATATTTTCTGTTTCTTTTGGTTTAGTAAATTACTATCGATAAGCTTGAATTTACTTGTACTTTTCATTTACCAATTTGCTTAGTGGAAGATGGAGCAAACGTAGCGCAGGGCTGAATTCTGCAATCACTGTGATCTCGTTCTTTTTTAAACTTTTAACATTTTGTTCATCGTGATTTTTCTGCATTAACTTTGATTTTTTAAAAATTTTGCATTAAAATACTTGATGACTGAGGTTTTTGGCCCCCGCCTCTAGTGTTGTACTTTACGTGCCTCACCTTAGTCCAGGCCCTGATGGGAGGACCCGGTGAATGCCTGGCCCCATCACACCACCTGGGGGGATGCAGAGGAGGCCTTTACACTCCCTGTGCTCCGGGGACATCATTCTGCTCAGCCTTTACTTGGCCGTTATTTAGGAATGAAGACGGGGCACCTGAGCTCCTCATTCCTTTAGGGAAAACGTCACCATTCCTTCCCTAGCGCTCACAGCCGTACTACCGCTGTCTGCCTTGAAAACTGTTAGGGCCAATCCCATCATGACCTTTTAACCCCAGTTCCCTCAGACGCCAATCAAGGTCCCCACAGGGAAACAAACCACACAGGTTATTTAACAGGTAATTTTAAAAGAGTTCTAGGACTCCTAGGAAATATCCCCCTCTGTATTTTATCTCATTTTTCTTTGCACACCGCCTAACTGGGACCATCTTCCACTCCTCCGCAGCTCTTTACAGGGTCTGTGCCCTGTGGACTCACTGCCCTTCCTTAGCACCTGTCTTCTGGATACTCCCTCCTGTTCCCACGCTGAGCCTGGCCCTCCCCCGAGAACACTGCCCTCATGCAACCCTCTCCAGCACTGGCTGTCTTCTCTCCCGCTCCTCTGGCCTTGAGTATCTCGGTGGGACAATGGACCGCCCGCCGTCTCATATCTGCTTCCAGACTATTGCTTCTCCTTTCTTCCTTAAAAACAAACGAAAAGAAAGCAAACAGCAGCAAACAGCTTGAAGTTCATTTTTCATACTATCCCACCCAGAGTTCTCCTTGTTACAGTGAGAGATAACTCGAGATTTTTACATTTGGCTCACGAGACCTTCTCCAAAACTACTACTTTACGATGATTCTTTATGATCCCAAGATTCTTGTAGGAGAGCCTTCCAGTATCCTGGCGTGTTAGCTCCAGCGTACTTAGGCCACACTGTCCTAAAGGCGTCTCCCTCGCTATGATCTCAGCATTTTCTCTAGAACCCAACTAATCCAGCCCCATTTCCCCAGCCCTCACCTCATTATATCCTCACTTTCTTACTTATTCAGCTTGGATTCCACAGTTCCTCATAATCCTTTTGTTCACCTCTCTTCCGTTCATTGTGCTTGTCTGGCAAATTCCAATCCCAGCCCAAGTCTGCCTGCTCTGTGCCTGGACCTTGCTGGTTGGTCTTCAAATTCCTGACCACTAACCGCAGTGAAGCCCGTAGCTCCTCTTGGCTCTATCCTCCCGGCTTATTGACTTTATCACTTTGCTGCAGCCTATCTCATCCCTCCCTTCTTCTCGAGCACCCCCTCCCTCCACTCAGGATGGATAACAGCAGTGAACATTTACTGACTGCGTTCTCCGCGGCCCCGGTTGTAAGTGCTTTGCTATTTCCTCCTCTCATACCTACCTACAGCAATCATACCGAGTAGATGTTGTCATGAATACATGTTGAAGATGAGGGAATGTACGCATCCAGACGCTGAGTAATTTGCCTAAGGTCACGGGTGGTAAGTGGTTGGGCTGGGGTACCACCTGGTCAGGAGGGCTCCGGAGCTGGCGCTCTGCTCCTTCCCCAACCTGCTTCCTGCCTCACTGAGGGAAACTTCCGCAGCATCCACCACCCCGCTGTGTTTTCATGCACGGCTCCCTTCCCTCCTATTACAGCCTGAAAGGTCTGCACGCCCAGTGAGGCCGGGCTCTACCGGCACCAAAAGCCCGACGCCCTCTACACGGACGTTGCTTTAGCAGCTGCCTTCTCTCTCCCACATCTCCAGTGTTTTACTCCCTACTGGGTCATTTCTGATTGACACACAGATGTGCCGTTCTTACCTCCAGCTCCTAAAGAAACAAAGACTTTTTGCTGATACCACTTACCCGTTCAGGCCCTGCTCCTTTCTTCTGATTTCTTTTAAGCAAAACTCTTTGAAAGAACCTAGGTATCCACTTTGTGATAGTTCACTGAGTTCTGTATACTTTTCCGGGTAAACATCGTGCTTGAATTAAAAGGTGCTTTCTAGTGTAAAAAAAAAAGTCACTTTGAAGGTTGCTTATGTTAGCTGTTTCCAATTCCTCACCTATTGGCTGAAACCGCTTCAACCAGATTTTGACGACTCTACTAAAACTTTTCCTGTCAAGGTCATGAACACATCCACACTTTGAGTCCAGTGGTTATTTCTCAGTCTTCATCTTGAACTCTTAGGCAGACTGATGCTTTGAATCTCCTTCTTCTCGAAATGCTTTATCCTGCCAGCCGCACTTCCTCCTGGTTCTTTTCCCGCGGCACTGGCTGCTTCTCAGGTTTCTCTTTGGAGCACTGTGTCTCTCCAGCCTCCCAACCTTGGAGTACAGGAAGACTTAGTCACTGAACCTTGTTTATACTTTCCCTCATTCCCTTAACGATCTCAGGCCATCTCACAGCTTTCAATACTATCTGTACATGGAGGCCTCACGATTTTATATCTTTGGGATGGACCGCTAATCTGTAGACTCATTTATCCAACATCTAGTATTTCTACTTGACTGCCAAATGAGCATCTTTAATTTGTCCAAAACCAGCCCTTTGCTATCCCCACTCCCGTGACACGTGTACCTGGTGTATCACTCCCGACACAGCACTTCTGTTATGACCTCCCCTCATTTCAGGCCCCAAAGCTTGGGATTGTCCCTAAGTGTGTTTCTCTCCTACCCTTTCTCTATAAATGCACACGGTCTGCCTGATTGCAAATTCAGTCCATTGACAAATCCTATCTTCTGTTCCTTCCAAGTATCAATACATTCAGGATTGGATCACTTCTCACCATTTCTGATGGCACCATCCGAGCCTGTCTGTGACTCTGCAAGCCCCCTAACAGATCTTGCTTTCACCCTTGCCTTCTCTGGAGTCTATTTTCCACTTAGCAACCAGGGCCATACTTTTCAAATATTTGTTAAGTGGATGCTAACATTGTCCGTTATTATGCCCCTGATGACCTTTCGTCTCACTGGAAGCCAAGTTCTTACAATGATGATGCACAAGGCCCTGTAAGGTCTGTGTTGCTCCAATCTCCTCCCAACCTCCGTCGTTCCTCTCTGTCCTTCTTGCTTCTGTCACCCTGGCTTCCTTGTTATCCTTGACCCTTCAACATTCTCTTCCCTCAGGGTATTTGCTGTTAATTGTCCCCTCTGTATAGAATGACTTCCTTCTCTAAGTCCCTTATATCAGCCTCAAAAGGGCCAGTAACTTGCCCAAGGTCACAAAATCTCCTAAAATAGAGCCACGGTTTAAACTCAGGTCTCCCTGTCTGCAACGTGCATGTTCTACCACATCTTTCTATCCTACTGTGATTTGAGAAAGCGAGAGAGCGGGTAGACATGAGGTTTTTATTTTGGGCACTGACCAAGGATGACAGTTTTGGAGATCCACCAACCTCAAACTTGTGATGTGCCAGTTAGCTCGAGGCACTTGGTGTCCAGGACGTGGCTTTACCTGCTTCCTTCCTCAGAACCTTCAGCGGCCCTCTGCTGTCACCAGATGATTTCCAAGCTCCTTATTCTGTCATTTAAGATTCTCTTCATGTGACCTCCCCTTATCCAGCCTGCTGTCTTATTATTCAACAACATTCTCGCCATGCTACTCTTGCCATTCCGTCCAGGTATCCTCTTTTGTTGTTGTTCTTAACATCTCTCAGCATACATAATTATAATAAAAAATTGTTTCTTATTATGTGGGAGCTTTTCAGATTTGCTCTCACGACAACTTTCAAATACACAGCGCAGTCTTATCCAGCCGCCCTACTGGACATCACACCCCCAGGACTTACTTTATAACTGGAAGTTTGTAACTTTTGACCCCCCTCACCCATTTCACCACCACCCCCAGCCCCATCTCTGGCAACCACCAATCTGTTCTCTGTATCTATTTGTTTTTTTTTTTAAACAAGTTTATTTTCTTTTTTTTAAATTTTATTTATTTTTGGCTGTGTTGGGTCTTCGTTTCTGTGCGAGGGCTTTCTCTAGTTGCGGTGAGCGGGGGGCCACTCTTCATCGCCGTGCACGGGCCTCTCATTGTTGCGGCCTCTCTTGTTGCGGAGCACAGGCTCCAGACGCGCAGGCTCAGTAGTTGTGGCTCACGGGCCTAGTTGCTCCGCGGCATGTGGGACCTTCCCAGACCAGGGCTCGAACCCGTGTCCCCTGCATTGGCAGGCAGATTCTCAACCATTGCGCCACCAGGGAAGCACTGTGAGTTTGTTTTTTGTTTTTGTGTTTCCATCAGATGCCACATGTAAGTGAGATCATGTGGTATTTGTCTTTCTCTGACTTATTTCAGTCAGCATAATGCCCTCAGGATCCATCCATGTTGTTGAAAATGGCAAGATTTCTTTCTTTCTTATGGCTAATTAATATTTCATGGCATATGTATACAACATCAGTGACCACTTAGGTTGTTTTCACCTTGGCTGTTGTAAATGATGCTGCTGTGAACATGTGTCTTTCCAAGGTAGTGTTTTCATTTCTTCAGAAAGTACCCAGGAGTGGAAGTACTGGATCATTTGGTAGTTCTGTTTTAAATTTTTTGATAAATCTCCATAATGTTTTCCATAGTGGCTGCACCAACAAGGGTTCCCTTTTCTCCACACCCTTCCAAACTTGTTATTTGTTGTCTTTTTAATAACAGCCGTCTGACAGGTGTGAGGTGATTTGCTCAATGTGCTTTTGATTTGCCTTTCCCTGATGGTTAGTGATGTAAGCATGGTTTCATGTATCTGTTAGCCATCTGTATGTTTTCTTTGGAAAAATGTCTATTCAGCTCTTCTGTCCATTTTTTAGTTAGATGGTTTGCTTTTTGCTGTTGAATTGTATGGGTTCTTTATATAGTTTGGATATTAACCCCTTATCAGATATATGATTTACAAATATTTTCTCCCATTCAGTAGGCTGCCATTTCATTTGGTTGGTGATGTCCTTTGCTGTGCAGAAGATTTTTATTTTGATGTAGTCCCACTTGTTTATTTTTACTGTTGTTGCCTTTGCTTTGGATGTGGGATCAAAAAAATCATTGCCAAGACTGATGTCAAGGAGCTTACCCCCTATGTTTTCTTCTAAGAGTTTTATGGCTTCAGGTCTTGCATTTAAGTCTTTAATCCATTTTGAGTTACTTTTTGTGTGTATGGTATAAGATAGTGGTCTAGTTTCATATTTTTGCATGTGGCTGTTCAATTTTCCCAACACCATTTATTGAAGAGACTCTTCTTTCCCCATTGTATATTCTTGGCTCCTGTGTCATTAATTAATTGGCTATATGTGCATGGGTTTTTTTCTGGGCTCTATGCTGTTCCACTGATCTGTGTGTCTGTTTTTATGCCAATATCATACTGTTTTGATTACTGTAGCTTTTGAGTCTAGTTTGAAATCAGGGAGCATGATGCCTCCAGCTTTGTTCTTTCTCAAGATTGCTCTGGCTATTTGAGGTCTTTCTTGATGGTTCCATACAAATTTTAGGATTGTTTGTTTTCATTCTGTGAAAAATGCCATTGGAATTTTGATAGGGATTGCATTGAATCTGTAGATTTCGGATAGTATAGTCATTTGAACAGTGTTAATTCTTCAAATCCATGAACATAGGAATATCTTTCCATTTATTTGTGTCTTCTTCAATTTCTTTCAACAATGTTTTATAGTTTTCAGTGTACAAGCCTCTCACCTCCTTGGTTAAATTTATTCCTAGGTATTTTAGTCTTTTTGATGTGGTAAGAATCTTTCCGATAGTTTGTTATTAGTGTACAGAAATGCAGCAGACTTTTGTACATTGATTTTATATCCTGCAACTTCATTGAATTTGTTTATTGTTCTAACAGTATTTTGGTGGTGTCTTTAGGGTTTTCCATATATATAGCATCATGTCATCTGCAAATAGTGACAGTTTTTACTTCTTACTTTCCAATTTAGATGGCTTTTCTTTCTTTTTCTTGCCTAATTGTTGTGGCTAAGATTTTCAAGATTATGTTGAATAAAAGTAATGAGAGTGGGCATCCTTATCTTGTTCCTGACCATGCATCCTCTTATTAACTTTCATATATGTTGTTTTCTCACTAACTCAAATCTTTCACTGATTTCTAGTACTTTATTCCCTGATGACTTTTTCCTCTATGTATATTCCCTTAGCAAATTTGAATGCAGCATACGAGACATCTCGTATCTACCTGTTAACTCCATTTCTTTGCTCGCATCATTTTATTTCCTATAGAAATATTCTGACCAGATAACAAATTCTTTGAATGTAAGGAACATATCTGTTTTGACCTCCTACAAGGTGTACACTAAATGATGAATGAATGACACAGTAAATGAATGAATGAGCAAATAAACCACAGATGTGTTGACACTTGAACCTGCAGTTTGTTTGAGGTGGCTGCCTAGCTGAGCTGAACCTCTTTGCAAGGTTTAAAGAGAATTGCACACACTGGATATCTGATTTATGAGCATGGTAACTCACTAAGAGTGTCTGCCTTCTTTCTATTCTGACAAACCCAGGAGAGCAGAAAAAGAAGTCAGTTTTTCAAGATGCATTTATTCAACCTTGATAAGGTACCTACTATGTCCTATGCATTGTTCTAGGCTCTGTGGCTACAAGGAGAAAAGGTATCATTCCTGTCCTCAAGTTGTTCCCAGTCCTTTGAGTTATGCACAGGGAATCATGAAAGCACAGAAGTGGGGGCACTTTACTTGGCTTTACGTGACTGACAAGAAGCTGTGAGACCTGTCCAAAGAAGGTTCCCACAGAATAAAATGGTTCTAGGTGGAGGGGCCAGCTTTTGCAAGCCTTCAGAATGAGGAACTTTTCCTCATATTTTTATTTTTAAATATGTTACAGTGCAAAGACCCTTATAACCTAATAACTATTATGTAACAATTTGGTCATACTCTTTATTTTGACAGTTGGAGTAGATTTGCAACTCTTCTAAATCAAAGCTGAGCAAACTTTTTCTCTAAAGGTCCAGATAGTAAATATTTAGGTTTTGCAGGACATACGATCTCTGTTACAGCTGCTGAGCTCTGCCATTGTGGAAGGGAAAACAGCCATGGACAATGTGTAAATGAACAGGTGTGACTATTTCATATCATCTTCATGTGTCATGAAATATAATTGTTTGGAGGGTTTTTCTTTTTTTTCCAACTAGTATTTATAAATGTGAAAATTCTTCTTAGCTTACAGACTGTACACAAACAGCCATGGGCTGGATTCTGCCCTGGGCCTTAGCTTTCCCTCCTCTGTCTTTATTGGCTTCTTGTTTGTATTGAGCAGCAGCGCGAGCTGGTGTGAAACCTGCCTTTGAGGGAGTGAACTGCGTTCGGACAGGTTACTTGTAGGGACCACCCACTGTCTCCCTCATCACCGGGGTGAGGCACGGGGACCCATCGGGGCTCTCATTCTCCATCACTTGCCTAGTCAGTTGACATTAAGCCTTGTTAGTTCTGCTGTGAAAACAACTCTTCTCTAATCTGTCTCCACTGCTTCCGTGTTCCTTTAAGTTCTCATCATAGCTAACTTAGGCCCCTGGGATAGCTTCCTTTTGGCTTCCATCTCTACGCTTGACTCCTTTCACTCCATTGTCCATTCTGTCTTCTGAAATATATATGATGGTGTTACTGCCTGGACTTTAATCCTTCACTGGCCCACCAGGTACTTCTAACTGAATAATAGTGCAGGCTCTGGAGCTATACTGTCCAGCTCTGCCACCTACTAGCATGCGTGACTTTGACCAAGTGGCTTAGTTGCTCTAAGCTCCAGTATCCTGATTCCATAAAATGTAGAGAATAAAAGCGCACTTCTCATAGGTTTCTGGTGATGACTGCATGAGGTAACCTAAATTACAACACTCTGATAGTGCCTGGCACAAAGTATTCGACTGTTAGCTGTCACTGTTATTTTTCATAGTATTGAATTCTTTTCTACCTCTTCCAACCTCTTTTTTGTCTTGTTTTTCTTATCTGTGTTCTTGGCTCCGGGCACTTTGCAGTTCAGTGGAAGGCCCCGTTCCTGGTGTGTCACGTCCACTGCAGGGTCAGCTCAGGTTCACCCCTGCCAGGAGGCTGGCCTGCCATTTAGGTGACTTAGCTCTCCCTCCCCTTGTCCCATGACTCCTCATGTGTACTTCTCCTTATGCAGTGTATTGTGATTCTTTCTACACTTCTGTGCTAGACCGAGAGCTTCCTGAGGGCCGGGACCACATCTTCCCATTCTGCGTTCTCAGCACCTGGCACGGAGTCTGCTGTATATACACACACAGTGAACTGGTTGAATCTGAACCCTAGCTTCTGTAGACACAAAATATACTGTAGTTTCTGGTCTGTAACTTCCAGACATAAGTTTTATTACCCAAGTTCATACCCTGGCACATAGTGTTTATTCAGCATTTTCTAAACGGATATGATTTTGGAGAGCCCAAATCTTAACTTGACAGCAGTTCATTCACAGAATTTATTTCATTTTTTTAATGCTATTATTCTGTTTTCTCATATATTTTAGAGTCTTTAGGACACAGAACTCCTAATTTAAAAAAAAACAAAAAGACAAAACCCATTGTTCCTGTGGCACAATCTAATTTGACCTTCATAAAACCACTAAAAACAGGCAAGTGTTTAATATCTTTAAAGTCTATGAAAAACTGACATGGAATGAAGCATTAATTGCATTTCAAATGGAAATGAATTGATACTTTTTTGTCAAATAAAGGCTTTGAAAAATTGTTAAAGTGTGTATTCAAATAACAGGATATTTTCTCAGAGTTCAATGAAATTGACCCACTTTACTTGGGATTTTTAAAAAACCAGGAGGTACGGCCATACTTTTTCTCTTTTACTTTGACTACATTTTATACCCAAAATGCTTTCAACTATTTCTAGGAAGTAGTGAAAAAGCAAACATTGTTCAGTGTTTTAAAGGTGGTTTTGCTGGTAAAAATGGTCTTTTGCTATAGATTGTATAATAATTTAAAGGAAAATTTCTTATGCCATAACCTAATTGTATTCTTAGGTATTCCTAGACACCCAATGCCGTTTGCTGCAAAAAACATGTTTTATGATGAACGCTGGAAGGAAAAGCAGGAACAGGCCTTTACTTGGTGGCTAAATTTTATATTAACTCCTGATGACTTCACTGTAAAAACAAATATTTCTGAAGGTAAACATTTAGTTAATGTTTAAATTAAATAATACTTTTGTTTTAACAGGTAGTTTTTAAAAATATTTATTTTTATTTTAATATATTTTTAAAATTTATTTATTTATTTTATATTTATTTTTGGCCATGTTGGGTCTTTGTTGCTACATGTGGGCTTTCTCTAGTTGTGGCGAGCGGAGGCTACTCTTCGTTGCAGTGCGTGGGCTTCTCATTGTGGTGGCTTCTCTTGTTGCGGAGCACTGGCTCTAGGCACGCAGGCTTCAGTAGTTGCAGCACGTGAGCTCAGTAGTTGTGGCTCGGGGGCTCTAGAGTGCAGGCTCAGTAGTTATGGCCCACGGGCTTAGTTGCTCAGCGGCATGTGGGATCTTCCCAGACCAGGGCTCGAATCCGTGTCCCCTGCATTGGCAGGCGGATTCTTAACCACCGCGTCACCAGGGAAGTCCCTTAACAGGTAGTTTTTTAACGTGATTTTTCATTCTTTAGTTATACATGTTTATTATATTGTAGTTAATGGCATGGCTCGCTAGATCATTAACACAAATACTCAAGATTGTGCGGGTGAGAATTTTGTGCTGAACGTTCCGAACTTTACTTTTTCTTTTTGCTTTATCTTCCTGCTCCTCAGCCAGTTCGATTTCTAGCCTTTGCAGTGAATGGGTTTTACTTTAGTATAGATTCAATCTGCACTAACAGTGAGACATGGCTGCCTAGAAATCCAGTTCAGTCTTAGCTGCATTAATAAAGTGTAATGTCCTGGTGAATCAATTTAAGTCTTATGTGGCCTGATTAGGGATGTTGTCTCCACTGTACCTTAGTTTAAGAAGTTTGTAGACAAGTATATAATTATGAGGGCTCTGAAAACCAGTTGATATGGGGAATTTTAAAAATATTTCAGTGTTTGTTCTGGAAAAGAGAAAAACTCAAGTATAGAACAGGATGGAAATATGATATCCTTCAAATATTTAAAGAGTTTTCTCCTGAGAGAAGGAAGCTTCACTTGGGCTGCTCTCCCATGGAAGTTGGTATAGGGATCAGTTCTACTCAAGTTAAGGAAAAACCCTTTAAAATATTTAACTTGCCAAAGTTAAATTAACTTGCCAAAGCAACACCCAGGCTGACTTTACAGCCTGCAGTGTTCCAGCAGACACTGGTCTGTAAGTGTCAGAGAAGTGTGTATGGGAATTTCACATTAAAAGGCCCTTTCATTAGATGATCTCTGAGGTACTTTTCTTTATTTTCCAAAAGTTAAACAAAGCATGATTTTTAGTTCTCTTTTTGAGAGAAAATGTGTTTTATAAAAATTCAAATTGCATTTCAAAATTTAACTGATTTTAACAAATCACATTCTTTAGCAGCTTAGCTTTCTAATTTATAAAGAGGGTGGAAGCAGCGAAACCAGTCAGGGAGGCTCTCCCATTAGTCTGGGTTAGAGGTGATCATGTTGGAACCTGGACAATAGTGGTTGTGAGAAATGGTTAGACTTGGGGTACAGTTTGAAGGCAAGAGCCAAGATGTTGCAATGATAGCATGGCCTAAGGTTCTGAGTGAATGGCGACACCTTTATTTTGAGGTGGGAAAGAGAAGAAGCAGGCTGGAAGGGGCGGGGAATAGGTTCTGTCTTGGCCATCGTCAGTTGCATTTATTGCAGGGTTTTAAAATGTATATAAATATTGTTTAACCAAAAACATTCTTTCTTTCGTTTTTACCCAGTAAATGCTTCCACTCTTCTTTTGGGACTGGAGAGTCAACATAAAATAAGTGTCCCGAGAGCTCCTACCAAGGATGAAGTGTCTCTCAGAGCTTATACCGCTCGCTGCAGTTTGAATAGATTACGTCGTGCTGCGTGTCGCTTATTTACTTCTGAAAAAATGGTTAAAGCTATGAAAAAGCTTGAAATTGAAATTGAAGCTAGGCGGTTAATTGTTCGAAAAGACAGACACCTCTGGAAAGATGTGGGTAAGAAGATTATAGAAATCTTGAGATTAATTGTTTAAAAATACTCTAGAAATTTTTTATTTCAGAGTCAAATATATGTACATGGTTTCACTTTGTGGTCTAAACTTTCACAAACTTAAATGTGATCATGTACGTATATTAAAGAGTGGAAGTATACTTTAACTTATTTCATATATGTGATTTGCCATTTTGGCCACTGATTTCTCTCCATGAAATTTTATTTACTGTCTCTATTTGATTAGTGATCTGAGCTTACTTGCTTTTCACATGTATTCCAGGAGAACGACAGAAAGTCTTGAATTGGCTGTTGTCATATAATCCTTTGTGGCTACGAATCGGCCTAGAGGTAAGTACACCTTTCAGTTTTTGAAAAAAGGAACATCTTTTTATTATATACTTTTAATAGACTCTTTAATAAAATGATGGTTTCACTTATAAAGTCATTTGGTTAGCTTAATTGATCTTTCAGTATGAAATTTAAGGTCCCTTAATAAATGCTCATTAGGTTAATAGACCCCATCATTATATATTATTGCCATTTTGTTATACAGCAATTTTCCTGTTAGTTTCTTAAATATATACAATATATAATTTGGTACCAGATGTAATAACAAGTATAGTTAGCTCCTTTCTGAGCATTTACCAATGACAATGCCAGGGTGTTGTAAATACATTTCCATATTTAAATCTCTATAAAACCCAGTGAGGTATGTATTATTATTTCAACTTCACTGACAAAACAGAAGCTCAGATGTTAAGTGACTCGCTGAATGCCAATGACTGGTCGGGACTGGAATCTACACCAGTCCGATGCCTTTGGAACCATTTTGATGGAACACCTCTCATGGAAACGTCATCAGAATTTGAGTTTTTTACATGGGGCATGGTTCAATAATATTTAGAATGTTAAAACTAACTGAATTAGAAAGCCACTAGGAGTTGACTCTTAAAAATATTCTTTTATTACAATCCTCAGTGTTTCCATTTCCTTCAGTCTTTTACTGGTGTACTCATATTTTGTTCAGGCTTTTTACTTTTGTCATGTGGGATATCTCATTCTTGCTTCAATTACTTCTAGGCTTTTGCATTAAAAAACTTTGGTACTGAAAGGAATCTTTACAATAATCTGGCTATTTATCAAGGAATTGAGGCAATGAATAAGAAGCCTACTCTGGTCACTCAGCTCGATAGTGTCCTTGCTAAGACTTCTTACTTTAATTCTTATTTCAATTGATTTGAAATTCAATTCAATTTCTTATTTCTTTCAGTGAAAGATTAATTAGAAAATTATATATCACCTGGCTGTGCTTTCACATGTCAAATAGTTCCAGAACCTCAATTAAAGTAGAACCTGTCTATTTGGGGCATAGCTTTTTTGTGGCAGAAGTAAAACATAGGAGAGTTCAGTGGAAACATGCAATGCCTTTGAAAACTTCTGCTTACATGTAGTGTGCATCACTACCAACCGTATTTCTGGCCAAAGTGCATTACCTGTCCAGACACAAATGAGGCAGAAATATTTGTTCTCTTGCAAGAGACACAGAAAGTCTATCCCATTTATTGGGAATAAGACCTTTTTTTTTTTTTTTTTTTTTTTGGCTATGTTGGGTCCTTGTTTCCGTGCCAGGGCTTTCTCTAGTTGCGGCGAGCAGGGGCCACTCTTCATCACGGTGCGTGGGCCTCTCACTATCGCGGCCTCTCTTGTTGCAGAGCACAGGCTCCAAACCCGCAGGCTCAGTAGTTGTGGCTCACAGGCCTAGTTGCTCCACGGCATGTGGGATCTTCCCAAACCAGGGCTCGAACCCGTGTCCCCTGCGTTGGCAGGTGGATTCTCAACCACTGCGCCACCAGGGAAGCCCGGGAATAAGACCTTTTAAAGGGAAGGAAGGGATGAATAATTGTGGACAAAACATTCTACTTTACACCACACCTTAGGGTTCTGCTAGTGGGTGTGACCTTTGTGGATCTTAAAAAAGCATCACAGGCCAAAAAAAAAAAAAAAAGTAAATAAAGATAAAATTTCTGTATTTTGGCAGATATTAATACTTTCCCATGCTTTTGTCTAGTTTTGTCAGTGTAAGATTATAAAATATAATTTGATATATTTTTAGTTTTTTCTAATTGCTTTAAAAATCGTTAATACTAATCATATTGATGTTAAATTAATGACATATTTTAGTCATTGATTATATACAGATCTAAGCGTCCCAGATAGTTTAGAACCATGGTTTACAGATGGTTTTCCATTTGTTAACTATTCGAAAGTTTAGAATTATTTACGTGTCTGTTGTACCTTCATGATATACTCTGTGGGACAGTTATAATTAAATTTGAGCAACAGGCCTACATTTGATAGTTCTTAAAGGAAAAAATTAAAATGTAAATATTACTTGTCACATGATTTTTAAGAATTTGTCTTAGTCATGAGCTTTCGTCTCTTTTTCATTGTGAAATATACTATATGCACTAAAAATTGCACAAAACGTATATGTTCAGTCCAAAGAGTTGTAGCAAATATTCCTATTATTCCCATGCTATCTAGGATGTAGAACAGCGCCAGTTCCTTAGACCGTCATTGTCTGTCTTTCCCCTTTTGCATCCCACTGCCCCTTAGAGATGACACAGTCCCAACTCTAGCATGAATTTCTTTTTAGACAGTATATGGAGAACTCATCCCTTTGGAAGACAACAGTGACGTCACAGGGTTGGCAATGTTTATTCTGAATCGCTTGCTTTGGAATCCTGATATTGCAGCCGAGTACCGGCACCCGACCGTTCCTCATCTATATGGAGATGGTAAGTGGTTCTGCCTCAACTGCAGATATATCTATATGTCTATATATTATGTACATACCACATCTTCTTTACCCATTCTTATGTTGATGGACTCTTAGGTTGTTGCTTCCATCTCTTGTAAATGATGCTGCTATGAACATTGGGGTGCATGTATTTTTTTGAATTAGCATTTTTGTTTTCTTTGGATGTATACCCAGCAGTGGAGTTGCTGGATCACATGTAGTTCTAGTCTTAGTTTTTTGAGGCACCTCCATGCTGTTTTCCATAGTGGCTGCACCAATTTACGTTCCCCCTGCCAAAACAAAGCAACCAACCCAGCCAGAAAAAAAGGTAAATATAAGAAGTTTTATAATCTTATAAAGAATTCCAAGATAATTTGACTTTAAAATATAAAACACATCTCAAGAATCCTTAGTAGGGATATATAGACTAAAAGCACAACAGAATAAATAAATATAGAAAAATAGATTCAGAACCAAAAAAAAAAAAAAAAAACTTGGGCACAGGTTAACTTGCTAGGCTTTTTTGTATTTTATTTCAGGTCATGAAGAAGCTTTGTCTAAGTTTACATTGAAAAAGCTATTGCTGCTGGTTTGTTTCCTTGATTATGCTAAAATCTCCAGACTTATTGATCACGATCCTTGTCTCTTCTGTAAAGATGCTGAGTTCAAGGTATAGTTTTCAGTTTATATTTGGTTTATATTTCACAGTTAAGACTTTTGCCTGTTTTTATTGTATATTTCCTCCTTAGAAAAAGTGAGTTTCCCAAAGAACAGGACTCTGGAGTAGAATAAGAACGCCTACCCAGTAGTTCTAACCCTGCCTAACTTTTTATTGGTTGACATTTCACCAGCATATCACCCTGTTCTTAACTTTGATTTGAGAATGAATGTCACTATGCTTCTGAGGAATTAATTTGGGAGAAAATTTCTTTCCTAATTTAGTATGTTATCAAATTAATGCTAATTTTTAGAGTGTATTATTAATTATGAGCACTTTCTTTAAAGGTCTTAAATTGGAAATATATGAGTTTCGCATTGTTACTACAGGATATGAAACTGACCGTCTTTTTATACTACTATTAATTTTATTTCTATATGCACAGAATGATTTGAAGAATTTGTTTTCATTGTAAATAAAATTATAATTCTAGAATATAATAGCTGCCACTTGTTTTTCCATAGGCTAGTAAAGAAATTCTTCTGGCTTTTTCACGAAACTTCCTAGGTGGTGAAGGTGACCTTTCCCGTCACCTGAGCTTCCTGGGATTACCTGTGAACCATGTTCAGACACCTTTTGATGAATTTGATTTTGCTGTTACAAATCTTGCTGTAGACTTGCAGTGTGGGGTGCGTCTTGTGTAAGTATAAGAAATGGAATTATTTTGCTCACTAGAATAGACTAAAATTTTCTGGAAAACACTTTTTTCTATACATACACAATCTTTCTTGCTCCTTTACGTAATGGGATAAATCTAGGGTTTAAAAGAGTTGGGATAAGTTTGGGAAAATGGTGTCAATTTTAGGCCCAGAAACCTTGTCTCCTATCCACATTTTTTTCTCCCTGCTGGCATGTGACAGTGTCTGAGTAGGAACCACTGATACCCCAGAATAGGAGTTGGGGAAAGCATGGAACTAATTAAATTAGCAGACATTTAAATAATGCTTTACGTCTGCAGTGGGTTCATGAGTGCATCGTTTGAGACCAGTTTTAGTCGTGTTAACCTTGTTTTACACGTGAGGACACGTGAGATGAAGACGTAAAGTGGCTTGCCCAGGTTTTATACAGTGGTGGTGGACATCAGCTCCGGATGTCTGGCTTCAGATCCCACGCTGTTTCCTCAGTAACAAACTGGAATCCTCAACATTGGCTTTGGTGTGACAACAGTTACCAGGGCCTGCTCTGGAAGGAGTGGCCTTTACACTGTGCCTTGGTTGGCTTCTTTAGGACAGGTGGATTGAAGACATCCGTCTTGTTTCTAGGAAACTCTCTAATTTATATTATGTTTGACATTTGTGAGAAGGGATCCCTATATCTCTGTGAATCCCCAGTTCTTCAAAAACAGCATGCATGTCCCTTGTTGCCTTCTAAATTAAGTCTCCATGAACTTTCTTTTCTTCTCTGATCATATATTCTCATGGCAAGGTAACAGTCTTTTGAACTTTACTGTAGCTTCCTCTCACTTGAGTAATTTCCATATAGGCCAGAGCGTTTGCTGATAATGTTTTCCATATTATTTTTATATTTAATTTTTCATTTCATAAATCCAAGCCACCACATCTGTTTTCTGGCCAGTAGGAATTCACGATTTTAGACTTTTTCCACTGTCCAGGAGGAGCAGTGATTGGCTTTATGTTCAGTGCTATTTTTGACAATGAAGGACATTTTTGTGCTTTTATAGGAGTTACTGAGGATTTCCCAGTGTTGGGTGTTGATGCTTTGTCATTGGTCAGGAACTCTTGCTAGTTAAGAGACTCGATCTTGCATACCAAGTTTCTGTTTTCTTCAGTGTCAGCAAAATGGCCATAGGTCTTCAAGGTCATTTGAGGATACTTGGGAACGGTTAATCCACTGATGCTGTAGGTGGCAGTCAGTCTAGTGTTGCAGAAACGCTTCAGACGTTGACTGAGTGGTTGGCCTATAATGATCGTACATTGCTTCCTAACCTTTAGAAATACGGCCCTGTAAACAATTCTGCGAAATTTTAACTGTATGTGGTAATCAGTTGGGGCTTGATTTTTCTGTGGAAACAGGGATCTTTGTCTAGTGTAAAACACTACATGATACTAAGAGTTTGAATTTAAACTGTGGTATAAATGACTTCTTAAGGTAGGCACTCAAACATTTTTATCTTATCTGGTATAGGTATAAGAGCATGGCTTTGGAAACTGTAAAACTGGGTTTTAGCTCTGATACAGCTAGTCCTGTCATTACTAGCTGTATGATCACAGGCAATTTACTTTACTTTTCTGGGCTTTGGTTTCTTCATCTGCCAAAAATGGGATAATAATGCCTGATTGTGGGATTTGCCATGGGGACTAAAATAAAAGAAAGCACTTACTTGATGTGTAGAATACAGTAGCCCCTCAATAAATGTCCATTTTCCTTTCCTTTCCCTATAGAACCTTGTTGTTCTGTTCCTGTGTGCATTTGTGTGTGTGCATCTTATTTTTCATTCTTACATTCTGTTCACAGACCTTAACCCCCCGACTTAGATGAGAAATAACTCTATTTGCTAACTGTGGAGCAACAGAGTTTTGAGATAGTATTTTGGGGTCTTTCTAACCTAAAACCCTTTAAATCGGGAAGATTGATGTGGGTGATTATTTAAATGAAGTTCATTTTTCATGTATGTTTTTATCTAACAATTTCATCTGAAAATTCCTCTATTGTTAGGCGAACCATGGAACTTCTCACACGAAACTGGAATCTCTCAAAGAAACTCAGGATTCCTGCAATAAGTCGTCTTCAAAAGATGCACAATGTTGACATTGTTCTTGAAGTTCTTAAATCACGAGGAATTCAGTTGAATGATGAGCATGGTAAAAATTGAGTAACTATAAAACTTTTCTTCTCACTAAAAATTGATGTGTACATATATTGTGCTAACGGACTATCTTTCCATTTGCAGGAAATACAATCCTCTCTAAGGATATTGTGGATAGGCACAAAGAAAAAACTCTGGCTTTGCTTTGGAAGATAGTATTGGCTTTTCAGGTATTGTACATTTGGTACATTTTGTACTTTTTATCAATTTTCAATATTGATTTATAAAAGCATTTTGCATCAAATAAAGACTAACAGTAGTAGTTATTACTAACTAGACTTTCTTCTGTCCCAGGAACTGTGGTAACTGCTTTAAGTATATTCCAGTCTAATCTTCTCAATGCCCCTATAAGGTAGCTAATTGTCATTACTTCATAGGGAAAGGAGGAGACTGGAGTTAGGGTTCAGCATTGAACAGAAGCAGAGAGGAGATTAGAACCCAGGCTTGCGTGGCCACAGATCCCATGCACTTAACCACTTACACATTCCATCACTTCCACGTAGATTGTATTTGCCTTAAAAAAAAAATCATGATAATAGAAGACTTTAGCTTCTGTGGGTCAAAAATAATGTATGAAAAATATAAAGATATGTATCCTCTTTTCGTATTTCAGGTGGATATTTCCCTTAATTTAGATCAGTTAAAGGAAGAAATTGACTTTTTAAAGCACACACAGAGTATGAAGAGAACAATGTCTGCACTGTCATGCCATTCTGATGCTGTTATCAGCAAGAAAAAAGACAAAAGGCATAGTGGTCACTTTGAACAATATAGTGAAAGCGTAAAGCTACTGATGGATTGGGTAAATGCTGTCTGTGACTTCTATAATAAAAAAGTAAGTTCTTTGTTTTAGCCCAGTTTCTTTAAATAAATTTTGGTTAAAGTCAAACTTAGCATGTGAAATATTTTCTTTAATTTCTTAAATAATTTAGTTGATATGTATAAGCAGACTTTTCCTCTAATGAGTAAGGGTACTGTCACATACCTAGTGTCATCTAATCTGTCACCAATTGTATAATGCATGATTATTTTATGTATCACCAAGAAAAAAAAAGGTCCTAGTTGGGAGTCTTAATAGGAGATGCTTGCATTGAACTGTGGGCCAAAGGATCACACCCTCATTACAAGAGGGAATGCAAATAAACCACAGAGGGACGTTAGAGAGGAGGAGATGAGTCCAAGCTGTGTCTTTTATAATCATTTGTTAGATCGATCCTGTATTTCTGTATGAAATGTACGTTTAAGTATAAATACATGAAAATAAATGGTCCTGACACACATGAATAAAATATCTGGTAAGGAATATAAAACAGAAAAACCATCAAATATATGGGTAATCATCTATCTTTTAATTAAGTACTAGAGAGCCCTGAAGACCCTAGTGCTGAGGCTCTAGGGGAGAATGTGTCCCATGCCTTTCTCTTAACTTCCGGTCCTGCTGGCAACCCTTGGCCTTCCTTGCTGTGTAGACACATCACTGCCATCACTGCCCGTCTTCACACGGCATTTTCCCTGTGTGTCTGTCTCTGCGTCTCTCCTTTTCTTATAAAGACACCAGTCACGTCTGATTAAGAACTCGTCTTACTCCAGTGTGATCTCACCTTAACTAGTTAAACCTGCAGTGACCCTGTATCCAAATAAGGTCACATCCGGAGATTCTGGGAAGGACATGAATTTTTGATGAACACTGTCCAACCCAGAACAACAATATGACTGATATTTTATAGGTGAGGATTTGGCCGTGCATATGGTATTATACTAGGCGCTACTAGAAATTAACGTGATAGTCAGCTATTCAAAGGAAATATGGACTACAAAACCATTAGAATCTATATTCCTATCTAAATACAGTTCATTCTTTTTCTGATATTTCCAATCAGGTGGAGAATTTTACAGTGTCTTTCTCAGATGGCCGGGTGTTATGTTACCTGATCCACCACTACCATCCTTGCTATGTGCCTTTTGCTGCCATATGTCAGCGTACCACCCAAACCGTAGAGTGTACGCAAACTGGTTCTGTGGTGTTAAACTCATCATCTGAATCTGATGAAAGTTCCCTGGATTTGTCTCTTAAAGCACTTGATCAGGGTTAGTCCCTTTTGGTTGATTAACTTTTCCAGTTTTTTCATTGGCCTGTCTGATTTCTGGCAAGAGCAGTCTAATCTGATCTCTCTCTTTTACTTGCATTGCAGAAAATACTTCAGAACTATACAAAGAACTCCTAGAAAACGAAAAGAAGAATTTTCAGTTGGTCAGGTCTGCAGCTAGAGACCTCGGTGGAATACCTGCTATGATCCATCACTCAGATATGTCAAATACAATTCCCGACGAGAAGGTAAGTAAAAGTTTCTTAACCAATAATACCTCTTAATAATCAGAGTCTCAGACGACAGGAAGTTTTATATTCTCTGTCTCATGGAAACTTCTGTTTTCATCTTTTATGTTATCTCTTAGGTGGTTATTACCTATTTGTCATTTCTTTGTGCGAGGCTTTTGGATCTTCGTAAAGAAACGAGAGCCGCTCGACTTATACAAACAACTTGGAGAAAATATAAGCTAAAAAAGGATCTAAAACGCCATCAGGTACTCCTCAAAAATGAAAAAACACTATAACCTAAACTGTAGTTCATAAGATGTCAGCTGATTGATTCTTGATACTGTTCTTACGTTTTACCGAGGTAGGAAATTACTGAGGTAATTTTCATAATTGTGTGTGTTTCGAGTTGGGGATGAACATTTTCCCCTAACTCCTCATGTTTCCTTCATTCAATATTTCTTCCAGCCTCTGCCCCAAGGGACATGGAGTACCTTAACCACGTTGTAAATTGGTGAAAAGTTAACTGGGGAGGTCTGACTCAGCTCTTCCCTCCTTCCTCCTGGACTCTGACTTGCCGCCGGGAAACAGGAGTTTTCCTTTAATTTTTCATGCTGTGCTCTGGAAGGCTTGACCTCAACCAGTGCCACTCGGGCCTGGGTGTCGCCTGCCTGATTCTGCTGTTCAATTAGCCAGCTCATTTTGTCTGCCATGAAACTGTCTTCTAGGTTATCCTTTGTTAGTTTAAAAGCAGCATTTTGGTTTCCATCGTTTTATTTCTCAAAATGTTTAGGACCTGAGCACAGGGAGAAGGATGTTATTTACTGTTTTCCTTTGCAACCCCAGTAGTATGAATTTTGTATTGACATAAAATAAAAGTTTTCTTGAGTTCTGAGAAAAATATCATTTTTAACAATCTGAGAAATGGTCTCCTTGATCAAATTGAAAAAACTATTTTAATCCTTTTATCTCAGTACTCTTTCCACTAACGATGCTGTATTTATTTGGAGAAATCAAAGAAGCAGCCATGCTTAAGAAATTTTATCAGATCTGTTTCAGAAATACATTTCACCCAGGATTGCTCCTCGGTTTTGAATTACAGTGCACTTATGATAAAGTTCTTAGTAGCTGTAAAGTAGCTAAATTTTGGCGAATCATAAACATACCATGTTTTCTCTCACACCATATCAGACCTGGAAATAACACTAATTGAAATAATCTGCTCTGGCCCCACTAAGTCTTGGTAGTAACTTTTGGGAAGTAGGCAGTGGCTTACACTCGCAAGGGGTGTTCTCTGCTGCCACGTATTCTCTGTGCCTTCTTTCACCCCTTATCTTCCCAGGGTCCGCCTCCTTGCCCACATATCCTTGGAGGATAACTTGCACTTCTGGAGGCTTATCGGAGAATTGCTTTAGCAAAGTTTTCAGGGAGGGCACCCTCCTGGCCAGTCCTCAAATTAGTTCATTAATTCTTTTTATATGGCAATAAATGAGACAGTTAAGATTTTAAGAAACAGGTATCAATTAGTTTTGTTTTTTTTTTTGGTAATGAAATCTTAGTTTTCTGCTCAAGGTAGTCTTGTATTAATCACACATATCAATTGCAGAAATTTCTTAGCTTTTTCCTCACAAGATCCCTTTTCTTGATTTATTTCCTTTGTCCAAGTATTGGAAATTTCCCTTTTTTTTGAAAACCACTGCTTCTCTCCTTTCTCCAGGTGACAATACTCCTTTTCTTATACAATTACACTGAGATCCAAGTATACCTCTTCATTTGCTATTGGGAACATTAAGCAGCAGGTTCCCTTCATATTCCTGTAGAAATATCACAAGCTAGTAAGCACATAAACAGTACCTTGAGGTAGCTATTTTCCAGGTTCTATATTTTCCTTTAGTCATTATTGTAATTTAGATAAACTATTTATTGAGAATAGAATGGTTCAAGCTCTTGTTGTGATGGAGAAGCATTGGCTAAACAGCCCAAATTCCCTGACGAATGAAGCAGGGTTATCCAAGGGTCCCCGACACATTCTACCTCTTAGTTCTTCTTGAGTGAATAGGCACCAGTTCCAAAGCAAAGTAAATCCTTTACATATACAAAGCAAAATAAAAATAAACTGGTAACACGTTGGCTCAGCCACACGGTAGAATTCAAAATGATGACATGTGGTCAGTGACTGCGGGTATGGGAACTTTTGCCATTGGTTTATGTAAGTTTTCAAATAGTTGCTAGTTTTTGTAATATATTTGGCTCTTTGAACTTACCTACTTTCCTTCTGTAGCTTTTCTAATGTCACGTACAATTGTTCCACATTAGTTTGCTTGAGATTGAGATGATCTACAAGCTGAATTCAGTTTCATTTTACATCAACTTATTGCATCCAAAAATGCCCCTGGTCCTTAGAGCTTTTGACTCAAAAGCTACTTTTGAACTGCATTGTATTCTTTATTAAGCTAATCAGTTGGGTGCTTTTTATTCCCCTGAAATATTTTTCTTTTAAACTGTGGTAAAGAACACATATCATAAAATATACCATCTTAACTGTGTTTTAGGTTATTCCTAGTTTTAAAGTTTACCGAACACTACCATTTGTAGTGTTAAGTATATTTGCATTGTTGTGAAACAGATCTCCAGAAATTTTTCAATTTGGAGAACTGCAACTTTGTACTCATTAACCATTCCCCATTTCCTCCCCCACTTATCCCTGGTAACTACCTTTCTACTTCCTATTTTGACTACTTTAGACACCTAATATAAGTGGAATCGTACAGTATTTTCGTCCCTGGGTGACTGGCTTCTTTCACTTAACATATGCCCTCAAGGTTCACCCATGTTGTAGCCTGCAGCAGAATTTCCTTCATTTTAAAGGCTGCATAGTATTCCATTGTGTGTATATACCACATTTTGTTTATCCATTCAATTTGCATTTGGGTTACTTCCACCTCTGGGCTATTGTGAATAATGCTGCTATGAACAGGAGTGTACAAATCCCTCTTTTCGACTCCGTTTTCAGTTCTTTTGGAGATCTACCTAAAAGTGGTATTGCTGGATCATATGGTAATTCTATTTTTGATTTCTTTTGAAGAACCACTATACTGTTTTCCAATAGTAGTCACTGTGGGTTGCATTTTACAATCCCACCAATGGTGAACAAAGATTCCAGCTACTCCATGATCCCTGCCAGCAGTTGTTGTTTTCTGGTTGTTTGTTTGTAGTAGTTTAGAGATATCACATTGTGATTTTGATATGCATTTCTCTGATGATTAGTGTTGTTGAGAATCTTTTCATATGCTTGTTGGCCATTTGTATGTCATCTTTGGTGAAATATCTTCGTTTGCCCATATTTTAATTGGGTTATTTGATTTTTTTATTGTTGAGTTGTAACAATTCTTTATATACTCTAGATACAAGTTCCTTATTAGATATATGATTTGCAAAATTTTTTTTCAGTATGTAGGTTTCCTTTTCACTCTGTTGATTGTGTCCTTTGATGAACAAAATTTTTTGTTTGATGTAATCCCATTTTGTCTAATTTTTGCTTTTGTGCCTGTGCTTTTGGTGTCATATCTCATAAATCATTGCTAAATCCAATGTTATGAAACTTTACCCTATGTTTTCTACTAAGAGTTTTATACCTTTGGGTTGAATGTTTAGGACTTTCATCCAGTTTGTGTTAATAAATGCATAGGGTGTGAGATAAGGGCCCAACTTCACTCTTTGATATGTTGGTATCCAAACACCAGTTTTCACAACACCATTCATTGAAGAGACTGTCCCTTTCCCATTGAGTGGTCTCAGCACCCTTGTTAAAGATCAATTACCCAGTTACATGGGGGTTTATTTCTGGGCAGTCTATTCTATTACGTTGTTCTATATATCTGTCTTTATGCTGGTTCCACACTGTTTGATTATTGTAGCTTTGTGATATGTTTTGAAATTGTGGGTGTTGGTGAAGGGGGGTGTGCTTTTAACTTGGATCTTTATAGGCTTAAAGGCCACAGGCTTCACAGGGCACTGACAATGATGTTAGATGGCTTAATCCACTTGTTGGACATAATTCCTCAGCCTAATTTTAGAACTTTCTAGTCTTTCCTCACTCAAGGGTGTGATCCAATATATGGCCCCACCATTCCTTAGTATATGTTTCAGTCCATTAGTTCCCTTTTTCCTCTGTCAGAAAAGCAGTTTGATCCCTTCCCTAGGAAACTGCTAATCTCTGTGTAGAGGCAAACTGCTAATCTCTGTGTAGAGCCCACTCTACACAGAGTGGGCTCTGTGTAGTGCGTGGTCCCAGACAGCAATGCAAAGGGTTATCAGACGATCTCTAAGTTGTTCCTTTTCACTAGATGAATAATTTATATTCCAGTTTCTAATTCAGGTGAACTGAAGTGATAGATCTAGCCTTGAAGAGTATAGCAAAATGATTAAGAGCACAAACTCTGAAGCCAGACTACCTATGTCCAATCCTGGCCATCCTCCTGGTGGACTATCTACGTGAGCGCTCAGCCCCAGTTTCCTCATGGCCATGAGAGTAGTGCCTGTTCATCTGTTCTTAACGGTTGTTGTGAGGTTGGATGAATCATTCCTGCAGTGTTTAGAATGGTGCCTGACACCTGGTATTTAATCTTTTATTATTCATACTAATTCATGATTAGAAGTAAGAAGTAGAGATGTGCAGGGCACTGGCCTCTAGCGCTCCCGGGGCAGCCAGCTCCTCTCTGGCCACCAACGCTGCAGGACAGTCCTGGCATCAGTTATCACAACCCAGTACTCTGTTCTTTTCAGCCTCTATGGCTTAAAGCCACCATGTATTCTGGGGATAAAGGAGGGTATTTTGCCTTTCCTTTTTTGTGAATTCCTTTCTTCAAATTGTAGCAGAACAGTACCACCTTATACTGTAAAGCATTTGTTTTAGAGTCTCTTTTTCTCCTACAATCCATCCCTTTCTCAAAAATCAAACATGAATTCACTGCACCATAATCTGAGACACATACCACATTTAAATTGACTTTATATTGATTACCGATGATCTGTGATAAATCAAACATGTCTGTGATCATTATCTTAGGATGATATTTCCTAGGAATCTTTGTTTTATCATATAAATATATCTGCACATCTATTCAATATGTTCAACAATATATCAGCTATTTCAACATGCCCAGAAGTGATGAGCATATTTTACAATAAGTCTGGGGGACATTTTATTTCCAGGATCGATTTGATTAATATTTAACAGGTGATTTTCTTACAAATAATGGTTTAGGGTCTTAAGTGAGTAAGTGCTTTTTTTTTTTTTTTCTAGAAGAGAGACAAAGCTGCAAGAATTATTCAGTCAGCTGTAATCAATTTTCTAACTAAACGACAATTCAAAAAGGAGGTCAACGCAGCATTGGTCATTCAGAAATATTGGCGAAGACTCTTAGCGAAGAGAAAATTATTAATGTTAAAAAAGGAAAAACTAGAAAAAGTTCAAAATAAATCAGCATCTGTTATTCAGGTATAGTATTCGAATTTTTGAATTTAAAAGGGTTTAATGACATTTTTAAGAAAGTAAAATATGATAAAGTTTTAAATTATTATATTTTAGGCTTCTATATTTTATGTAGTACTTAAGCTTAACAAATATTTGATACCTCCCTGCTACATGTAAAACTCTTGGCTGTGTTCAGCATAAGGGTCAAACAAATCGAAACACCTCCTTTGCTCTGAAGGAGGGAACAGTCTAATTCTGTACCCCGTGCTGTCTTCTTTGCTTTACATTAGAGGTTTGCAGTCTTGCACTGTGGGTCATGCTGGCATACTGTACCCTTCTACCTTGTATATCCGTAAACCCAGCCACACTCTGTTTTGCATCTTTACTATGAGTCCTGGAAATTTTTCTTTGCGGATAACAGTGTACATCTTCCTCTCCAACCCACTTAGTTGGCAAGTGCTGGAAATACTACTTATCATCAGTTTATAGAATGCCTATGTAATTTTTCTACTGAGTAAAAAAAAAAATTAACTTATCTACTTTACTTAATGGACATATTTCTTACATCCAAATGTTAGTCTTTGTTATTACATTCTATTTTAATAACATCAGAGAGGTGTACTATTTAAATTTACCCTATGTAAATGCCATTGAATTTTATCTATTTTATAAACTTGGAGATTTGTTTCTGGCTACTACTACTGAAAGTGAGAGATTCTGATTTAATAAATTCTCTTTCTCTGAACCTTTTTTTTAATGTGGAATATTATGCATAAAAAATTGCACAAAACACAAATGTAGAGCCTAATGGTTTTTCACTAAGTGAATACTTACGTAACCACACCCTAGGTCAAGAAATAGAATATTGCTAGCCTCTCAGAAGGCATTTCTCAATCAGTTAATCCCCCAGCCCAGCCGAAGGTAACCATTATTCTAATGTATGCTAATCATGACTTTTTCCTATACATCTTTCTTAAATGCTCTAATATTGTCTTGCCTGTTTTTTGAATTTTACATAGAGGGGTTCAGACAGTGTGAATTCTTTTATTGAACATGAAATTTGTGGAGATTTATCAGTATTGTTGAGTGTAACTGTGATTTAACTTTCATTTTATAATATCCTGCAATTTATTTGTCTGTTCTGTTGTTGATGGACATCTGGCTTTCTCGTTTTGAGCTGTTATGACTAAAGCTTTTATGAACGTGCCTTTTGGTGTGAAATATATTCACTCTGTTTGGCATATACCTACGAGTACAACTGTTTGTCTTAGAGTATATATATTTCAGTTTTAGTACATACTGCCAAGGACTTTTCTAAGGTGGTTATAGCACCACCAGCTGTTTATAATACTTGGAAGTTATCTCTTTAATTTTAGCCATCCTGGTCACCATTCTGGTCGTTGTGTGGTGGTATCTTAGAATAGATTTAATTTGCATTCCCTTGATAATGAATGACATTGAACACATTTTCATATTGAAAGTCTTCTTTCATGAAGTGTTTCTTCAAGGATCTTTTTTTCCGTTTCTTATTTTGATTTTTTGCTTTCTTGTGGATTTGTAAGAGATCTTTATCTGTTCTGGTTATCAGACCTTTGTTGGATATGTGGGTTTTAAATGTCTTCTCCCAGACCGTGGTTTATAGTTTTATGTCTTCAGTGAAAGATCTTAATTTTCTTTTATGGTTAGTGGGTTTTGTTTTTTTTTTTTGAACCATTTAAGGAGTGTTTTTTCAACCTAAGGCCTTGAAGATATTCTCCTGTATTATATTCTGAATCCTTTAATGTGTTGTCTTTCACATTTAGATCTCTCTTGAAATTAATTTTTGCATATGATTTGTGTTAGGGACCATTTTTCTTTTTGTATATATGGATAGCCATTGTTTCAGTTACAATTTACTGAAATGACCACACTTGCCTCATTGCTGTGCTATCTTTAATTATTTTTTATTTTTATTTATTTTTGGCTGTGTTGGGTCTTCGTTGCTGCGTGCGAGCTTTCTCTTGTTGCAGTGATCGGGGGCTACTCTTTGTTGTGGTGCGCAGGCTTCTCATTGCGTTGGCTTCTCTTATTGTGGAGCACGGGCTCTAGGCGCGTGGGCTCAGTAGTTGTGGCTCACAGGCTTAGTTGCTCCGCGGCATGTGGGATCTTCCCGGACCAGGACTCGAACCTGTGTCCCCTGCATTGGCAGGCGGATTCTTAACCACTGCCCCACCAGGGAAGCCCTGCTGTGCTATCTTTAGCATACATAAAATATTCTTATATGTGTGGTTCTGTTTCTAGAGTTTTTTCTATTTCATTGTTCTTTTTGTCTACCAGTGAGCCATGTACTCTAGCTTTACAAGAAATCTGGATGTCTGGTAGATAAAACTTTCTTTGTTTTCTTTAAGAAGTTTTTGGCTATTCTAAAGTCCTCTGCATTTTCACACGTTTTGAATCTGAAGTTTAAAAAATATTGGAATTTGATTGAGATTTAATTGAATAGGTCAGTTTAGTTAGAATTGATATCTTTAGCTACTAAACGTGGTATTTATTTCCTATTTATTTAGGCCTTCTTTAAAAGTCTCCTAAAATGGTTTTATGATCTGATGCAAGAGGTCTTAAATATCTTCATTTGTTCCTAAGTATATTATAAATTTTTTTAAATTTAAATTTAATAATTTTAACTTTACGTTGATTAAAATTAAAATTTTTAAATTAACCCTCAGTAAAATGTGCTTTTCTTTTTTTGGTGTGTGGTTCCACAGATTTAAACACACATACACATGTGTTTAAACACAGTTGTGAAATCATCACCTCAATCAGGATACAGAACATTTCCATCTCCCAGAAGAACTGTTGCATTCTATTTCTTTGCGGTCCTTTCTCCCTCCTCACCCAGCCCCAGGCACCCAAGCTCTGCTCTCTATTCCCATAGTTTTGCCTTTTTGAGAATGTCGCATAAGGGAGCCATGCAGTAGGTAAGTTTTGAGACTGGTTTTTTTTTCTCTCTGCAGGATGCCTTTGAGTCTCATCCAAGTTGTTGCATGTATCAGTGGTTTATTCTCCTTCATTGCTGAATAGTATTCCATTGTATGGATGTACCACAATTTGATTATACATTAATCTGTTGAGGGGTATTTGCATTGTTTCCAGTTTTAGGTGATTTCATTCCATTAGGGTAAACAGCTGGGAATGAGATTGCTGGGTCATTTGGTAAGTGTATGTTTAGCTCCATAAGATATCACCAAACTGTATCTAGAGTGGCTTAACCCACTTGTCTGCCCACCCCCAAAGTGTAAGGATGCTAATTGCTCCATATCCTTAGCAACACGGATTTCTATGTTTTTCAGTTGTTCTGATGGATGTGTAGTGGTGTCTTGGTTTTAGTTTCTATTTTCCTAATGGCTATGTATATGTCTTCAAATGCTTAATTGCCTTTCGATTATCTTCTTTATGAAGTGTCTCTCGAAATCTTTTGCCCATTTTTATAATTGAGAGCTTATCTTATTGAGTTTTGAGACTTTTTCTATATTCTGGGTACAAGTTGTTTGTCAGTGATTTGCAACTATTTTCTCTTAATAGGCCTTTTACAGACAGAGTTTGCTGGTCTTTGATCTTGGTGAATGTTCCGTGTACTTGAAAAGAATGTGTATTCTGTTGTTGGGTGGAGTGTTCTATAAATGTCAACTAGATCTACTTGGGTGATGATATTTAACAGTTCTTTTATATCCTAACTGGTGTTCTGTTTATTTAGTCTTATACCAAGAGAGCAGTATTTAAGTCTCTAACTATAATTGTGGATATATCTTTCTCCCTTTGGTTTTATCTACATGTATTTTGAAGATATTTTGTTAGGTGCATACACATTTGGAATTTTTATGTCCTCTTGGTGAGTTGAGTTTTGTTTTTTATCATCATTTTTTATCATTGGTGAGTTGAATTTTTTTTAATCATTTTTTATCATTGTGTAATGTTCCTTTTTTATCCTTCAAAATTTTCTTTGCTCTGAAGTCAACCTTGCATGCTCTTACTATAACCACTCCAGGTTTCACTTGATTATCATTCGCAGGGTATATTTTTTTCCTTTCTTTTACTTATTATTTGCTTACATCATTATATATGGCTTAAAGTCTTGACAGCATATAGTTTTTATGTTTTGAAATCTCTATCTTTTAATTGATGATTTATACCATTTATATTTCAGATATTTATCAATGTGCTTGGATTTGGGTCTATCATTTTATTGTTTCGTTTTCTGAATGTTCACTTTCTTTCATTCTTCTCTTTCCCCTTTCCTGTCTTTTCAATTATTTGAATACATTTTAGTGTTACGCTTTAGTTTATCTTTTTTCTTTTTAGTTATTATTTTATCCCCTTGTACAGGGGTTTGGTTATTTGGGGTTTGTTTGTTTGTTTGGTTGGTTTTTTGCCTTTTTTTGGTTGCTATAGGCATTTCAGTATACAAAACTTCTAATCTACTTAGAATCAATATTTTATCCCTTTAAATGGAATGTAGAAAACTTACCACTATCTAGGTCCCTTTGCTCCCCCCACTTTTATGTTTTAGCGGTCTTATTTATTAAACCTACATACAAATAAAATCATATCAGGCAATGTTATAAGTTTTGCTTTCAATCATAATAAATATTTTAAAGAGTACATGAGAATAATATCCTGTTAATGCAGATACTTTTCATTTCTGTAGCTTTGCTTTCTTTTTTTATAGTACGCTTTTTGCAATTTATGAACATTGTAATTAACTAAAGTCCTTAGTTTCCATAGGTTTCACTCTTTATGTGGTATAGTTGTGCTTTGACAAAAATCCTGCCCTAAAAATCCTTTCTGCTTTACGTATTCATCTCTTATCCCTCTGCAAAATCCTGGGCAACCATTGATCTTTTTACTGTCTCTATACTTTTGCTTTTTCCAGGATGTCCTATAATTTGAACTCATCAATATGTAGCCTTTTCAGATAGGTTCTCTCACTTCACAATATGCGTTTAAGTTTCTTTTATGTCTTTTCCTGCCTTGATAGTTTGTTTCTTTTTATTGCTGAATAACATTCTATCATATTGATGTACCACAGTCGTTTTTATCCTTTCACCTATTGAAGGAGGTATTGGTTGCTTCTAATTTGGGGCCATTATGAATAAAGGTGCTATAAACACCTGTGTGCAGGTTTTTCTGTGGACTTGGTTTTCAACTTCTTTGGGTAGGTACCTAGGAATGGGATTGCTTGATCATATGACAAAACTATATTTAGGTTTGTGAGAAACTGCCAAACTGTCTTCCAAAGTGGCTGTACCATTTTGCATTCCCACCAGCAATGAGTGAGAGTTCCTGTTGCTCCACTTCCTGGCCAGCATTTGGTGTTGTCACTGTTTTAGACTTTACCATTAAAAATAGATGTGTATAGGCATCACATTGCTGTTTCAATTTGCAATTCCCTAGTGCATTTGATGTTAAGCATCTTTTCATATGCCATTTACAATCTGTATATCTTCTTTGGTGAAGCATTCAGATATTTTCCCCATTTTAAAATTCTTATTGCCCATTTTTGAATTCTTTATTGGAGTTTTAAGGGTTCTTTGTATAACTGGATACAAACCCTTTATCAGATTTATACTTTATAAATATTTCCTCCTAGTTTATGGCTTATCTTTTTGTTCTGTTAACAGTCTTTCATAGGGCAGATTTTTTTTTTGATTTTAATAAACTCTGACATCAATTTTTTTCTTTCATGGATTATACTTTTGACATTATATGTAAAAAGCCATTGCCAAACCCAAAGTTACTTAGATATTCTATTGTTATCTCTCAGAAGTTCTATAGTTTTGCATTTTACATTCAGATCTATGATCTATTTGAGTTAATTTTTGTGAAAGGTTAAGAGTTAGTGCTTGACTCACTTTTCTTTCATATGGATGTCTACTTCTTCCAGTACCACTTGTTGACAAAACTATCTTTTTTTTTTTTTTTTTTTTTTTACAGTACGTGGGCCTCTCACTACTGTGGCCTCTCCCATTGCGGAGCACAGGCTCCGGACGCGCAGGCTCAGCGGCCATGGCTCACAGGCCCAGCCGCTCCGCGGCCTGTGGGATCCTCCCGGACCGGGGCACGAACCCGTGTCCCCTGCATTGGCAGGCAGAATCTCAACCACTGCACCACCAGGGAAGCCCGACAAAACTATCTTTTATCCATTCAGTTGTGTTGTTTGTTTGTTTATCAAACATCAGTTGACTATGTTGCATGCGTCTATTTCTGGGCTCCTTATTCTGTTCCATTGACCTATTTTTCTATTATTTTGCCAGTATCACACTGTCTCAATTACTGTGGCTTTATAATAACTTTTGAAGTTGTATGATGTTAGTCCTCCAACTTTGTTTTTCTTCACTATTGTATTTGCTATTCTGGGTATTTTGCGTCACCTTATGTACTTTAGAAGCAGTCTGCCAGTGTCCACAAAGTAACTGGATGAGATTTTGATTGAGACGACATTGAATTGATAGATCCAGGTGGGAAGAACTGGCATCTTAACAAAATCCAGCCTTCCTATCTATGAATATGATATATCTCTATTTATTTAGATATTCTGTGTTATCTTTCAGCACAGTTTTGTAGCTCTGACAGATCTTGTGCATATTTTGTTAGATATATTCTTAAGTATTTCTCTTTTTTTTGCTAATAATGTTAATGTTTCCATATTCTACAAATTTGCTATAATTGCTTATTCCAGGAGGGTTTTTTTGTCATTTCTTTGAATTTTCTACATAAATGATCATGTCATCTATGAACAAAAAAAGAGTTTATTTCTTCTCTGTCTGCATAGCTTTTACGTCCTTTTCTTATTGCATTAGGCAGGACCTCTAGTAGATGCTAAATAGGCTTGGTGAGAGGATACATCCTTGTATTATTCCTGGTCTAAGAGGGAAAGCATTTAGTTTCTCACCATTAAATCTGATGATAGCTGTAGGTTTGTGTAAATGTTCTTATTATACTGAGGAGGTTCCCCTCTACTCTTTCTTTGTTGAGACATTTCTTTCTCTTTTTTTCCCCAGTCATTTTTTTTCTTTCTTGTTCAGCCTAGAGAATTTGTATTGATCTCCAAGTTCATTGATTCTTCTGTCATCTCCATTCTGCTACTGAGCCATGCCAGTGAGGTTTTTTGTTGCTGTCGTCTTGGTTATTGTGTTTTCAGTTCTAATATTCCCATTTGGTTCTTAGTTGTATCTTTGATGGTTTTTTTCTGAGACTTTTAATCCTTCCATTAGTCCCCGCCACATCTTAGCAATATTTGGAGTGTTTTGGACAAAGGAATGGTCTTATTGCGAGAAGAACGTCCAGAGCTTGATGACCAGTAGCCAGGATCCGCTTGAGACTTTGTAGCTCGCATGTTGCTGGGATAACTAAGGAGTTAGGGAATGTGGGGTGGTTGGGAAGGAAGCAAGAGGAAAAAGCTTTATTACTTCTCAAGTCTTTCCAGAATCCTACTTTTTAACCATGTATCTATAATTCCTAAATTTTATTCTTAATGAAAATACTGACTCAGAGAGTGCTGTGACTCAGTGATATTTCTCAAAATCCTGTGTTGATGTTACCAGGCCTGTAACACAGGGTCCCTCCTATAAACAGTTTTCAATCATTATAAGATAGCTTAGCAACCTTGATAAAAGGGGAAAATATAAGATCCAGAGATACATTCATAGGAAATTACTTAGAATCAATAGATAGCAGAATATTACTATAGTTTCATTTTAAATCTTCTAATATATTATTCTAATATAGCATAAACTTGTTTATATTTCTTATGTCTCCTGAATACAAATGCCATATAAATATCATTAGTTTGGATTGGCTACAGTTGTATCAACACAGAAACTAAACTATAAACAAAAGAGATAAGTATCTTCTTTAAAAATATATTGCTTTTAAAATTAATGTCTTTGTTTTTAAGCAAAATGTTAGAAACGTTAATACTTTCAAGGGTGTTAGAAAGATGTGTCTATTTTACTTTGTGTCCTTTCTTACCTTTTTCAGAGATATTGGAGAAGATATTCCACTAGAAAACAGTTTCTGAAGCTGAAATATTATTCAATCATCCTGCAATCTAGGATAAGAATGATCATTGCTGTTGCTTCTTACAAACGATACCTTTGGGCTGCAGTTACAATTCAGAGGCATTGGCGTGCTTGTTTAAGAAGAAAGCAGGATCAACAGAGATATGAAATGCTAAGATCATCAGCCCTTATAATCCAGTCTGCGTTCAGAAGATGGAGGCAACGTAAAATGCAGCTACAAACAGAAGCTGCAATAACACTGCAAAGAGCTTTTAGAGAACGGTGTGTCAGGAAACAGGTTAAAGAAGAGAAAGCTGCCATGGTCATACAATCCTGGTACAGGATGCAGAGAGAATTACGGAAATACATTCATATTAGATCTTGTGTTGTCATCATTCAGACAAGATTTCGGTGCTTTCAAGCCCAAAAGTTATATAAAAGGAAAAAAGAGTCTATCCTCTCTCTCCAGAAGTACTACAGAGCATATCTGAAAGGAAAGGTTGAGCGCACCAGCTATTTGCAGAAACGGGCTGCAGCCATCCGACTACAGGCCGCTTTCAGGGGAATGAAAGCTCGTAATTTACACAAACAGATCACCGCTGCTTGTGTCTTTCAGTCATACTGGAGAATGAGACAGGACAGACTTCGATTTCTAAACCTTAAGAAAAATATTATCAGATTGCAGGCACACATAAGGAAGCATCAACAGCTACAGAAATATAAGAAGATGAAGAAAGCCGCCCTTGTAATTCAGATTCATTTTCGAGCTTACATTTCAGCCAAGAAAGTTCTAGCTTCTTACCAGAAGACACGATCTGCTGTCATTGTTCTGCAGTCTGCATTTAGAGGGATGCAGGCCAGGAAAAAGTTTATTCACATCCTCACATCTGTTATAAGGATTCAATCATATTACAGGGCTTATGTTTCCAGAAAAAAATTTCTGAGGCTAAAAAATGCTGCAGTGAAGTTACAATCCATCGTCAAGATGAAGCAAACTCGTAAACAATATTTACATTTAAGAGCAGCTGCACTAAAGAGAGAAGAACACATGCGGGCATCTTGCATCAAACTGCAAGCTTTTGTCAGAGGGTACCTGGTTCGAAAGCAAGTGAGGTTGCAGAGAAAAGCTGCTGTTTCACTACAGTCTCATTTCAGGATGAGAAAGATGCGCCTGTACTACCTGAAAATCTATAAAGCAACTGTTGTCATTCAGAGTTACTATCGTGCATACAAAGCGCAGGTCAATCAGAGGAAGAACTTCTTGCAAGTCAAAAGAGCAGTTATCTGCTTGCAGGCCACTTACAGAGGTTATAAGGTACGCCAGCTAATCAAACAACAATCTACAGCTGCTCTTAAAATTCAAACTGCTTTTAGAGGCTACAGTAAGAGGATGAAATATCAGTCTGTGCTTCAGTCTACTCTCAAGATTCAGAGATGGTACAGGACACACAAGACTGCTTCTGACATAAGAACACATTTTTTAAAGACAAGGGCAGCTGTGATTTCTCTACAGTCCGCTTACCGTGGCTGGAAAGTTCGGAAGCAGATCAGAAGGGAACATCAAGCTGCAGTGAAGATTCAGTCTGCTTTCAGAATGGCCAAGGCCCAGAAAGAGTTCGGGTTGTTAAAAACGGCAGCATCCGTCATCCAGCAACATCTGAGAGCACGGGCTGCAGGGAGGAGGGAACGGATGGAGTACACTGCGCTCCGCCTTGCAGCAGTGATGCTCCAGTCCACGTGGAGGGGCAGAGCAGCGAGAAGACAGGTTCAGAAGCAACACAAGTGTGCTGTCCTCATACAGTCCTGCTACCGAATGTACGTGCAGCGAAAGAAGTGGAAAATCATGAAAAAAGCGGCTTGTCTGATTCAAATGTACTATCGGGCTTACAGTACTGGGAGAAAACAGCATCATTTGTATTTGAAAACCAAAGCAGCAGTAGTAATCCTACAGTCAGCTTACCGAGGTATGAGAGTGAGGAAAAAAATAAAGGAGCACCACAAGGCGGCAGCCGCTATACAATCTAGTTACAGAGCTTACCAAACCAAAAAGAAGTACGCCACCTACAGAGCGTCAGCTGTTACAATTCAGAGGTGGTATCGAGATACTAAAATTGCAGACCGTCAGCGTAAGGAATATCTTACTTTAAAGAAGGCGGCTGTGAAAATCCAAGCTGTTTATAGAGGTGTTACAGTAAGAAGACAGACTCAGCACCTGCATGCAGCAGCCACTCTTATTAAAGCCGTGTTTAAAATGCAGCAATCAAGGAGGCGATATCATCAAATGAGATCAGCAGCCGTCATAATTCAGGTAAGGTACAGAGCATATCATCAGGGTAGAACTCAACGTGCAAAGTACCTGACAACTTTGAAAGCTGTTACCATTCTCCAGGCGAGTTTCAGAGGAGGACGAGTTAGACAGACCCTGAGAAGGATGCAGACTGCAGCAACACTCATCCAGTCCCACTACAGAAGACACAGACAACAAGCTTATTTTAGTAAGTTGAAGAAGGTGACAAGAATGGTGCAGCAAAAGTACCGGGCAGCGAGGGAAAGGAACATACAATTTCAAAGGTATAACAAACTGAGACATTCCGTAATCTGCATTCAGGCTGCTTTTAGGGGGATGGAAGCTAGAAGACACTTAAAAGTCATGCACTCAGCCGCGGCTATGATTCAGAGGAGATTTAGGACTTTGATGATGAGAAGGAGATTCCTGTCTCTCAGGAATACCGCTGTGTGGATTCAGAGAAAATATCGTGCAAATGTTTGCGCAAAGCATCGCTTACAACAGTTACTACAGTTACAAAAGGCAGCCCTCAAAATCCAGTCCTGGTACAGAGGGTGGGTGGTGAGGAAGAAGATGCAAGAGATGCACCGGGCTGCTACCGTTCTCCAGGCGGCTTTCAGAAGGCACCGTGCACGTGTGAGATACCAGGCCTGGAGGCACGCCTCGCGGGTCATCCAGCAGCAATACCGGGCAAGCAGGGCCAAACTGCTGCAGAGGCAGCTCTACCTCCAGCAAAGACACTCTGCTGTGGTCCTCCAGGCTGCATTCAGGGGTATGCAAACCAGAAGACATTTGAAAAGGATGCATGCCTCTGCAACCCTGATTCAGAGCAGGTTTAGATCTTTAGTGATGAGGAAAAGGTTCCTTTCCCTCAAGAAAGCAGCTATTTTTGTTCAGAGGAAATATCGAGCCACCATTTGTGCCAAACATCACTTGCACCAATTCTTAGAGTTACAGAAGGCAGTCATTACAATCCAGCCATCTTACCGAAGGCTGATGGCAAAGAAGAAGTTACAGGAGATGCACAGGGCCGCAGCCCTCATCCAGGCAACTTTCAGAATGCACAGAACACACCTTACCTTTCAGACCTGGAAACACGCCTCGATTCTCATTCAGCAACATTACCGAGCATACAGAGCTGCAAAATTGCAAAGAGAGCATTATGTCCAACAAAGGCATTCTGCAGTGGTCATTCAGGCTGCCTATAAGGGGATGAAAGCAAGACAGCTTTTAAGGGAAAAGCACAGAGCTGCTGTCATAATACAAAGCACATACAGAATGCACAGGCAGTATTTTTTCTACCAAAAGCTTCAGTGGGCTACAAAAGTAATACAAGAAAGATATAGAGCCAATAAAAAGAAAGCTCTTCAACACAATGCACTCAAGAAAGCAGCACCCTGTGTCCAAGCAGACTTTCAGGATATGATTATAAGGAGAGAGATTCAGGAAAAGCAGCATCAGGCTGCCATTACTCTTCAGAAGCATTTTAGAGCCTTTAAAACAAGGAGGCACCATCTCCACTTTAGAGCAAAGGTAGATTTTGTTCAAAGAAGGTACAGAACACTAGTTGCAGTGCAAACCCAGGCAGTCATTTGTATACAGTCTTACTACAGAGGCTTTAAGGCACGAAGGGGTATCCAACTCATGCACCTGGCTGCCACCCGAATTCAGTCATTCTACCGAATGTACAGGGCCAGAGTGGATTATCAGGCAAAGAGAATGGCAATTGTTGTTATACAGAATTATTACAGGTCATACGCCAGAGTAAAAATGGAAAGAAAAAAATTTTTGGCCATTCAGAAATCTGTAAGACCTATTCAGGCTGCTCTTAGCGGCATGAAAGTTAGACAGAAATTTAAAGACATGCCCGAAGAAGAAATGGCAGGCCCTGCTACCCAATCTGCATTCTGCTGTCACAGAACTGAAACTCAGTATGAAGCTGGCCAAAGCCCAGCACTTACGGTTCAAAGGCGGTGTAAAGCTTCTCTGGTTGGTCCCTTACAGGAAGCAGAGTATCATTCTGAAAGAAAGGCTGCAGTAACAATTCAAAAAGCTTTTTGTAAAATGGTCACAAGAAGATTGGAAAAGCACAAGCGTGCTGCCGTGCGAATTCAGTCCTTCCTTCAGATGGCTGTGTATCGAAGAAGATTCATTCAGCAGAAAAGGGCGGCTATCACTTTACAGCGGTATTTCAGGAAAAGGCAAACCAGAAAACAGTTTTTATTGTATGGAGAAGCAGCAGTCGTTTTACAAAATCACCACAGAGCCTTTTTGTCTGCAAAACATCAAAGAGAAGTTTATTTACAAATAAGAAGCAGTGTTATCGTTATTCAAGCTAGAATGGAAGGATTTATACAGAAACGGAAGTTTCAGAAAATTAAAGATAGCACCATAAAAATCCAGGTATTTATATATTGAAATATAAAGCTTTCATTCTTTCTTTGGCCAGTATTTCTTAGAATTTATAAAATGAGCTTAAGCAGGTTGTAAAGATTAATACTTAGTTTACGTGGCCTTTTCATTTACCTTCCAAAATGGAACATTTTTGAGGTTGGGCAAAGGGTGCCAAAAATAATTCACCGCAGATGGCACAGAACTGGGATTGTTCTGAGTGTGACACCCTAAGCTTGTTGCAACTAGGGTTGCACAGTTAAAAGCAGAGACCTTGAGACCATCAGGTTGCAGCTGGCAGCTGTGAGCAGATATCGTTTTTGAGAACAGCTGGTGGTGTCCTTGAGTCTGATACAGTTCACGTTCTCAGTGATGTAGGAACATGTCTGAAACCACATCCACAATGGCCACCCGGCTCCACTGTGGATGCCTGAACCACAGTTAATCCATTTTGATTTTTAAATGCATTCTTTTCTTTAATGGTTAAAGCAGATACACAGTATATGTTTAATAGGCCACAAAAGAGGCTGTTCTAGTTAACATAAAGTTCAAATTAAATCCTGTATTAGCCAGAATGACTTGCCCATACCTCAGTGTATGGAAATTTCTTCATGATAATACAGAACGAGAAATGTATGTTGCTGGGAATGCAGAGAAGAGAAACCTAAGCTAGTCACAGTGATTTAAGTTGAGATGTTAAGCTGAAGGATGAACTGGAAACAGCCAAGTAAAATGTATGCAAGGAGTATTCCAGCTGTAGGAGGTAACACGGAGTTCAAAAATGAGAGAGAACAGGTGTGCAATAAAGGGTGACTGGTGACCAGGATGCGATCCATGGAGTGAGATGTGGGCAGCTGTGTAAGACAGAAAAAGTTTAGTCTTTATCCTCTGGACTAAAAGAAGTTCTAGAGGAGTTTAAGTAGGAGAAGAGCAGAATCATAGTTTATTTTTTTAAAAATTACTCAGATGGGATTTCCCTGGCAGTCCAGTGGTTAGGACTCAGCCCTTTCATTGCCATGGCCCGGTTTTAATCCCTGGTCACAGAACTAAGATGCCCCAAGCCATGTGGTGCAACCGAAAAAAAAAAAAAATTACTCAGGCAGGGATGTGGAAGATGGACTGAACTGAATGCTGGGCGGCTAGCCAGGAGACTGCAGGCAGTAGGTCAGGGAAAGTGAACCACCGTTTGACAGCAGGGTTGTCAGGGTCAGTGTGAGTGGAGGATGGGATTGGTCTTGTATAGAGCATAAACAAGGAGCCAAGCCATCTTTATGGCTGAGGTGACTCAGTAGATTGTACCCTTCACTGACGTGGGAACAACGGGAGGAGCCGGTCTGGAGCCCGATGAGCTCGGCCTGGGGTACGTGAAGCTGACGTGACCACCACGCGTCCAGCGGGGCAGCTGCTATGTTTGTTGTAATTCGGACAGCAGTACGGATTTTGGAATTTGACTTCTACGTTGTTGGCATACACTGATAACTGAACTTGTGGGAGATAGGGGGTCACGTAGGGAGAATGCATGAAGTGGGCAAAAGAAGAGGGCCCAGGACTGGAGCCCTAAAGAGCATCAAAATTCAGGGGTGCTGAGAGGAGAAGCCAACATATGGTATTAAGAGGGAATGAAGAAAGCTGAAGATTGTGGTATGAAGAAACCAAGGGTTGAGGGAGGAAGAAAGGAGCGCCCAAGTTCCAGACGCTGCCAGGAGTCAAGGACTGGTGGGTGTCAAGCACGTGTGTTAGTTGGGGTTATGTTAGAAAAGCCAAAATAACAATCTTAGGAAAATTCAACTGTTATTTCTTTCTTCTTTTTTTTTTTCTTTTTAGTAATTAGTTGTTGTTTTTTGGGGGTTTTTTAAAAATTATTTATTTTTGGCTACATTGGGTCTTTGTTGTTGCACAGGGGCTTTCTCTAGTTGCTGCGAGCAGGGGCCACTCTTCGTTGCGGTGCGCGGGCTTCTCATTGCGCTGGCTTCTCTTGTTGCAGAGCACGGGCTCTAGGCGTGCGGGCTTCAGTAACTGTGGCTCGCGGGCTCAGTAGTTGTGGCTTGTGGGCTCTAGAGCGCAGGCTCAGTAGCTGTGGCACACGGGCTTAGTTGCTCCGTGGCATGTGGGATCTTCCCGGACCAGGGCTCGAACCCATGTCCCCTGCATTGGCAGGCGGATTCTTAACCACTGCGCCACCAGGGAAGCCCTGTTTTTTCTTTTATATAACTAAATTATAAAAGTGCATGTTGCACATCTAGTTTTTAACACATACCAACCAGTGGTCTTAAACTTTAGCACACATTGGAATCACTTTGGAATCTTTAAAAGTACTGATACCTGGCTTCCACTATGAATACTACTATGTTGGTATTCGGTTTTGTTTACATAAAAACCATATAGAAATACTCTGAGTTAAGGACATCACAAGAGTTCAGTTTGACCATATATATCATTCTCGCCTGTCAACTGAATTTAGAGCCTGATCCCCATGTTAGGTGGAGCTATTGTATTTGCTGTAGGTGTTTTGAAGTCAGATAGACTCAGGTTCAAATCTTGACTCTATCACTTACTGGCTATGTGGTAACAAGTCTCTTGACGTTAATTTCTGTTTTGTATAGAGATCTTAATAATCATCTCACAAGATATTTATAAGGATTAAATAAGATATGTCTGTCACTTATTACCTGTGACATCAACAAGTAATTTTACTGGTGTCAGTTCCTCTGGGCCTTCATTGTTTTCATCTCTAAATTAGAGATAATAGTATTACCTACCTATGTTACTGTAAAGAATTATAGTGCTTAGTATAGCGCTAAGCACTTAAGAAGTTGTAGCTGTTACTTAAGCTTTTAGTCAGCCACAAGGTTGCCAAAGTCGGAAAATCTGGTGGTCCTCAGGTAGATGGATGCCCTCAGGATTCTGCAACAGGATGGACCCAGAACCCAGGATGTGTCTGCAGTGTGTGGGGAGGGCAGTGGGAAGAATTCCCGTCCCTTCCCTGGAATTGGAGGCATCAGTGTGTTCATTTCCTTTCGTTCCTTCACATGGACTGAGAAGGTGAGGGCAGTGCACACACCTGGCTTCCCAGGCTTTGCGTGCAGCTTACAATTTAAATACTTTTCAGGGTTGTATTGGGCTTAGCCAGCAGCCAGCCGCAGGGTATGTGCTGAAGCAGGTAGTAGGAGATCACAGGTCAGCCCGCTGTTCTCAGAGGGCTCACGTGTCCGGAGTGAGCGAGTCCCACAGTGGAGCTGGGGTGTGACTGCATTTCTGCAGTTGATCCTGTCTGCTTGACCTTATATTAACTGTTATCAATACTGAATCTTCCAGTTTACAAAAAAAAAATTAGACATCTCATTGCATATTTGTTATGTTTATATGTTTAATAGACTGCGTGGAGGAGACATAAAGCCAGGAAATATTTACGTGAAGTGAAAGCTGCCTGCAAGATTCAAGCCTGGTACAGGTGTTGGAAAGCACGTAAAGAGTATCTGGCTGTGTTAAGAGCTGTTAGAATCATTCAGGGTTGCTTCCGTACCAAACTGCAGAGAAGACGGTAAATGTGTCAGCTGCGTGGGTGAGAGCGTGTGGGGGGGGGGGTTGTGCATGCACGCGGGCATGTGCCGTAACCAAGTCTGTGTGTCAAGTAATACTGCTTGTTGGGTTTTCTTTTACATAGTTGCTATGCTTAATTTGTATGGTTTGCTGGTGTTTCCTGCAATGATGTAACAAAATTATCTCTGAGACTGTCTTATTTTTGGAGATACAGCCTTGATGGTATAATCCAGGAGAAAATATTAAACTTGATTAACTCAGGTTCATAAGGATAAGGGACTGAGGGACTCAGTAGGGACTGAGGATGGGAAGTTAATAAAATGATCTAGTAAGTCTTGTTTTCCTTGTTAGTGCACGGGTCCATTTTGTCTGTTGATTTAGCTACTGGCAACATTTGTTTTCTTATGCTTTTTTTTTTCTTTGTATTAACCCCTGTACTCTTTATCCTTAATGACGAAGACCTAATTACCAACTTATCTATGTTACTCGTATTTCCCTATTCCTAGTTCATTTCTTTTAAACACATTTTCAGAAGCTCTTACCAGATAGTCTATATTATTTTTTTATTTCATAGTGTAAGAATTTTTTCTTCAGTTCCCAGAATTGATGAGTTATTATATCAGTGATGGTTTTAAAGATCGTTTTGGGAGAGCACACTAGTGTTACAGGCGTTTCTTGATCAATTCCATGGGCAGAGTCAGGGCTTAACAAATAAAAATATAATTGCTGCTCTCAGCTATTAAGGACCAGTGTCCAGTTTTTCCCATTGATATTCAGCCTTACTTTCTAGGAAAGGTGGCCACATGACATAGGTTAATCTCTCTCCCTTTTCCACAGGACCGTGAACAGATGAAAGAGCCTGCCGATTCTCGATTGTTGTCACTGCTATGTTGATGCCTAAAGTTTAATCTCTAGCCCTCACATTTAAAATTTTTCTCCAGTTCTGTTTACAGAATATTCCTTTTTAAATCTTTTGATGATCCATTTTTCCTTTCAAACAAGTGTTTGTTTCTCATTTGCCTGATGCCACTCCACCCTCCCAGGCTGTCTTCTCAGCTACACCTGTCTGCTCAAAGACTCACTCACAGTGTGGACTCAGACTTTATTCTCTACCATTTTTTCTACCACCTCCCCTTTATCTAGGCTTTGTCTAGATCTGACTAATCCTACTTTCTTCTGATCCCGTTCAGAATTTTTTGTCATTCTAGAACTTAATATTTCTTGACCACTGAAATATTGCCAATTGTAAAACTTGTTTTGCATTGTGTTATCGTGTGTGTGTGTGTGTGTGTGTGTGTGTGTGTTTGTAAAGTTCTGATTGCTAGAACCTAAGTATGAATTATCCTTTTCTACTTTTTTTTATTCTCTCATTGCCTTTCTTATATTTTCTTTCTCCTCTAGTATTTATAGGGGGTGGGCAATGAATACTTACTAAATGAGTTAATTTGAAATTGCTTTCCAATAATCACTTTTTAGGTTTTTGAACGTGAGAGCATCAACAATCATCATTCAGAGAAAATGGAGAGCTGTACTTTCTGGAAGAACAGCTCATGAGCAATTCTTAATGACAAAAGTAGGTGTTAAAAAAACAGTTCATATGTAAAGAACTACTTTAAAAAACAGAAAACAAAAAATGATTTAAAGATCTAACTATACATTTGCTTTAAACACATCATTGCAGTCAATTAAAAATTATATTCACTCGGGCTTCCCTGGTGGCGCAGTGGTTGAGAGTCCGCCTGCCGATGCAGGGGACACGGGTTCGTGCCCCGGTCCGGGAGGATCCCACATGCCGCAGAGCGGCTGGGCCCGTGAGCCATGGCCGCTGAGCCTGCGCGTCAGGAGCCTATGCTCCACAACAGTGAGAGGCCCGCATACCGCAAAAAAAAAAAAAATTTTATTCACTCATAAAAATACTATTTGTATTTTTGTTTGTGTATCTGTTTTTATAACATATTCTCAAACCCAATTTGAAGTGATTTATTTGAAGAAAATCGTAATAGATGTAGCATATCCTGTCTGTATGAGTCAACACATACTCTTTAAGCCACATTTGGTAATCTATTTAAAATATTTAACATCCGTTCTAGAACAATGGTGGTACCTATGGTCTTTTATTAAGGAAATCAAAATTTTACTTGTAAATTTTGATGTTCATATTCGCTATGTATGATTATATACACACTATTATTATTACACCTTCTATTATATATTTACTAACTAATCAGATCCTCATGATAACTCTGTGAGGTAGCTATTATCAGCATTCCCATTTTACAAATGAGTAAACTGAGGTCTGGAGAGATAAAGGGGTTTGCTCAAAGTCACTCAGCTAGTAGGTGGGGGGGTCTATGTTGTAAAACAAACCTAGTTTTCGTTTCAATCCAGATGCTTTATGTGTCTTGGAATTTGATTATCAGGATGTTCTAGAATTGAGGAATCTAAGATGTGCTGGGAGTACACTGGTTCTCGAAGCAGCAGACAGCTTCCCTCACAGCTGCTTACAATGCCCATTCTGTTCTCTAGAGTGTAGCTAGCTTTTGTATTAAATGCATTTGTCCTGTAGTAATACTAGTTCTTTGCTCATTCACAATGAAAAGTATCAAGAGGAAGGGAGGGAAAAAACACCAGGTATCTATGGTCCCTGGTTTGCACCTTCATAAAAGCTTCATTTTCAGCTGTAGCCCTCTGTGGGTTTCAAAATCTGTGAAATATGACATTCTTAAACTAAAAATGTAAAAAAAAAAAAAAATCATAATTATACCATCTTATTTTTCATTGAGAAATTCCAGAACCTCCAGTGGGTTGAACTATTATTTCTATCTATTAGTGTCACTTGCAAATTTTTCCTTATAGAGATATCAAGCTGCTTGTTTGATCCAAGCAAATTTCAGAGGATATAAAGGAAGGCAGGTCTTTCTCCAGCAGAAATCAGCTGCTTTGACCATACAAAGATACATACGAGCCAGGAAGACTGAGAAGTGTGAAAGGAGAAAATATGTTGCATTAAAAAAATCTACAGTTGTTCTACAAGCACTGGTGCGTGGTTGGTTAGTAAGAAAAAGGGTAAGTATTTTTAAGTAGGATATCTCAGTCTTATGAAGTGGAAATACCTGATGTTAAATTGTGTTAAGAAATTTGAGATTTTGGAGAATAATTTCAGAACTGATATAACCATTAACTAGAATTTATTCAGCTTCTGAAGAGCCCCATGTAGCAAGATCACTGGTTGCCATAGATTTTTGTTCTGTGATCCTATTTCCCATAGATGCTCACCAAAAATGCAAAATAACTTTTCTCGTGTAATAAATCTTAACAAAGGAACTGAAGTATGAGGAGGGCTCCACATGTGAAGGAGTTTTTTTTTTTTAAGTTTTTAACATCTTTATTGGAGTATAATTGCTTTACAATGGTGTATTAGTTTCTGCTTTATAACAAAGTGAAGCAGCTATACACATACATACATCCCCATATCTCCTCCCTCTTGCGTCTCCCTCCCACCCTCCCTATCCCACCCCTCTAGGGGGTCACAAAGCACCCAGCTGATCTCCCTGTGCTATGCTGCTTCTTCCCACTAGCTATCTGTTTTACATTTGGTAGTGTATATAAGTCCATGCCACTCTCTCACTTTGTCCCAGCTTCCCCTTCCCCCTCCCCACACGTGAAGGAGGTTGTTATTCAAGTCACCTTTTGCTACCACCAAGCAACTCTCTCAGGGGTTGTAGGACCATTCCGTTGATAACTTCCACACCTTCAGCAGGAGAGATCCTGCCTAGGGAATTCTTGACGTTCTGAGCACCCAGTACATGAAGCAGTGGTAAACAGAAAATAATTAAATTAAAGGAGAAATCTTTTGTGTTTTGTTCACTGAGTATAAATTGAAACTCTGAAGGCCAAAGGCCCCTCCCTGGAGGGAGCTTCTGCTGCAGAAGTCTTGTGCTGGATGTGGCGAGACCACTACTGGAGAAGTCGGGTCAAATGTTTGCCCGATTTAACGTCACCATCTTCAACGGTTCTGCTTGGAGCTCTCTAACCCTTTCTCAGTTTACTATTCCTAGACTTCTCCCATTATAATTAGTACCTTCAAAGCCTTATCTAGCTGCCCTTGGGTAGTCTAGTTAAATTCTGCAGTGAAGTGCCCAAATATAATTGTGCTTTCTATATCCTCAGTTAGGGGTTACACCATTGAAAGTGTTGTACAGTAAAGGAGTATAATTACTTCAGGTTACAATGTAGATAATTTTAATAGTTACAAGTTAGTTTACTGTTGCTAATTTATATAATTTGGTATTAAGGATATACAAAAATAAACATTGGTTGATTGTCTTAAGAGTCAACTATTTGGTTGTTAATCTTTTTTTCTCCTTTAGATTTTAGAACAGAGAGCCAAAATTAGGCTTCTTCACTTCACAGCAGCTGCCTTTTATCACCTGTCTGCTCTTAGAATTCAAAGAGCCTACAGACTTCACAGGGCTCTGAAGAATGCTGATGATAAACAGGTTAACTCAGCCATCCGTATTCAGGTTAGCTTTTCCTTTGCAGTAAAACTATGGCCTAATTTTTGTTTGAAACTTTTTAATATTTCATAAACAATTTCCAAATACCTCTGCTAAAGTTATGTAGTATTTAGCTTTTGCCATGTGGCCATCAGGGTGGTTGGCCGGCTTAGAGGTGAGTTGCGTTTTATGGCTCAGGACTAAGGCTGTGGGTTATCCTCTGGCGCATTGTACGCATTCACCCCTCATGTAGCGACACCCAGGGCACCTGTCTCTCTCTCGACCTCCTTGCCAACCCGTGACATTACAAGACTTTGTGATTTTGTCATTTTGATGAATGGCAAATTACATCTCATATTTGGTTTGGATTTCCTATGATTGCTAGCAATTCTAAAAAATCTTTCCTCTGTGTTGGTTATTCAAATTTTTATCTGTGTACGGTATGCTTTTTAAATTTTTTTTCCACATACTTTGCTTATTTTTCTTTTGAGTGTTTTATTTTTCTTAATGATTATAGGAGTTCTTTATGTATTCTGGATAAGAATCCTGTTTGTACAGTATATGTTAATATACTTACATATAAAATATTGAGTAAAGAAACAAATTGAAGAATAATATACAGCTTGATAAGATTTATATCAATTATGAAATGAGGAACATGTTGTGCGGGGTTAAATTCTCAGACACACACACACACACACACACACACACACACACACACTTAAACCCACTGTGGCCTGGAATTTTCTGCACCAACTAGAGTGGAGTGTAATGCCACTGGGGAGGGTTGAAAGATATTTCAATAAATGTTCTGTTTATTTCATTAAGAAACCTGAAGTAAAAAAACTATTCGTATGTTTTAAACAGAGATGGTTTCGAGCAAGATTACAGCATAAGAGGTTTCTTCAGAAACATCGCTTCATGAAAATTCAGAATGAAGCTCAAGAACGTATAAGCCAGCAAAATAGGGCTGCATCAGTAATACAGAAAGCCGTACGCCGTTTCCTCCTCCGTAAAAAGCAGGAAAAGCTTAATAATAGAGTCACTAAAATCCAGGTAACCGAAAATATTATGATTTTAGTTCAAGACTTTGGTTTGCAATTCATCTACACGATATATAACATTTTATTGAATTTTATTTTTATTTATGTATTTTATTTCTTGGCTGCGCCTCACTGCTTGCGGGATCTTAGTTCCCCAACCAGGGATTGAACCCGGGCCACGGCAGTGAAAGTGCCGAGTCCCAACCACTGGACCGCCAGGGAATCCCCAATATCTAACATTTTAAAAAGCACAGTCATACTCATTTTAAAAAGCTGAGATTGGCCAATAGAATAATTCATATGCACTATGCTACCATAATTTCATTGTTAAGCCCTTTATTTTCACATTCCAGAGAGGAAGTTGATGACTGAAAGATGCAAAAGCATTTTTGCCTTTTGAATTGATTTAGCTGTCTTTGGCCAGCGAATGATGCTTTAACTTATATACAGGAATATTATATGTATTTCTTCCTAGAAAAATTGCTTTTGCTATTTATTAGAACCTGAATTGAAGTTGTAGTTGCAAAGTTGCAAAAATCACATCATATAATTTTACTGAAAACATTTACTTTGTGGAAGTAGATGTAGATGTTAAGTCCACAACATCAGAGGTTGTAATCTTAAAGTTACTGGTTTGTCTCTTTAAGGCGTTATGGAGAGGATATTCTTGGAGGAAGAAAAATGATTGTTCAAAAATTAAAGCCATTCGACAGAGACTTCAGTGTGTTAACCGGGAGATTCGAGAAGAAAACAAGCTCTACCACAGAACCGCACTTGCCCTGCACTATCTCCTGACATACAAGTACCTTTCCGCTATTCTTGAGGCTCTAAAGCACCTGGGTTAGTTTGTTTTAACAATATCTTGTATAAGGTTAGAAATGCGTTTTTACCCTTGAGTCGTACAAAGAATATAATAATACGATACTGATTTTGTTGCTGTGAATGTATCTCTTCTTTTTCCCCCTTTCAGAGGTAGTTACTGGACTGTCTTCACTTTGCTGTGAGAATATGGCCCAGAGTGGAGCAATTTCTAAAATATTTGTCTTGATCCGAAGCTGTAACCGTAGTGTCCCTTGTATGGAGGTCATCGGATACGCTGTGCAGGTCTTGCTTAACATCGCCAAGGTAGTTTCCGTCTTGATAATGAAGAGTTCCTTGGTCAAGAGACCTCCCCTAGCAAGTTAGGTTTATGCTTGCTCATCACTAGAACTCAGATCCCCGAGTTAAAGTTCATTTACTATGTGCCAGAGTCTTCGGGGGGGAATGTTTACTCTGTTAACATAACTGTACATAGAAACTATAATTTTTTATGATTTATTTCTCCTGTTTTTATAATATTAATAACAGCAAGTTAGTTAAGGCCTTGCTAACTATGTGCTAGTTCTTTTCATGCATCATTTAATTTAGTCCTCCCATTCATCCTCTAAGATGGTTCTTATGGTATTATCCTTCCCATTTTGTAGTGAAGGGATAATCGTCTTTACAGGAGGTAAGGTCCTCGCCCGAGGACCAGCGTGTGGTCAGTGGTGGAGGGTTCACGTCCATCTCCCTCCGGAGCTGACAGCCTGTACACTGCGCTGTATCAGAACAGCAGAACCTCTTCTGATCACGTCTGGCTTCCTTTTTGGTTGGTGTTTCTAAAGTACTGGGTTGGCCAAAATGTGCCTTTGGTTTTTAAGTGAAAATAAAAGACACATTTTTCATTTTCACCAAGAGCTTTATCGAACAACGTATTCACCCTTTTGTTCCACTACCTTCTGCCATTTTTCAGGCAACTTCATAATTCTGTCTTCCCAAAACTTTTTATCCTTTTGAGCAAAGGACTGTTCCGGGTGCCTTTTACAGTCTTCCAGGGAATTGAAATTTTTTCCATTAAGAGAATTTTGTAAAGACAGAAATAAATGGAAATTCGAAGGTGCAACGTCTGGTGAACACGGCGGATGAATCAGAACTTCCCAGCCAAGCTCTGACAGTTTTTGCCTGGTCACCAAAGAAACATGTGGTCTTGTGTTATCTTCATGGAAGATTATGTGTTTTCTGTTGACTAATTCTAGATGCTTTTCGTCAAGTGCTGCTTTCAGTTGGTCTAATTGGGAGCAGTACTTCTTGGAATTAATCGTTTGCTTTTCTGGAAGGAGCTTATAATAGAGGACTCCCTTCCAATCCCACCCTATACACAACATCGTCTTCTTTGGATGAAGACTGGCCTTTGGTGTGGTTGGTGGTGGTTCATTTCACTTGCCCCACGATCTCTCCCATTCCACATTATTGTACAGTATCCACTTTTCATCACCCGTCACAATTTGTTTTAAAAATGGAACGTTTTCATTACATTTAAGTAGAGAATTGCATGCGGAAATAGGGTCAAGAAGGTTTTCTTCGCTTAACTTAACGTAGACCTAAAGCGATGAACATAACCAAGCTGGTGCAAATGATTTTCAGTGCTTCATTTGGATATTTTGAGTATGTCAGCTATCTCCCACGTGTTATAACACTGATTGTTCTCAATTAATGTCTCGATTTGATCGCTATCAACTTCAACTGGCCTACCCGACCGTGGAGCATCGTCCAGCAAGAAATCTCCAGCACGAAACTTCACAAACTACTTTTGACATGTTTGATCAGTCACAGCACCTTCTCCATGCACTGCACAAATCTTTTTTTTGCATTTCAGTTACATTTTTACCTTTCTTGAAATAATAAAGCAGAATAATACAGCAGAATATGCTGAAAATGTTGCTTTTTTTCTTCCATCTTCAATATTAAAATAACTACACAAAACTTCATCAATTTTGATTAGTCTTTTTTTAAATGCACGCTGATATGACAGCTGCCATATACAATCTAACAAAATTGTTTTGAATGAAGTTAAAGAAAACTGATGCTACTAGATCCATCTTACGGAAAAAACCGAACGAACCTTTTGGCCAGCCCAGTATCTGTGTTTATTATAATTTGTAACTTGGTTCTGTTCTCTTCCAGTATGAGAAAACGACTTCAGCAGTTTACGATGTAGAAAACTGTGTAGATACACTGCTGGAGCTTCTGCAAATGTACCAAGAAAAGCCCGGTGACAAAGTTGCAGACAAGAGTAGAAGCATTTTCACAAAAACTTGTTGTTTGTTAGCTGTTTTACTGAAGAGGACAAATCGAGCTTCTGTAAGTATTCATCAGTTGTTTTCCTTTGAGGTTATCTCTACATGTTCTAAGTCCAAGACTTTTAAGCAGTTATCACAACTTAAATAGGGCTTTGCGTGTGTTCACACCTGCTCTTTGTGCTGATATGAGTTGTTTCTTATGTGTCAGAGAAGCTGAATTCTAGAAGTAGAATTTATCACAGCCCTAGGAGCAACCAGCTCCCATGTACTTGAGAGAAGCAACAGCTGTCCCAGCAAGGTAGAAATCCAGATGTGCACAACTCCTCACCCCCTGCTGTGACATAAAGACGTGACAAGCGTTTCTCCGGTGAGGCCTCTGAGCATCCTCTCCAGGAGTTACAGTCAGCAGGGGTGACTGCAGGCCATGATAGGACTGTGGCCTTTATCCTGAGAACAGTGGGAAACCACTGAAGGATTTTAAGCAAGGAGATATGTTCCAGTTTAATTTTTAACATCACTTTGGCTGCTGGTCGAAGAATGGATTTGGGAGATCGTGTGGGTATAGGGAGACCATTAAGGAAAGAGGCACGTGTAGACACACAGTGGTCTGGGCAAGAGACTGTACTTGACCTGGGGTCGCATCAGGCAGAGGTAAGTGGGTAACGCTGGAAACTTTAAGAAGGTAAAATTCGGGGCTTCCCTGGTGGCGCACTGGTTGAGAATCTGCCTGCCAATGCAGGGGACACGGGTTCGAGCCCTGGTCTGGGAGGGCCCCACATGCCACGGAGCAGCTAGGCCCGTGAACCACAACTCCTGAGCCTGCATGTCTGGAGCCTGTGCTCCGCAACAAGAGAGGCCACGATAGTGAGAGGCCCGCGCACCGCGATGAAGAGTGGCCCCCGCTTGCCACAACTAGAGAAAGCCCTCGCACAGAAACGAAGACCCAACACAGCCAAAAATAAATTAATTAATTAATAAACTCCTACCCCCAACATCTTCTTAAAAAAAAAAAAGAAGAAGGTAAAATTCACAGGACTTGGTAACCATGTATAATAGGTATATTTACTTTAATGTTTGCTTTTTTATTTAGTATGGAGTTAAGTGTACAATTTTTGAATATTTGCCTTCTTCATAATTGTCTTATAAATTCATAATTTAAACCAATCTAACTGCTGAACTTGGAGAGCTCGGCTTTTTTATTGTTAAAAGCTCTTAATTTACTGCATAGTGTTTGTATACTGTGATTGATTTTGCTAGCATAGAAGGGATATAGAATTCTTATTAGTTTAATAAATGCACATTTTCTTTTGTAGGATGTTCGAAGTAGGTCCAAAGTTGTTGACCGTATTTATAGTCTCTATAAACTTACAGCTCATAAACATAAAGTGAATACTGAAAGAATCCTTTGTAAACAAAAGAAGAAATCTTCTATGAGCATTTCCTTTATTCCAGAAACACCTGTAAGAACCAGAATGGTTTCAAGGTGAGCAGTAAATGTACCCTATAGTTTTGTGTCACCATTCATTCATTCATTCATTCATCCACTTAGCAAACATTTATTGAGCACCTACTATGAGCAAGAGACTGCTTGACAATGGAGAAACAGCATGTGAACAAGAAGAAAATCTTTGGTAAATCTAAAGGAGACGATCTCAGCAGTTAATGAAGTAATAACACTGCAGCCAAGAGTATTTAGTAGTTATTGGGTAAATTCCTGGTTCTAACAAGGTACGTGCTAAGGCTGATAATTAGCTCTGAATAAGCTTTGCCGTATCATTTTTTCCCTTCCATGTAGGACAAGCTGCACTACTGGGGAGGTGGCGAAGGTCTCTGGTGGCCAAAACGTCAACCTCCAACTCCTTGCATAATCACCCCGATGCCTGAAATTTCTCCTCCTAGAGAAGTTCTTTTTGACCTTGTATTAGTTACCTAGCACAAACTTAGTGGCCTTAAACACCAGTAACTTATTCTCTCACAGTTCTTGAAACTGGAAGTTTGAAATGCAGGTTGTCAGCGGGCCTCACCTGGTCTGAGGCTCTGGGGTGTAATCCTTCCCTGGCTCGTCCAGTTTCTGGCGGCTAAGTGTCCTTGGCTTGTTGCTCGATAGCTCTGTCCTCCGCCTAAGTCTTCACAGGGCTTCTTCTCCCTCTCCCTCCTCTGTGTTTCTTGTAAGGACATTCGTTGTTGCTCTCTGGTTCTGGGCAGAAGAAACAGTCTAGAGATATAAATTAGGGAAATGGTCTAGAGATATAAATTAGATGCAGGAATCATTAGAACCCCTCCCTCTCTCTCCCTCTCTCTCCTTCCTTTCTATGACTGGACAATTGTCTACTAGGTATAAATCCTGCACCACTGACAATGCACTATTTCTTGACCTGGGTTATACAGCAGTTAGCTTTATAATTACTCATAATTATAAACTGTATAATAGTTGTAAATTGGTTTTATTCTTGCATGTTTTACAGTATAACATAAAAATAGTCTGCTTAAAATTTATTAATGGGAACTATTTCTACATACGGTTTTTATTGAAGGACTTGGCATATTATAATATGACTTACGTTGTAAAACTATTAACATATGAATGAGTAGATTCTTTTTTTTTTTTTCTCCCCTTTTGACACTGTCGGGGTTTTTTGAAGTAAAACTCCCAACAGTATAAATGTACCCTTTATTTAGGTATGCAATTCAATGAGTTTTGACAAACGTATACAGTTGTGAAACCACTACCACTGAGATAAAATATTTCTGTCACAACAAAGTTCCCTTGTGCCCCCTTGCAGTCAGTTCTCTCCCATTAACCCCTAGGTTCTGGAACCTGCTGATGGGAGTTCAGTACCTTTAGTTTTGCCTTTTCTGCTTTGTCCCATAAATGGAATCACACAGAGGTAGCTCCTTGTGACGGGACTCTTTTACTTAGCGTAATGCTCTTGAGGTTCATCCATGTTGATGCATGGCTTAGATTGCATCTCTTTCTCCACAGACTGCTGTTCCACGGTAGGGGGATATATACCCGCTCTGTTTGACCACCCCCCAATTCATAGATGTTCGGAATTTTCACTGGAAAGAACAGGAAGATGGAAGTGCATATAGTGGTAGGGATTCATGTGAGGAAGGTGGCTGTGATGCCGTTTCCTCAGTGAAGAAGGAGATCATAAACATTAGCTCAGAAGCAGATGGGGGACGGTGTGGAGGGGACATTTGGAAAGAAGAAAACAGTCATCTTGGGGAAAGAGAAAGGAAGCAATTTCTAGGTAATTTCAATCATTGGCATAAAATCAGCCAGCCTGGTTGTGCAGGTTTTCTTTAGCAATGTCCAGCTGTGCAGGAATGGAGAAGGCAGATACCTGGATTCAACTTGGAATCCACATAGAGCTTTCCAGTTGCATTCAATAGGGAAGAGCACCAATGGCGTTAACGGCATTTGCAATGGAGATTATACTGAGGGACCCAAGCTAGACGGGAGGGAAAGGAGACCAGCATTGTGCTGGGTGACAGGCACGGGCTGAGGTCTCCTGAAGTGGACACCACAGTGGGAGGAAGCGGTGAGCCGTGGAAGTATTAAGTCAAAGGGCGTGGATGAACCCCAAGAGGTGGTTCGGGCTGGAAGGCTCAGGCTGAGCAGTCGGTGGCCGGGCACTTTCTGAGGGTGACAGCGGCTGTCTTGTGATTGGGTGACGGGGGGTGTGCTGAGTGGACCCAAAGGAAAGGGGGCAGAAACGGAGAGGTGAGGGGTCGGCTCTTTAGCTACAAGGCTGCTGAAGTTCTGAGATGGGGCAGGAGTTGAGGGAAGACCAGGAACCAGGTTTACAGACAAAACGCTGGGGTTTGGTAGCTGAATAGCCTGAGCTTCAAAGGAGCCAGGATCATCCTTCAGGGAAGATGGAGAGAAATAGTCTAAAATCGTAAACGGCCATAACATGAAGCCTCCCACCTGCGTGAGGGCCTGTGAGGGAGGTGATGCGTCCAGGAGGGACCACATTTCAGTTAAGACAAAGCGATGGATGTGAGTCTTCTAAGAGAGGAACTGGGTTAATGCAAGGTTTTTATTCTTCTCACAGACTTAAACCGGATTGGGTGTTGAGAAGAGATAACTTGGAAGAAATCATGAATCCTCTGAAAGCTATTCAAATGGTGATGGACACACTTGGCATTCCTTATTAGCAAAGGCAAACGTCTCAGTATGTACAGGAAAAGAAATAGGAAAGCTGATCACATGTATGGAAAGTGCTTTTGGCTTGCTTTGTACAACTTTTAAAATCTGACTTTGTATTAAAGTTCAAAAGAGGTATGTAACAAATAAACTTTTTATATTCTTCATTTCTTTTATTTAATAGCTTTATGCAGATAACAAACTAATGTCATGATATGATTCCAACACTGTTATCTATGTCTGTTGTCTTAAAATATTATATTAGTTTGAATATAATCATATTCCTAAAGGGAAAAGATTAGCTTATTATTCCTGTTTTATAGGTAAATTGAGGCATTTATCTAAAACAAATGTTGAAAATTTAAGATTCTGCCAACTCACGTAGAAGTGAGGATAAAATAATCCCACAAATGCCATAGACAGCACCCCTGTTTCCTGACTGACGGGACCATCAAGATGGGCAAATGAGCCGCTCTGAGGAAATTAGACAAATTCAGCCTACCCCTTCATATATTAAAAACTCCTGACTTTGAACTGAGTGGGGCTGTAATTTGACCTGGGAAGAGCAAGGTATTGCTTGTAGTAGAAACTCATTGTCTAGTCACTGAGCACAGACCTGAAGATGATTCAGGTGTTGAAACATGACTTGTTATTTTCAGTAGCTTTGGGTCACTGTTACCAATACTGAGCCAGTGTGATTCCAGAGCCACAGAAGGCTAATTCCAGTGGCTGTCTGCAGTCTGATCTGGTCCCAAAGACTGTCTAGCTATGGGGGCCAGGACAGCTTTAAAGTGCTTGAAATAAATCAGTAGTAGCTAGAAATGGAGAGACCATTTAACTACTTAACTTTATTATTTTGTTGGAATGAGGATTAAACCTAGTCAGAGACTGTTGAGATTTGGTTAGAATAAAGACCATATTGACATATTAAAGAATATATTGAAAGTAACTAGAAATTTTTGGATTTTTTTTTTTCTTCCAATGAAGTGTTTGGAGTTTGGAGAACTCTTGTTACTTAGAATATGCCAAATACTATAGTTTTTGTTGACTCTCCCAAATGGTTCGTTTTTCTCTTTCATTTAACAGAATTTTAGTGTAAGCAATTTATTTACTTGGTAAATTATACCACTAGGATATAATCAACATAAAATGTTATTGGTGTTAATTTCCTCTAAGATGGTTATAACCAATTAGTATTTGCACAAGAAATATTTCTATGAAGTTATACGTGAAAGGTGAGTTCTAGATGTTCAGTTTTTCTATTGTTGGAACTCAGACTAAAAGTTTTTAAATTTTACATAATATTCTATTTTCATGTGAAGGATATTCCTCTTAAATGTATGTGATAAATCCATATCAGGATTCCAAGGCTTCCTGAAGGCTGGAAGGCTTGTGTGTGTGTGTGTGTGTGTGTGTGTGTGTGTGTGTGTGTGTGTGGTTGGAAGGAATGGTTGAGGGGTAATTAAGCCTTTTTCTTTAGAAGTTGCTGTTTCCTACAGAGAGATTACATTGTATTAAAGAAGGAATATAAATACGTTAACTCCAATCTAGTTCTGTGTTAGGTGAGTTTATTACTGGTGAAGTTAGGTGAATTTTATTCACCTTCTTGTCTGTAATTAACCCAGATTTCCAGTAGATGTCATTATAACCATAGAGTGTCATTTTTAATTTAGTGGGGTTTTTTGGTTGTTTTGTTTTGGTTTTGGTTTTTTTGGCCATGTTGCAAGCCACGTGGGATCTTAGTTCAGTTCCCAACCAGGGATCGAACCCGTGCCCCCTGCAGTGGAAGCACAGAGTCTTAACCACTGGACCGCCAGGAAAGTACCTAATTTAGTTTTAAATGTATACATATATAAAGTTACATAGTTATGATTTTCGCAAAAAAAAAAAAAAATCCATACTTTTACAACCTTGGAAAATTTTATCTATCCCTCATATAGCTTGTTACCCATACCATATTTTGGCTTCATGCTTGAGAGGAAGAAATTCACATTGTGCAATCTGTTACGCAAAACTGTTGAATTTTTCTCAATAGGTGATTTTTTCCAGGTTTTATTATCTTTATAACTTCTAATTTTTCATTGTAGCAATGAAAGCCTAGAACATTTAAAAATCTTTGCGGATTAAGAAAATACTGTCTTTTGGATTACTTTTTGCTAGTAGCTAAGCTTGCTAACAGGCTTGCTTTTAATTTTAATATTGTTCAGCTGCCACTGTTTCTTGGTATAAAGAAAGAGTGATAAACTATTGTAGTTCTGCTTTCAACAAAGGAAGAATTCCAGTGAAATTCTTACACAGGAGGTAAGAGTAATGCAGATGAATATTTATTTACAATTTACATTTGAGGGCGTGTGTATTTGTGGGTGTGTGTAAAAATTTCCAACCTATGTAAAGGAAGAAGAAAATAGTCCAAAAACCTGCTTATTTCAATAAATGCTTATGGAGGGCTGCATAAAGTAGTGCATCTGCATCTTGCATAAATTATGGACCCTTTTTTCTCCAATTATACAGAAGCCTATTTCAGAAACCAGTCTTAGAGAGTAGAGTTTTATTCTATGAATAATATTCCATTATTACTGCAGATAACTTTTGTATTTGGAATAGTGATGGTTTATTTTGAATTATCTAAATGAGACCAAAATGAAACTCGATCTAAACTTTGCCCTTGCTTTGCCAAAGCATCATTAATTTTCATACCTGCTGAACATTGTTGGAGTATTAGAAACAGGCTCTTCCTGCCGTCAGTAATTGTGACGGATCTTTACTGAGGTACATTTGAAGAACAGTCCGGTGACATTTATATTCACCTTAACAACGTTATTAAAGACATAGGTTACTCAGTGTCTTCCTTCTACTGTTACTCTCTCTCTGAGGCTGTCTGGGTTCCATGGCCACTTTCCTACAAGATCTTTCAATTCCATATATGTTTCTATCTGCTCTAAAATAAGTGCTGACCTACTGGACAGGTAGCAGTGATCTGCTTCCCTCACACCCAGTCAGCTTTCAAGTGAAAATCCATCCTGATTTGTAGCCTCGCTCTCAGCATGTAGGTGTTTGCTCTTCAACAACCTCCGTGAGGTGTGTCTGGACCACATTCTTCTATTCGTATATCACATAATTTTGTCTTGTATCCTAGACATATTGAACGTTATATTGTGGAGACTCTGGATTCTCTTCTCGTCCTCCAAAAAATAATGTTTTTAACAACTTGGTCGGCTCAAGCTGAACACTGATTTTGGGGTGGCAGCTCAAATCTTATTTCAATTATTTTTTATTCTTATCTGATTTACTTTGAATTTGCCCAATACATAGATATCCAAGAGTCATTTGGAGATTTATGTAGAATTTACACACGAAATTTGGGGCCCTCTCTTTGCTCTCACTAGTCTGATCTACCCGTCCGCCTCCTTTCTCAGTGGATGTGACTGCCCCACACCCACTTCACTGGTACCTCTGGCTAGAATGCTGTGGGCTTTTTCTTTTAGTCCAAGGTTTAACTCCATTGCAAACGTGTTGATTGCAGAGCTCTCTCAGGCAGTAACCTGTAAAAATGGGTTACTGCCTGAGAGAACTAGCTCCATTACCTTCTTTCAGCTGAATCCTCCCGTCCACAATCTGCTATTTTCCATTCTGCTGTGCATCCATGTATTTGGTTTTCTGTTTGGGGTTGGGGGTTAGTTTGGCTTTTGTTCAGAGCTTATAGTTGTTATCTCTTAGAATTTTACTTGTGTGTATTCATAGCAGAAGTTGAAGAGGTTGTTTATCATCTGTTGTATTCTCCTTCAAAAAAAATACAATTTTACTTTTAAAAAATTAATTGAGGACATTAAATGTGAAAACTCAGATACAATGCAAGGTTGTGAATGATGTCATCTTCTCCAGAGAGTTTATTGTGCTCCCAGCTGACAACTAGGCTAGAAACACCAGCTACCTCACATCACCTTTATCCAATTTAGGTTGAGACAGTTTCGAGATGGATTTCGGTCCCTAGGCAGGCTAGTCTATGTCTACTTCTCACCTACTCTTATTTTTTCAAGGCCCTAGAGTTTCCTGTTCTCTTACAGACTCTGAAAACCACTGTTCGGTTTTCTAAACCCCAGGGTCTGTTGATAGCTCTGCTCATCTTACTCTTCTTTTTTTTTTTTACATCTTTATTGGAGCATAATTGCTTTACAGTGGTGTGTTGTTAGTTTCTGCTTTATAACAAAGAGAATCAGTTATACATACACATATATCCCCATATCTCCTCCCTCTTGCGTCTCCCTCCCACCCTCCCTATCCCACCCCTCTAAGTGGTCACAAAGCACGAGCTGATCTCCCTGTGCTATGCAGCTGCTTCCCACTAGCTATCTATTTTACATTTGGTAGTGTATATATGTCCATGCCACTCTCTCTTTGTCCCAGCTTTCCCTTCCCCCTCCCTGTGTCCTCAAGTCCATTCTGTACGTCTGCGTCTTTATTCCTGTCCTCTACTCTCGCCTTCCCTCCTTTCCGCTCAATCCAGTATGCATTTTTATTAGCTTCTTGGAAACACCATGCTCTTTGCTATTTTCTACGTGTTCTTTCCTCTACCTGAAATGCTTTCTTTTCTCCCTTCAAATCTCAGCCTCCGTATTACCTCCTCAGAGGAGCCTTTCTTGGGCATCCAGGGCTAGGTTGTCCCTCCTGGTCCTTGCTGCCTAAGACAGGATCTTTCCTGACACACCGCATCTTGTGATGATTTGTTTAATATCTTTTTTATCTACCTGGAGCACAAGCTCCTAACAGCAGAAATAACGTGTCCTATTCAGTGCTTTACCTCCAGTGTGGAGCCTCAGGCCTGGCACATAGTGTGTGCTCAGTATTTGATTCTGTGTGTGCCATTCCTTCTACTTGGAATGTCTTCCCTAGTCTTGTAAACTTAACTTTTTCCAGGAATCTTCCTACAGCCCAGTTAATACCAAAAAAGTTAATTACTGCTTCCTCAATGCCACTCCTTTTACATGCTCCATCGCTGCACTTTTCACACTTTTATTGCTTTAGCATTTGGAGTTTACAAATTGGCTGCTAATGAGCCACGATGTGAGTCACAGATTTTTAAGGCACCCCCCCATATAAAAATCGGTAGATTTCACAATTAACAAACCAGAAGATACGGCAATGCTGGATACACCATTCCCACATGACAGTTATCCTCCCTGAGCGAAACTTCTGTTTCCTGGGATAAAGCAGGTACTCAACATCATTTATAAGTGGATTCATTGATGAATTAATGGAAAAAGATTAATACCTTTTTTCAACTTACAAAACTTTACATACCATTGCTAAATTACTTTTAAAATGCAGAAACCCACATTTAAAAACTAAAATCAGGAAGCTAGCAAGCTACCCAGGTTAAAGAGAGCATGCCGTGAGCAGTTCCCCAGAAATACCACTAGACCTGCTTCACCCATCCACGTGTTGTGCCTGTCCCCAGGCATCAGAGTTTATGACCAATAATACAAGTTTAACTCTTTTCCTAAACTAAGTAGTTCATTATTGTGAGTTCCTTGAAATAATGAGCTGAATTTTATTCATCTCTGAATCCTGCATTACCTAACATGTTTCCTGGGACACCACACCTGATCAGTATCATTTCTTAATGGATTGGTCGAATTAATTGGAAAGGATTAATACTTTCCTATTGATATTTCAGTCAAATTTCAATTTTATGAGATCCACTGTGAAAAACTACTCTTGGAGATTAATTGAAATAATGCATATGAACTCAAGGAAGGACAGTTCTAAAACATACATGCTTGAACATTAAATGAATTCATGTTTAATCCACAGAGCTAAGTCCAGGTGTGGCTTCATTTCCAGAGAAACTCTCATAGCCCAGGAGCAGGAATTGTACGTTGGGGTTTGAAGAATGCCATCATACTGGGAAAATAAGGTCTTGAGTTAGAAGAACTGAAGACCTTCTAGGGAGGAAAAATGTGCTGTTCTGGGAACAACAACCGGTCCTAACAAGGGTACTAGAACCAGGTAGTGCTTATGAATGAGCCGTAATAACAACTGGGTGAGTAACTCTCTTTCACACTGAAAAGTGACAACGCAGTATTTCAGGCCTCTGACAGGCCCTAGTATTATTGACACACCCTTTTTTTGGTGCTTGAAGGTCTCTCTGACTTCAGGTTTTATTTTTCAGAATCTGCATGATTCCATTAATTACCCGATCTAAGAAAAAAATTGACGGTGTATAATATAAAAATAGTAAGGGTTGTTCTTTTTTATAGCTGTGTTCTTTGGGCAACATTTAAACATGTGGAAGGTTCACTAATTCACAAACCATTTGATTATTAACAAATGGTAGCTAACAGTACAGTTAATTTTAAAAGTTCTTTACACTTAGGAAGTCTGAAGGGCAGTCTCGGCTCATTTAATAAAGTAAATCCTCTAACATGATGTATAGTTTCTCAGCTCTAGTGTGGCTGGTTCTTTTGAATAAATATTGAACTCAAAGTAACAGAAAACCCTGATATTAACAAAGACGATTAAAGACGTGTGAATTTTTGCACATATATTGAAGACAATATAGTCCAGTGAACTGGCATTAGGAACCAGAAATATTTTGATGTGCAGATTGATGTTTTAATAGATGAAAGACATGCAGCAAAGATGAGGTCACATGTCAAGTCATCCAAACCAGAAGTGAAACAATAGCATGTGTAGCTTTTATTTATAAATAAAGAAAATGTCCAGCATAAACAGTTTAGATTCAAATCTTCATGCAAGTAAAAAATCAGAGGTTTTTAATTCAACATTTTTCTTCTAACAATTATGTTTTATAAAGGATTTTATGATGTGTCAAAATGTTATTCTTCTTTTTGCCATTCATTTTCATGTTCTTAAGCGTTCTTGATAAGACAACATCCTTGATAAGAAAAAAAGAGAGAAGGTGGGGGTTGAAATAAGCATCATTTCTGGTCAAGTATTTATTACAGTCTTAGCCCTTCAATATTTCATATAACTGGTCCTTGTTTTAATGAGGTACTGATAAAAGCAAGTAACCATCCCTGGTAAATTATACCACCAATTTCTTTTTAAAAACTCAATGTCGGTAACTACACTAACACCATTTTCTACATTTTTTTTCCTAAGTTACTTATTCCTTTTTCTCTTAGAAATAGGAAATGCAAGATATAATAAAAAATTTAAATAGCACATACATTTTTCTACTCTGATTTTCACTGCAATTAAAAATAAAAAAGTTTTCCACTTGTGTGTGTCTTATGAATTTTTTTTCTAGAATATTCCAAGTATCTAAAAAACTGTCCTTATGTAGTTCATACAGCTCATTCTTTATAACCATTAGAAGAGTACCACATGCACTTTTAAGTCATTTAAAAATGTTCTTAGTTGAACCTAGAGTATAATTCCCATTTTATAATGTATCTTCAAAGGGGGCAAAACTCTGACCCAATAAAATGAATTACATTATTTTATTGCATTCTTTTAACATTTCTCTAAGAAAAGAACAGGATTGTTTTCCATTGATCAAGTAGTAGAAAATATATTTTAAAAATTGCTATATGAGAAAACACTTCAGAAATAACTTCCAAATTCTTATATAGAACCGTGTTCCTGAAAACAAATATCATAATTTTAATCTTTGTTATTGATATGCTCTTCCCTCAGTATCAAGTTTGTAAAACTGTGTTTCCCATCATTATTACGAACCTCTAATGAGAAATGGGAGAAAATGTGATTTTCTCTTATCTCAGAACATGTAGGTTAATTTTTCCACATTTAAATATTGCTCAAATTGATTTATTTACCCGATTGCCAGAGTCACAAATATCAAATAGCAAACAGTGCTTTGACTTTAGACCACTCAGAAAGCTTGTTGAATTAGTTAATACGTCTAGGAGTTGGCTTGGTTTAAAAAAATAAAGACAACGTGGTTTTTTTCCCTTTATAATGACCATAAAGTAGGACTGTTGTAGAACCTAATGTTTCTGAGATTATAACACAATGAATCTCATGAATAACAACCTGAACAGAAAAAAAAATAGTTGCAGGTACAAGCCTCTCCTTACCTTTCTCTTTGAATACATCTTGGATATTTTAACTGCCCTCTGTCACATTGCACTCTCAATTCCGATCCGATAATAGGAAACTCAATGTAAGTATCTCTCTTACAAAGAAACTCAATATACTCGCCGTGCAAAATATATGGCCTATTGTCAAAACTCCATTTCAGGAGCAAATTATTACTTTCCATTGTATCAAAAGATAATGTGCAAGGCTCTGAAAAAAATAAAAAACAAAGAAAACTATCTTGATACCTCTCAGTATTAACAGGAACCACTGTGTTGCTTTCTCATAATAACCTTAAAATTCCCAGGCATTAGAGCAGCAAGTAAGTTAGAATTCATATTCAAGTCAGAAAATATGTTCAAAGCTCACAGAAAACAGCCTGCCATTTATCTCTGTTGCCCTGAATTTGGAAAAAGGGTATGTCCTGCCAGTTACTGAGCTTTTTGCCATTAAGATTTGCAAAGACAGAAGGCAAAAAAGGTGTTTTTTAAAAAACATTGATAGTTAATAATAGTCATTGAAATAGTGTTCTTTTTCTTTTTTCTTCTTCAGAAAGTGCAGATAAAACACCCATGAGACAAACCATTGATGGTTGGATAGATAATATTTTATGGAAATGTAGAAACAAGCTAGAGTCTCGACACTGACTCAGAATTTATGACCTGATGTATAAAGTATATCCAAAGTAATTTTCTTCTCTTTTAAATTTCAGTTATTAAGGATTATTAAGATTGGATTGAGATGCTTTAAATTTTAAGCATTGACAGTATTATTGTGTCCTTCTCCTTATGCATTAAAACAAAACAAAATAAAAACTTAAGAACTAGGATACCCAACAAACTCCTCTGGTTTCTTTTCCTTGATAAAAACATTGGTATTTTTAAAATACCAAATGTCAAATCATGTCAGAAAATAGGGCTGCTTGTGTTCATATTTGCCTCCTGGATGACTGAGCACCAAGCAGTTGCTTCTGAGATAAATAAAAAGGTCCAGAGTTGCTAACAGAGCAAATGAATCATACAACTGACACGCTAAAATACTTCTTTATTCAGTCGTTCTCAAGTGAAGGCCTGTGTGTCAGATGTCATCCTAGAAACGCTATAGATAGAAAACAAATGACAGGAATGATTAGAAAGAGTCTAACAGGATCTTTATAGTCACTGAAAAATAGTTTTGAAAATGAGGTCAAATGGTACTATTGTTTAGAATGTTCTACAAAACATGCAATTTAAATTAAAACGAGTTCAAAATTTTTTCACGGAACTTCTGCTCTCAACCATGACAGAGTAACCTATATCAGACCAGCACTTCTACTAAGAACTAGAAACTCTGAAAACAGACCCAAAGCAAGTATTTCAAGGGATCAGAGAATTTTCAAGGCAGGCAGTACTCCAGAGGCTAAGGGTCTGGTAAAAGCCCATTCAGATGAGTTCCACACTCTGTGCCATTTTTCTCTTGGGGCTTTGTTGATTTTCAGCGCAAGCTGAGAGACTAGATACAGATGGGCCAGCGACAAACACAGAGCCAGAAGAGCTGCTGGAAATCCCACGGGGTTGAGGATAGAAAAGTGGGTCAGCCAAGACAGCCAGGACTTGACGTGTCAGAGCCCAGAGAGATGGGAGGTATGATGAAATGAGCTTGATACTCTGCCCTGGCTTTGCCAGGGGGGCATCTGCCTATTCTTGATTGTGCAGAGAGAGAATGAGGAGCTCAACTTGAAGTGAACGGAAAGCTACAGTGAGCAGTGGCCATCTCCCAGGAATATCAGAGCCAGGCAGGAAGGGGGACCTTGGTATACACACCAAACTCTAGTGAAGAACCCTGCAGGGTACATTCTATGAGCAGGAGCAAACAAAGTTCTGAAAATAAGCTTAGAGAAAGCTTTGTCTCTCACTGAATAGAGAATAAATTTCCCTACACTATCAGCCAGAAGATGGGATGAGTATTGTCTGGAATAAGATGGCATCATTGTCTCAAGATCCTAAAATTTTATCCACACATAAATATTTGATATTCAATCAACCATTAACAGAAATAGCAAGAAATGGATCTAGAAAATAGATATAGCTTACAGATGATCCAGATATTGGAATTTGCAGACAAGGAGTTAAAAATAAATAATTGCGACTAATATGGTCAAGAAATAGATGTTAAGATGAAGTCTTTCATCAGACAACTCAAATCTACAAAAAAATATGAAATGGATATTCTAGAAATGCAAAGATAATAGTTGAAATTGAGAACTCAGTATACAAGTTTAAAGCAGACTGTACACATCTAAAGAGAGGATTCATGAACTGGAAAATATATCAGCAGAGAATTACCAAACTGAAACAATGGGAAGATAAAAGGAAAGAAAATATTGATTTTAAGAGACAGGGGACACTGGAAAAAGATGTAACATGTGTTTTATGGAATCACAGAAAGAGTGAAAAGAGAAAATGTTAAAAATATTTGAAAAGACATTAGCCAAACATTTCCAAAACCTATGAAAGATATCAAGTCACAGATTCAAGAAGTCCTACCAACTAGGAGAATAAAGTGCACAAAGAAACCAACATCTATGTCGAACCAAAATAACCTACTGAGAAGGCAAAGAGAATCTCAAAGGCAGCAGAGTAAAAGATGCTTACTTTCAAAAAAGTACTATTAAAATGATCTTTGACTATTTAACAAAAAGTACAAAAACAGAAAAGGATGAAATGACATCCTTAAAGCATTGAAAGAAAATAATGGACAAGCTAGAATTCTATATCAGGCAAAAATATTCCTCAAAGGAGAAAAAAAATAAAGAGATTTGCAGATAAACACAAACTGAGAAAATAATAAAGAACTAATTTTTTCAGGCATACAAAAAATGAGAAACAGAGAAAAACAAGAAAAGATGAGGTAGATAGCCTCATCCACCAGAGGGCAGACAGCAGACGCAAGAAGAACTACAATCCTGCAGTCTGGAACAAAAACCACATTCACAGAAAGACAGACAAGATGAAAAGGCAGAGGGCTATGTACCAGATGAAGGAGCAAGATAAAACCCCAGAAAAACAACTAAATGAAGTGGAGATAGGCAACTTTCCAGAAAAAGAATTCAGAATAATGATAGTGAAGATGATCCAGGACGTCGGAAAAAGAATGGAGGCAAAGATCTAGAAGACGAAAGAAATGTTTAACAAAGATTTACAAGAATTAAAGAACAAATAAACAGAGATGAACAATACAATAACTGAAATGAAAACTACACTAGAAGGAATCAATAGCAGAATAACTGAGGCAGAAGAACGAATAAATGACCTGGAAGACAGAATGATGGAATTCACGGCTGTGGAACAGAATAAAGAAAAAAGAATGAAAAGAAATAAAGACAGCCTATGAGACCTCTGGGACAACATTAAACACAACAACATCCACATTACAGGGGTCCCAGAAGGAGAAGAGAAAGAGAAAGGACCCGAGAAAATATTTGAAGAGGTTATAGTCGAAGACTTCCCTAACATGGGAAAGGAATAGTCAACCAAATCCAGGAAGCTCAGAGAGTCCCATACAGGATAAACCCAAGGAAAAACATGCCGAGACACATAGTAATCAAATTGGCAAAAATTTAAAAAAAAGAAAAATTATTGAAAGCAGCAAGGGAAAAACAACAAATAACATACAAGGGAACCCCCATAAGGTTAACAGCTGATTACTCAGCAGAAACTCTACAAGCCAGAAGGGAGTGACATGATATACTTAAAGTGATGAAAGGGAAGAACCTACAACCAAGATTAATCTACCTGGCAAGGATCTCATTCAGATTTGATGGAGAAATCAAAAGCTTTACAGACAAGCAAAAGCTGAGAGAACTCAGCACCACCAAACCAGCTCTACAACAAATGCTAAAGGAACTTCTCTAAGTGGGAAACACAAGAGATGAAAAGGACCTACAAAAACAAACCCAAAACAATTAAGAAAATGGTCATAGAAACATACATATCGATAATTACCTTAAACGTGAATGGATTAAATGCTCCAACCAAAAGACACAGGCTTGCTGAATGGATACAAATACAAGACTCATCTATATGCTGTCTACAAGAGACCCACTTCAGACCTAGGGACACATTCAGACTAAAAGTGAGGGGATGGAAAAATATATTCCATGCAAATGGAAATCAAAAGAAAGCTGGAGTAGCAATACTCATATCAGATAAAATAGACTTTAAAATAAAGAATGTTACAAGAGACAAGGAAAGACACTACATAATGATCAAGGGATCAATCCAAGAAGAAGATATAACAATTATAAATATATATGCACCCAACATAGGAGCACCTCAATACATAAGGCAATGGCTAACAGCTATAAAAGAGGAAATCAACAGTAACAGAATAATAGTGGGGACTTTAACACCTCACTTACACCAATGGAAAGATCATCCAAACAGAAAATTAACAAGGAAACACAAGCTTTAAATGACACAATAGACCAGGCAGATTTAATTGATATTTATAGGACATTCCACCCAAAAACAGAAGATTACACTTTCTTCTCAAGTGCGCACGGAACATTCTCCAGGATAGATCACATCTTGGGTCACAAATCAAGCCTCAGTAAATTTAAGAAAATTAAAATCATATCAAGCATCTTTTCTGACCACAACACTATGAGGTTAGAAATCAATTACAGGGAAAAAAGCAAAAAAAACCACAAACACATGGAGGCTAAGCAATATGTTACTAAATAACCAAGAGAGCACTGAAGAAATCAAAGAGGAAAGCAAAAAGTACCTAGAGACAAATAATAATGAAAACACGACAATCCAAAACCTATGGGATGCAGCAAAAGCAGTTCTAAGAGGGAAGTTTATAGCTATAAAAGCCTACCTCAAGAAACAAGAAAAATCTCAAATAAACAATCTAACCATTCACCTAAAGGAACTAGAGAAAGAAGAGCAAACAAAACCCAAAGTTAGCAGAAGGAAAGAAATCATAAAGATCAGAGCAGAAATAAATGAAATAGAAACAAAGAAAACAATAGCACAGATCAATAAAACTATAAGCTTGTTCTTTGAGAAGATCAATGAAATTGATAACCATTAACCAGACTCATCAAGAAAAAGAGGGCGAGGGCTCAAATCAATAAAACTAGAAATGAAAAAGGAGAAGTTACAACAGGCAGCGCAGAAATACAAAGCATCCTAAGAGACTACGAAAAGCAATTCTGTGCCAATAAAATGGACAACCTGGAAGAAATGGACAAATTATTAGAAAGGTATAACCTTCCAAAACTGAACTAGGAAGAAATAGAAAATATGAATAGACCAATCACAAGTAATGAAATTGAAACTGTGATTAAAAATCTTCCAACAAATAAAAGTCCAGGACCAGATGAACGGATAAGTGACCTGGAAGACAGAATGATGGAATTCACGGCTGTGGAACAGAATAAAGATATTCTGTTATAATAAAGTTTCACAGGTGAATTCTATCAAACATTTAGAGAAGAGTTAAGACCTATCCTTCTCAAACTCTTCCAAAATATAGCAGAGGGAGGAACACTCCCAAACTCATTCTATGAGGCCACCATCACCCTGATACCAAAACCAGACAAAGATACTACGAAAAAAGAAAATTACAGCCCAATATCACTGATGAATATAGATTTAAAAATCCTCAAAAAAATACTAGCAAACAGAATCCAACAACACATTAAAAGGATCACACACCATGATCAAGTGGGATTTATACCAGGGAGGCAAGGATTCTTCAATATATGAAAATCAATCAGTGTGATACACGATATTAAAAAATTGAAGAAGAAAAACCATATGACCATCTCAATAGATGCAGAAAAAGGTTTTGACAAAACTCAACACCCATTTATGATAAAAACGCTCCAGAAAGTGGGCATAGAGGGAAACTACCTCAACATAATAAAGGCCATATACGATAAACCCACAGCAAACATCATTCTCAATGGTGAAAAACTGAAAGCATTTCCTCTAAGATCAGGAACAAGACAAGGATGTCCACTCTTGCCACTATTTTCAACAATGGTTTTGGAAGTCCTAGCCACGGCAATCACAGAAGAAAATGAGAAAAAGGAATACATATTGGAAAAGAAGTAAAACTGTCACTGTTTGCAGATTACATGATACTATACATACAGAATCCTAAAGATGCCACCAGAAAACTACTAGAGGTAATCAATGAATTTGATAAAGTTGCAGGGTACAAAATTTGTGAACAGAAATCTCTTGCATTCCTATACACTAATGCTGAAAAATCTGAAAGAGAAATTAAGGAAACACTCCCATTTACCATTGCAACAAAAAGAATAAAATACCTAAGAATAAACCTACCTAGGGAGACAAAAGACCTGTATGCAGAAAACTATAAGACACTGTTGAAAGAAATTAAAGATGATACCAACAGATGAAGAGATATACCATGTTCTTGGATTGGAAGAATCAATATTTTGAAAATGACTATACTACCCAAAGCAATCTACAGATTCAATGTAATCCCTATCAAATTACCAATGGCATTTTTTACAGAACTAGAACAAAAAGTCTTAAAATTTGTATGGAGACACAAGAGACCCCAAATAGCCAAAGCACTCATGAGGGAAAAAATGGAGCTGGAGGAATCAGACTCCCTGACTTCAGACTATACTACAAAGCTACAGTAATCAAGACAATATGGTACCGGCACAAAAACAGAAATATAGATCAATGGAACAGGATAGAAAGTCCAGAGATGAACCCACGTACCTATGGTCAACTAATTTATGAGAAAGGAGGCAAGCATATACAATGTAGAAAAGACAGTCTCTTCAATAAGTGGTGCTGGGAAAACTGGACAACTACATGTAAAAGAATGAAATTAGAACACTCCCTAACACTATACACAAAAATAAACTCAAAATGGATTAGAGACCTAAATGTAAGACCGGACACCATAAAACTCTTAGAGGGAAACATAGGAAGAACAGTCTTTGACATAAATCACAGCAAGATCTTTTTTGATCTACCTCCTAGAGTAATGGAAATAAAAACAAAAATAAACAAATGGCACCTAATGAAATTTAAAAGCTTTTGCAAAGCAAAGGAAACTAAAAACAAGATGAAAATACAACCCTCAGAATGGGAAAAAAATATTTGCAAACGAATCAACAGACAAAGGATTAATCTCCAAAATATATAAACAGCGTATGCAGCTCAATATTAAAAAAAACAAACAACCCATTCAAAAAATGGGCAGAAGACCTAAACAGACATTTCTCCAAAGAGGACATACAGATGGCCGAGAAACACATAAAATGCTGCTCAACATCACTAATTATTAGAGAAATGCAAATCAAAACTACAATGAGGTATCACCTCACACCATTTAGAATGGGCATCATCAGAAAATCTACAAACAACAAATGCTGGAGAGGGTGTGGAGAAAAGGGAACCCTCTTGCGCCATTGGTAGGAATGTAAATTGATACAGCCACTATGGAGAATAATATGGAGGTTCCTTAAACAACTAAAAGTAGAATTACAATATGAGTCAGCAATCCCACTCCTGGGCATATACCTAGAGAAAACCATAATTGAAAAAGACACATGCACCCCCAATGTTCATTGCAGCACTATTTACAATAGCAAGGTCATGGAAGCAACCTAAATGCCCATCGACAGACGAATGGGTAAAGAAGATGTGGTACATATATACAATGGAATATTACTCATCCATAAAAAGGAAAATTGGTCACTTGTAGAGATGTGGATGAATCTAGAGACTGTCATACTGAGTGAAGTAAGTCAGAAAGAGAAAAACGAATACTGCATATTAATGCCTATATGTGGAACCTAGAAAAATGGTACAGATGAACCAGTTTGCAGGGCAGAAATTGAGACACAGATGTAGACAGCAAACGTATGGACACAAAGAGGGAAAAGCGGTTGGGGGGGGTAGTGATGGGATGAATTGGGAGATTGGGATTGACATGTATACACTAATGTGTATAAAATGGATGACTAATAAGAACCTGCTGTATCAAAAAATAAATTAAAAAAAAAGAAAAGATGAGGAACAAATACTGATAAATATATGGGTAAATCTAAAAGAATATTGTTGGACAACATAATATTAATATATCTTTGGGACTTAAACTATATGTACAATGAAAATGCATGACATAATAATACAAAAAGTGGGAAGAGTAAATAAAGTGTTCTGTGTCCTAGAGAAATGGTAAAACTACGAATTTGTACTCAATTGTAATAAGGCAATTTTACATTATGAAATCTCTATGATAACAGCTAAAGGAAGTCTGGAGGAACGTATAATCCACAAGCTATGAGAGAGTAAAATGGTATAACAAAAAATTTGATTTGCCCATGAGAAAACAATAAAAAAAAAAAGAGAGAGAAAACAGAACATAGAACAGATAGGATATATATCTAGTATAGTAAGGTAGTAGCTATAAACCCAAACATATCAGTAATCACATTAATGTGTAAATGGACTAAATAATCCATTGTAAAGGAAATGATTGTCAGACTGAATAAGTATAATTTTACATACACTAACTATATATTGCTTGTAAGACATACACATTACAAGTAAGAATCCAGAAAGTTGAAAGTTAAAGGATGAAAAATTGTACACCTTGTAAATACTTGGCAAACGCCAGTTGGTACAGCTAAAGTAGATTTTACGGCAAAACCAAACAAAAACAAAGCATTACTATAGGTAAAGAAAGACTCAAATTATACAGATTCAACATGTTTCAATCTGTGTGCACCTAATAAAATAGCATCAAAATACATAACCAAAATTTGACAGAACTAAAATGATAAATATTTTTAAATGTACCATGTGAGAGAATTTAACACACTTCTTTTGATAATTGGTAGAAAAATAAACAAACAAACATAAATCTGGACAGATAAGAATGAACTTAGTAACATGAGAAACAAAATTCAATTCAATTGATATGTATGTAACAACAGTGAACCCAACAAGGACAAAATTAATTTATTTCCAGTAAAAAGGTTTACCTGAAACAAGTATATGCTTATAATAGACTAAGTATCAGTGAATTTCAAAGAACAGATATAATTCAAAGTATGTCTCAATGGATTTAGACTAGAAATCAACAACCAAAAGAAAACTAGAAAATCCTCCAATGTTTAGAATTTAAAAAATAAACTTCTACATAACTCAGAGTGCATAGAAGATATCAAAATGGGTATTATAAATTTTTAGCTGAATGATAGTAAAAATCAAAAATATAAAAATGTGTGGGATGAAGCTGAAGTTATGCTCAGTGGGAAATTTATATCCTTAAATTCATTTTTAGGGAAAAACATAAAGGATGAAAATTAGTACTCTAAGTATACATCTAAACAAGCTAGGAAAAGTATAATAAAATAAATCCAATAAAGTAGAAGAGAGGAAATAATAAAGACAAGAATATAAATTAATAAAATAGCAACATTTGATGAAAGGATCAAAAAATGCAGATACTGATTGCTTATAAGGACCAATAAAATTTACAGACCCTCAGCAAGATATATCAGAAAGACATACTTCTTCACAGTAGTATAACAAAAGACACATCACTAAAGGCATTAAAAAGACCATTAAGAGGATGTCATGAACGTTATGTCAACAAACTTGACAATTTAGATATAATGGACACATTCTTACAAACCACTTCCTACTGAAACGGAGAGAAGAGAATAATAACCTAATATCTATTAAACAAATTGAAGTTGTCATTAAAACCTTTCCTCAAAAAAAACCTCAAGGCCCAGGTGGCATCTCTGATGATTTCTTACAATTATTAAAGAAGAAATAGTACCAGTCTTAGACAAAATCTAGAGAATTGATAAAAAGGGAATACTTCCCAACCCATTGTATGAAGTTAGCAGAAACTTGATACAAAACTCAAAAGGAAAATAACAAACCAATCTCCCTCAGGAAAATAGTTGCAAAAATCCTACGTAGAGTATTAGCAAATAAAATTCAACAATATATAAAACGCATAATTCATCACAACCATGTGGGATTTATTACAGAAATACAATCCTGCTTTAACATTCAAAAAAGAAGCAATGTAATTCCAGGGAAAAAAAAATAAATGTAATAATCATATGATTGTTTCAACAGATATTGCTAAAATTAAACTCACTGAAGGTTTTCTTAAACTCTTAGCAAAATAGAAATAGGTGGTTTCTATATCTTTATTTTGATTTTTTTAACGTATTTGTAACACCATATTTAAAGATGAATTACTGAAAGATTTAGTTATGAGATCAGAACACAGATACCCACCACTTATACTCAGCATTATACTGAAGTCCAAGACAGTGAAATAAGATAAGAAAATAAATGAAAGTCAGATATAAACACAAAGAAATATTTTCTTTTTATTTAAAAATATGCTATTTTATGACTCCTGAGAATTTTGGGAGATAGTGTTACTTTTATTAGGATGCCTCATCAACAAGGCATTATCATCTTTCAGATTGAGGGGACCATTCCTATATCTGTTTCCCGCTGTCCTCGTGTTTTCTAGCACAGCACCAATAACACTGAATGACCACTGTTAGACTGGTTACCCACAGCACACAGCTTAACCATCCTATAGGTCCTACCAACCCAGTACCTCATGTATGGTTTGTACTTAAAAAGTACTTGTTAGAATGAGCTGGATTCTAGTTATTTATGATCTAGAGGAAAGAGTAGAAACCAGTAATTCAACAAGCTCACTAATAAAATAACAAAAATGCAAAATTTAAATTTTATATTAGTGCTATATCAACGCGAAGAGAAGAGGAAGTGAAAAATATGGTTTTATTTTAATAAATAGAGACATATGTGGCAGTACTTACCCAAACACAATGGTGGTGTAGTCCACACTCCCTCTAAACAATAGGACTCCTTAGACCCTTGTAGGAAATGGTGCTCGAAACATCTGTATTCCACTGAGGAACCATTTTCATAGGTCCTGACTGTTGAACTCTTAATAACTCCATTTTTAATAAATGGGGGAGATGCACATGTTCTTTTAGATTCTGCAAAAATAATAAAGTCTGCAATGAATTACTACAATAGGCAGCCAGTGTTTTTATAATCTCTACAGAAATAAAACAATATATTTCATGTAAAAGCATTTTTAAGACATCTCTCAAGTAATTTTTAAATATCAAAAGCATTTCTGCAATAACTTCATACATAAAATTTATGATTGCAATTAGAATATCATAATATTAAATACACGTTTAAAACTAGCAAAGTATTAATTATTGGGATTTTACTTTTCCCCTTTCTGTTTGCCAAAAGTGAAAGCATATAAGATCCGTCTTGAGGCCATGCTTTCTGTATGCATTCTCTTCCTGTTTCCTTATTAAAAGTGACAGTCCCATGCCCAAGGAGTACACAAAGTCTCTCACTCTACCTTAAGCCCTCTTCTGAGACAAAGCTCCCCTGCAAACCCTGAGGAGAGCAATGCTTTACAGGGTTGTTGATTGCTCACAAGAGGGTGATCCATCCTCTGAAAGTCTGGTGATATGTACAAAATCTCATGATTTCTCTCTTTATAAAACTGACTTACAGAATTAAAAGATGTCAGCATAGATCCTATTTAAGGGTATGTGCTGATTGGAAATTGATCAGGTCATTCCCAATTTTATAGATTAGATGATGAGGGTGGTGGATTGCTTAGGGTCTTATCCTTTGAACTCATACTGATCACCTGTGATATTGGTCACCCAAGAAATTGTCAGGAAGCACTACTGTTTTACCTTTTCTAATACATGAAGGATATTTCACTTCACCTCTGTTGCACTGCACCGATAATTCAGAGGGTGCAGTTGATGGAGACAAGTCATACCCCTGTTTACATACAAAATCTATTAAATCTCCATGTAAGATCTTCCCTTCATAATTCCACTTCATCCCTAGGTTATTTCTGCTCATGTCATCCATGTTAACTGTACACGGCTCTGTAAAATAAAGGGTCTTTTCAATTCTTTACTCATCTCACAAGTATGAAAGTGATATATTTTTACAAAAAAAATTATGACAGGCATCAAAAGCAGTATTTTATATTTACCATTTATCATTATTAAAGCTCTTCACACATATACATGATAAAGAATACACTTTATTGCTGTCAAATGAATTTATATATTTTGTATTATCTTCAATATATCATAAATTAAAACCACTTAATTTGAAACATTAAAAATATTGTTTAAGGCAACAACCACTTAGGTTCATCCTGATTTCCTTCCTATAAAATAAAATCTTCAAATAGAAAATGTATTAACTGTGTAATATTTGTGGGACACTTACCACTTGATATTCGTCGGTGAATAAAACAAAGATCCCTGCCCTCGTGGAGATTACCTTCTAACTGGGAGACACACACACACAATCAACAATAAATGTAATAAATATATGGATCTTATAATTTGGGGCCATCTTTAAACTACATATAATAAGTGCGATAGGAAAATTAATAGTGGAGGCGTGGGGGAAGGGGGACTGTGCTTCTAGGTTAAGGTGGTTGGGACAGGCTTAAATAAGTAATCTTTGAACAGACTTGCAGAAGGCTAAGGAGTGAACCAAGTCATTTCCTCTCATTGTTGTGGCCTCTCCCGTTGCGGAGCACAGGCTGCGGACGTGCAGGCTCAGCGGCCATGGCTCACAGGCCCAGCCACTCCGCGGCATGTGGGATCTTCCCGGACCAGGGCACGAACCCATGTCCCCTGCATCGGCAGGCAGACTCTCAACCACTGCGCCACCAGGGAAGCCCCTGAACCAAGTCATTTTTTGAGGGAAGGGCATTCCAGGCACAGGGAACTACCTTGAGGTGAGAGCACACCTGGCTTACTTGGGGAGGAGTAATGAGACTAGACTGGCTGAAGTAGGATAAGGGCAGGGAAGACCAGCAGGGGGGAGGTTGAGAAGTTCATAACATCTGGAATAATTCACAGATGGGAAATGCTGCTCCTTATAGCACCATCTTTCCCATTCGTAGTGAGAGTATTTTCAGTCCCACAGGACAAGTAAGATGCACAAAGCTCTCTCCTCTTGCCCTGATGACAATAAATGATCTTCACTCAGTATTTGCTTTAGGCTGTGGGCACCAAGCCTAAATGTCATGAGGCAATTGCTCCAGACAGAAAATGATAGGTTTCCTTAAACCTTATTGTTCCCTATGGGACTGTTCCATTACTAGCTTTTCCTTTACAATTTCGGTCCAGTCTCTATCCTCAGAGATGACTGTACTTCCATTCAATGCAGTATCAATCACATCATCAAAAGCTTAACATCAAAATCATTTATGAAAATATGAGAGCAATAGAAAAACTACAGGTGAAGATATATCTGAATGTGAATGTGAACAGCAAACTAAGAATGACTTGAAGGAGAGAAACCACAAAGGAGATGCTGAAAGAGCTGACTTAAAACTTAAATTTATGTATACTAAAAACACTGTAAATAAAAGGAAGAGGAAAACAAAAAATAGCTGCAATATACATGACTGTCAAATGGATAATGTAATTTATATAGATAAAGCTCTTATGGATATGGAAAAATCGCTAAACTATGAACAATCAGTTCATTGAAAAACCACCTATGGCCATTAGAAAATTGAAAAATGTCAACTCTTTAATGCCCAAATAAATCCAATTAAAGTAATTTTAATTGCTTAATTAACAATATGTAAAGATTAAGATATTCAAGTTCACAAAGATTAAGAAACTACTTCATTAATTCACTGATGCTAGGATCATAAATCAGAATAAACTTTATGAAGGGCAGTTTGGCAATTATCAGAAATTTAATTAAAATTCCAGATCTCTTTGATCCAGAAATTCCTCTTCAGATAATCTGAAAACAAAAACAAAACATGTGAAATAAATAGAATTAATTTTATTTTATTAAAAAATAAAGATTATTTACATGTACAAATATTTAGTATAAGATGTACTGTGTGGAATATAAAAATGTTGAAAACACACTAAATGTCCATCAAAAAGTAATTAAATTATGGCATGTCTGCATTAAGGAAAACTGTATAGCCATTAAAATATAATGTAGAAATATATCAAACCATGTTCATAATATAGTTTAAGTGAAAGAAACAAGATTCATAGCCTCTTCATGATATCATACAGTTTTGTGAATATGTATGTTGGAAGCTGGTGTAGAAAAAGGTGTAAAAGACCATTATCTAAGTCACTGACGTTTCCGGCAAGGTTACTGATATTTTCTGTTTTCTTCTAGTTTATTCTGTATGTTTATTAATTTTCTTGTAGATAACAATGATTTGCTTTTGTAGTTTAAAGGGCTAATATTTTTAACTAAATGTCTTTTTTAACTTATAGGGAGTTTATCATGCAATTTTCTATTTGTAGAAGTCACAATGTAAGAAGTTCTTTGCAACTGTAGTGACCAGGTACATTACTTTTAAATGTAACTCTGACTAGCAAAGTTAAAAAATGAGGCAAATCTATAGGCTTGAAATGAGAGGTGAATATTGTTTTCCCAAAGTAATTTCAATTTAGGTAATTATTTAGATAGCTGCCTCAGTTTTCTACTTGAAAACATTAACATTAATTAATCCATGCCTTAATCCAAAATATAGAGTAACTACAAACGTTTTTATCTGCTCAACAAGATAAAACAAAAGTGAGGAAGCAGTGGCAAAGAAAGCTATAAACGACATGCTCTACCAAGGAAAGAATTGGATTGATTATTCTTCTGTCCAAATGACATTCTGAGGACAATAAGAGAGACAACGAGGAATATAAACAACCAGGGGAAATTCCAGTTAGGAGAAAGACAACACAAATGTAATCAGACACACAAATGTGATTATGTTTAATGCCACTGAAGTGGACACTTAAACATGGTTAAAATGGTAAAGTTTTGTTGTTCTTATGTTAACACATTAAAAAAAAAAATGCAGTGGGGTAAGAACGAGTATAGCCTAAACCCTAAGATACTAGGGATGTTTTTCTGCTGACAGAAACGATAAGGTAAAACACTTGAAGAATGAAAGATATATACAAAATTCTCTTTTCCATGCTATAAAACATTATATGAAAATCATGTAAGAATACAAACATAAGGGTAAAACAAATTCAATATATCCTGCTATAAGCAGAATAAGTTCCAGGGACCTAATGTACAAAACAATATATAAAAAAATAAATAAGATAAAAGTAAAAAATTAAAAAAAACCACCCCAATGTTGTGCACTTAAAAGTTGCTAAGAGTGGATCTTGAATGCTCTCATCATAACAACAACCCCCAAAATTAAATGAGGTGAAGGATAAATAAACTAACCTTATTGTGGTAATAATTTCACAATGTATTTGTGTATCAAATCATCACATTATACACCTTAAACATACACAAGGTTATATGTCAATTGTATCTCAATAAGGCTGGGAAAAATTTTTTTAATTCAATGTGTTCTCTATCTTACCTAAGCAAACAGGTGGGGATGACCATTTTCCTTGTTCACAATGAGATATTTTTGCTCCTCTCAATAAGTAATATTCATTGCATCTATATTCCACTGAGGATCCTGTTGGGTAGCTTGCTAATAATCCACCAATTACAGCTCCATTTATTACATCAGGTGGAGAATTACAATTCTCAGTATTTCCTAAGAAAAGAAGTTATTTTTAAATTAATACAAACATAACAACATAATGATATAATACAGTTGCGCATACAATAGTACTTTAATATTTCACTATGTAATTTAGGACAATTGATCTCTCAGTGTACCAGAATCAGAGAAACTTTATTCAGCTAAGTATTGTTAAAATTTACTAAGCCAAACTAAAGAGCAAATGTTTTGCTGAAGGGCAAGTATGCAGTGGATTTTTCACTTTTCTTGCTTCTGAAGGACTCTTGCTATAGATATTCTTAAAATGTACAGAAAGGTAAACAGTGTTCTTTAACCTAACGATTATGGTCCATTTAAAAACTGACCTTTGTTATTATCCATTTTTATTTTTTCCTTCTCATCTCTCTTCATCTCAGATCTCAATCAACCCATGGATGAAAATTTCCATTTTTCTCTCTGTCTTCAGAGTCTTTCTCCTACTCGGCTAATTTCTCTAGCATCTTTAATAGCTTTTCTCTTACACAACAGATATCCTCGGTAAACATGTCTGTGGAGGTCTCTCCAGGACCTGATCAAGAAATGAGGAGAGGGCTTCCCTGGTGGCGCAGTGGTTGAGAGTGCCCCTGCCGATGCAGGGGACGCGGGTTCGTGCCCCAGTCCGGGAAGATCCCACATGCCGCGGAGCGGCTGGGCCCGTGAGCCATGGCCGCTGAGCCTGCGCTCCGCAACGGGAGAGGCCACAACAGTGAGAGGCCCGCATACCGCAAAAAAAAAAAAAAAAAAAAAAAAAAAGAAATGAGAAGGATGGCAGGATGGGTAGCACCAAGGAGTGGTACCCTGGTTGTGCCCTTCAGTGAGATGAAAGAGCAGGTATATGGCTCAGAGGGTGGAGGGCTCAGAATGGCCAGATGCAAAAGTACTATCATCAAGATGTTAAAAACTTGTTTCCCAATTCTTTATATCCAGTTAAATTCTACAGAGAGCTCCATATGCTCAGGAAAAATAGCAGAGTAAGTGCTCTATCTGTGTGTTTCAAACTCTTCTAAGCAATGGACCGTTGCTGTAAGTGTGTGAATTAAACAAAGGAAAATGTTATACACTAGGCTTAGCTCTGGATGTGAAACGCAGCACACATACCAACACACTCAGGGGGAAGGGTCCATTTTCCACGTTTACAAGTTATTTCTTCTGGTCCCCGGAGGTGGTACCCTCTTTCACACACGTATGTCACTTTATCCCCATTATAATAGACCTTGGAGGATAGGTTTGCTGCAGCATTCTCAACCAAGGGCGGGTCCTCACAGCCCATCCTCTGCTTTTCTTCTGAAAAGGGAAAATTGAAACAGAAGAGACCATTTAGCTCCACATGCACGCAGGTTTCATTTTAGGGAAAGCTCATTTGAGGTGCTGCTAACCAATGCATTTGGGAGGTTCTGTCCATTTTCCATTTTCACAGCGTATCTCTTCTGATCCCTGCCTCTCAAAGTTAGGTCCACACTCTATACGCACTGTTTCTCCGTGACGATAAGTGGTTGAGTACCTTTGGATTCTGGAGGTCAGAGGCACAGGGGGAGGAGGACATCGATTTCTTCTTCCTTTTATGGAGAAACATCAGTATATTTAGTCATATAATTACCAAAAAATAATAGTTAAGATTTCATAAGCACATTCATTGTGCCAAGGACCCTAAGAAGTATGGCAGACAGACTGGGGCCACCCCCTGGATCCCCACATCCTGAGGCTGACTTCCTTGAGTCATGCCCCTCCCCAAGAACAGGAACTGGGACTTGCTTCTAAGCAATGAACACAGCCAAGATGATGGGATGCATGTGACCTGTTTAAACACAGCCACAGGATGGATGCGTGTGACCATGCACACATACTCTCGCAGCACAGTATGGTAAGGCTGTTCTTGCCGAGCTCTATCGCAGCTGATCTGGAAGAGAAGCAAGCTGCTTCATCGCGAGCTTCCGAATGGGGTGGGTCAGAGGGCAGGGGGCACAGGGCTGCCTGCAGGGGCATCCAGGAGGAGACTGAAGCCCTCTGCTCAGCAGCCTGCCAAGCTCCAAATGCTGCCACAAACCACAGTGAACTTGAAAGCAGGTTCTTCCCGAGCCCAGCCCCAGATGACACTGCAGTCCCACCTGACACCTTGACTGCAGCTTTGTTAGACACGGACACAGAGCCAGGTCAGCTCCACCCAGAATCCTGACCCACAGAAACTGAGACACAGGTGTGTGGTTTCAAGCTGTTAAGTTCGTGCCAATAGAAAACTAAAAGAGCCAGCACGTTACATTCATTATCTCCTTTAATCTTAAAATAACTTTGTTAAGTGGGGACTATTACATCTCCCATATTACAGACAAAGAAACTAAAACTTATGAAGTAAGTAAATTATTAGTAAGTGGTGGATCTGTTCCTAAACCCGTGTCTATCTGAATTAAAATCTCCTGCTCTTAACTATTCTAAAATACTGACTATATTAATTTCCCATGGCTGCCGTGACCAATTACCACAATGGAGAGGCTTAAAAAATAGCACACCTTTATTCTCTTACATTTCTGGAAGCCAAATCCAGAATCGGTTTCACTGGGCTGAAATCAAGGTATCAGGAGAGCTGTGTTCCTTCTGGAGCCTTTAGGAGACAAGCAGCTTCTTTGCCTCTGCAAGCTTCTGGGGGCTGCGTGCACTCCTTGGCTTATGACCCCTTCCTTTTTCACTCCAACCTTTGCTTCCATCGTCACATCTCATACTTGATCTTCTGTAGTCAAATCTCCCTCTGCCTCCCTCTTATATAATTATGATGCTTATGATTACATTTGGGGCCCACATGGATAATCCCAGATATTATTCCTCTCTCCAGATCCTTAATTTCATCACATCTGCAAAGTCCCTTTTGCCCTATAGGGTAACATTCACTGGTTCCAGGGACTTGAATATGAATATTTTCTTTTGGGAGGGAGGGAGGCATTACTCAGACGACTACACTGCCCATCCTACATCTAAGGACTGTTTGCTAGAAAACGATAGCAGGAATGTTGGCACCTGACTTAATTTGGTGGGAGTGGGGCGAACAGGTGATAAGTAGGTAGGGGTCTGCCATTTCATTTTGAAATAATATGCTACAGGTAATTTGCTAACAATCTTCCTCTCTGCTGTTAGAGCAAGGCTGTTGGGCACCACTGGAAAGTTTTAAAACGAATATTTCTAACAAAAAAAATTAAAGTCATTGTTTAGAGAATTTAGAGAATGAGCATTTAGAGAATGATGGCAGCATTTAGAGAATGATGGCAGTTCTGGGAAACCCCACTGCATAACACTGGTGACCCCTCTTTCGTTCCTCCCAGCAACTGTTTCAAATCTTCACTACTCTCTTCCAAGTTTTCCTTTCCTGTCTTTCTCCTGCCTGTTAATAATGACACTATTTCCTACATTACAGAGACAATAGAGGCTATCAAGCCCTTTACCTCTCCCCATCCTTCCCAATCCTCCAAGTCCTATTTATCTTTTAAGGCCCAGTTCAGACATTATCCATCACCTCTGTAAACACTGTCCCACACCATATCAATCAGAACCTTCAGTGTTTGTTCAAACACCTTATACCTGACTTTATTTCACCAGTTGTCACATTGTACCAATGATTTGTATCTGTTTCCTCTGCTAGACCAGGACCTCCTTCATATAACATTGCAGGTGTGATTATATGACGATTGAATTGATGTCTCTTAACAGGTAATCATACCACCTGCTTGAACACAGCCAGTGATATAAATGGAACCACAGACGTCCCATTTGACAGTGGCTCTTACTGGATGACCTCAGTTTTCATTTTCAATCTGGGTAACATTCTGCTGCTTTTCCTGCTCTTTACCCCACTGTTCTGAAGACTGTATTTTCACATCAGGGAATATGTGGCTAAGTAATAAGAAAGTACCTCCACAAAGCTGCCACCTTGGGACAACTGGATCTAGTTAATTCCCAACAACAACAATTATTCATTATAATGAGAGATTTACAATTTATAATAGATTTTTAAAAATATATTTAAAAGATATATCCACTTTACAAACTAATGTAAAAATTAAGATTTCTTCAGATTAAATGTATTAAAGACTGTTGAAAATAGCACTGATTTAAAAGACAATATTTATTTTAAAAAATAGCACTCTGGAGAAGAATTAGATATCATCAGAGACTTTTTTCCATAGAAATTAAAGAAATTAAAGCTGATTCAGACATGATATTTTATTTGTGTGAGTATGAAATTTTAAAAATTACCTTCACAGACAGGAGATTCTGGGTACCAACCAAAGTTATAGCACTGAATTAAATCAGATCCACTTAGATAATAATTTTTATGACAGAAAAACTGAACTACGTCTCCTTCTTCATAGGTTTGCTTCACAGGATGAAAGTAACCATTTTCTATTGATCTTAAAGAAGAACATATTAATTCTAAAAATGAAAGAACAAATAAAAAACAAAGAAGTGTTATTTTTCCTGCTAGAACAAAATTCACCCACTACTTACCTGCCATATCTGAATTAGAAATCAGCAACTTTGCCAAATTTTGTTATTCCTAGTAAAAGCTTGCCAATTTATATATTTATTGAATATCATTAAACTTATTTTAATTTAAGTATCTGAGCTAAAAGGATTTTTCCCTCTTTGAGAGCTTGAAATGATGAAAGCCTACTGTCAACATCATTAAAACCAGAAGCAAAAAAATATGAAAAAAGGAACATAATTCGCATAACAACTTGTACCCATTTCTGAGAGGGAGTTTTCAAAGTGAAAGTAGTCGTCTTCAAAGTGAGAACCTACTGGCACATCGTGGGGTGAGGGCCCATCCGTACGGGTGACACTCCACCTCCTCTGTCCTCTTCCCGGAAGCTGTGTGGTACCCAGAGGCACACTCATATCGTATTTTGTCCTTCACTTTGAACATCTTCTGTGTTGTGGAATAATTTCCGTGATGTAATTCAGGGGCCAAACATGTTTCTAAAAAAAAAAGAAATTAAAGTCATTTGTTTTATGAACTCCATCCCTAAGCCTAGAATATTAAAAGGAAATCTCAAAAAGTATTTTCTATGAATTTTAACAATATATGACAGAATCAGCTCTTGGCAAAATTGAAAAATAATCAAAGTTTGCCTTTGTCTCTGGATTCCCTTTCTTCATGCACCCTGAATCCTAACTCTACCTGTCTTCAGTCTTTAAAATTCTACTCTAGTGTATTTGGCCAAAGGTCACAATTCAATAGAAAACTTGTGCAGTAGCGATTTTTTGATGATGTCCCATCTTTGGATTTGTATAATTTAAATAGATAACACCACACTAACTATATATATATATATATATATATATATGTATATATATATATATATATATATACACACATATATATATTCAAATAAGTGGGTTATTTTTAAAATAAATTTATTTATTATTTATTTATTTTTGGCTGCGTTGGGTCTTTGCTGCTGCACGTGGGCTTTCTCTAGTTGTGGTGAGCTGGGGCTACTCTTTGTTGCTGTGCACAGGCTTCTCATTGTGGTGACTTGTCTTGCTGCAGAGCATAGGCTCTAGGAGCGTGGGCTTCAGTAGCTGTGGCATGCGGGCTCAGTAGTTGTGGCTCGCAGGCTCTAGAGCGCAGGCTCAGTAGCTGTGGCGCACAGGCTTAGTTGCTCCGCAGCATGTGGAATCTTCCCGGACCAGGGCTCGAACCCATGTCCCCTGCATTGGCAGGTGGATTCGCAACCACTGCGCCACCAGGGAAGTCCCTGATTGGGTTATTTTTAAGTTTATCTGATATTGGTTTGAGGTATAAAATAATGTGCATTATTTCAAACTCTTCTCTAATGAAGGAAATACTAATTTATGTATGTTGTGACAGAAAGTTTCATTAAGGGTCTTTCCTTTTATTCCACTACAATTCTTTGTTTACTAGTAAAAAATAGGAACTGCTGGAGTAGGTGTGTGGTAGAGGTTGGGAATCCTTGGATTAAGGAAACACCCAGCATTAGAGGGAAACAATATAATAACTTCCTGCATCAAGAGACATAATAAAATAACAATTATATTTAAACAAGAATGCCTACCCATATAAGAAAGCATTGAACTCACAAGCTCTTACCTTCAGATTTAGGAGATAATTCTTAAACACATACCATGTTCCTTCCTACAGGTTGGCTGAGAAGACCATCCAACAGGGAGGCATTGAACCACTCCTTCATCCTGCCCTGTTGTGGTTTTGTACCCAGATGCACAACGATAACGCATGTTCTCTTGAATTTTGTAAAATAATTTTGTGTCAAAGACGTAACCGTTCCTCAGGTCAGGCTTAGGGCATTTTTCTGTGGGGAAAAAATATTTCTGTTCTAAATTGATGAAATTAAGCTTGTTCTTTACTAAGCTGTAAAACTAACAATGCAAAAGTTTAATATTATTCTTGGAATTTTAAGGAGAAAGAAAAATGTTCACTCCACAATTCCTTGATTTAATTTAATTTTGGAACTATCCTGCTTGCTCTGCATCAAATTTCTTTAAAAGTTGATTCAATTTGACAATAAAATTCTTGGATGTACTAACTTCGGTTCTCACAGTCATCCCACCCCTACCTCATCTACGTTAGAAAATATATCCAGGGATCTTCTTCTAACTAATTGTCATTAATGGAAAATAGAAAGAATTTCTTTTGGGTTTACTTCCTAATACTTTTGAGGCCACTGCATTTGATAATTTTTAACATGATGTAACTAAAGCACATATACCTACTCTATGCATCCTTAAAGAATCATGCAGACAATTTAATGTGAAAACTGTGTTCATTTATTTTTTAAGCCTCTGATCACCTACCTGCACAGTAAGACTCCATAGTCAGTCCATGTAAACTGTGACTGAGTCACAGACAGGATACTCAAAACCTTGGAGTTCACAGAGCTAATTTTTACTAAATACTTGGGACTGTGATGTGTTGGACAGTACATTTACCTTAGCATTGTATGGAGTTTAATCATTTTTTAAGCCTCATTAACGGACCCTCATAACAAACCAATTCAGAAAGGCGAAGAGACTTGTCCAAGGTTAATATTAGTTTAAATATATGTTGTACTAGCTGTGTGGCGAGCCCTTTATAAAGATGATCTCATCGAAGCTGTATGATTTGCATTTTATAGGTGAGAAAGTCCAGCTCGGAATGTTTAAGCCACTTTTCAGTGTTGGAGCAGTATTCACAGGCGGCAGTCTGGCCACAGAGGGTGTCTCAATCCTGACACTGCAATGCTAACCCTGCAACATCCTTTTCTGGGTCCTACTTCACTGCTCTCACATCATCTCATCTAAGATGTTTAATTTACTTTTATGCTCTAGTTATGAGTGAGATGTATTTATTACAGTTAATCTGTGGTCCATGTTAATACTAAAAGTGCAATGCTTAAATTGATGCTCCGTCCACAAGTCATGGAGTGGATAATTATCCCAAATAGATATATTCACTGGACATATCGACCACCATAAGCAACATACCCACTTCTTCTGAATGAAACTGACTCAACCAAAGCGCCTTACTCTGCAAAACAGAGCCTGGGGAATGTGTCAATCAAGAGAGGTAACCTGACTCCATGGAAGCCAGCTGATAGTTTGACTCTAGTGTAGCCTCACATGAAATATTGAGATGAGCCGATCAGATTTCCTTTTCACAAATTTGAACTCAAAAAAACACATTTTTCAATGGATATTATGTGAGAAAAAGTTGTCATACAAAGGAGAGTCTTTCAAATGATAAAATACTAGAGTAACAACCCTATATATGCTTCCTAAGGCCAAAGTCAAGCATTTTTCGGTCTCCTGCAGAACTCTCTGTAAAAGCCCCTCATTCTTTTTTTTTTTTTTAACATCTTTATTGGAGTATAACTGCTTTACAATGGTGTATTACTTTCTGCTTTATAACAAAGTGAATCAGTTATACATATACATATATCCCCAAATCTCTTCCCTCTTGCGTCTCCCTCCCTCCCACCCTCCCTATCCCACCTCTCTAGGTGGTCACAGAGCACGAGTTGATCTCCCTGTGCTATGCGGCTACTTCCCACTAGCTATCTATTTTACATTTGGCAGTGTATATGTGTCCATGCCACTCTCTAACTTTGTCCCAGCTTACGCTTCCCCCTCCCTGTATCCTCAAGTCCATTCCCTAGTAGGTCTGCGTCTTTATTCCCGTCTTGCCCCTATGTTCTTCATGACCTTTTTTCTTTTTTAGATTCCATATATATGTGTTAGCATATGTTATTTGTTTTTCTCTTTCAGACTTACTTCACTCTGTATGACAGACTCTAGGTCCATCCACCTCACTACAAATAACTCAGTTTCATTTCTTTTTATGGCTGAGGAATATTCCATTGTATATATGTGCCGCATCTTCTTTATCCATTCATCTGTTGATGGACACTTAGGTTGTTTCCATGTCCTGGCTATTGTAAATAGAGCTGCAATGAATATTGTGGTACATGACTCTTTTGAATTGTGGTTTTTTCAGGGTATATGCCCAGTAGTGGGATTGCTGGGTCATATGGTAGTTCTATGTGTAGTTTTTTAAGGAACCTCCATACTGTTCTCCATAGTGGCTGTATCCATTTACATTACCACCAACAGTGCAAGAGGGTTCCCTTTTCTCCACACCCTCTCCAGCATTTATGGTTTGTAGATTTATTGATCATGGCCATTCTGACTGGTGTGAGATGATATCTCATTATAGTTTTGATTTGCATTTCTCTAATGATTAATGATGTTGAGCATCCTTTCATGTGTTTCTTGGCAATCTGTACATCTTCTTTGGAGAAATGTCTATTTAGTTCTTCTGCCCATTTTTGGATTGGGCTGTTTGTTCTTTTGATATTGAGCTGCACGAGCTGCTTGCAAATTTTAAGAGATTAATCCTTTGTCAGTTGCTTCATTTGCAAATCTCGGAGGGTTGTCTTTTTGTCTTTTTTATGGTTTCCTTTGCTGTGCAAAAGCTTTGAAGTTTCATTAGGTCCCATTTGTTTTTGTTTTTAATTCCATTTCTCTAGGAGGTGAGTCAAAAAGAATCTTCCTGTGATTTATGTCATAGAGTGTTCTGCCTATATTTTCCTCTAAGAGTTTAATAGTGTCTGGCCTTACATTTAGGTCTTTAATCCATTTTGAGTTTATTTTTGTGTATGGTGTTAGGGACTGTAGTGATTTCATTCTTTTACATGTAGCTGTCCAGTTTTCCCAGCACCACTTACTGAAGAGGCTGTCTTTTCTCCACTGTATATTCTTGCCTCCTTTATCAAAGATAAGGTGACCATATGTGCGTGGGTTTATCTCTGGGCTTTCCATCCTGTTCCACTGATCTATATTTCTGTTTTTGTGCCAGTACCACCCTGTTTTGATTACAGTAGCTTTGTAGTATAGTCTGAAGTCAGGGAGCCTGACTGCTCCAGCTCTGTTTTTCTTTCTCAAGACTGCTTTGGCTATTCGGGGTCTTTTGTGTTTCCATACAAATTGTGGAATTATTTTGTTCTAGTTCTGTGAAAAATGCCAGTGGTAGTTTGATAGGGATTGCATTGAATCTATAGATTGCTTTGGGTAGTAGAGTCATTTTCACAATGTTGATTCTTCCAATCCAAGAACATGGTATATCTCTCCATCTATTTGTATCATCATTAATTTCTTTCAAGTGTCATATAATTTTCTGCATACAGGTCTTTTGTCTCCTTACGTAGGTTTATTCCTAGATATTTCTTTCTTTTTGTTGCAATGGTAATGGGAGTGTTTTCTTAATTTCACTTTCAGGTTTTTCATCTTTAGTGTATAGGAATGCAAGAGAGTTCTGTGCATTCATTTTCTATCCTGCTACTTTACCAAATTGATTGATTAGCTCTAGTAGTTTTCTGGTAGCATCTTTAGGATTCTCTATGTATAGTATCATGTCATCTGCAAACAGTGACAGCTTTACTTCTTCTTTTCTGATTTGGATTCCTTTTATTTCTTTTTCTTCTCTGATTGCTGTGGCTAAAACCTACAAAAGTATGTTGAATAACAGTGGTGAGGGTGGGCAACCTTGTCTTATTCCTGATCTTAGTGGAAATGGTTTCAGTTTTTCACCATTAAGGACGATGTTGGCTGTGGGTTTGTCATATATGGCCTTTATTATGTTGAGGTAAGTTCCCTCTATGCCTACTTTCTGGAGGGTTTTTTATCATAAATTGGTGTTGAATTTTGTCAAAAGCTTTCTCTGCGTCTATGGAGATAATCATATGGTTTTTCTCATTCAATTTGTTAATATGGTGTATCACGTTGATTGGCTTGCGTATATTGAAGAATCCTTGAATTCCTGGGATAAACCCCCCTTGATCATGGTGTATGACCCTTTTAGTGTGCTGCTGGATTCTGTTTGTTGGTATTTTATTGAGGATTTTTGCATCTATGTTCATCAGTGATATTGGCCTGTAGTTTTCTTTGTGACATCTTTGTCTGGTTTTGGTATCAGGGTGATGGTGGCCGTGTGGAATGAGCTTGGGAGTTTTCCACCCTCTGCTATATTTTGGAAGAGTTTGAGAAGGGTAGGTATTAGCTCTTCTCTAAATGCTTGATAGAATTCTCCTGTGAAGCCATCTGGTCCTGGGCTTTTGTTTGTTGGAAGATTTTTAATCATAGTTTCAAATTCTTTGCTTGTGATTGGTCTGTTTATAGTTTCTACTTCTTCCTGGTTCAGTCTCGGAAGGTTGTGCATTTCTAAGAATTTGTCTATTTATTCCAGGTTGTCCATTTTATTGGCATATAGTTGCTTGTAGTAATCTCTCAAGATCCTTTGTATTTCTGCAGTGTCAGTTGTTACTTCTCCTTTTTCATTTCTAATTCTATTGATTTGAGTCTTCTCCCTTTTCCTCTTGATGAGTCTGCCTAATGGTTTATCAATTTCGTTTATCTTCTTAAAGAACCAGCTTTTAAATTTATTGATCTTTGCTATTGTTTCCTTCATTTCTTTTTCATTTATTTCTGATTTGATCTTTATGATTTCTTTCCTTCTGCTAACTTTGGGTTTTTTTTGTTCTTCTTTCTCTAATTGTTTTAGGTGTCAGGTTAGGTTTTACATTTCAGATGTTTCTTGTTTCTTAAGGCAGGATTGTATTGCTATAAACTTCCCTCTTAGAACTGCTTTTGCTGCATCCCACAGGTTTTGGGCCATTGTGTTTTCATTGTCATTTGTTTCTAGGTATTTTTGATTTCCTCTTTGATATTTTCAGTGATCTCTTGGTTATTAAATAGTGTATTGTTTAGCCTCCATGTGTTTGTATTTTTTACAGATTTTTTCCTGTAATTGATATCTAATCTCATAACATTGTGGTCGGAAAAGATATTTGATACGACTTCAATTTTCTTAAATTTACCAAGGCTTGATTTGTTACCCAAGATACGATTTATCCTGGAGAACGTTCCATGAGCACTTGAGAAGAAAGTGTATTCTGTTGTCTTTGGATGGAATGTCCTATAAATGTCAATTAAGTCCATCTTATTTAATGTATCATTTAAAGCTTGTGTTTCCTTATTTATTTTAATTTTGGATGATCTGTCCATTGGTGAAAGTGGGGTGTTAAAGTCCCCTACTATGATTGTGTTACTGTCAATTTCCCTTTTTATGGCTGTTAGTATTTGCCTTATATATTGAGGTGCTCCTATGTTGGGTGCATAAATATTTACAATTGTTATATCCTCTTCTTTGATTGATCCCTTGATCATTATGTAGTGTCCTTCCTTTTCTCTTGTAATAGTCTTTGTTTTAAGGTCTATATTTTGTGATATGAGAATTGCTACTTCAGCTTTCTTTTGATTTCCATTTGCATGGAATATCTTCTTCCATCCCCTCACTTTCAGTCTGTATGTGTCCCTAGGTCAGAAGTGGGCATCTTGTAGACAGCATATATATGGGTCTTGTTTTTGTATCCATTCATCCAGTCTCTATGTTTTGTTTGGAGCATTTAATCCATTTACACTTAAGGTAATTATCGATATGTATATTCCTATTACCATTTTCTTAACTGTTTGGGGTTTGTTATTGTAGGTCTTTTCCTTCTCTTGTGTTTCCTGCCTAGAGAAGTTCCTTTAGCATTTGTTGTAAAGCTCTTTTGGTTGTGCTGAATTCTCTTAGCTTTTGCTTGTCTGTAAATGTTTTAACTTATCCATCAATTCTGAATGAGAACCTTGCTGGGTAGAGTAATCTTGGTTGTAGGTTTTTCCCTTTCATCACTTTAAATATATCCTGCCACTCCCTTCTGGCTTACAGAGTTTTTGCTGAACGATCAGCTGTTAACCTTATGGGGATTCCTTTGTATGTTATTTGTTGTTTTTCCCTTGCTGCTTTGAATATTTTTTCTTTGTATTTAATTTTTGACAGTTTGATTAATATGTGTCTTGCCATGGTTCTCCTTGCATTTATCTTGTATGGGACTCTCTGTGCTTCCTGGACTTGATTAACTATTTCCTTTCCCATATTAAGGAAGTTTTCAACTATAATCTCTTCAAATATTTTCTCAGTCCCTTTCCTTTTCTCTTCTTCTTTTGGGATCCCTATAATTAGAATGTTGGTGCCTTTAATGTTGTCCCAGAGGTGTCTGAGACTGTCCTCAGTTCTTTTCATTCTTTTTTCTTTATTCTGCCCTGCAGTAGTTAGTTCCCCTATTTTATCTTCCAGGTCACTTATCCGTTCCTCTGCCTCAGTTATTCTGCTATTGATTCCTTCTAGAGAATTTTTAATTTCATTTACTGTGTTATTCCTCATTGTTTGTTTACTCTTTAGTTCTTCTATGTCCTTGTTAAACGTTTCTTGTATTTTCTCCATTCTATTTCCCAGATTTTTGTTCATCTTTACTATCATTATTCTGAATTCTCTTTCAGGTAGACAGTCTATTTCCTCTTAATTTTTTAGGTCTGCTGGGTTTTTACCTTGCTCCTTCATCTGCTGTGTGTTTGTCCTCTCATTTTGCTTAACTTACTGTGTTCAGGGTCTCCTTTTTGCAGGCTGCTGGTTCATAGTTCCTGTTGTTTTTCGTGTCTGTCCCCAGTGGGTAAGGTTGGTTCAGTGCGTTGTGTAGCCTTCCTGGTGGAGGGGACTAGTGCCTGTGTACTAGTGGGTGAGGCTTGATCTTGTCTTTCTGGTGGGCAGGTCCACGTCTGGTGGTGTGGTTTGGGGTGTCTGTGACCTTATTATGCTTTTAGGCAGCCTCTCTGCTACTGGGTGGGGTTGTGTTCCTGTCTTGCTAGCTGTTTGGCATAGGGTATCCCGCACTGTAGGTTGCTGGTCGTTGAGTGGAGCTGGGTCTTAGCATTGAGATGGAGATCTCTGTGAGAGCTCTCACCGATTGATATTATGTGAGGCCAGGAGGTCTCTGGTGGTCCAATGTCCTGAACTTGGCTCTCCCACCTCAGAGGCACAGCCCTGATGCCTGGCTGGAGCACCAATAGCCTGTCATCCACACAGCTCAGAATAAAAGGGAGGAAAGAAAGAAAGAAAGAAAGAAAGAAAGAAAAGAAAGAAAGAAAGAAAGAAAGAAAGAAAGAAAGAAAGAAAGAAAGAAAGAAAGAAAGAAAGAAGATAAAATAAAATAGTTATTAAAATAAAAAATAATTATTTAAAAAAGTTACTTAAAAGTAATAAAAAAAGAAAGAAAGAAGAGAGCAACCAATGCAAAAAACAAATCCACCAATGGTAACAAGCGCTAAAAACTATACTAAAAAACAAACAAACAAACAAACAAAAAAAGGACAGACAGAACCCTAGGACAAATGGTAAAAGCAAAACTATACAGAGAACATCTCACACAGAAGCATGACATACCCAGTCAGAAAAAGAGAAAAAAGGGAAAAAATATATATACATATCATTGCTCCCAAAGTCCACCTCCTCAATTTGGGATGATTCGTTGTATATTCAGGTATTCCACAGATGCAGGGTACATCAAGTTGATTGTGGAGATTTAATCCGCTGCTCCTGAGGCTGCTGGGAGAGATTTCCCTTTCTCTTATTTGTTCGCACAGCTCCTGGGGTTCAGCTTTGGATTTGGCCCCGCCTCTGCGTGTAGGTCGCCTGAGGGCGTCTTTTGTTCGCTCAGACAGGATGGGGTTAAAGAAGCCGCTGATTCGGGGGCTCTGGCTCACTCAGGCCGGGGGGTGGGAGGGGCATGGAGTGTGGGGCGAGCCTGCGGTGGCAGAGGCCAGCGTGACGTTGCAGCAGCCTGAGGCGCGCCGTGCGTTCTCCCGGGGAAGTTGTCCCTGGATCCTGGGACCCGGCGGTGGCGGGCTGCACAGGCTCCCGGGAGAGGAGGTGTGGATTGTGACCTGTGCTCACACACAGGCTTCTTGGAGGTCTCTTGCCTCTTCGGCAGCTCCAGACCTTTTCCCAGAATCCCTCCCAGCCAGCTGTGGTGCACTAGCCCCTTCAGGTTGTGTTCATGCAGTGGTGGCTCTCTTCTTTGCAATGTGATAATAACAATTTCAATAACTATCAGTATTCTCTTCACAGGGTAATATTACAAACAGATAAAGAAGATAACATTTTAATGAAAGACGTGATTTACAGAATTACAGTATATGCTTTCATTTTGTAAAAAAGACAGTTGGCCAGCAATTTTGTTCTTATCTACCAAAAGGTTTAGACACCTGCCATATTTTAGGGGATGCTAGTTTTACAAGCTCATTTATTTCCGTGTTATCACGTGATGTTGACCCCACCACTGACTTACTGAAGCACCGTGGTTCTGGGGACCATCCTGCTGCCGTACACGTGGTCTGGGCCTCTTGTTTCCCAGTTTCAGTTGTATAACCAGCCAAGCAGGAAAATGACAGATTTTGGTTTATGCTCATTGGAAAGTAATAACTTTCAAAAGTATAGTAATATTGGGCAATCCTTCCATTTTCCACACTTGGAAGACCACAGGGTTTCTCTGAAATGAGAAAATATCAAGCTGAACACTGAAAAATATATTTAAAACCATACAATTTGTGATGAAGTGACAGTAGGTTTTTAAATTCAAAGTGTTTGCAGACACTTTGTACCCATAAGTACCCAGTACTTATTTTTATTACTTAACATTTTAGGGTATTTTTTGCCAATCCTTTTCAATCGGGAAGTAATCTGCTAGCAACCACAACACCCAAGAGTCAGAACAAATCTGGGCAGGCCAGTTCCTCAGAGAAGCCTTTCCTAACTTTGTCAAACAGTACGTTCTAATAGGAACACAAGCCATATATGTATATTTAAATTTCTAGCAGGCACATTAATAAAAGGAACAGTTGAAGTTAATTTTAATAACAGATTTTATTTAACCCAATATACTAAAAGCATATTATTTTTTCCTACTAAGTCTGAACTCCAGTGTGTATCTACACTCATGGCACACCCCAATATGGACTAGTCTCATTTCAAAAGCCACATGCGATTACTGGCCACTGTATTATTGGATGGGAAAGTTCTAGAATAGATGAGGTTCTCCTTAAGATACGCAGTTACAAGTTTTCATATGAATGGCTTTTGTCTTGTTTTGTTTTTTAAGAAAAAGACAGACAACCAACTGAAAAAATAAAAGACTTGAGTGAGAACCTTACATTAAACGGTGAGAGGTCTAGCAAAGAGGACTCAGCTTCATCAGTCACCAGGGAAAGGCAAATTTAAATCACTGTGAGATAGAACCATACATCCAGAGGAATGACTGACCTGGAAGAGACTGACTACCCCAGTGGTTGGGGCGGACATGGAGAAAAGGGAGCTCAAGACCACTGCAAGTAAGAGTGTAAACAGGTACGACCTCTCCTGAGAAAACAGTACGACAGAATGTGTACAAACCACGTTGAAAGCACATCTCTGTGCAGCCACATGTGTAAGAGAGTGTTCCTGGCAAGTCTCTGCATGTGGTACCAACTGGAAGCAACCAAGTGCCCACTGACAGCAGAAAAGACAAACACACGCCTGACTATCCACACAAGGGATATTACACAGCAACATGAGTGTTGATGCTCATGGTGAACCTCACAGACCTATGATTGTCTCCGCCGTGCCACCTAATTTCCTACTGAGTCCCCTCCTTTTTCTTTCTGCCAACCTCACCACCTCCCACCTTCCCCACTTGTGCCACTCCTGGAAGAAGGAGCCCCTCCCCCACTCATTCAACCAAGCCCCCAGCCACTCCGCCTGGGCCCTTGTCACCTCACTGGAGAGCTCAGTCATGGACCTGCTCCAGGTCCAATGCCCATCTCTCATCAGATATGCAGGCTGCCTGTGGGTACACTTGCCTGGAACCCCTCCATCAGGTGCCAGCTGGGTTCTTACCCCTCAGGAGGACCAGTCCGTTCTGGAAGCTGCCACGGCTGTCAGGCAGAGAGAGCCAGGAGAAATGTAGTAAAACGGGAAGTGAAGAACTGGCCCCACTGCAACAAAAGGTTGAAGGCAGGGATCGGTGCCGGTGGCAGAATGTGAGGGATGGATGGTTGTTCTCAGGTTCTCAGACTGCATGGTGGGAGGTGCTGTTGCAGACACATCAAGCGACCCTACACCCAGCCTTGAGGTCCTAGGGTGGTTGGCGCTTTATCTTCTCAAGAGTATCGTGTGGTGGCAGCTCAGAGGATGAGCCCAGCGTCCGCCTCCTGTCCCATCAGACCTCCGACCATCAGGGTGAGGGGCGAGGGTCAACCAGGAACTCAGCAGAGATGGCCGAGAAAAATCAGGCCCAGGCGTTCTGCCCTCAATCCCAACAGGCACTGATGAAACACAGACCTTTACCCAAAGCGGTGGTTGTAGCCAATGGCAGCCTGGTGTCCGTGGGTCCTGACCCAGGCCACTACCCCTAGGCTCAGAGATCCTAATGGCATCAAGCTCGGACACGCAGGCCAGAGGCGCCTTCCCAGAGCAGAGGCCACTATCATCACAGGCACCACCTCCTCCCACCTGCCTTCCCGTGTTCTGAAAGGCGCCACCACCCAGCTGCCGTGGGTGAGATGCCGCGGGGACGGAGCACGTGGAGGACCTGAGACCCGTCGGCGGTGCCAGGTGTGTGGGGGCGGAAGGTTGACTCGTGGACATTCAGGAGAGCCAGTGCCTGGATGGTCGTGCTGCGCTCCTGCTTGGTGAGCACCCAGGTGCCCTGAGCATCCTTTCTTCGCACGAGGCCGGGTGGGTCCTCCAGCAGTGCTGGGCTGACTGCACAGCTCTTGCCTCGGGCTCCACCAGCGGCCACAGGTGGGGGCCGTCTGCATCTCCATCAGTTTGCAGAGCTTGAATGGTAACTCGGTTTCTCAGGCCACCTGCCAACCTGAGAAAGGCCAGAGGACAGTCTTGGGGTCCAGAGAGCAGTGTGACCGTGAGGAGAAGAGCCTGCCCGGAGCTTCCAAAGACACAGCGTGCGAGGCGAGGAGGCCAGGCTGCGCGCCCGGGTCCCTGGCTCATCGTGCAGGAGGTCAAGCCAGGCAGCCGAGGGCATCCGTGCAGGGAAAGGAACCTCTCCCACCAGGACTGGGCTTCACCCAGAGCCGGCCTCGCCGGGAGCCGTCAGACAAGGTGCACACACCCCGCTGTGAGACCCGGAGAGGGAGGCCTGGAGGCAGCCTCCGAGGTTGGTCCCTTGCTCCTGATCCCAGGGCCTCCCGTCTGGACAGCCCAGGGGGCCGTGATGGGAGAAGCAGTCCTGGGCCAGGAAGGATGGGTGCTCGCAGAGTGAGAAACGGTCTACACCGCAGGGCCTCCCTGTTCTTTCGTCTCCAGCCCTCGCTCCCACAAGGGGAGAGTCAGGCTTTGGGAGCAAGTGGCAGAGGTCAGAGGGAAAGAGCCAAAGATGACGGCCCTCAGCCGCAGGAGCAGTTCCGATGTCTGAAGGACTTTTTCTTTTTGTGGTGGGAAGGCAGGAGGCCCCCTGGATATAAGAGGGTCCCCCCAGATTCTTCTTTTGGGTGCTTGTCGCTTTGATGTGTGGTTCTGTCCCAGGGTCTATGGCTGGGCTGGGGGCAGTTCACCCCCATCCACCAGCCTCTGCTTGATCCTCTGCCTCAGCAGTTCTCACGCCCCTTCACCAAGCCTCCCACCAAATAACTAACGTTATTTACCTTTGGATGGCTTCTGGAGAGGGTGGGGCTGGCAACAGCCTGGGCTTCACATGCCCTCCTTGGACCTGAGGCAAGGACCAGAACTGAGGCCAAACCCAAAGAACTCTACAGTCTGGGACCATGTCAGTCGTTCAGGGGAGAGTGCCACCTCCGGAGATGCATGTTGGGAGGCCCAGACCCTGGCTCTCATCTTCGGCAATGCTGTTGCCGCATGATTGGCAGCTTTCAACCTCTGCAGATGGTCCTCTCCTGCTTCCCTGTGGTGAGGATGGGAGGAGAGTGCCACGGGGGAGAGGAGGGGAGGAGGGTGCCACGGGGGAGAGGACGATGGGAGGAGGGTGCCACGGGGGAGAGGAGGACGGAGAGGAAGGTGCCATGGCAGAGAGGAGGATGGGAGGAGGGTGCCACGGGGGAGAGGAGGATGGGAGGAGGGTGCCACAGGGGAGAGGAGGACGGAGAGGAAGGTGCCATGGCAGAGAGGAGGATGGGAGGAGGGTGCCACGGGGGAGAGGAGGATGGGAGGAGGGTGCCACGGGGGAGAGGAGGATGGAGAGGAAGGTGCCACGGGGAGAGGAGGATGGGAGGAGGGTGCCACGGGGGAGACGAGGAGGGGAGGAGGGTGCCACGGGGAGAGGATGATGGGAGGAGGGTGCCACGGGGGAGAGGAGGATGGGAGGAGGGTGCCACGGGGGAGAGGAGGATGGAGAGGAAGGTGCCACGGGGGAGAGGATGGGAGGAGGGTGCCACGGGGGAGAGGAGGATGGAGAGGAAGGTGCCACGGGGGAGAGGAGGATGGGAGGAGGGTGCCACGGGGGAGAGGAGGATGGGAGGAGGGTGCCACGGGGGAGAGGAGGATGGGAGGAGGGTGCCACGGGGGAGAGGAGGATGGGAGGAGGGTGCCACGGGGAAGAGGAGGATGGGAGGAGGGTGCCACGGGGGAGAGGAGGATGGGAGGAGGGTGCCACGGGGGAGAGGATGGAGAGGAAGGTGCCACGGGGGAGAGGAGGATGGGAGGAGGGTGCCACGGGGGAGAGGAGGATGGGAGGAGGTGCCATGGGGGAGAGGAGGATGGAGAGGAAGGTGCCACGGGGGAGAGGAGGATGGGAGGAGGGTGCCACGGGGAAGAGGAGGATGGGAGGAGGGTGCCACGGGGGAGAGGAGGATGGAGAGGAAGGTGCCACGGGGAGAGGAGGATGGGAGGAGGGTGCCACGGGGGAGAGGAGGATGGGAGGAGGGTGCCACGGGGGAGAGGAGGATGGAGAGGAAGGTGCCACGGGGAGAGGAGGATGGGAGGAGGGTGCCACGGGGGAGAGGAGGATGGGAGGAGGGTGCCACGGGGGAGAGGAGGATGGGAGGAGGGTGCCATGGGGGAGAGGAGGATGGAGAGGAAGGTGCCACAGGGGAGAGGAGGATGGGAGGAGGGTGCCACGGGGGAGAGGAGGATGGAGAGGAAGGTGCCACGGGGGAGAGGAGGATGGAGAGGAAGGTGCCACAGGGGAGTGGAGGATGGGAGGCGGGTGCCACGGGGGAGAGAAGGATGGAGAAGAGGGTGCCACAGGGAAGCTGGTGGCCCAGGCCAGTCCCACAGCTCTACTGGGGCTCCTGTGCTTTTTCTGGGGATGTGTTCAAGCTCAGGGGGTGGGTGAAGGCTCCTCCTTTGTCTCTGGGGAGTTGGAGCTTGGCAGCACTGGCTCCTGTTCCAGGATGGCTCTGGAGAGCATCCCTTTGGAAGCCTCTTCCACCCACCTCTGGCACGTCACCCTCGTGCCAGATAAACCATGGTCAGAGAAGTCAGGATGGTTACCTGAGGTTTAGTCCTTTAAAAAGGGACATTTAGGGGGCTCCCCTGGTGGCGCAGTGGTTGAGAGTCCGCCTGCCGAGGCAGGGGACACGGGTTCGTGCCCCAGTCCGGGAAGATCCCACATGCCGCGGAGCGGCTGGGCCCGTGAGCCATGGCCGCTGAGCCTGCGCATCCGGAGCCTGTGCTCCGCAATGGGAGAGGCCACAACAGTGAGAGGCCCGTGTACCGCAAAAAAAAAGGGACATTTAGGAGGCTTCTGAGTGCCGATCAATGTTCTATATGTTGATCCGGGTGCAGTAAAATTTAGTAAACATTTATAGAGGGGCATCCTATGATTTTTTTGCATTTTTCTGCATACATTATACTCCAAAGAAAACATTTATTTTTAAAAATCTGTCCTTACGTTGGAGACTTTAAAATCATAAATACACTTAAAAGAAAGCAGTTATTGAGCAGCCCCTAGGGTTTGTGTTGGGAGGAAGTGGCAGGTGTGTAGAAGACCCGGGCGGATGGGATTATTTTTCCTTCAATGCCTTGGGGACGACAGTCAACCCTCTTGCTACCCTGAGACATAAAATAATAGCAGTGCCCTCCCAGGGCTGAGGGAAGTGGGCAAGGAATTATGAGTAAAAGAAACTTTCCAGAGTCTGATGGAAGGAAGGAGCAGATAAAAACATGCGCAGGGGAGGTCCCGTCCCGAGAATTCTCACAATTTTCCATACCCATACCACCAGGGATTTACAAAGAAGACTCTTTAGAACTAGCAGAAACTATAGGCAAAAGTTCATGAATCTGATTATATGAAAATTGAGAATGTCTTTCCATGAAAAGTACTGTTGACAAAACACACACATCACATTTTGGAAGAAGGAATTTGCAATGTCTAAAAGTGACAAGAAGTTAAAATGTATTGTCTGCAAAGAGCTCCCACAAATCAGCTCTTTAAAAGGCAGAAAGCAGAGGGAAATGCTAATCTGTTATAAATCAGGAAACAAAGAAAAGGAATTGAGCCCATAGCCCTACATGGGGGATATATACAGGCAAGAGAAATCGTCACAGAGAAATAAGGTGATTACATGAAAGCACTCATTTCAGAGTTACTTGAGGTTAGGAGGAAACTATGTGTCCATCCTTAGGAGAGTGGATAAGTAAATATATGAAGATAGGTAGCACTAAAGGGCAACAAACTAGATTCAGCAACAAGGAAATACGTTTAAACAGTAGCAAGTAAAATGAAACAATAAGGAGATAAAATCTATGGCAAGCTTCCATTTATATGAATGTAAAACACACAAAACCAGACATAGTTTACAAAGATATTTGCATATTTAAGGATATATCAAACATTATAGTGCGTCCCAACAGTTGGGTTTTCAACAGTTGGGTTGAAAGGGAAATGGAATTCAGGGTCAGGAATGAAGAGGGAAAATGTGTAAATAAAACAAAAGTGACACTTCTCATAGGCCAGTGATGGTCACATGAAATGAGGAGCATAGTTAACTTGATCTTGCCCCCAAGATTCCAGATGGGGGTGGGGGAAGCATGGGAATATGAGGTCATGGTCCCTGTCTTCAGGCAGCTGACATTTCTTTGTTTGTGTGAAAGAAGATTATAATTACACAATAATTAGAAAATTAGCTAGAATATTGCAGTGTTTTCATGGTATAGATAATAGACAATTATATCAGCTGTTTTTTCCCTATTTAGACAGAAAAATAAAAGGAAACTTCACGCAAAAATTATCTTATTGTAGAAATAAACGTGTAAGATGAATTCTATTAATTTCACTTTCATAATTTTAATTGCAGAGCCTCTTCTGGCAGAAAATTTGTAGTAAACTATTCAACTAAGGCAATTATATATCATCTGTCAGATATTTTATTTCAAGAAATTTCCTAAGGTGTTTTAAAAGAGGCTTATGGCTGTGGTTTCCTACTTTGTCTACTACTCTTGCTGATACTTAATGACTTGCCTGGCTTCTTATCCCTACAGCCCAAGAACATCGTTAACTCTTCCTAAATAACCCACACTTGCACACTCACATTCACCTCACACATGAGGCAGTCTGGGTAGAAAGATTTCTAACAGTTAGGGAGTCCACAGGTATTGCTTGTCTGGACAGTACTGATTTACCCCTGCTGTCCCATTTGAGTATTAATAAAACCTGCTTTCACCCTGAGGCATGTCCTCATTTACATAAATAATCATATGGTCCTCCTACTAATCATTACTTACCGTCTTCAACCAAAGAATAAAAATTAGGATAAAAATCAAGGTGTCAACAGTCAAAGATCTTGCTGATGATTTATGGTTCTTTTTAAAATTTCCCACATGAAAGCTCTCTCTTTAAGAGCAAAGAATTAAAATTGTACAAGCTGTGCAGTGTTAGGAATGAATTCTGGTCTGAAATTAGAATTAAGGTTAACTTACAGCTTCAAATGGTGGTACCGTTAGCCTGTTAGCCTGAAAACACTTTGAAGTCTTTAGATCCTGGTTTCCTATACCCTCAAAACTAAAGATGTAAAAGGTTTTTTTTTTTTTGTCTTGTTTTGGTTTTCTAAGCTATGTTACTCTAAGAATAGTTTAGTAGTTTTTCTCAAAGGAAAAAGTCTGTCTAAATATTATAACAAATTATAAGTATCTTTTTTATAAAATTGGTACATAAAAATGAAAGACTATATTAAAAGCTCAAGAGAAATAATGTTAGAATTTCCCTTTATAATTATTAAAGAATAAAGAATATTTAAAGTTAACTTTACCTTCTGCACTGAGTTCTCCTGAGATGATTAATATGATAATCAGAGCCAAGCCTTTCGACCTCATCTTCTATGGTGTGCTTAATAAAGGGTTTAACCATTCTAAAGTACTAGGGACTCCTCATTAAGTACACAATACGTCTCCTGAAAAAAGTTAATTATTTACAACATCTAAGTCCCTTTGTAACAAGCCTTATATTTGATTTAAAACAGTTTAGAAAAACACTAAAAATACACAACTACATTAATTGACAGTACTTTTCACGCCACAGTCCAATAAGAACATGACCACCGATGAGGTCAACGATAACAGCAGCAAAATAATTAACTCAGGCTGCATAAAAAACAGGGTAAATTTTCAATGTTAATTTCCCAATGTAAGTCCATGGAGTAAAGTTCATTGGTGGCCATTGATTTCTTTACCACTGTAGATCAAATGAAGGGATGAACTTAGGTACATGAATTAATGGATCCCTGATATGAAAACAGTGTTGTCTAGACTGCACTGCTAAAGGGAAAAGTGGCCTTAATTGTCTCGAGCAGTGATAGAATAATGTTATTGATTGTAAAGTCTAATGTTGAGAGAGGTTGTATGCTGTGGCAGGTGATTAGAGAAGCACTGTGCTGAATTATCATTCATGAAAAATGCTTCGACTATCTGGTTTATATCAGGACATGCTCTAGTCTTGGGTTTATGGCAGTGAAAAAATAGATTCCAATGACTGTCCTCATGGAGTTTACATTCTAATGGGTTTTAGTTTAAACTACAAAATAATACTGTGAGGTGGGAACTATTATTATTTCAGTTCAGGAACTTTTTATTAAAATGCAACATATTAAGAGAAAAGTACATGTACAATTAGTGCACAGATCAATGGATTCTCACTAACTGAACACATCTGTGAACCAGCACCCAGAACAAGAGGATACACTAGTTCCCAGAGTCCCCGCTCCGGGTCATTGGCAAGGTCTACTCCCAGTATAAATACAATCTTGGCTTCTGACAGCATAGGTCAATTTTGCCTGGTTTTATTCTACATAAATGAAATCCTAGAGTTTTTTGGTTTTTTTTTAAATATCTGGCTTCTTTTGTTTAACATTTTGCTTGTGAGATTCGTTCTGGTCTTGGGCTGTAGAAGGTAACTCCTTCCCTGCAGTTTTCCACTCTGCTAATATGGCGCGAATTACCCACCCATTCTACTCTTCATAGACATTTGGGTGACTTCCAGTTAAGGAATATAAGGTGGCCTCTGCTTATTTTCAAAGATTATTTTTTAATTTGAAAATTTTCAAACATAACCTCTCCCTGGATTCTACCGTTCACATTTTATTATACTTTTTAAAATCATGTACTTATTCATCTATCCATCTGTCCTTTTTTGACGCATTTCAAAGTAAGTGGTAGGTATTTGTGTGTGCTCCTCTAAAAACTAAAGCAAATATATCCTTAACCCAGTAATTTTAAAGATTCTTTTGCCATGAAATTTACAAAGAAATGCAGAATTTTTAAGTGTACATTCTGAGCCTTGAGCAAGGCATACAACGGGATACTTCAAACCGCTGACGTAAACAGCATCTCTAAACGTGGAGCACAGAAGTTGCTGAAGAGCAAACACCTGCACGCTGACAGCGAGGCTACAAATCAGGATGGATTTTCACTCGAAAACTGCCTGGGTGTGATGGAAGCAGATCACTGCTACCTGTCCAGTAGGTCAGCACTTATTTTAGAGCAGATAGGAACACACATGGAATTGAAAGATCTTGTAGGAAAGTGGCCATGGAACCCAGACAGCCTCAGACAGACAGTAACAGTAGAAGGAAGACACTGAGTAACCTATGTCTTTAATAACGTTGTTAAGGTGAATATAAATGTCACCGGACTGTTCTTCAAATGTACCTCAATAAAGATCCATCACAATTACTGACGGCAGGAAGAGCCTGTTTCTAATACTCCAACAATGTTCAGCAGGTATGAAAATTAATGATGCTTTGGCAAAGCAAGGGCAAAGTTTAGATCAAGTTTCATTTTGGTCTCATTTAGATAATTCAAAATAAACCATCACTATTCCAAACACAAAAGTTATCTGCAGTAATAATGGAATATTATTCATAGAATAAAACTCTACTCTCTAAGACTGGTTTCTGAAATAGGCTTCTGTATAATTGGAGAAAAAAAGGGTCCATAATTTATGCAAGATGCAGAAGCACTGCTTTATGTAGACCCCCCTTAAGTATTCCTAGAAATAAGCAGGTTTTTGGACTATTTCCTTCTTCCTCTATATAGGTTGGAATTTTTTACACATACCAACAAATACACATGCCCTCAAATGAAAATTGTAAGTAAATATTTATCTGCATTATATTTACCTCTGATAAAGAAGCTATAAATATTTCCATCGGAATTCTCCTTTTTTTTTTTTTTTTTTTTTTTTGCGGTACGCGGGCCTTTCACTGTTGTGGCCTCTCCCGTTGCAGAGCACAGGCTCCGGACGCGCAGGCTCAGCGGCCATGGCTCATGGGCCCAGCCGCTCTGCGGCATGTGGGATCTTCCCGGACCAGAGCACGAACCCGTGTCCCCTGCATCGGCAGTCGGACTCTCAACCACTGCGCCACCAGGGAAGCCCGGAATTCTCTCTTTTTGGTGAAAGTAGAACTATAGTAGATTAATTATCACTCTTTCTGGACTGAGTGAACAATATAAAAATTAAAAGGAAGCCTGTTAGGAAGCCTAGCTACTAGCAACAAGCAATCCAAAAGACAGTATTTTCTTAATCAGCAAAGATTTTTAAATGAATTTTAAAAAGAATTTTAAATTTTAGATAAAAGAAATGAAGAATAGAAAAAGTTTGTTTGTTACCTATACCTTTTTAACTTTAACACAAAGTCAGATTTTAAAAATTGTACAAGGAAAGCAAAAAGCACTTTCCATACATGTGATCAGCTTTCCTATTTCTTTTCCTGTACATACTGAGATGTTTGCCTTTGCTAATAAGGAATGCCAAGTGTGTCCATCACCATTTGAATAGCTTTCAGATGATTCACGATTTCATCCAAGTTATCTCTTCTCAACACCCAATCAGGTTTAAGTCTGTGAGAAGAATAGAAACCTTGCATTAACCCAGTTCCTCTCTTAGAAGACTCACATCCATCGCTTTGTCTTAACTGAAATGTGGTCCCTCCTAGACACATCACCTCCCTCACAGGCCCTCACACAGGTGGGAGGCTTCATGTTATGGCCGTTTATGACTTTAGACTATTTCTCTCCATCTTCCCTGAAGGATGATCCTGGATCCTTTGAAGCTCAGGCTATTCAGCTACCAAACCCCAGCGTTTTGTCTGTAAACCTGGTTCCTGGTCTTCCCTCAACTCCTGCCCCATCTCAGAACTTCAGCAGCCTTGTAGCTAAAGAGCCGACCCCTCACCTCTCCGTTTCTGCCCCCTTTCCTTTGGGTCCACTCAGCACACCCCCCGTCACACAATCACAAGACAGCCGCTGTCACCCTCAGAAAGTGCCCGGCCACCGACTGCTCAGCCTGAGCCTTCCAGCCCGAACCACCCCTTGGGGTTCATCCACGCCCTTTGACTTAATACTTCCACGGCTCACCGCTTCCTCCCACTGTGGTGTCCACTTCAGGGGACCTCAGCACGTGCCTGTCACCCAGCACAATGCTGGTCTCCTTTCCCTCCCATCTAGCTTGGGTCCCTCAGTATAATCTCCATTGCAAATGCCATTAACGCCATTGGTGCTCTTCCCTATTGAATGTAACTGGAAAGCTCTATGTGGATTCCAAGTTGAATCCAGGTATCTGCCTTCTCCATTCCTGCACAGCTGGACGTTGCTAAAGAAAACCTGCACAACCAGGCTGGCTGATTTTATGCCAATGATTGAAATTACCTAGAAATTGCTTCCTTTCTCTTTCCCCAAGATGACTGTTTTCTTCTTTCCAAATGTCCCCTCCACACCGTCCCCCATCTGCTTCTGAGCTAATGTTTATGATCTCCTTCTTCACTGAGGAAACGGCATCACAGCCACCTTCCTCACATGAATCCCTACCACTATATGCACTTCCATCTTCCTGTTCTTTCCAGTGAAAATTCCGAACATCTATGAATTGGGGGGTGGTCAAACAGAGCGGCTATATATCCCCCTACCGTGGAACAGCAGTCTGTGAAGAAAGAGATGCAATCTAAGCCATGCATCGACATGGATGAACCTCAAGAGCATTACGCTAAGTAAAAGAGTCCCGTCACAAGGAGCTACCTCTGTGTGATTCCATTTATGGGACAAAGCAGAAAAGGCAAAACTAAAGGTACTGAACTCACATCAGCAGGTTCCAGAACCTAGGGGTTAAATGGGAGAGAACTGACTGCAAGGGGGCACAAGGGAACTTTGTTGTGACAGAAATATTTTATCTCAGTGGTAGTGGTTTCACAACTGTATACGTTTGTCAAAACTCATTGAATTGCATACCTAAATAAAGGGTACATTTATACTGTTGGGAGTTTTACCTCAGAAAACTTGCTTATGTCAAAAGAAAAAAAAAAAAAGAACCTATTCATTCATATGTTAATAGTTTTTACAAGATAATTAGTATTAAAATGTACCCGGTCCTTAAATAAAAATCATATGTAGTGATGGTTCCCACTAATAAATTTCATGCAAGTAGACTATTTTTACCTTATACTGTGAAACATGCAGGCACAAAACCAATTTACAACTATTACACATTGTATAATTATGAGTAATTATAAAGCTAACTGCTATATAACCCAGGCCAAGAAATAGGTCACTGTCAACACTGTTGGATTTGCACTAAGTAGAGAACTGATGAGTTGTAGAAAGGAAGTAGGGAAAGAGGGAGAGAGAGAGAGGGAGGGAGGGAGGGAGGGAGAGGGAAGGAAGAAAATTAACATCATGAGTTAATCTAGTTCATCAAAATCAATTAAATCTTTTTGTTAATAAGCTAAAATCAATTAATCATTTTTAAATAAAATTTAACTGCCTGAACAAAATGTAAAGTCACAGCTGAAGTTCAGTAATGGAGAATACACCAACAAACAAACCATACAAGTTAAGCATAGCAACTATTTAAAGGAAAAACCAACAAGCAGTATTCTTTGATATACAGACTTGGCTACCACAGGTACACCCTGGGTTTTGTGCCCATCCTGCTGCAGAATCCTGAGGGCATGCATCTCTCTGAGGACCATCAGATTTTCCGACATGACAATGGTAAAAAAAAAAACTAAAGAAAATAGAAGAATGCACCAGTTAAAGACTAAAGGAAATGAAAACATTGAGGATTTTAATAAAAGATTAATGTTTTAAAACAGTCAACTGCTAGTGGTTTTTTTTTTTTTTTTTTTTTTTTTTTTTTTTTGCTGTACGCGGGGCTCTCACTGCGGAGCACAGGCTCCAGACGCGCAGGCTCAGCCGCTTTGCGGCATGTGGGATCCTCCCGGACCGGGGCACGAACCCGTGTCCCCTGCATCGGCAGGCAGACTCCCAACCACTGTGCCACCAGGGAAGTCCCCGGTTTTCTTTTTTGAAATATATTTTTATTCATTTATTACTTATTTATTTTTGGCTGCTTTGGGTCTTAGTTGCGGCACGCGGGATCTCTTCATTGCGGTGCGCGGGCTTCTCTCTAGTTGTGGCGTGCGGGTTTTCTCTTCTCTAGTTGTGGTGCGCAGCCTCCAGGGCATGTGGGCTCTGTAGTTTGCAGCACGCAGGCTCTCTTGTTGAGGCGCGTGAGCTCAGTAGTTGTGGCACGCATGCTTAGTTGCCTTGTGGCATGTGGGATCTTAGTGGCCTGACCAGGGATGGAATCCATGTCCCCTGCATTGCAGGGAGGACTCCTTACCACTGAACCACCAGGGAAGTCCCCCGAGTGGTTTTCTAATTCAGTTCGTTTTAACATTCTAAATATTATTGAACCATGCACCATGTGAAAAACTCAAATTCCGATGAACTTTTTATGAGCAATATTCCATCAAAATGGTTCCAATGGCATCAGATTGCTGTAGATTCCAGTCCCAACCAGTCATTGTCATTCAGCGAGTCACTTAACATCTGAGCTTCTGTTTCGTCGGTGAAGTAGAAATAATAATACATACCTCACTGGGTTTTATAAAAATTTAAACTAGAAAATGTATTTAAAACATCCTAGTATTGTCATTTGTAAATGCTCAGAAAGGAGTTTATTATACTTGTTGTTACATCTAGTACCACATCTTATATATTTAAGAAACTAACAGGAAAATTGCTATATAACAAAATGGCAATAATATATAATGACAGGGTCTATTAACCTAATGAGCATTTATTAAAGGACTTTAAATTTCATACTGAGAGGTCAATTAAGCTAACCAAATGTCTTTATAAGTGAAACCATATTTTATTAAAGAATCTATTAAAAGTATATACTAAAAAAATTATCTTTTTTTCCAAAAATCAAATGGTGACTTACCTTTAGGCTGATTTGTAGCCACAAAGGATTATATGACAACAGCCAGTTCAGGACTTTCTGTCGTTCTCCTGAAATGCAAGTGAAAAGCAAGTAAGCTCAGATCACTAATCAAATAGAGACAGTAAATAAAATTTCATGGAGAATTCAGTGGCAAAAAAGGAAAGTCGCATACATGAAATAATTTAAATAAAGTATACTTCCACTCTTTAACATACATGACCACATTTAAGTTTGTGAGATTTTTAGACAGCAAAGCCAAACTGTGAAATACAACATTTCTAGAGTATATTTGAAGAATTTAAAGTTTAAAGAATTAATCTCAAGATTTCTGTAATGTTCTTACCCACATCTTTCTTCCAAGAATTAACCGCTTAACTTCAATGTCAATTTCAAGATTTTTCATAGCTTTAACCATTTTTTCAGAAGTAAATAAATGACACGCAGCACAACGTAATCTATTTAACTTGTAAGCTCTGAGAGACACTTCATCCTTGGTAGGAGCTCTCAGGACACTTACACCTGCAAACTGTATCCCAAGTCGAACCACTCCTCACAACCTCTATTGTCCAGGTTCCAACATGATCACCTCTAACCCAGACTAATGGGAGAGCCTCCTAACTGGTTTCTCTGCTTCCACCCCCTTTATAAATTAGAAAGCTAAGCCCTTAAAGAATTTGATTTGTTAAAATTAAATTCTGAAATGCAATTTGAATTTTTATAAAACATTTTCTTCCCTTAGGAAGTTCTCGGTCTAGCACAGAAGTGTAGAAAGAATCACAATACACTACATAAGGAGAAGTACACATGAGGAGTCATGGGACAAGGGGAGGGAGAGCTAAGTCACCTAAACGGCAGGACAGCCTCCTGGCAGGGGTGACCCTGAGCTGACCCTGCAGTGGACGTGACACACCAGGAACGGGGCCTTCCACTGAACTGCAAAGTGCCCGGAGCCAAGAACACAGATAAGAAAAACAAGACAAAAAAGAGGTTGGAAGAGGTAGAAAAGAATTCAATACTATGAAAAATAACAGTGACAGCTAACAGTCGAATACTTTGTGCCAGGCACTATCAGAGTCTTGTAATTTAGGTTACCTCATGCAGTCATCACTTAAGTTGTTTATTATGGCTGTGATTAGAAATATCCTGAACTGCAGAAAATTTAGGCTGGTTATGGTTTCTTAAAAGTGTAATAATTTGACTTCATTTCTAAAGCTTGGATTTTTCAAAAATAGCTTTTGGAGATTTTGAACCCTGACATTCAGGAATCAAGGTAAAACTTCATTTTTTCTCTCATCTTGAGGAGGTTGTGAGAATTTTCATTTGATGATGGTGATAATTCACATATATGCTGAGATATATATGCCATGTTATCTTTTACACATTGACTTGGGGGTAGAATTGGACTAATTGACTCTGATTCTAGATCCTAATTTAGTCTGTAATTATCATTTATGAAAGAATCTGGACTTAAAATTGTGCAGAAAATCTCATGCACACGTTTTGATTCCAAATGCATAGGCTTTGAATAATCTTTACAAACATATCTGGTGAAAGACATTCCACTAATTCTGGTTCATTATTAGCTACACAGCTATTATTCACAAAAAAATCTGGACTTAGAAAATTTCCTTGGCTTTGTGTGATGTTCAAAGTTGAAAAACAGTTTGGGGGTAAGAATAAGTTTACTATTCTCTTCGCTTTGGCCATTAACATTATCTATGGGGTCAAAGGAAGTTTCAGTTATGACTTTCTCATTAAAATTATATCTTTCAAAATGTTGGGGATGGTTGTATATATGTAATTTATTTAGTAGATTTGAATTATAAACATTACTTAGGTGTATGTTTTGTGGCTGCAAAGGCTTTTGATTTTTAGTTTGTCTATTTTCTTTCTTAAGGCATAAGAAAGAAAGGCCTTCTTTCTTAAGGCCTTTCTTAAGGCATAACAAAATGAAGTGCTAGTCTTTTTATCCTTAATTGAAAGGTTAATCGGCTAATCCAGGAGGAGAGCACATGAGCAAAAAAGATGCTCAAAGTGTTCACTCCATCTTTCTTTTCTCTGCCTTCTCCGCTTCCATCCAACTTCCCATGAGGAAGCCCTTCCATCATTTGTAACAATCTATAAAGACTAAGGCACAGAGAGCGAGTCAGTTCTGAGAGACACAAAGGGATTTATGACTGATACCTGCTTTTCAGACTGCAGTGATAGTCTAGCTATAAAACTTCAGCTTTTATGGAGACAAATACCCTCAGAGGTCTAAAAACAGAAATAAAACATAAAGCATTTTACCTTTTCCCTTTTGTAAATCTTTATTTGGTCTCCCCCACCCCCCGACTCCACCCTTTAAAAAAATTTCTTAGGTAACCAAATAAATGAGGGAACAGATCTGTTATACTACTTTCTTTTAAATATGCCTCTATTACCTTCAGTAATGGCATTCTTGGATATGCATCACTGTTAATTTTTTGAACAGAAGCATTGCCATGTGTCTGAGATAAGAATCTTACTATTTTATCTAGATTCTGAAAGACAGCAGAAAGTCAGAATTACAATTAAAAAAGTGGGCTGCATCTCCCTCCTTTGGGAAAAGATTAAAAAAATGTTGTCAATCAATAAACAAGATGATCTCTCATAATTCCATCTAGTTCTAAGATTCTGTGGTCTTTGTTTACAAACTTTTTATTAGTGACAAATCAGAAAATGGTAGTTGCAGCCAGTGACAACTGAAGCTGCCTTGTTATTAAATGGATCTGGCCCGCCCCCTTGTGGCCATAAGTGCAATGACCATGACTGTTTGAGAAGCCTGCCTGTGAAGGAGGGAAGAGTCAGGTTTGGGGCTGCCTTGCCAGTCAGTTCATCCAAGTCTCCCAGTCACATCAAATTAGAATCAAACTCATTGCACAATAGACGGGTGGCTTATTTTCTTGAAGAAGTGCGAGCTGCCTCATGTTGGCCTCTACTCGTTTGCAGAGCAAAAGCTCCTATTTCCAGAACTGGCACCAATGAGTCTGTTAAACCATCCAGTTGAGTTGTTCATAACCCTGGATACAGAGATCATTTGAGGGGTTTGTAAAAACTAAAAACACCCCGACCCTCCTCTATGTCCTCCCCAGGAGTGATGCTGAAGCGGGGTCCTGGTACCGGTGGTTTTTTTAAAGCTCACCACTGAGGTACCGTGCAGTCAGGATGGAAACACCACGTAGCTTAATCCCATTCAATAGGATGGCTGGTGATTTTAACTGAATGTTATTTTGAAGACCTAGACCCAAATGACAAACCCCCTACATTACAGCAGTCCTATGCAGATTCTAACACACCAGTATTATTGAAGTTTTAAAAAGAATGACTAGGAGATTAAAAGAAACCCAAAAGATCATTTAAAAAAGTTTTCCTTGGATTGGCCCCAGTAAATCTGCTCTACAAAAATATCCCAAATGACAGTCTTCTGGTCCTCACTCCTTATTAGGCCTAGATACATTGTACTGTAGACCTATTTTTATACTAATTGTGAATTTCTGTCACTATTTGGCAAGTATAACACTTTACCTAGTGGTTCGTTAGATGCCATCTGCGTACGTCGAGTTTTCTGCATTTACCCCCAGAAATTCACATTAGTGAGTGTGGAGTGGTGAGTAGAAATCTCCCTCATTTAACAAGCAATCCAGACAAATCTGACGCACGTGGTTGAGGCATCTCAGAGAAACGCTGCTTAGTCATACCGTGACACGCTAATTCACTGAAGGTGTGGGGTGTGTTGTAGTTAAGGGATGTTCTAATATTTATTTTCTACTACAGTGCTTTCCAAAATGTGGTCCCTGGACCAGTAGCAGAGGCATCACCTGGGAACTTCTTAGAAATGCAAGTTCTAGTCCTATGCTACACATATGGAATCAGAAACTCTGAAGGTGGGGACCCAAAAGTATTTTAACCAGCCCTCCAGGTGATTCTGATGCATTCTTAAATGTGAGAACCACCGGTCTCCTCAAAACATCCCAACCTCCTTGACAGTTGTTTGATGTAGCTTCTTCTTGTTCTTAGAATTTTTCCCTCAACCTCCTAACATATGTCTTTAGGGAGGAACCATGTCTCACGTCTATAAATCAATATAAGGGAAAGCGCATGGGATTTAAAATTATAAGACCTGGATGGGAATCCCAGCTCTGTCAATTGCTATGAATAAAACCATGCGTAAATATTTCCACCCTCTGAGCATATTTCCTCATTAAAAATCAGGAAGAGAACATTTATTCAGGACACAGAGTCCAGACTTTTGCTTGAAGCTTTCTCTCATTTGAGCACCATGCACAGCTGCAGTTGGCATTACTTCCAACCAATGGATGAGAAAATAGACACGGAAGACTCAGAAGAGTGAACTGAGCTGCCTACCCTGATCCACTGGACACAAACCCTTTGACAGTGTTGCCTTTTCTACAAATGTGGATAAGGACTCCATGAGTTTGATGTAAGGATTAAATAAGGCAATAGAGTTTAAAAGAATTTGTAAACGGTGAACATTATGTTTGTATGTATTATCTTAGTGGCTTGGTGGGTTAAGTGGAATCAGCACACTCAGACCTGAAGCTGAGGGAAATCAACAGCTAATAAAAGACAAGTTTTGTTTTAAAGCAGAAACCATAACACATCATAAACAATTGGTTTTTAAAAAGAACAGTGAGCTTTTACACTATAAAAGAGTAAATTCTAAAACAAAAGAACAAAACCAAAAAAAAATAACACAGCAAACCTTTAGTTCCACATAACAAAAAAGAATAAGTAAAAAAGTATTACATAGATAGAAAAAATATATACCTTTCCATGTAAAGCAAGCATTTATAAACTAAAGGGGAAGGGCAGGTTCTTAAGTGTAGCTGAACCACTGCTTAGATACAAGCCCATGGACCTCAGATTAGAGCCTCTTCTCACTGCCTTAGGAAGCTGTTATTTAGACAAGGAGTAAGACTCCCTCAGCTTTTTTTTTTTTTTTTTTCTTTTCACACTTTCAGAGGTTCTAATCAATGTAAAGACCAGAGCAGTCAAAATAAGGATGTAAATTCTTTGGATTTTGGTGACAGGAATGGGAGCATTGCTCTGGTCAATGCAATGCAGAAAAGCTACCCAGGAAGTTCTGAAACAAAAGTCACAAAATTTGAATCGCCATTAAAATTACACTGCAGGGCTTCCCTGGTGGCGCAGTGGTTAAGAATCCGCCTGCCAGTGCATGGCACACTGGTTCAAGCCCTGGTCCAGGAAGATCCCACATGCCGCGGAGCAACTAAGCCCGTGCGCCACAACTACGGAGCCTGCGCTCTAGAGCCTGCGAGCCACGACTACTGAGCCCAAGTGCCACAACTACTGAAGCCTGCAGGCCTAGAGCCCGTGCTCTGCCACAATAGAAGCCACTGCAATGAGAAGCCCGCGCACCACAACGAAGAGTAGGCCCCGCTCGCCGCAACTAGAGGAAGCCCGCACGCAGCAACGAAGACCCCAATGCAGCCAAAAATTAAAAAATAAAAAGTACACTGCAGCATAAAGAACTCTTTAAAATAATTTTGATAGATACAATTAATGGATGTATTATTTAACTATTGCATTGTTACAGGTTACTATTATCACAAAAGCACTGCAATGAAAATTATTCTGTTGATACATATATCTTTATTTCCCCATCTCTTTAGAAAAAAAAAACAAAAACAAAAAACTACACTACAGCAAAGGAAACAAAAGAGTAAAAAAACAGTGAAGTGTTCATACTTGTTGAAAACAACCCTGAAGAGGTGTTTTTGGCTTTGTTGCTATAGACATTCAGCTAAAAAGGAGCTCACTCTTTCTCTATGATAAGTATTAGAGTTACCCTCACTCTGTGGAATCAGTTTCCCTATGGAAACTAAAGTGGATATTTAAGATGACTGATGAAAAGCAATTAAAAAACCCTGCTCTAACCAAAGTACTCCTGGCAGTTTTAAATACAGACAGATGGATGGATGGATAGATGGATGGATAGAGAGACAGATGAAAGAATATTAATTTTAAAAGTGCCATCCATTACTCTAGAACCGCAAGTCTTCTCGAGGGCCGAAGCCTATGAAAAACGCTTCTCTGTAACAGAAAGCTAGGAAAGTGCTCCTAAGGATGCTCCGCGCAGGCGCGTGGACGCGCTGTCACCGCCGAGTCCCCGCCGACCCGGCTCCTCTGCCCCGGGGACCAGGGCTCACCCAGAGTTAGAGGGAAGGACCTGGCTTTATCTCCAGGCCTCAGGTCCGCTGCTGCTCGTTCCGAGGCCCCTCCCGGAGCGCGGCGGGGTGACCGCGGAGGGCCCACTCCCCTCCTACCTGCAGCACGAAGGCGCTCGGCCAGACGGTGAAGCCGCACTCGGCGGCCGGGCCACGGGACAACCTCACGGCGGTCGCCTCCTCGTTGGGGTTGTCCAGGGCCAGGGGCAGCGTCCGCGAGGCTCCCAGGAGGACTTCCCCGAAGCAGAGGAAGGACGACCTGCAGAAGTGGCTAAGGGACAGGACCGGCGGGGAGGCCGCCTCCTCCTCGGCCCGGGGGCCCCGCGGCCCCGCCCGCGGCCTCGGTTCCGGGGGCTCTGCTCACAGCAGTCGCGCCCCCGACGCCTGGTCGCCATGGCGGCCTCTGGGCCCAACAGGCTGCTCCGAGCCGCCCGTGGAGGAACGCCCAACGTGTCCTCTCGGGAAGCTGGGGGAATTGGAGAGAATTCGCCCCCCTTCTCGTGCAATCGCCGGGACCCGGCAAATAAGCGTGGCACAGACTCGCAAACTAGAAACAGGAGCAAACAGCGCAGATTCTTTGCTTTAAGTTTAAACTTCCCGCCTCCACTAATGGGATCCCCAGGCCCCGCCCGCCTCCAAGCGGGGCCAATCACCTTTCCCGGCAGCAGCCCCGGCCAATGAGAAGAAGGCGCCTTATTTAAACGTATCGGCGGCGGCGCGTCGCTCTGCGCGCGGAGGCGGCAGTGGCGTCGGGATCTCGGTGGGCCCCGAGGCCCGGGGCTCAGACTCGGAATTTCGGTTTTGTGAACAGGTTGCTTGAAAGAAAGAGGGTCACAGCACTTCCACCGTAAATGCAGCAGTCATTGCCTTGCTGGGACAGTGATTTCCCTCCCCCAGTATCCCCGCCCAGGGTCACAACCCTGAGCTCCCCGCAGAGGCTTCCTGGGCCCAAATGGGAGAAAATGAGGAAAATTAAATGTATAGTTGTAAGGCCAACTGGCCCGAGGCAGGGGAACACAATCAGATTCACAGGTTGCATCAGAACGAAATTCTCCGGACCACCCAGTTCCAGAAACTCTCCTGGAGACATTCCGGACCACCCAGTTCCAGGAACTGACCTGGGGACTTTGAAACCAGCCCAGCCTTCCCGCCTTTCGAGGGGCGGGACTAACGGTCCCCCAGGATACCCGAAAAGACCACCAAATAAGGAATACCCTGCGCCCTCCCAGATTCACCACACCCCTTTCCCTTCTTCCCCTATAAAGTTTTGCCCAACCCTCGCCCGGGTGCGACTTCTCTGGCCCCTTTCTCTCGGACCAGTGAACCTCGCCCGGGAGCGCTCCTTAATAAAGCTCACTTGAAGCTTTCCTCTGTTTCGTGGTGCCGTTTGTTAAGATCCGACCTTACAATAGTTAGTGTGAACGTGCTGATGTCAGTGCCTGACCCCAGCAGGGCCTCAGTGATACTGGGAGCAAAACTAGGTAAACAAAACCTGAGATTCCCAGAAATTCATAAGCGATGGTCTTGACTGGCATTGCCCTTGACAAATAACTTCCGGTTTTCATTTTAATTGTAGACATCTGATAATAATGGTTATCGCTTACATGTTACTCTTTGCCAGGCATTGTTTTAAGCCCTGCACATATTTATCTCAACCTTCATTTCAACCCTGTGAGGGAGGTGCCATGATTCGTGCTTCACAGATGAGCGAGGCCGGCGTCCAGCCAGCCAGGAAGTGGCAAAGCCAAGAGACGGACACAGGCAGCTCGGCTGGTCTTGCTCTCACCCCTGCACCTACTGCCTCTAAAGACAGGAGAAGACTTTAAAAAATAAGGTGTGGATGTGTGTACGCGTGCATGAAATATATCAGGAGGAGACTTTAAAAAATAAATTGTAGATGTGTGTACGCGTGCATGAAATATATCAAAAGAAAGCTCCCTGGGTGGAAAACCAAAATGAGGAAGGTGGGATCTGAAATTATATTCACTGACACCCATTTTGACCTGATGTTGAACCCGGTTATCTTAACGATACTGAATCAAAAGTGTTCATGGAGGTTTCTTAAAATCCTAATTTAGGATTGATGCACAATGAGACCACTACTCCATAATTTTTTAGCAAAATGTTAATGTGAACGACAATAACCTTCATATACACTTACTTTATATTTATTATTTCATACTGTGAATGTTGTTCATCAAATTAACATTACAAATATAAGCCCTTAAGTCACTGAAATGTTTGTTTCAACCCTTTTTAACAGGATAGTAACACATCTTGTTTATCTATGCTCTCCCCTCACAGCTTCTCTTCATAAAGCAAAGCTGTTGACGCACAATTTTAGAAAATCCAGAATGAACTGTATGGATTATTTTTTATTTGCCCTCCACTTCCATCCTCCACCCTTTTCCAGCCTGCTCTTTGCTGTGGGATGCTGGCCTGTGTTCTGTATTTGCTACATCCATAGTTTTTTTTACTCTGTAGCTTCTGTTTTACTCAAAGAGAGAGGTAAGGGTACTTCCCCCATTCCTGCCCCCCTTGGGCTGGCTCCATCTCAACATTAAAATCACAAGTAGCTGGAGAGATGCCCTCTCCTCATGGGTCTCTGGGGATCTGGGTGTGGGGATACCATGGTGTTACTAGTCCCAGGATATGGCACTATTGCTTGTTTCCCTGCATCCCTGTCACATCTTTGCAAATGGTCCCTTTATTAAACTTCCTTGAATTCCACTAAATTGGAGAGGGCCAACTATTTCCTTAGTGTCCCTGGCTGATGCAATAGTGGCCTTAGGAAATTGCCTCTTAAGATCGAATTCTGAATTGAGTTGCTCCTATCTGAGGAGCACAGGGATAAACTCCTGCTAGCGAGAAACATCACGATAATCCACGGGATGCGGTAGCATCCTGAGTCCTCAAATCATCTATCTGTGGCGGCAGCATGAGATGAAGTGCATACGAAGGGCAATTTATTCAAAGATCAGGTGGCCGGGGCACACAGTGGCTATGCCAACACTTTATAAATGATTATAAAGCTTAGAGTGTCACCTGGTTTCACCTGACCACCCTGGAGAGCACACATAGGGAAAAAGAAAATGAAACTCTGTTGAACATCCAAGGGTACCACTAAGAACATATCTTGAGAACAAGAATGTGTGGACGGAAGGCCTGAAGAAGCCCCTCACTTCCTGTGGTCTCAGGGAACACATGGCCGAGGACTAATCCCGAGGCTGCTGGTAAATGTGGCAGCACTGATGAAATGCTCGACCCTACCAGCCCTCCTAGCTAAGGGGAGGGAGGGGGACCCTGGGAAGGAGTACGGTATTTGGGCAAAATTTTAAAGGCTGAGAGCTTGTATTTCTCCCTATTCCCACAAACCTCCCTCACCAGCAGAGGCAGCCCCTCCACCGGTCCTTTATATTGATGACATTTGCTAATTAAATCTGATGAGCAAGAAACAGCTGTCAGGAGCTGGGAGGGTCTGAGACTTACCCCGCTGAAGCTTTACTGGAACACAGAGACACCCATTCCTTTACATGTTATCTATGGCCGCTTTCACACTACAAAGGTGGAGTCGAATAGTTCCAGGAGAAATCATATTGCCTGCAAAGCCTGTACTACTTAGTATCTGGCCCTTTACAAAGAAGTTTGCTGACCTGGGATCTAATCCAAGGAACCAAACAACTGGATGTGACAAGCAACATTCCATTATCAAGTCAAAGTGGTGAACACCAGCCCAGGGCTGAGCAGGCCCCAAGTTCACAAGCTGCACAGACGACACGGGTCCTGTAATATCTCCTCCTCCTACACTGTCTCTCTCAGGCTGTACCTCGGGGAAATCGGGGATCTCCTTGACCATTTCATAAAGGAAGACAAAGCCTGGTTTATGGACGGTTGTGTATGGTAGGCCAGATGTGAGCAGAGCTGCGCTATAGCCTCCCCTCAGGGTAGATGAGAACACTCAGGGAGCAGAAGTTTGGATGGTGCATCTAATCCACTTCCAAGGGGAGAAGACACGTCTCTGCTCTCTGCTGACTCAAGGGCACAGTCAACAGGTTGGGCAGCAGGTCAAGGGTTTGGAAAAAGCAAAATGAAAACTTGGTGACAAGTTAAGTCTGGGGAGGAGAGGTATGTAAAATGACATCTCAAGATAGGGACAGGGGGACTTCCCTGGTGGCACAATGGTTAGGAATCCGCCTGCCAACGCAGGGGACATGGGTTTGAGCCCTAGTCGGGGAAGATCCCACATGCTGCGGAGCAACTAAGTCCGTGCGCCACAACTGCTGAGCCTGTGCTCTGGAGCCCATGAGCCACAAGTACTGAGCCCATGTGCCACAACTACTGAAGCCTGCACGCCTAGAGCCCGTGCTATGCAACAAGAGAAGCCACCACAGTAAGAAGCCCGTGCACCACAACAAAGACCCAACGCAGCCAAAAATAAATTAATTAATTTAAAAGAAAAATAGGGACAGGAAATTAAGAAATTTGTGTCCCTAGTAAATGCCATCAGAGAATATCCAAGGCAAAGGAAGAGCTCAAAAATCAGGCACACAAGACAACCTGTCCTGCTTAGGTGTCAGAACCTCTTTCCTCAGAGACCCCATTCTTATTTGGTGAACCCATGTATACACTGGCCATGGCCGCAGATATGTGGGCTATGAAAGAGCTTAAACAGTCTCCCTCTTTCCAAGGCTGATCGGATATCCCACCATTGAGAGCCTGACCTGCGAACAGAGGCCAAGCAGAACCCCCAGTGTGACTCCACTCCCCAGGGACCAACCAGTTACCTGTGGCATGTGGGTTACATTAAACCCTTTCTATCACAGAAGAGGTGGTATTTTCCTCTCTGGAGTAGATGCATTTGCTGAGTATAGATTGCTGTACCTGCCCCCACTATCCATGCACAGACGTACAGAATGCTTTCTCCAGAACCAATGAATCTGTGGAGGTTTTCAAAGTGTGTCTAAAAATTCTTGGTCACTTCTCCCTTCAAGAGGGGAATCTTAATTTGTGTCCCTTGAGTGGTGTGGACTTAGGGACTCGCAGTGGCAGACGTGATGTGATATCACTTCCTAGATTAGGTTATAAAATTTGCAGCTATGACAGGCTCTTGGTGCTCTGGCTGGTGTCAGGGCTGTGCCTATGAGGTGGGAGAGCCAAATTCAGGACATTGGTCCACCAGAGACCTCCCAGCCCCACGTAATATAAAATGGTGAAAATCTCCCAGAGATCTGCATCTCAACGCTAAGACCAAGCTTCACTAAATGACCAGCAAGCTACAGTGCTGGACACCCTATGCCAAACAACTAGCAAGACAGGAGCACAACCCCACCCATTAGCAGGGAGGCTGCCTAAAAGCATAAGGTCACAGACACCCCAAACACCACCAGACGCAGACCTGCCCACCAGAAAGAAAAAAATCCAGCCTCATCCACCAGAACACAGGCACCAGTCCCCTCCACCAGGAAGCCTACACAACCCACTGAACCAACCTTACCCACTGGGAACAGACACCAAAAACAAAGGGAGCTACAAACCTGCAGCCTGCGAAAAGGAGACCCTGAACACAGTAAGTTAAGCAAAATGAGAAGACAGAGAAGCACACAACAGATGAAGGAGCAAGGTAAAAACCCACCAGACCTAACAAATGAAGAGGAAAAAGGGAGTCTACCTGAAAAAGAATTCAGAATAATGACAGTAAAGATGAACAAAAATCTGGGAAATACAAAGGAGAAAATACAAGAAACGTTTAAGAAGGATCTAGAAGAACTAAAGAGCAAACAAAAAATGATGAACAACAAAATAAATGAAATTATAAATTCTCTAGAAGGAATCAATAGCACAATAACTGAGGCAGAAGAACGGATAAGTGTCCTGGAAGATAAAATAGTTGAAATAACAACTGCAGGGCAGAGTAAAGAAAAAAGAATGAAAAGAATTGAGGACAGTCTCAGAGACCTCTGGGACAACATTAAATGCACCAACAATTCGAATTGTAGGGATCCCAGAAGATGAAGAGAAAAAGAAAGGGGCTGAGAAAATATTTGAAGAGATTATAGTTGAAAACTTCCCTAATATGGGAAAGGAAATAGTTAATCAAATCCAGGAAGCACAGAGTGTCCCATACAGGATAAATCCAAGGAGAAACATGCTAAGGCATATTACTAAAACTATCAAAAATTCAGTACAAAGAAAACATACTAAAAGCAGCAAGGGAAAAACAACAAATAACATAGAAGGGAATCCCCATAAAGTTAACAGCTAATCTTTCAGCAGAAACTCTGCAAGACAGAAGGGAGTGGCAGGATATATTTAAAGTGAGGAAAGGGGAAAAACCTACAACCAAGATTACTCTACCCAGCAAAGATCTCATTCAGAATTGACGGAGAAATTAAAACCTTTACAGACAAGCAAAAGCTAAGAAAATTCAGCACCACCAAACCAGCTTTACAACAAATGCTAAAGGAACTTCTCTAGGCAGGAAACACAAGAGAAGGAAAAAACCTACAATAACAAACCCAAACCAATTAAGAAAATGGTAATAGGAACATACATATCGATAATTACCTTAAACGTGAATGGATTAAATGATCCAAACAAAAGACACAGGCTTGCTGAATGGATACAAAAATAAGACCCATATATATGCTGTCTACAAGAGACCCACTTCATACCTAGGGACACATATAGACTGAAAGTGAGGGGATGGAAAAAGATATTCCATGCAAATTGAAATCAAAAGAAAGCTGGAGTAGCAATTCTCATATCAGACAAAATAGACTTTAAAACAAAGACAATTACAAGAGACAAAGAAGGACACTACATAATGATCAAGGGATCAATCCAAGAAGAAGATACAGCAATTGTAAATATTTACACACCTAACATAGGAGCACCTCAATACATAAGGCAAATACTAACAGCCATAAAAGCGGAAATCGACAGTAACAGAATCATAGTAGGGTACTTTAACAACCCACTTTCACCAATGGACAGATCATCCAAAATGAAAATAAATAAGGAAACACAAGCTTTAAATGATACATTAAACAAGATGGACTTAATTGATATTTATAGGACATTCCATGCAAAAACAATACAATACACTTTCTTCTCAAGTGCTCATGGAACATTCTCCAGGATAGATCATATCCTGGGTCACAAATCAAGCCTTGGTACATTTAAGAAAATTGAAATCATATCAAGTATCTTTTCCAACCAGAATGCTATGAGACTAGATATCAATTACAGGAAAAAATCTGTAAAAAATACAAACACATGGGGGCTAAACAATACACTATTTCATAACCAAGAGATCATTGAAGAAATCAAAGAGGAAATCAAAAAATACCTAGAAACAAATGACAATGAAAGCATGACGACCCAAAACCTATGTGATCCAGCAAGAGCAGTCCTAAGAGGGAAGTTTACGGCAATACGATCGTACCTTAAGAATCAAGAAACATCTCAAATAAACAACCTAACCTTACACCTATAGCAATTAGAGAAAGAAGAACAAAAAACCCCTAAGTTAGCAGAAGGAAAGAAATCATAAATATCAGAGTGGAAATAAATGAAAAAGAAATTAAGGAAGCGATAGCAAAGATTGATAAAACTAAAACCTGGTTCTGTGAGAAGATAAACAAAATTCATAAACCATTAACCAGACTCATCAAGAAAAAAAGGAAGACACAAATCAACAGAAGTAGAAATGAAAAAGGAGAAATAACAACTGACACTGCAGAAATACAAAGGATCCTGAGAGATTACTACAAGCAACCATATGCCAATAAAATGGACAACCTGGAAGAAATGCACAAATTCTTAGAAAAGCACAGCCTTCTGAGACTGAACCAGGAAGAAATAGAAAATATAAACAGACCAATCACAAGCAATGAAATTGAAACTGTGATTAAAAATCTTCCAACAAACAAAAGCCCAGGACCAGATGGCTTCAGAGGAGAATTCTATCCAACATTTAGAGAAGAGCTAACACCTACCCTTCTCAAACTTTTCTATAATATAGCAGAGGGAGGAACACTCCCAAACTCATTCTACGAGGCCACCATCACCCTGATACCAAAACCAGACAAAAATGTCACAAAGAAAGAAAACTACAGGCCAATATCACTGATGAACATAGATGCAAAAATCCTCAACAAAATACTAGCAAACAGAATGCAACAGCACATTAAAAGGATCACACACCATGATCAAGTGGGGTTTATCCGAGGAATGCAAGGATTCTTCAGTATACGTTAATCAATCAATGTGATACGCCATATTAACAAATTGAAGGAGAAAAACCATATGATCATCACAATAGATGCAGAAAAAAGCTTTTGACAAAATTCAACACACACTTATGATAAAAACCTTACAGAAAGTAGGCATAGAGGGAACTTACCTCAACAAAATAAAAGACATTATGACAAACCCACAGCCAACATCGTCCTCAATGTTGAAAAACTGAAACCATTTCAAATAAAATCAGGAACAACACAAGGTTGCCAACTCTCACCACTATTATTCAACATTGTTTTGGAAGTTTTAGCCACAGCAATCAGAGAAGGAAAAGAAATAAAAGGAATCCAAATTGGAAAAGAAGAAGTAAAACTGTCATGGTTTGCAAATGACATGGTACTATATATAGACAATCCTAAAGATGCCACCAAAAAGCTACCAGAGCTAATCAATGAATTTGGTAAGGTAGCAGGATACAAAATGAATGCGCAGAAATCTCTTTCATTCCTACACACTAATGATGAAAAATCTGAAAGTGAAATTAAGAAAACACTCCAATTTACCATTGCAACAAAAAGAATAAAATACCTAGGAATAAACCTATCTAAGGAGACAAAAGACCTGTAGGCAGAAAACTATAAGACACTGATGAAAGAAATTAAAAAATACAAACAGGTGGAGAGATAGACCATGTCCTTGGATTGGAAGAATCAACATTGTGAAAATGACTCTACTACCCAAAGCAATCTACAGATTCAATGCAATCCCTATCCAACTACCACTGGCAGGCTTCCCTGGTGGTGCAGTGGTTGAGAGTCCGCCTGCCGAGGCAGGGGACATGGGTTCATGCCCTGGTCCGGGAAGATCCCACATGCCGTGGAGAGGCTGGGCCCGTGAGCCATGGCCGCTGAGCCTGGGCATCCGGAGCGTGTGCTCCGCAGTGGGGAGGCCAAAAGAGTGAGAGGCCCACATACCGCAAAAAAACAAAACAAAACAAGAAACAAACAAACAAAAAAACTCCCACTGTTATTTTTCACAGAAGTAGGACAAAAAATTTCACAATTTTTATGGAAACAGAAAAGACCCCGAATAGCCAAAGCAATCTTGAGAATGAAAAATGGAGCTGGAGGAATCAGGCTCACTGAGTTCAGATGATACTACAAAGCTACAGTAATCAAGACAGTATGGTCCTGGCACAAAAACAGAAATATAGATCAATGGAACAGGATAGAAAGCCCAGAGATAAATCCATGCACATATGGTCACCTTAATTTTTTAAAGGAGGCAAGAGTATACAATGGAGAAAAGACAGCCTCTTCAATAAGTGGTGCTGGGAAAACTGGAAAGCTACATGTAAAGGAATGAAATTAGAACACATCCTAACACCATACACAAAAATAAGCTCAAAATGGATTAAAGACCTAAATGTAAGATCAGATACTATCAAACTCTTAGAGGAAAACATAGGCAGAACACTCTTTGACATAAATCACAGCAAGATCTTTTTTACCCACCTCCCCGAGAAATGGAAATAAAAACAAAAATAAACAAATGGGACCTAATGAAACTTCAAAGCTTTTGCACAGCAAAGGAAACCGTAAAGAATATGAAAAGACAACACTCCAAATGGGAGAAAAAATTCACAAATGAAGCAACTGACAAAGGATTAATCTCCAAAATTTACAAGCAGCACATGCAGCTCAATATCAATAAACAACCCAATCCAAAAATGAGCAGAAGACATAAATAGACATTTCTCCAAAGAAGATATACAGATTGCCAACAAACAAATGATAGGATGCTCAACATCATTAATCGTTAGAGAAATGCAAATCAAAACTGCAATGAGATATCATCTCACACCAGTCAGAATGGCCATCATCAAAAAATCTACAAACAATAAATGCTGGAGAGGGTGTGGAGAAAAGGGAACTCTCTTGCACTGTTGGTGGGAATGTAAATGGATACAGCCACTATGGAGAACAGTATGGAGGTTCCTTAAAAAACTAAAAATAGAACTACCATAAGACCCAGCAATCCCACTACTGGGTATATACCCTGAGAAAACCATAATTCAAAAAGAGTCATGTACCACAATGTTCATTGCAGCTCTATTTACAATAGCTAGGACATGGAAGCAACCTAAGTGTCCATCAACAGATGAATGGATAAGGAAGATGTGGCACATATATACAATGGAATATTCCTCAGCCATAAAAAGAAAAGAAATTGAATTATTTGTAGTGAGGTGGATGGATCTAGAGTCTGTCATACAGAGTGAAGTAAGTCAGAAGGAGAAAAATACTGTATGCTAACACATATATATGAAATCTAAAAAAAAAAGAAAAAAATGGTCATGAAGAACCTAGGGGCAAGACAGGAATAAAGGCGCAGACCTACTAGAGAATGGACTTGAGGACATGGGGAGGGGAAAGGGTAAGCTGGGACAAAGTGAGAGAGTGGCATGGACATATATACACTGCCAAATGTAAAATAGATAGCTAGTGGGAAGCAGCCTCATAGCACAGGGAGATCAACTTGGTGCTTTGTGACCACCTAGAGAGGTGGGATAGGGAGGGTGGGAGGGAGGGAGACGCAAGAGGGAAGAGATTTCGGGATATATGTGTATGTATAGCTGATTCACTTGTTATAAAGCAGAAACTAACCCACCATTGTAAAGCAATTATACTCCAATAAAGATGTTAAAAAAAGAAAAGTGTAAGCTTCATTGTATGTAAATTATACCTGAGTAGTATCAGATTTGTTTTTTCAGATGTTGAATATATACTTCTTAGCGCTATGATTTCTATTTAAATTAAAATAATTATGTAACCCTTAAAGTAATCTATTTTTATTATAGATAAACTACATATACCAAACCTCAAAATTTAAAAACCTGCACTTGGAGTTTCTTCTGTCAATCTGTGTACTACATTTTTTATACAAATTTTATATCAACCTCTTAAAATATGGTATTCTGAGTTTTGTTTTCTAATTTCATGTTTGTGAATTACTCAATTAAAATTTATTTTTAAGAGTGATTGTGAAACCATTTTATTTTTATTCTATAGGTTTTCATAATTAATAAATGACCTTATATTAATTTTAATATAGTTTGATTTAATAGTTTTAATATAGTTTGATTTAATAGTTTGATATCTCATAATGCATTAGTATATATCTAAATTGATTTATAGCTGTTAGACTTGGGATATATCATTCATCATTCACATTTTTATATAAGGATAAGGCGACTTTTCCCCCAAGAGAATTGAATTTCTGTAGGATGTGTTCATTATCCAGTCTGAGGTTTGTTGAGAAAGATTGTCACATTTGCATGGAATGAGATTAATCTATACATTAGTCTAGTTTTTTTATAATATACCTTAGCAGAAAATGCTTTCTTTATTTTTAATTTTTAAATTTTTTGTATTTTTGTTTTGGCCACCCAACATGTAGGATATTAGTTCCCAGACCAGGGCTCCAACTGGCACCCCCTGCAGTGGAAGTGCTGAGTCTTAACCAGTGGACCACCAGGTAAGTCCCTAGTTAATATTCAGCTTAGAAAATTATGACCTTTCACTGAAACTTAAAAAAAAATACTTTGTGTTCTTATTGTTCTGGTTCCTTCCTTACATTCTTTCTTTACTCTTTGTTCCAGATTTGCCATCTTCCATGGAGTCATTTTTCCCAGGGTGTTTCACATTGCAGACTCACGAAATATAACTAGATTCTCCTCTCTCACTTATTTAACTTGCCAGATACACAGTCTATTCTCTAGTACCTCAACTAATAATATTTTCTTTTTATCGTTTTCATCTTCTAGAACTACATATCTATAGATACATATATTATTAAATATGTGTTTTCCAAAAGTGCTAGACATCTCGGTACAATTGGGAAAAGACTAAAGAAATTTTTAGTGACTTTTATTTGTAACTGTAAAGTCTCTAGTTAACATTTACCTTAGAAAATTATGACATTTCACTGAAATTAAAAAAAAATACTTTGTGTTCTTATTGTTCTTGTTCTTTCTGAAATATTGGTGCAATTGTAAAACAATTCCACTTTTATACCTCCCACCCCTGCACACTAGATACATGGGAAACAAGTTATACTGCACAGCTCTTCTTCTACTTCTTTAGAAATACATCCTTCAAATAAGATTATTCAAAAGCCATCTCAGCTTGGAAATGAATACTCCTCCCTCACTGTAAACAGATGAATTAGATGAATGTGACCCAAAGTTAAATCTTCTCTTCCCTAGCTTACCTGCAATAACCAGGATGACACTGAAAGAAAAACCCAGTATGATTGTTTTCTTATCTTTATACCCAACTAGGTTTACCCAAACCCACCACACTGCATATGTATATATGTGTATATATAGACACATATAAACACACACACACATTGGAACAAGTCAGCCATAAAAAAGTATAAAATTTTGCCATTTGCAACAACATGGATGGACTTGGGGGGGGTACTATTCTGAGTGAAATTTGTCGTACAGAGAAAGACAAAGTATGATATCACTTATGTGTGGAATCTAAAAAATATAGCAAACTAGTGAATAGTAACATAGCAGAAAGAGATTCACAGGTATAGAGAACAAACAAGTGGTTAGCAGCGGGGAGAGGGAAAGGGGGAGGGACAAGATAGGGGTAGGGGATCAAGAGGTACAAAGTATTATGTATAAAATATATTATGTATAAAATATATAAGTTAAGTATGTGTAAAATATATAAGCTAAGCTATTATGTATAAAATATATAAGCTACAAAATATATAAGCTACAAGGACATATCGTACAACACAGGGAGTATAGCCAATATTTTATGATAACTATAAATAGAGTACAGTTAAAAATTGTGAATCACTAGGTTGTACACCTGAAACTACTGTAAATCAATTATACCTCAATCAAAAAATATTTAAAAATCCAACTACGGGAAAAAATTTCATTTCTGTTTCAAAGGTCTGACAACCAAGAGACCCTGGAAGAAAAGACATTTCAGCAGTATTGAAAACTCCCATCTAGCACGAGTAACACAATTCTTGGGTTCTTAAAACAACTCTTCAATAAAAAGAATCAGACGTTTTGGAAATATAGATGATTACTGGTGTTGGGCATGGGAGGTATATAGTGAGACTGGATTATCGGTGTTGGGCTAAAAAGAAGAGAAATGCTCAAAGACCAACGGGGCTAGATCAGGAGCAATCAGAACCAGTTTCAAGAGGCACTCACTAGCCAAAATTTGGATCATTTTATCTTCAAAGAATGAGTATAATTGATTGTGATAAATTGAATAAATAAAAATGTAGGAATCCATGCTGATACAAACAACAATTTTTTTTAAAGGCAAAAAGTCTTAAAGCCACCATGGAAGCTTACAATTACATCAAGTCCTTCCTCCAAAAATTGGAAATTAATGGGCAAAAATAAAGATTTCCAAAACTTTTTAGGTAAAAGTTGAATGTGAACAGAGTCTGTAAATTAACACTCATCTGTACACAGAATGGCAATGAATGAATGCAGAAAAATGAGAAGATTTATCATTAAAATCACGATTTTCTTGTCAACAGTGAAATAACCGATTGTAGCCATGTGTCATAAATAGATTCTACAACCATTAGGTGAAGATTTTGGAGAAATAGTATATACACAAATGTTAACATTAACAGCAAAGATAACTTTCCAATTGTAACAATTTAATTTAAGGATGAGAAAAGCAGCTGTCACCAGTGATTCAGATTTAGATCAATTAGCTCCAATGGTGACAGCCATGCTTCTTATTCTAAGAAGGCCACTTGATTTGACGCAACATGGAGTAACAAGATATCACCTTAAAATATTTTAGCTCAATTATTTATATCCCTATTTTCATGTGAAAATTTTCATGATTTTTAGAAATTTATAATGTTTCTAGTCAACTGATTTAAACTAACTATGCTGTTTGAAATGTATGAACCTAAAGATCACACTTCAGACTCTTGTGGTTGAAAAGTTTCCAAAACTCTCTATACCAGCAAAATCATGAAAATGTTATTAGATCTGCAGATCTTTACCAAAGAGGTCTCTACAGTTCTCAACACTGTATGTACTATATGTTGTCTTACCTTGTATACATCTTTATTTTAAAATAACATGCTATGGTTCAAAGGTGATATACAATGAAAATTTTACAATAGTGATAAGTAAAACGGACTTAAACACCACGTTTTACCCCTATTGTCTCTAAATTCAACTATAGTTATTCTAAATATTCTATTGTAGAATATTCTAAATATTCTAATATTCTATTGTACTTGTTGCCAATATTTGTTCTATAAAAATGTATTCAGTGTTCAAGGCATAGTGTGTTTATATGTGTGTGTGTGTTTATACTTGATGTTGGATTTTTTAAATCACTTATATGTCATGTGATTGGTTGCATAACTATCATAACGATAGTTATGCAACCAATTTGATTCTAATTCATCTTTTTTTAATATATTATTATTTTATTGATTTTAGTGTAGTATCTTTAAATATATTTAGTTATTTATTATTTTTGGCTGTGTTTGGTCTTCGTTGCTGCGTGCGGGATTTCTCTAGTTGCGGCGAACGGGGGCTGCTCTTCGTCGTGGTGCACGGGCTTCTCATGGCGGTGGCTTTTCTTGTTGCGGAGCACGGGCTCTAGGCTTACAGGCTTCAGTAGCTGTGGCACGTGGGCTCAGTAGTTGTGGCTGGTGGGCCCTAGAGTGCAGGCTCACTAGTTGTGGCGCACGGGCTTAGTTGCTCCGCGGCATGTGGGATCTTCCTGGACCAGGTCATGAATCCATGTCCCCTGCATTGGCAGGCAGATTCTTAACCACTGTGCCACCAGGGAAGTCCTCTAATTCCTCTTTATGTGAATTATAATGTGTGCTAGATAGGCGTCTTGTAAAAGATCATGTATTTCATTATTGTTTGGTATATTTATCTATTGACGGATGAGCAAAAGTAAGAAATAACTACTTACATGTAATTACTAATATAGGTATTACATAGTTTGCATTTTACATGTTTGTAAAGTGATGTTATTTTGAAAATGGAGACAAGTATTTCTTCCCATTTCTTCTGAAACAGAATCTTAGGAAACCTCAGAAGTTATGGAGAAATCTTTAGAAAGTTAGGAAACTGATGGATGAAAGGAGGTACTGAAGTGATTGCATCTAATTTCTTGCCGTAGATGTTTTATCAACAGGACACGTAGCATTTTGGTTTGCTAAGTTTTAATGAGGTGCTTTTAAGAAGTGATTAGTTGGTCTCCAAGATTATAATTACATCATCCCTATAATGTTTAACATGAAGCTGATTTATGAATAGAGATGAGTTAAACAATACTTGATAAAAAGAAACTGAGAACTGGAATAATAATGAAAAATTCTGAATACATGTACATATTTCAGTTTTACAACTGCACTTTAACGACAGTTTCGTTGACAAGTAGGATATGCCAGTTTTCCCTCCCGACAGGTTGTTCGAAGTGCAGAGCTAGGTGCCTTTGTACAATATCCTCTTTTACACTTAAATTCAACAGTGTCATCTGTTTTAGAATAAAGTTTTTTATCTCTTCTCCATTTTAATTCTATGTTATGTTTTTCCATCATTTCTTCTGAAATTACACATGCATCTGAAGTTAAAAAAATAAACATAAACTGTTAAGTAGTATACAAATATTTTCCACAGAATTTCAGGCTTTCAAGTAGAATCTCTTGCTCTGGTCCAAAAATTCCTTCTCAAAACCCTTTACAAACCAATTCATTGAAAATCCAGTATGTAGTTTCCATCATTTTAAACAGTTAATGTTGTAAGAATGAGGTACTATTTTTAGTGTAATAATTAAATGTTATAATCAAAGATTCATAATGAATATTCATAATGAACAGGAAATTTTCAAAATTTATTTCCACACATATTATTAGTTGGTAGTCAAGCATGCAACAGAATGGTTGGTAGTTAATCCATGAAAATTCTATTATAAACAGCTAAACATCATACTCAGTACACCGATTTTCCCAGGATCCACAAGAAGATTGAAATATTTACCTAAGCACTTTGGTGGTTCTGACCACTCTCCATTCTGACATACTATGTATCTGTTTCCCTGAAGTTCATAGTAGGACTGGCATTGGTACTCAACTGTCGATCCTGGAGGATATACTGGTGCCGGGAATGAGGTAATGTCTCCATTGTCTATTGGTGGGGGAGGCCCACATTTTCCTTGAGAGTCTAAAAAATATGTTTGATTTATTGAAAGAGAAAAAACAGAAAAGGAAACCCCACAGTTTAAAATAAAAAGATAAAAATGTAGCCTAGTATGTAATAATCAGGCTTTTGATTTCTGATGACAGAAATGATTTATTGAAGAAATTTGAAACACTTAAACGAAAAGGCACATTTTTAAGTCCCTACTTTTACCCCACAAGAAAGTACACATAATACATTAACAAATATGTCTGCTTTGCAGTGTTCTGGTATTAAAACATGTTTTCTTAGTGAATATATGCTGGACAGATGGATAACTAAGATAAAAAAAAATATCCTTGTATACAACATACAGCAGTGTCTATTGAATCTCTAGTCATATTTATTGATTTTCATTTTTATTACAAAATGAACATCAGCCCCAACAGCTGCTTTTATAAAAGTCAAAGAATTACAGATCTCAATAGTGGGAGAGGGAATGCTTTCTTCCTTTTCTGGACAACATGAGGTAGAAATATTTCTGCTTATTGCATCTGCTCTGTATTATTTCTGCTAACTAAAAATCCTGAACATATTATAATAAACCAACTCAGGAGACTGTGAAAGATGTAGAGAAGATATCTGGTTAGAGATGTTGGGATTCAAGGAATTACACTCCAGAGACTTGTTTGGGTTTTCCTTTTCCCTTCTTTGTATCCTGGATGGACCACTGAGACTGCAACCCAGAAATGATAGCAAGTTCAGAAAGAAAATTAAAAAAAAAACAGTCCCAAGAAGCACTTGGTCTCTTTAAGCAAAGTCCCAGGAAAGGATCAGCATAGTAAGACAGAAACAGTTTTTACAATCCTGACTTTCTCTAGAAATACACCATAGAACCTAAGACCAACCCATCCCCACCTTGATCAGCAGGGGCCAAGTGAGGAGTCCAGACTTCCACCCACATGGTGAGGGAAGAAGACACCTCTCCCCTTTCTCCAGGAGCCAGTGGAGGCCAGGTGGGAACCCTGGACTTGCACCCTGCATGGCAGTAAGGGAGGTCTGATAAATAAAAGATTTCAATAATGTCCTTAATCTCAATACATAATACCCAAAATGTCCAGAATACAGTTGATCATCACTCATCATACCAAGGATGAGGAAAACCTCAAAAGAGAAAAAACAATCAAAAGAAGACAACACTGAGATGACATACATATTGAAATTATTGGGCAATGGTTTTTAAAAATCCAGTCAAATTGATAGAACTGGAAAATAGAGTAATATAACTTTTTAAAAAAACACACTGGATGGGCTCAATAATACATTGCAGATGGCAGAAGGATAAATAAACTTGACTATAGACTAACTTTGAAAATAGACTGAAAAGAAAATGGACAGAGCTTCAGGAACCCATGGGAAAATAGAAAAAGATTGGAGACCCAGAAAATGAAAAGGAAGGGGATGAGATGAAAAAAAAATGTAAAAATAATGGCTGAAAATTTCTGAAATAGGGCATAAGGCACAAATCTACATAATAAAACAGCTAAGTGAATTCCAAACAGGATAAATCCAAAGAAATCAATGTCAAGATACATCAAAATCAAATTGCTGGAAATTAAAGAAAAAGAAAAAAATCTTAAAAGAGCTAGATAGATATTATGCAATACTTATACGGAAAAGGGATTCAAAAACTGGTAGGATTTTCATCCATGAACATAGAACCAGAAAGAAGTGACATCATTTTTTCAGTGCTGGAAGAAAAGAATTGTCAACCCCAAATTCTATATTGAGTGAAATATATTTTAGGATTAAAGGGAGAAAGAAAAATCTTTCCAGACAAAGGAAAACTGAGAGAACTTGTCTCTAGCAGATCTATACCTAAAGAATTGCTAAAGCAATTCTTCAAATATAAAGGAAACTAGAAAAGGGATTGAGACTTTAGGAAGGAAGAAAAAACAATGGAATTGATTTTTTAAAATAAGGGTAAATATAATAAGAATATCTTTTCCCTAATGATTTTGTTAAATTAGGTGTAAAATTATGTCATCTGAAATGTTGCTCAATGTATATAGAGAGAATACTAAAGACACTTATGTTGAAATGTGGGGAGATAAAAAGAATCTAAATGGAAGTAAGGTTTCCACATTTCACCTGAAGTGGTAAAATGTCAATACAAGTAGGGAGTGATAAGCCGCTTATGTGGATCTTAATACTTGGAGCAACCGCTAATAAAAACATGACAAGACATATACTCCAAAGCAATGCAGATGTATAAAAATTAAGTTATTTATAATGTTCAAAAACCCACAGGGAAGACAAGAAAAGGAAATGGGTATGAGAAACCGAGGAAACACACAGAAAACAAATAATAAAATTGCTGACATTGTCCCTATTATGTTAATAGATATTTTCAATGTAAATAGCCTTAATATATCAGTGGAAAGACTGAAAATGGCAGGGTGGACACATAAACAAGATTCATCTTTATGCTGTCTACAAGAAAATCACTCTAAACATGAAAACATGTTCAAGTGGAAGACTGCAAAAAATACATACCAGGAAAAAGTTAACTTGAAAAACTAGAAGTGGCTAATATATTTCTTGGTTTGGATTCCCTTACTTCCTGAACTCTAAACACTGAAGTGTCCCAGGACCAAGTTCTCAGACTTACTTTTTTTATGTGTATACTAATTCCCTGAATGAGTTCAGCTAGTAACATACCTTTAAATATCACCCATATGCTGAAGATGCCCAAATTTAAGTCACATTCTGTGATCAGGTCCTGGCTGCCTATATTCCGTGTCTCGAAGTGGAATTTCTTGGGCTGTCAAATGTACTTATGGTATCGTTAACACATTTATTCACCAGGAAGTAACTGAATGTCTTAATATTTAAGATAAGAAGTGTTCCAAGATTCCAACTGTTCAAATCTGGTCAACTCTTTCAAACAATAAGTATGTCAGATTACTTATTCAGTCCACAAAAGAACTGGATTTTAAGCACCTTCATTTTATTTGCATCAAAAAAGAATTCCATAAGAACTACTTCATTATACATTTATATCAACATATTTTGTCCCTAATATATTCTCTAAAATTGGGGGGGGGTGGCGGTGTAAGATACTCTACCTTTGCACTGAGGTGCTTTTGTCCAAGTTCCATTTAAACATATCACATCTACCTCCCCAAAAGGGTAGTAAGGCCAGATGCATTCATAATATACTCTCTCACCATTTTGATATCTAGACTTCTCATTTTGTATAATAGCATTTTCCACTTGGGGTGGATTCACACAGGAAGCATCTAGATAGAAAGAAAAATAGTATCTCTAATATAATGATCATTATGAACAGCAAGCTACCAAGTGGGATGTCACATATATTCCATATGGTCATTTAAAATCAAGAGTTAATCTGTCATGAAAGACTGCTAATTTTAATAAACTCACATGTAAGTTTGAGGATAAGGAGATAAAGCAATATTTTTTAGTACAAATTAAGCTTCTGTATCTTAAATCTCTCCCCCATCCTTCACTAGAAGGTTGATACACATTTTTTAGGCCAGTGAAAATGAAAGCTTTTCTGGACATCTCTTTCTGAGTTTAGTAAATTAAGTGTTATAAATTATATAAATTCAAAATGAATTTATGAACCATAAGAAAATCATAATAAAAGATCATTTGACATCAGGATTCGGTTTATAGTCATCCTGTTTATGAACTGTAACTTTAGGCCCTTAGAAAAATAAACACATTAGGTAATTCTTTAAAGACTTGATCAAGAGTTAGCATACTTTTAAGAATACCGTAGTTGAAAGAAGATGATTAATTAAAAGATCCAAACAAAGATCTGGAAAACTAACAGAAAAATAAATTTATGTATTTATTAAAATGCTCTTTAATAATATACTTTTGCAAATGCTTCAGTATACAACAATGAGTAATGTGTAATTCATCAGTGAGATTCAGGTGGATATAAAGTACAATACACTGTAGCTATGGTTCCTAAACTGAAATGTGCATAGAATCCCTTGGGAATCTTTAAAACAGTTTCAGGGTTCCATCTCCAGAGTTTTTGATACAACAGGTGTGAGTGAGCCTGTGAATCTGTGCTTGCATGTCTAATAATCTTCCAGAATATGCTAAGACTGCTGTGTCAGGGGCTGTGCTTTGAGAATTATTGGGCTACAAGACTGAGCACTGAGTACACAATTCCATCCCTTTTTATGTTCAGGCATAAACCTTCTTTGACTTGACCTGAAAATAATCTGTGTCCATTTTATGATGGTAGAGGCACTTTTCTGTATTATGTTACTTAAGATACTTTAATAAATAAAGTTTTAAAATTTACCAAAGTACCTCTGCATGCTGGCCTTCCTATCCATTTGCTCTTAATACACTGTATGGTATTGGCTCCTTCCAATTGATAAGATGGTAGACATTTAAAAACCACCTGTTCTCCTGACCTATACGATTTCTTCTTCCGGTCTATGAGTACAGCATCATCAAAGCTGGGTACGTTAAAACAATCTGTGTCTGAAAAAAAGAAAAAAAGTATTTCTTTAGTACATCTTTAAAAATAATAGTGGCCAATAATTATATTCTAGAAAAATAGATATACACATATCAAACCAATGAATACTGTACAATATTTCTCTTATAACTTAAAATGTTAGAAGTCTTGACTTAGTTACATTGATTGTGTCTATATTCATCAAAACTATAACATGGGAATGGTGATACTCAAAGAGACAGGGATGCCTTTGATGTTTGAGACCACACTTCTCACATTTAAATTATTTTTCCCCATCACAGGTCACCTACATTATGGATGTGTTTCTTTTTTTTGCTTCTGTCAAACTCTGTTCCCTTGAATTATGTCAAATATCTTAGAAAATTGTATATCATAAAGAAATAACTGATAAATTAACAGTAAACTGAGTGCTGATAAGACTGATGAGCAGGGGCCAGCTATGTTATAGGAACAGAGACCAGAAGTCTGAGAATGTGTATCAGAGGATGTCCAAAGTGTACACAAGATGATGTGATAGTGAGATAATTTAGTTCATGAATCAAACTTTTATTATTACTAGGGTTATTAATTCTCTACCAGAATCCAGAACTTTCCAAAGACATCTTGTTTAATTCTAGAATTACAGCTTAGTTTCATACTTGTGCCATTTATGTCCTGAATTAAAGATATTTATCAGCCTCAGAATAAAATAAAATATACTATACTTATGCATTCCGGTGGAAGGGACCATTTTCCTCCTAAACATCTTATAGATGCAGGTCCATCGATCCCAAAACCTTCAACACAGTCGTATGTAACTTCTTCTCCATTTTGGTAACTGCCTTTCTCATTAGATACAATACCATTCTGAATCAAAGGTGGAAGTCCACAAGGAAGTCCTAGGAATAAATGAAAGAACGATTTCATGTTTCACTAACTCTGAAATTTAATTTGATGTACTGCTTGCCATATTTGATAGTTTTACTTGAAAATAATAAATGATTTTACAGGAACTTCCATCACATTGCAGAGAAATGCACAAATGCACCCAAAAATCACCATTCTGGTGTGTTTCCAGCTGTCCACTTGAACAAGAACTTGAAACTAAAAATACCAATATATTTATGAATGAGACTGTCAGTGCATCTCTAAGCAATTGTGATTAATAAAAGAGAACACACTGAGACTTCATCACCTTAAGAAAAGTACTATATATTGTAAGACATTAAAAGAGACATTGTAGGAAGAACGTAAGTTTTTTTTGAAAAAACTTGGTGGCAACGCATACATTGCAACTTATATGAATAAATAGGAATATAAATAGGTTTAAATATATGAATAGGTAGGTTTACTTTTTTTACACATACAGCGTTAATACAAAAGAAAGTACCAGATTTAAAAGTGATTCTATACTGAACTGATGAAATTAACAGAAAATGAATATACAAAAATCGATTAAATGTATAAACATATAAATTATATATTAATACATAAATGACCTATAAATATATAAATAATTGATATATTTAGGAATCTAAAGGATTCTGTTCCATGACTTTGATGATAATTGATTAGTAAAGAATGGTACTGAAAATAGAATTTTGGTTTGCATGCTGTCCTCACCTACACAACGAGGTGGAGAACTCCACTTTCCCATGTGGCATGTTATCACATTTTCTTCAGATATACTGAAACCATCTTCACAGGTATAACTTAACTTGGTGCCATGTGCATAAAGCTTGGGTTCAAATGTTTCTCTCCTTTCTTTTGCAGAGCTAGATGAATTAATCGTTCCATGGTCTATTTGAGGTGGTTGAGAACATGGAAGTTTTTCTACATGAAGAACAGAGATCAAAGGGTAAAGTATAAGTGTAATGTTTAAATTAAAAATACATTAAAATAAGAATAATTTGTGGCTTCCCTGGTGGCGCAGTGGTTAAGAGTCCGCCTGCCGATGCAGGAGACGCGGGTTTGTGCCCCGGTCTGGGAAGATCCCACATGCCGTGGAGTGGCTGGGCCCGTGAGCCATGGCCGCTGAGCCTGCACATCCAGAGCCTGTGCTCCGCAACGGGAGAGGCCACAGCAGTGAGAGGCCCGCGTACAGCAAAAAAAATAAATAAATAAAAAATAAAAATAATCTGAACAAGTTAAAGAATTTTAAAGCTGAAAAATATTTGAAACTTGCAAGGTATTTGTCTCCATAAACACTATGCTGCTATCCACTTGTTCAGTATGCCCCTTCATCCTTTTTTTAAATTTATCTTTATTGAAATATATTTGATGTATAATAGTATGTTAGGGAGAGGAGTCAATATGGTGGACTAGGAGGACGTGGAATTCATGTCTCCGCACAATTAGGGCACCTACCAGGCACCATTGGGGGACCACGGACACCTAAGGGGACAGGAGGAACCCCCAGCAACCAAGTAGGACGTGGGTCATGGGGGGAATGAGGGGGGAGGAGAAGTGGAGGTGGGATGGGACTGGCGCCCCTGAGGGGTGGCTGGGGGAGGGGAAGGGATCCCTTGCCCAAAGGGGGAAATTGGGGAACCATTGGGAGGGCAGAGGATCAAAAGAGAGCGTGGCCAGGTTTCTCCTGCCCTCTTGGGCCTCCAGGAGGCTACTGAGATCCCGGGACTGATCCTCTGGCAACCTAGGCCCCCTCCAGCTGCGGAGGTCCTGAGCGAGTGGGAGGGTGGGAAGGGAGAGCAAAAGTGAAGCCTGGACCTCTGGGACTGGCACCCTTGAAGGGCGGCTGGGGGAGAGGAGGAGTTCCTACACCCAGCAAGACCCACCAACAGTCAGGGGTCCAGCAGGAATGGGGGAGACCCTGGGGGAGACGTGGGGGAACACAGAGGAATGGAAGGGAATGCAGCCAGAACTTTCCCTGTCCACTTAGGCACTGAGGAGCCTGTTGGGCTCCTGGGCCTAATCCACTGCCCTTGGAGCCTCCCTCCTGCGGCTCAGAGCCCAAGCCCCACCCCTACACCCCATCAAGGGCCCTACCTCTATAATTGGAGACCCCCTCTGAGACCCACTCTAACCACGCTGGGCCTAAATCCCACCCACACACCCTCAACCAGGGCCTTACCTCCAAACTCTGGAACTCCACACTCCATAGGCAGTCCTTTAGACTTGCTGTCTCTCTGCTTCCACTTGAATGATGCCCCACCTAGGCCCCACCCCCAAGGCCTTTTCTGGCTGCGTGGGTCCTGGGCCTAGGCTCTGCCTCATGCTCAAACGTCAGCCTCCCTGCCTAGGTCCCACTCCACCTTAAACCCCGCCCCTGCCTAAGTTCCATCTCTGCCTAAACACCTACTCCCCATAGCCAAGGTTTTTTCTTTTTTTCTTCCTTCTTTTTTTATCTTTTTTTCTTTTTTCTTCTTTTAGATTGGGGTTCTGTTTTACCTTGTTGTTGATCCATTTATATTTTTATTTTTTCTAATAAATCTTTTACTTTTCTAATTTTATTTTATTCCTTATACTTTGTCATTGTTCTGCTCCTTCTGGCTTGTTCCCCCACCCCCTTTTTTTCTGTTGTGGTTTTGTTTTACTTTATTGCAGTTGTTTCAATTATATTTTTATTTTTCCTAATATAGTTTTTATCTTTCTAATTTTATTTTGTCTTTTAGTCTTTGTTATTGTACAGCTCCTTTCTTTTATCTTTTATTTTTTTTTATTTTTTTAATTTTTTTTGCTTTACCATGTGGCTTGCAGGATCTTGGTTCCGAGGCCAGAGGTCGGGCCCAAGCTCCTGTGGTGGGAGCTCCGAGTCCAAAACTCTGGATAACAGAGAACCTCAGACCCCAGGGAATATTAATAGGAATGAAGCCTCCCAGAGGTCCTCATCTTGGCACCAAGACCTGGCGCTCTCCAACTACCTGCAAACTCCAGTGCTGGATGCCTCAGGTCAAATAGCCAGTTAGACAGGAATACAGCCCCACCCATCAAAAAAAAAAAAAAGAAACGACAAAAAGTTATGTTACAGATGAAGGAGAAGGTAAAAACCTACAAGACCAAATAAATGAAGACGAAAGAGGCAACCTACCTGAAAAAGAGTTCAGAGTAATGATAGTAAAGATGATCCAAAATCTCAGACACAGAATGGAGAAAATATAAGAAACATTTAACAAGGATCTAGAGGAACTAAAGAGCAAACAAACAATGATGAACAACACAATAACTGAAATTAAAAATATTCTAGAAGGAAGCAATAGCAGAATAACTGAAGCAGAAGAACAGATAAGGGACCTGGAAAGATAAAATGGTGGAAATAACTACAGCAGAGCAGAATAAAGACAAAAGAATGAAAAGAATTGTGGATAGTCTCAGAGATCTCTGGGGCAGCATTAAACACACCAATATTTGAATTATAGGGATCCCAGAAGAAGAAGAGAAAAAGAAAGGGTCCGAGAAAATATTTGAAGAGACTATAGTCAAAAAATTCCCTAACATGGAAAAGGGAATAGTCAATCAAGTCCAGGAAGCACAGAGAATCCCATACAGTATAAACCCAAAGAGAAACACACTGAGACACATATTAATCAAACTGTCAAAAATTAAATACAAAGAAAAAAACATTAAAAGCAGCAAGGGAAAAACAACAAATAACGTACAAGGGAATCCCCATAAGGTTAACAGCTGATCTTTCAGCAGAAACTCTTCAAGCCAGAAGGGAGTGGCAGGACGTATTTAAAATGATGAAAGGGAAAAACCTACAACCAAGATTACCTGTCAGGGATCTCATTCAGATTCAATGGAGAAATAAAAAGCTTTACAGACAAGCAAACGCTAAGAGAATTCAGCACCACCAGCTTTACAACCAGCTTTACAACAAATGCTAAAGGAACTTCTTTAAGCAGGAAACACAAGAGAAGAAAAAGACCCACAGAAACAAACCCAAATCAATTAAGAAAATGGTAATAGGAACATATATATCAATAGTCATCTTGAATATAAATGGATTAAATGCTCCAACCAAAAAACACAGAATGGATACAAAAACAAGACCTGCATATATGCTGTCCACAAGAAACCCACTTCAGACCTAGAGACACATACAGAGTGAAAGTGAGGGGATGGAAAAAGATATTCCATGCAAATAGAAATCAAAAGAAAGCTGGAGTAGCAATATTCATAACAGATAAAATAGACTTTAAAATAAAGACTGTTGCAAGAGACATTAAAGGACACTGCCTAATGATCAAGGGATCAATCCAAGAAGAAAACATAACAATTATAAATATTTATGCACCCAACATAGGAGCACCTCAATACATAAGGCAAACACTAACAGCCATAAAAGGAGAAATTGACAGTAACACAATAATAGTGGGGGACTTAACACCCCACTTACACCAATGGACAGATCATCCAGACAGAAAATAAATAAGGAAACACAAGTTTAAATGACACAATAGATCAGGCAGAATTAATACTTTTAGTACATTCCACCTGAAAGCAGAAGAATACACTTTCTTCTCAAGTGCATATGGAACATTCTCCAGAATAGTTCACATCTTGGGTCACAAATCAAGCCTTGGAAAATTTAAGAAAATTGAAATTATATCAAGCATCTTTTACGACCACAACGCCATGAGATTAGAAATCAATTACAGGAAAAAAAACAGTAAAAAACACAAATACATGGAGGCTAAACAATGCACTGCTAAATAATCAAGAGATCACTGAAGAAATCAAAGAGGAAATCAAAAATTACCTAGAAACAAATGACAATGAAAACACGAGGATCCAAAACCTATGGGACTCAGCAAAAGCAGTTTTAAGAGGGAAGATCATAACAATTCAAGCTCACCTCAAGAAACAAGAAAAATCTCAAATGAAAAATCTAACCTTACACCTAAAGCAACTAGAAAAAGAACAAAGAAAACCCAAAGATAGTAGAAGGAAAGAAATCATAAAGATCAGAGCAGAAATAAATGAAATAGAAACAAAGAAAATAATGGCAAAGATGAATAAAACTAAAAGCTGGTTCTTTGAGAAGATAAACAAAATTGATAAACCGTTAGCCAGACTTATCACGAAAAAAAGGGAGAGGACTCAAATCAATAAAATTAGAAATGAAAAAGGGGAAGTTACAACAGACACTGCAGAAATACAAAGTATCCTAAGAGACTACTACAAGCAACACTATGCCAATAAAATGGACAACCTGGAAGAAGTGGACAAATTCTTGGAAAAGTAAAACCCTCCAAGACTGAACCAGAAAGAATTAGAAAATATAAACACACCAATCACAGGTAATGAAATTGAAACTGTAACTGATAATTTCCAACAAACCAAAGCCCAGGACCAGATGGTTTCACAGGCAAATTCCATCAAACATTTGGAGAAGAGTTAACACCTATCCTTCTCAAACTCTTCCAAAAAATTGTAGAGGGAGGAACAATCCCAAACTCGTTCTACAAGGCCAGCAGCACCCTGATACCAAAACCAGACAAAGATATCACACACACAAAAGCTATAGACCAATATCACTGATGAACATGGATGCAAAAATCCTCAACAAAATACTAGCAAACAGAACCCAACAACACATTAAAAGGATCATACACCATGATCAACTGGGATTTATCCCAGGGATGCAAAGATTCTTCAATATATGCAAAACAATCAATGTGATATACCATATTAACAAGCTAAAGAATAAAAACTATATGATCATCTCAATAGATGCAGACAGAGTTTTGACAAAATACAACACCAATTTATGATAAAAACTGTACAGAGAGTGGACATAGAGGGAACCTACCTCAACATAGTGAAGGCCATGTAAGAAAACCTATAGCAAACATCACTCTCAATGGTGAAAAAATGAAAGCATTTCCTCTAAGATCAGGAACAAGACAAGGATGTCCACTCTTGCCACTATTATTCAACATAGTATTGGAAGTCCTAGCCACAGCAATCAGAGAAGAAAAAGAAATAAAAGGAATACAAATTGGAAAAGAAGAACTAAAACTGTCACTGTTTGCAGATGACAGGATACTGTACATAGAAAATACTAAAGATGCCACCAGAAAACAACTAGAACTAATCAGTGAATTTGGTAAGGTTTCAGGATACGAAATTAATGCATAGAAATCTCTGACCTTCCTATACGCTATCAACAAAAGATCAGAAAGTGAAATTAAGGAAACAATCCTATTTACCATTGCAACAAAAAGAATAATATATCTAGGAATAAACCTACCTAAGGAGTCAAAAGACCTGTACTCAGAAAACTATAAAACACTGATGAAATAAATCAAAGATAACATAAACAGATGGAGAGATATACCATGCTCCTGGATTGGAAGAATCAATATTGTGAAAACGACTATATTACTCAAAGCAATCTGCAGGTTCAGTGCAATCCCTATCAAATTACCAATGGCATTTTTCACAGAACTAAAGAAAGAAATTTTACAATTTGTACAGAAACACAAAAGACCCTGAGTGGCCAAAGCAGTCTTAGGAAAGAGAAACGGAGCTGGAGGAATCAGGCTCCCTGACTTCAGACTATACTACAAAGCTACAGTAATCAAGATGTTATGGTAGTGGCACAAAAACATAAATATAGATCAATGGAACAGGAGAGAAAGTCCAGAGATAAACCCACGCACATATGGTCACCTTATCTTTGACAAAGGAGACAAGAATAAACAATGGAGAAAAGATGGCCTCTTCAATAAGTGGTGCTGGGGAAAATGGACAGCTGCATGTAAAATAATTAAATTAGAACACATCCTAACACCATACACAAAAATAAACTCAAAATGTTTTAAGGACCTAAATGTAAAGCCAGACACTATAAAACTCTTAGAGGAAGACATAGGCAGAGCACTCTATGACATAAATCACAGCAAGGTCCTTTTTGAGCCACCTCCTAGAGTAAGGGAAATAAAAGCAAAAATAAACAAATGGGACCTAATGAAACTTAGAAACTTTTGCATGGCAAAGGAAACCATAAACAAGACAAGAAGACAACCCTCAGAATGGGAGAAGATATTTGCAAGTGAAGCAACTGACAAGGGATTGATCTCCAAAATATACAGCAGCTCATGCAGCTCAGTATCACAAAAACAAACCACCCAGTCCAAAAATGGGCAGAAGACCTAAATAGACATTTCTCTATAGAAGACATGCAGATGGCCAACAAATACATGAAAAGATACTCAATATTATTAATTGTTGGAGAGATGCAAATCAAAACCATGGTGAGGTGTCACCTCACACCAGTCAGAATGACCATCATCAAAAACTCTAGAAACATAAGGAGCTTCCCTGGTGGCACAGTGGCTAGGAATCTGCCTGCCAATGCAGGGGACACAGGTTCAATCCCTGGTCCCGGAGGATCCCACAGGCCGCGGAGCAACTAAGTCTGTGTGCCATAACTACTGAGCCTGTGCTCTAGAGCCCATGAGCCACACTACTGAAGTCCGCATGCCTAGAGCCCATGTTCCACAACAAGAGAAGCCACTGCAATGAGAAGCCTGCACACTGCAATGAAGAGTAGCCCCCACTCGCCGCAACTAGTGAAAGCCTGCACACAGCAACGAAGACCCAATGCAGCCAAAAATAAATAAATAAATTTAAAACAAAACAAAAAAAAATAAATGCTGGAGAGTGTGTGGAGAAAAGGGAACACTTCTGCACTGTTGGTGGGAATGTAAATTGATACAGCCACTATGGAAAAGAGTATGGAGGTTCCTTAGAAAACTAAAAATAGAACTACCATATGACCCACTACTGGGCATATACCCCGAGAAAACCATAATTCAAAGAGATACGTTTACCACAATGTTCACTGCAGCACTATTTACAAAAGCCAGGACACGGAACCAACCTAAATATCCATCAACAGATGAATGGAGAAAGATGTGACACAAATTGAGTTATTTGTAGTGAGGTGGATGGCCCTAGAATCTGTCATACAGAGTGAAGTAAGTCAGAAAGAGAAAAACAAATACCGTATGTTAATGTATATATATGGAATTTAAAGAAGCGGTACTGATGAACCTAGTGGCAGGGCAGGAACAAGGATGCACAAGTAGAGAATGGACTTGAGAGCATGGGGGTGGGGGGAGGTTGAGATGAAGTGAGAGAGTGGCATGGACATATATACACTACCAAATGTAAAATAGATAGCTAGTGGGAAGCAGCTGCATAGCACAGGGAGATCAGCTTGGTGTTTTGTGACAACCTAGAGGGGTGGGATAGGGAAGATGGGAGGAAGGCTTGGGAGGTAGGGGATATGGGGATGCGTGTATACATGTGGCTGGTTCACTTTGTTGTATGGCAGAAACTAGCACAACATTGTAAAGCATTTATACTCCAATAAAGGTGTGAAAAAAAAAATAAATAAAAATATTGTGTTAGTTTCAGGTCTACTACATAATGATTCGACTTTTACATATATTATGAAATGACCAGCAGGATGTCTAATAGCAATCTGTCCCTATACAAAGTTATTATAATATCATTGACCATATTCCTTATGCTGAATACACATCCCCCTGGCTTCTTTAGAGTCTACGTATATGTGAGATCATGTGGCATTTGTCTTTTTCTATCTAACTTATTTTACTTAACCATAATACACCCTAGATCCATCCATGTTTTTGCAAATGGAAATGTGTAATTTTTATGGCTCAGTAATAGTTCATTTTGTGTGTATATATAAAACATCTTCTTAATCCACTCCTCTATCAATGGACACTTAGGTTGATTCCAAACCTTGGCTATTGTAAGTGATGCTGCAATGAACATTGGAGTGCATATATCTTTTCAAATGTTTCTGGTTCCTTTGAATAAATACCCAGCAGTGGAATTGCCGGATCATATGGCAGTTCTATTTTTAGTTTTTAAGGAAACTCCATACTCTTTTCCATAGTGGCTGCACCAATCTACAGTTGCACCAACAGTGCACAAAGATTTCCTTTTCTCCACATCCTCGCCAACACTGGATGTTGTCTTTTTGATGACAGCCATTAAGACAGGTGTGAAGGGACATTTCACTGTGGTTGTGACATGCATTTGCCTGCCTTTTAATGATGTTGAGCTTCTCTTCGTGTGTCTTTTGGCCATCTGTATGTCTTCTTTGGAAAAAATGTCTATTCAGGTCCTCTGCCTATTTTCTAGTTATTTGTTTTTCTGATGTTGGTTGCATTAATTCTTTGTATAGTTTGAATATTAACCCCTTAATGGATATATCCTTTGCAAATATCTTCCCACATTCAGTAGGCTACCTTTTTCATTTTATTGATCGTTTTCTTTGCTGTGGAAAAGCTTTCTCATTTTTGAGTCCCGTTTGCTTATTTTTGCTTTTGTTTCCCTTGCCTGAGGAGACATATCCAAAAAACCCCCCAAAACCCAAAATATTGCTAAAACTGATGTCAAAGAGCATACTGCCTTTGTTTTCTTCTAGAAGTTTTATGGATTCAAGAGTTACAATTAAGTCTTTAATTCATTTTCATTTTATTTTTGTATATTGTGTGAGAAAGTAGTCCAGCTTGCTTCTTTTGCATGCAACTTTCCTGTTTCCCCAACACCATTTACAGAGGCAATCATTTCCCCATGATGTTCTTGCCTCCTTTGTCATAGATTAATTGACCACATAAATGTGGGTATACTACTGGGCTCTCTAATCTGTTCCCTAGATCTATGTGTCTGTTTTTGTGCCAGTGCCATTCTATTTTGATTACTCTAGCTTTGTAGTATAGTCTGAAGTCAGGGAGCCTGATTCCTCCAGCTCCACTTTTCTTTCTCAAGATTGCTTTGGCTATTTGTGGTCTTTTGTGTTTCCTTACAAATAAAAAAAAAATTGTTCTAATTCTGTGAAAAATGCCATTGGTAATTTAATAAGGATTGCATTGAATCTGTAGATTGCTTTCAGTAGCATGGTCATTTTAACAATATAAATTCTTCCAATTTGTGAACATGATATCTTTCCATTTGTTTTGTCATCTTCAATTTATTTCATCAATTTCTTATAGTTTTCAGAGTACAAGTCTTTTACCTCCTTGGTTAGATTTATTCCTAGCTATTTTATTCTTTTTGATGCAATTGTAAATGGGATTGCTTTCTTGATTTCTCCCTCTAAAACTTTGTTGTTCAGGCATAGAAATGCAACATATTTCTATATATTAATTTTATATCCTGCAACTTTAATGGATTCATTTATTAGTTCTAATAGTTTTTGGTGGTGTTTTTCTATGTATAGTATCATGTTATCTACAGATAGTGATAGCTTTACTTCTTCCTTTCCAATTTGAATTTCTTTTATTTCTTTTCTTGTTTGATTGCTGTGTCTAGGACTTCCAATACTATGTTGAGTAAAAGTGGAGAGAGTGGGCATCCTTGTCTTGTTCCTGGTTCAGAGGAAATGATTTCAGCTTTTCACCGTTGAGTATGACATTGGCTGGACGTTTGTCATATATGGCCTTTATTATGTTTAGGTATGTTTCCCCTCTACCCACTTCACTGAGAGATTTAACATAAATAGATATTGTTTTGTCAAGAGCTTTTTCTGCATCTATTGAGATAATCATATCATTTTTATTCTTCAATTTGTGGATGTGTATCACATTGATTTGCAGATATTGAAACATACTTGAATCCTTCTGAAAAGTCCCACTTGATCATGATGTATGATCCTTTTAACGTATTGTTGAATTTGGTTTGCTAATATTGATTGAAGATTTTTACACCTAAGTTCATCAGTGATATTGGCCTGTAATTTTCTTTTTTTGCACCGTCTTTGTTTTTGGCCTCAGGGTGATGCTGAACTTGCAGAATAAATTCAGAAGTGTTCTTCCTCTTCAATTTTTTTGGAATATTTTGAGAAGAATAGGTGTTAACTCTTTTGTAAATGGTAGAATTCACCTGTGAATCTGTCTGGTCCTGGATTTTTGTTTCTTGGGTTTTAAAATTACCGATTCAATTTTAATATTGATAATCAGTCTGTTCATATTTTCTATATTTCTCCTGATTTATATTTGAGAAATTGTGCATTACATGGAATTTATCAATTTCTTCTTGGTTGTGCATTTTATTGGTGTGTAATTTTTCATAGTAATCTCTTATGGTTCTTTATATTTCTGCGGTATCAGTTGTAGCTTCTCTTTCATTCCTGATTTTATTGAGTCAGACCCTCATCTCTTTTTCTTGATGAGTCTTTCTAAAGGTTTATCAATTGTGCTTATCTTTTCAAATGACTAGCTCTTAGTCTCATTGATATTTTCTATTTTTTTTTAAGTCTCTATTCCATTCATTTCTCCTCTGTATTTATTATTTCTTTCCTTCTACTAACTTTGGGTTCTGTTTACTCTTTGTTTTCTAGTTTCTTTAGGTCTAAGGTTAGACTATTTACTTGGGATTTTTCTTCTTTCCTGAGGTAGGCCTGTATCACTATAAACTTCCCTCTTAGAATTGCTTTTGCTGAGTCCCATAGATGTTGGACCATTGTTTTTCCATTTTCATTTGTCTTCAAGTATTTTTCTTAATATCCTCTTTGATTTCTTCAGTGACCCCTTGGTTGTTTTGTAGCATATTGTTTAACCTCTAACTGTTTGCACTTTTGGCAGTTTTGGTTTTTTTTTTTCCTGTAGTTGAAGTCTAGTCTCATACATTTGTGGTCAGAAAAGATGCTGGCTATGATTTCAATGTTCTCAACTTTCTTTTGTGGCCAAGACGTAATCTATCCTGGAGAATGTTCTATGTGCACTTGAAAAGAATGTGTATCTGATGATTTTGGATGGAATGTTCTATATATGTTTAGTAAGTCCATCTGACTTATAGTTTAAGTCCAATGTTTCTTCACTGGATTTAAACTTGATTTTCTGTCTGGATGACCTGTCCTTTAATGTAAGTGGGAAGTTAAAGTCCTCTACTATTGTTTTGTTACTGTCTATTTCTCTGTATGTGTTTGTTAGTATTTTCTTTATGTACTTAGGTGCTTCTAGTTTGGGTGCATATATATTTTAAATTGTTGCATAATGTTGTTGGATTGGTCCCTTTCTCACTATATAATGTCTTCTTTGTCTCTTGTTTCAGTCTCTGTTTTAAAGTCTATTTTGTCTGATATAAATTTTGCTACCCCAGATTTGTGTTTATTTCTATTTTCGTGAAATGCTTTTTTCCATTCCCTCACTTTCAGTCTGAGTGTTTCTTTAGATCTGAAGTGAGTGATTATAGGCAGCATATATATGCATCTTTTTGGTTTGTTTTTTTTTTAAATCAATTCAGCCACTCTATGTCTTTTGATTGGAGCATTTTGGTTCATTTATATTTAAAGTAATTATAGATAGGTAAGTACCTTTTGCCATTTCGTTAATTGTTTTTTGGTTGTGTTTGTAATTCATTTTTGTTCCTTTTGTTCTCTCTTCCTTTGTGATTTACTGACTATATTTAGTGTTATGTTTGGATTACTTTCTTTTGTGTGTGTGGATCTATTATAGATTTTTTGTTTTGTTGTTACTATTAGATTCATATATAACAACATATATTCATATGGGTTATAAGTTGATAGTCTCTTAAGTTCAAACACATTCTAACAACCCTGCATTTCTATTCCCCACCTCATATTTTACATCCTTTTGTGTTTCTATATTAACTACTTATTGTGTATACAGAGGATTTTACTATTTTTGTCTTTTAACCTTCCTACTAGCACCTACTACCTTTACTGTATGTTTGCTTTTACCATTAAGATTTTTTTCTTTTGTAATTTTCTTATTTCTAGTTGTGGTCTTTAATTTTCCTCTTAGAAAGTCCCTTTAGCATTTCTTGTAAAGTCATTTTATTGCTGCTGAACTCTTTTATCATCTGCTTATCTGTAAAGCTGTTGATCCATCCTTTGATAGCCTTGCTGGATACAGTCATCTTGGTTGTAAGTTTTTTCCTTTCATCACTTTGTATATGTTGTGCCACTCCCTTGTGGCACGCAAAGTTTCTGCAGAAAAATCTGCTAATAGTCTTAGAGGAGTCCTCTTGTATGTACCTAATGGCTTTTTCCTACTACTTTTAAGATTCTCTCTTTATTTTTAATTTTTGCCATTTAAATGATAATGTGTCTTGGTGTGGCCCTCTTTGGGTAAATGTTTGGGACTTTCTGATTTCCAGACCTGGAAATCTGTATATTTCTTGTTAGAATGTTTCAGCTATTATTTCTTCAAATATGTTCTCTGTTTCTCTCTGTCTCTCTTTATTTGGGATCCCTATAATGAGAATGTTACTATAGTTGATGTTGTTGCAGATGTCCCTTAGGCTATCCTCATTTTTTTTTTTAATTCTTTTTTTCTCTTTCCTGTGCTATTGGGTGGTTTCCACTACCCTGTCTTGCAGATCACTGATCCATTCTTCTGAATCCTCTAATCTGCTGTTGACTTCCTCTGGTGTAATTTTTCATTTCAGCTGCTGTATTCTTCAGTTCTGTTTAGTTCTTCCTTATATTTTCTACCTTTTTCTTAAAATTCTCACTGTTTTCATACATTCTTCTCCAGAGTTCACTGAGCATTGTTATGGTCATTACCTTGAACTCTATTGGGCATACTGCTTATCTTCACTTTGTTTAGAGTTTTTTCTGAGATTTTGTCTTGCTCCTTCATTTGGAATGTATTTCTCTGTCTCCTCATTTTGCCTAATTCTCTGTGTTTATTAATATGTGTGAGGCATGTTCCTGATCTTGGAGGAGTGACCTTATGTAGGAAAAGTCTATGGGACCCAGCAGCATGCTCCCCTCTGTAGGATCTATACACCAGATCTTTATGCTATAAGGGTGCCCATCTGTTGTAGCAAGGCCAATTACTGTGGGTGCACTGGTAGGTGGGGCTGGCCCCCCACCTGGTTGGCTACCAGACTCTGCCTCATGCAGAGGCTGTCAGCCACTGGTGGGCAGGACCAAGTCCTGGGGCAGCTGGCTGCAGGGCCCAAGGGTACCTGCGCTGGTGCTGTCCCACCCAGGAACAGGGCCAGGTCCCATCGTAGGAGCTGTGGGGCCTGGTGGGGCCTGGGGTTGGTGCTGTCGTGGGTTGGTAAGCTTCTGGTGCTAATAAGCTATAGGGAGAACTCCAAAGTGGCACTTGTCTCTTATAATGGCTGGCACCAGTATCCATGTCCCCAGTTGCCTCCTGCCTCTCTGGGAGGTTCACAAAGATCAGCAAGTCAGTCTAACCCAGACTTCTTTCTAATTGCTGCCTCTGCACTGGGACATGGAGCAAGTGAGAATTTTTGTGTGCCTTTTAAGAACAGAATCTCTGTTTCCTACAGCCCTCTGGCTTTCCTGTACACAAGCTACAATGGACTTCTAAGTCAGACATGCTGGGGGGAATTATCTTCCAAGTCTGTGACTCCCAGGCTGGGCAGCCCAACTGCCCCTTCATTCTTGTCCTTTTGATCATTAGAAATAAAATATGCATAAACATAAATTTTATCTTGTATTTACATAGTAGGCCAAAGATTTTGTCTGTATTTACTTCTCACTAGAAGTGAAAGAATGTTCATTAATTTATATACTTAATTGTGATTTACCGTTTCAAGATAAAGTGGAATAGAGAGATCTTGACCTTGCTGATCCATACAAAGCTTAGAGGAGTATTATTCTTATTTAAAAGAATCTTATAAAACACGTTATGCACTACTGACCAATACAGCGTGGGATTGACTGCCATCTCCCATCCTTGCACACAAGTTCTTCATCTTCAATTAGATAATTTTCTTGACAGAGAATAGATATTTTTTCTCCATCCTGATATGTCACTGTAGTTGTCATATTTCGAGAATTGGGAATCTGAGGTGGGGGTGGGCATGATTGTATTTGTGCTTCTGAAAATATTAAAATTAGATTTCTTGATTAAAAACCATAAGTTAAAAATATTAAAGGAATAATTTTCAATAAATAGAAACCTCTAATAATATATCATAAATGATTAAACAATATTAGACTCAATTATACTCTTAAGCTTGTTAAGCACTTTAATATATCACACTTGGTTTACAGTGTCATGGTCTTCCTTGCAGGTTCTTCCTTCTGTTATTTCTGTGGTCAATCTTGCATAATTTACATAAAATCGATTTTAATTACTTCTAACCTTTAGAATGTTCTAAGTGAATTGCTCACTCAATTACAGGCACTAAGTAAAAACTGACATCAGGGTATTTTTTTTTACACATATTGGTGATCAGATGTATTGGAATCAGCTTAAAATCCCCACAAGATTTTCTCCCAGTGGAAGCAGATTAGCCAGAGGAAAAATTACACTTAGTTAATGATCGATTAATTTGATGCAGAGTCTTGGTCAAGGTAAGAATTAGATATGTTCACTGGGATTTATAGTATACTGTTTACAGTTCAGAACTCTTCTGGAGGTACAATTTACTAGCTTTCCTGTGCTGTTAAGAGATATACAGATTGATGAAATACACCTGGTTTAACGGATTAGACAACCTGGCTTTAGTTACGTGACCAGCAGGGTATAAAAGACCCCTCTGTAAACTGTGTCTGAGTCCCATAAAATTGAGATACCTCAGATATATATTGGCAGTTCATAATTTGAAGACAAAGCCTGTCCTGCTTAACTGAGGGAAGACTCTGCATGACTATACCTGGAAGATTTTGGACCTCTCTGTGACTTCTTGATTTTGTTTTCTCCTGCCATACTGCATTTTTATTTCATTAGAAGCCATATGCAAGTATATACTGGAAAGTCTTGTAAATCTTTTCAATTGTTCAATATTTTGTATTAAATTCAGGGAAATATTTGACTGAATACACTTCATTCATGCTAACTAATATCATCAGATTTTCTATTTTGCTCTACATCAATAGAAGTATTTTATATTTCATCCAAAATATTTTTCTTATTTCTGTTTTAACTATCTTGACATTTTTTTCAATGTATTTTCAAGAATTTATTTTCTTTTGTGTCTGATGTTTAACCACTTTTGTCCTAATAATATTAATCTGTACTTCTTAATAAGTCTTGCAGAAGTTGGTCTATCCACTACATTTCCCTATAAACTGAATTAATATTCTGTAAATCAGCAATTTATGATTTTTTAGCTTATTATAATAATTGATATTTTAATTTTAATTATTCTTTCCTTCTATGTTCTTTGGGTGTATGTTCTTTTCTAGATTCTAGATTGTACTTCCTATTACTTTAAGTTTGTTCCTTGTTTTGTAATGCATGCTTTAAACTACAAATATCTTTGTTTTTGCTGTATCCCATAGATTTCAAAGTATACTGTTTTCCTTTTCATTTTACTTAATTTAACGTATTTTCTGTTAGTAAACCACCAAAAATGGGGTTTTTTAGTTTAGGGATTTTTGACATGTGTGAATAAGATGTGTAGCTAGCTCTCTTTTAATTTTATATTTGCTTTTACTTTAGAGAGAATAACTTGAGGACATTGATTACTTGAAATTTGTTGGGAATTCCTTTATTGTATGAAAGTAATAAATTGTTTTAAATTAATTAACTATATTTAAATAAGCTAATATAGATTTCCAGGCAAGGTGTATTCAAGAGCTATAAAGAAACAGTTTATAATTATAAAAAAGTTAATTCACAAGGACTAAGCAATCATAAATGTATATTGTATCTAAAAATATATCAAATAAATGAAGCAAAGATGGACAGAGCTAAAAGAAGAAATAGACAAATCCATAATCCTAGTTAACAATACTGATAGCCTTCTTACTCTGACTGATAGAACAACTAGAAAAAAAACATTTTAAGACATAGATAAATTTTTAGAACACTAGGAACCACTTTAACCTGATCTAGCAACTAGATTATACATATGCTTTATATGAAAAAGGAAATACCACAATGATAGGCAATATGCTGTGCAATAAAGAAACAACAAATTTCAAAATACTGAAAAATTACACAGTGTGTTCTGTGACAATTGAATTAGATTAGAAATCAATAAGAATAAATTTTCTATGCAAACACCCATGATACTCATCAAACTGTATACATTAAATATATTCAGCTCTCTATATAAAAATTATACCACAATAAAGCTCTTAAATGGAGAATAAATTATTTAGAAAAACATAAATATTTGGGAATTAAACAACAAACTTCTAAACAATTGCCATGTCAAAGAAGAAGTCATTAGGAATATTAGAAAATATTCCACATAGAACTAAATGAAAGTAAATTGGATGTATTTATAATTTTTTGAGACACAGCTAAAGCAGCACTTAGAAGGGAAAAAGGTAGTTTTACAGGTTTACATTTAGAAAGTAGGATGGCTTAAATCAATGTTTTAATTTTCTATCTTAAGAAATGAGAGAGTAAAATTAAAATCAAGAAAGTATAAGGAAGGAGAATTAAGTCCACAAAAGAGAGAAAATTGAGAAAGATGAATAGAAAAGAGAAAACAGAGAAAATTAACAGAGCTAAAAATTAGAGAAGAGAGGAAATGGAGAAAATTAAGAGTGTTAAAATTGGTTATTTGAAAATAATAATATTGAAAAACAAAACTCTTGGGAGAAGATCAAAATAAAGGAGAGAAACAACTATCAATACCAAGAACGAAAGAAGTGATATCACCAAATATACTGTAGAGTTAAAAGAAAAATAGAATGTTAAGTGACTATTAGAAAGAATTTTACATCAATCAAGTTCATAAATTGGGTAAAATGGAGACATTTCTTGAAAAATACAACTTTCACACCTTGACAAAAGACAATATCGAAAATGTGAATAGCACACTTCCTATTGAAATTGAATTCTTCATCAAGGGAAACTTCCAAAAAAGCAAACTACATATCAGATGACTTCACATGTAAATTCAAAATTTTTTAGAACTATAAGTGTTTTACACTTAAGACATTACTGGAAAAATAGAAGCATAAGTAAATAAAGAGACATACCATGTTTATGATGTGAATATTCAATATGGTAAAGACGTCAATTCTCCCTAATTTATTTCTCATTATAAAGCCATCCCTTTTCATATACAAAAAAATATTTTATAACAATTAATAAGCTTTCCCTGAAATTTCTATGTTAATGTAAAGACCAGAATAACTAAAACAATTTTGAGTAGGAGGAACATACTTGGAGACTACACATCAGACTTCACAGACTTCAAGTCTACTAAAAAGCTAGTTACAAAGGCAATTTGGCAGGAATAAAGACAGACAAATAGATAAATGTACTGAATAGCAAGTCCAGAAATAAATCAACACTTCCATAGTCAATTGATTTTCATTTCAAAGTCTTTTCCACACATATTGCTAAAACAATTGGCTATCCATATATAAAAAAATCAACTCCTATTTTATGCAATACTTAAATGTTAATATAAGATGGATAATATACTTAAATATACATACTAAAACTATAAAGCTTCTAGAAGAAAATGTAGAAGAACACATGTACTTCACTGCCTCTAAATATTATTTGTTTCCTTAAAGATGCAGTTGTGTAGCAAGTTCTCTTTTAATTTTATATTTGCTTTGAGGACATTGATTACTTGAAATTTGTTGGGCATTCCTTTATCATATAAAGTAATAAATTGTTTTAAATAAATTAACTATATTTAAATAAGCTAATATAGACTTGCAGACAAAGTGTGTTACAAAAACTATAAATAAATATTTTATAATTATAAAAGAGTTAATTCACAAGGACTAAGCAATCATAAATGTATCATGTATAATATACAGTACACATTGTATATTGCCATGGCAGTTGTTTAGAAGTTTGTTGTTTAATTCCCAATATTTATGTTTTTCTAAATAATTTATTCTCCTTTAACAGCTTTAGTGTGGTATGATTTTTACATAGAGAACTTCATATAAGAAAGAACTATAAGATGTTGAACACTAGATAGTAGATTTGTTTTTATATTGGTTTGAAGCTACTTTCTGTATATTATAGGCTTGTAGAAATTGGTAAAAATATTGAGGATAGTGAGTCAAGGTGTCCTACAGTTAGAGAAGAGAGATACAGATGTGAAAGTAAAAAACTGAAATGAGCCTATTCAATTGGAATTGGTGGTGTCAATATGATTCAAGACTTTTTAAGATAGCTATAGATACACAAACAGATAAATAGATGACTTGATAGATACATAAATATATATAAATAGATAGATACATAGATTGATACATAACTAGATACATGAATAAATACATAATAGTTCAGCATAGACATAAGCACATTTATGTGTAATGTAAGAAATCAAAAGCAATGGTTTTCCCATGCTAATGAGCACACCTACTGCCCAGATGTTAATTTAAAGCCACCAAGGCTCTGGGTGTTGTGTCATATAGCTGACTAATGCACACGATACAATTAATATTTAGAAACAGTGTTTTGGTTTGTTTCTAAATTACCTTTCAGATTGAAAATTATTTGTAATGATAAATAACTAAATTTCCTTGAAAGACACAAAGATACTACTTTTACAAGTTAGAAAGAAATAGAATACATTTTTGAAAACATTATAAAGAAGAGTTTACCTTCTTTGCAGGTTGCTTTAGGATCCCATCTTCCATTTATACAGATTGAGTGTTTGTATTCTGATTTTCCTCGACATCTGTAACTTATGTTGGTGTTATGGTCAAATTCAATCTTATCCGATGGATTTCCCTCAGATGCAAATGCTTTTGACCATTTACACTTCTTAAGTTCCTCTGTCGCTATAAAATGAAAATATTCCCTTGAAAAGACTAATTCTAAGAACCAAATAACAAATACAATAAATAGCTATGAAGTCAGTTATATAATGAACTTACAATTTATGCCTACAAGTTCCACCAACAAAGTTATTACTGATCAAATTGCATGAAATGGACTATTATATATGAACCTGAGTCCTGCATCCAGTTTTTGAAATTTCAGAGAAAATATCCATCCTAAAGACATTCTGCATTTTGGATTGGAACATTTTTGCATGATCTACATAGTGAATAGTCATTGCATGAATAATCTGGTCCCAAACTTGAAACATGTGCAAATGTTCATATTCATTTGTTTTTAGATCTCAAGCATCTCTGCATTGCTTTTAATTCACAATCTTAAAACATTAAAATAAAAACAATTATGTGTGGATATAGAATATCAAGTTGCTAGTTTATATATATTTTTTCAAGAAAAGTAATGAAACATAATAAGAAAAGTACATTTAAGGGTTTTTTAATAGAATCTTAATTTTTAAGATCTTTTGAATGATCACCAAAAAATAACAAATACTTGGAATAAGAAAGTGGGTACTTAAAGTTAAAACTTGTTTTCTGTATATACACGTAGAGTCTTTGAGAAGCTATATTATACACCAGGTCATTCTATGATCCAATATAATGCCATAATAACAATTTTTTTTCTGGCTCCAGAAAAAAAGTTAAATATGGACTAAAAAAGCTTTTTATATAGCTACCTATTTCAAAAAATCAATGCAGGTGGAAGTTCTTTTTGAATATGACAAAATATCAGTATAGGTCTTTGGTAGTATTTGTTATGATTTGTTAGTGATAAGAGTCAAGTGAGGATAACAGAATAAATAAAAGTCAAGTAGTTGGCTATCGAAAAGTAATGATTTGAAAATGCAACCCTGAAAAAATAACATGAAATAAGGAGATGAATTCAAAACACACTAGAGGCTTGAGAATCAGCCCTATTTTTAGGATTTGTTCAGAGTGTTGAGGGAGACAAAGCCGATAGTATTCTTCAGGGAATGGTAACCGAAGGAAGATGTATACTCAAAAGGAGCAGTGGTGGCTGCTGTCATCATCCTATGATTGACTGGTTTCTGAAAGGAAAGCAAACTTATTTATTAGGAGAAAATAAATATAGTAAGAAGAATGAAAAGCTAGACTAGACAGAGTTACAAAATAAACACTGAGAGGAGAAAATTGGAATAAGGTCTATTATAGCTGAGAGGGATTATGTTAAACTGAATACAGGTAGAGGATTAACCTTTGCAAGGAAAGCTCTGAGATCAGGGGAGTAATAATTGAAGCACATGTTTTGGTGTAAGGTAGAATGAAAAGTTAATGAGGCGAGGTCATTTGTGGAGATGGAAGAGGATAAAGATGAGGTTTGGTGAAGAACTGGCAATACCTTGGGCTGGACTGTGTTTAGTAAAAATGTAGGGAGTAATAAACAATGAAATTTACTGATTAACTTAATAAGCTCCTATTGAATATCTCCCATCTGTCAGCCAGTCTTTTGGTATTGGCAATATATCAGTGAACAAAACAGGTATGAATCCCTGCTCTCATGGAGCCTGAGCCTAAGCTCTACTTTCTTCTTGGAATAATTAATGACTAGAAATCTGATGAATAAATAAGACCGGGCATCCAGGGCTCTCTTTGAATGCAGGACCCAGGAAAACTCCAGGAAAGAAGTCATCTAAGGGAAAAGTGAAGGAAGATAGTCATCAGTCACCAAAGACTTGGTCATCCAAAGGTCAGGATGATTCACTTACAGTGAAATGCATCAGTCAGGGCAGGTTCCTGGCCCCAGCCCAAGGGCCTCCTGTGACTGAGTTACCTACTGACTGGGAGGGCCTGAGCCCACCTTCCCTCCAGCACATTAACTTCTTTTTGCTGCATTTGAAACTGACTGAGAAATCATCATTGTTAGAAGTTTTGAGAGAGGCAAGATTCCTAAAGGAATGCATGAAATGGGTATTTTCTTAGCTATATTTCCTTGTTTTAAAGGTCCTAAAAGAAAGAGTATCATATAAAAACAAAACTGGTATTTCTGCAGAGATAGTTGTATTTTCCTGGTAACTAGTACTCATATTTTAATCATGTGAATATCAGTAAGATTTAGCTTCACACTTGTAAAGATAAACAATGTTAATATCAGGACAGAAAGATTCATAAAATTCTCTTCTAGTTTATACTTTTCCTCTTCAGACATATATTGAATTATAAACAACAAATGTTGGGAATCATAATTTAAGCTGACATTTTCAAGGATAACTCTAAATTTCAACAATATGGCTGCAAATGTTAAATGTCAATTTGAGAAGTGCATTCTCACCAATGCACTGAGGAGGTTGGGTCCACTTTCCACTAATACATGTGACTGATCTGGGTCCAATCATTGTAAATGCTTCTCTACAACTGAACTCTACCAAGTCTCCATGGTGATAGAGAGGGGCAGAATGGTTGACATAGCCGTGATCAAGTTCCGGTATATCTCCACAGGTACTCTTCTCCTCTGGAAAATTTCACAAAAATATGTTCGTCTTTATCATTTAAGTTTGTATAAGAATACAAATAAAAGTGTTGACTTACCTTTAAATATTACTATTTTTAATACTTTACCAATACACATGGGCAAAGCTGTCCATTGTCCATCAACACACTGAATTTTATGAGAGCCCTTCATCAGAAATCCAGGATTGCAGACATATTCCACCACCTCACTGTGTCTATATTCTTCTCTCTGTGTGTCTTTAACTTTCCCACTGAGCAGTTGAGGAGGTGGAGCACACGATTTTACTTGCCCTACAGTAGACATGCTGTGTAAATAATGGTCACGTGGTCTATTTTACAGCTTAAAAATCCAGCTAATGCAGAGATTTTTTTGTTAGTTTATTATTTATTACATAATTTATTTTAGCATTCTTAAACAATGAAAAAACAATGGTGTTTACACCAGACTCTGTTTCCTAGTTCTATTGCTCATCCTGAGCTAACATACTGGAAGTCTATGTAAGCCCAGAAAACATGTTCAATAATCCAGATACCCTAAATAGGTATGCAAACCAATTAATAAATATGGGTGTGTAAATTATAACAATATTCTTATTCCATGGAAACATTGTATCAAAACTTTTGGAAAAAATATTATCCTTTGAAACAAGCATTTGATCAACTTTTTTTTTTTTTTTTTTCGGTACGCTGGCCTCTCACGGTCGCGGCCTCTCCCGTTGCGGAGCACAGACTCCGGACGCGCAGGCTCAGCGGCCATGGCTCACGGGCCCAGCTGCTCCGCGGCATGCGGGATCTTCCCGGACTGGGGCACGAACCCGCGTCCCCTGCATCGGCAGGCGGACCCTCAACCACTGCGCCACCAGGGAAGCCCCTTGATCAAGTTTTAAGTTTTATTCCAGCCATACATATGATTGAATTGACTATAAGCTACTTGAACATTGTTTAGACACACTTGATGACACTTAAGGTAAGTCCCACATTATATAAAATGTGCAATATTAATGGTGGAATTGTAGGCAAAAGGAAACCTAACAAGAAATCCTGCCAGTGTCAGGTTCCTTATACATATCTGTGGATACTTCCACCACACACTTCAAGAAGCAACTGGAGATTAATTTCTTAAATAAGGAAAACTGTTTTATCTACAACCCAACACTCGTCCATGGTGGGTACACCTCTGGCTTAATGCATTAGATTATAGATGCACTGGAAGCAGACAGAAAATTAAGAGAGGAAAGAAATGGTTGATGTCTAAGGTTTTAACTCTTGTTCAGCAGCTGTAAGATAAATATTTACCTTTACATGTTGGAAGATTAGGGGACCATCCAAAGTGGTAGCACTGAATTGAAACTGCTCCAACCATAATAAGTCCTTGTATGCAGGAGAATTTCAACACATCTCCACATCTATATCTGTCTTTCTTGGGATTAGCATCTAAATTGTTTTCCATTTGTGGAATACTGCATTCTCTTTCTATAGAAAGAGACAAATAATTTAGTGAGAATATACAACTAATCATTGCCAAATAAATATTATATGTGTCATGTAAAAATGAGGTGCTGGGTACTGCATGCATATACAGAGGGGCAGCACATAAATGCTCTTCCTTGAAAAACATTACATATTAGGTTTTATACACCCTCTCCATTCATATGGGGCTTTTTGAGAAATATTAAGGTATTGAACAGCAACGTATGTGTCCTGATAATTTATTTGTTAAGTCAGCTTGTTTGAACTGGATATGATTTTATCACTGACATTTATAAAATTTAATGTTACTTTTTCTGTCTCAAAACGTAAAATGATTCTCTCCTGTTAAAGAAAACGAATGCTACAATTTTTAAATTGCACACAAATGAAAAATGGTATTTTTAAAAATATAATTGGGAAACCAGAACACACAAGGGAGACATTTCTCATGTATTTGAGTTACAGGAACATTAAAAATCCCTTAATTTTACAAGTGTGGAAATCAAACTGAAACATGATCAAATTGAAACATGAAACAAAATGAGGAACATGTTCAAAGCCATAGAGATAGGCATATTCTAGGTGTCATGATTATGTATAGGATATACAAGTATCTATTCTTGTTGTACCTGTAAATGATCTTACTATTAATATATTTATAATTATTCTGACTCAATTTAGAAATGTGTAAAATTATACCCCCAAATTTATAAAATGTATGAAATTTGTGACATTGCTACAAATTATGAAAAATTGCGTTTTTCTTATTTGGAGTCTTCCTATCTTGTTAATTAATTTATAAAATTCAAAACTGGAATTTGAAAATTAGAATTTCACCAAAATGAAAATTCATACCATCTGAAAGTCAAGTCTTAACACATAGTCATAAAGTTAGATGTAAGGTAACTATTTTTAAAAGTAATGTCACAAAAAATAACTCAAAAAATAGTTTTCGTTTTGTGTTAATATTGAGTTTTGTAGCTTAGTTGAGAAGGTCACGCTTGATGAGAACAATTGAGATTCCCTTCCGAAACTTCTACTCCAAATTTCCACATAGCAATACTTTTATTGGTATGTGTCTGTTTATATATGTTGTGCGTATATACAATTCCTATTTTATCATATTGTGAAAAATGCTGCATTAACAATAACATCGGTTGTAGGCTATTTTCCAACTGCTGTCTTCACATAAAGACAGTGACTTTAAGAATGCCATGATCGTGTTAAGAGCCTCCCCTTTTACTTAGAGTAAGCTCCAAACACTTTACAATCCATTCCTTGCCTACACTTCCAGTGTCATCTATCTGCCCCTGGAGTTGGAGTCAATACAGAATTTTTAAAATAGGTCAATTTCTTTGCTGCCTCGGCTGCTGCACAGACCCTTATCTCTATGCTGAATGAATGGTTTCCAACTTTTCCTTGCATAGATGTCTTCCTGTAGGAACTAGAGCCTTCAGTCCCCTCCTATTTTCTAAGCGCTTGGATTCTTTTGTTCTTCGAATACAATTACTTGGAAAATATACTAGAAATATTTTACCTTTTGGTTCATTATTTACCTTAATTATTTGTTGTTTTTTCATAGTGGAATGAAAGCTCTTGAAAGGCAGGTCCCCTGTTTGTATCTTTCACCATTTTTCTCTTAGCCTACTTCTAGGACATATTAGGTGTTTGTTGACAGCCTGAAAAGTGAAATTTGTGCCCAGAACACTGTTGAACAAGCCTGTCTCTTTTCCGTTATAAATTCACTCTGTGTGTCTGTCTGAAATCTCTATTTTTAATCTTTTCTACTCTGCCTAGTGTTCTTTCTCCTCCTTCCCCTGTGCACCACTTAATCTCCCATGACTCTGTCTCCTACCTCAAAGGAAAATAGAAACCATCAGCGACTGCTTCTTTTCAGCATTAGATTTACACATCCATTTTCCTTCCTTCCTCCTGATAGGAAGTTGGAAGTAGAGCTGTTGCCACCAAAGCCCAGGATTTTCTCAGCAGCGCGGGCTCCTTTCCCTTCTCCTTCACAGGGAACTTCCTGTGTTCAGTCTCTGCCTGCTCCCCTCTCTAGCATATCCTCTTCAGCGTTCAACACACTCTCATCTTTCCCATTAAAACAATTCTTTATTCAGTGCGTAATTTCCCTAGCAATATATCCTGAACCTCCTCTTCTCTGCCACAAGCAAATCTTTTGAAAGAATTATGTCCACATGCTGTGATAAGTTTCTTATTAATCATTTTTTCAGCAGGTTCTATGTAGGTTTTTCCCTGTCTACTCCATCCAAAACCATCTCTGTTGCAGTTTTTGTTGCCCTCTATGTAGCCAAATCCACCACATTTTTACAGTCTTCTAACGGGACATATCTACTGAATTAGAAATATTCACCACTCTAACAATCATAATAATGTAATTAGATGACAATTTCCTTGATTTTATTGTATGGCAGGCATTATGGCAAGAACTTTATATGAATAATTTAGTCCAAAATCCTTTGAAATATTAGAACATTTGTAATTACTAATCCATTTTCCAGATTAGGAAGTGTGAACAAAGCTTCAAATAGGCGTGGTTGTTGCCCTAAGATACATGCCTAGCAAACTGTAGAACTGGAATTAGAACCCATCCAGGCTGACTCCACAGGATTCACCATTAGTTGATCTATTATACTTGCTTTACCTGTACACATTTTCTTCTCCCCACGTCTATGAAACATTCATTTCTAAGTTTTTCCCCTAAATTCTCTGGGTTCTCCTTTTTCCTATCTACTTTGCCATCTATTCCTCTTTGTCTGACACCTAAATGCTGGAATGCTTCAGGGCTCAGTCTTGATCTCTCTTCTGTTTTCATTCTACATTCTTTCCCAATGTGATATCATTATTTATAGGGTGATAATCTCACAGGTGTGTCTCCTGGTTAGATCCATGTATTCAACTCTGTAGTGGATATATCCAATTCTTATGGTCCATGGGCAGCCCAATCACAATGTGTTCAAGTCAAAAGTTGCCGTGTTCTTCCCAAAGTGTTCTCTCTCCTGCCAGTAGCACCTGACAAAGTCATTTCCATTTACCTGCTTGCTTATGAAGCAATGGAGAGCAAGCACGCGAGTCCCTTGACTTTTTGCTCTTTTTGACATCCACCATTTAGTGACATTATCTGTGTTTTCTGCCAACGAAATATATCTCAAATCTACCCTCTGCTGTGCATCTCTTCAGCCATAACCTTATCTAATCCCCACTCTTTCTCACCCTACATGGCTTCCTGAAAAAAAAAAAACTTTCAAGAATCCAAATAAAATTATATCATTCCTTTCCTTAAAATTCCTTATGACTTTTCATCAATCATAAAATTAATCCAAATGTGAACATGCCCTGAAGTAACCTGGATAATCTTTCCTTTGCCTCCTATCCAGCCTCAGCTCATAAAATTCTCCCACACCTTGAGTAGAATCCATTAACCTCGGTATTTCCCAAATATTGTTTTGTTGCCAAAGCTTTGCATATACTGTTCCTTTGGCTTGGAACATTCAACATCCATTCAGTTGGCCAGAGATTGAAGCCCTGTTTCTAGCCCTGGAGAAAAGACCGCTGATTGGCAAACATAAAAGAGATTCATGTCACTGTCCTCAGAACTTGTCACGGTGGGAAAATAAAGAGCTCCTCTCAGTACCTGCAGAAATTAATACTCAAGCTAGGAGGTATAGAGCAGAAACTCAGGAGCAAAACAGTTGAAGAGGTTGTAAGACACTGTCACTTTGGTAATGAGTGAGTCTTTGGACTTCAAAATTTCCCCTCCACCCAGTTTACATTAAAGCAGAAGGAGACATCTTGATTTTAATCATCATGCCTTAATAATGACTCTAGATCAGTCAAATTTGGTAAAAATAAAACATTTTTGATGATTATTGTTAATTATGTTCATCTTGAAAAGAATAACAGCTGTAAAGGAGTTCTTACCATAACATGCAGGTCTATCAGACCAGCCATTTTCACCACACACTATGGAGCCTGTGGTGTGTCCATCTCGGCTCTCATGCCCATCAAGGCATTCGTAGTCCAGGCTGTCATTGAGCTTAAACCATATGCCATCACTTCTGGCTCTGGCATTCTCAAATACTGGCATATCACAGGATTCTAAGGGATAATGGAATAAAAATATTTCATTTCTAATATTATTTAGTGGGCAATCTGATTAAGTTTCATCTCAAGGGGAAAGGGGGCTTTACCAATTAGTATGTGCTAATAAATTATGATGCAAAAATAATCCAAGAATACCAGTGATTGATCACTGTCCTGGAATAGTTACTCAAAATGAAAAAAATATGTTTCTGTTATTGTTTTTTTTTTTGTCTGCAACACACGGCTTGCAGGATCTTAATTCCCTGACCAGGGATCGAAACTGTGCCCCCTGTAGTGGGAGTGCAGAGCCCTAACCACTGGATAGCCAGGGAATTCCTGAAAAAATATGTTTCTACACAACATTTTTCTCAACACTTAATGTCTCTGAAATATTTCTTTTATGAACATTTTTCTCAATTTAATTATACTTATGCATTTTTCCCAGGCTAGTAATAAAATAAGCCATTACAGATGTATTGTACTATTTTTGTAACAGCATTTTCTGAATTAATATGCTGAACTTATTAGCAGTTGTGACATATATGCCAGAGAAAAATCGATTAATTGAAAAAAAGAGTAATTTTCAACAAGGTAAGTAAATTTTTAAACATTCTATAGAATTCTACTTTAAAACACACTAATATTTAAAGTCACATGCTGATTTTGCTTTCCCAAATATATTTCTAATGGTTGTGTATTCTTTTATATTTATCAAGGTTGAATGCATAAGTAGTTCTATTATTTATAACAATTTACAAGAAAGTAAAATGTTTCTTTACAAGAAAGTAAAATTGAACAGTATCAATTTTCACTAACACTGTAATAGAGTGATGTTAATAAAGGTTTAAATAATTAATCTCAAATTTCATAATGTGTTATGTAGCCAGCCAGCTTAAAACTTTAAAAAATTAAAGCAAAACTATACTAGTAAAAACAAAAGTAATAGAGAAGTTTTCTCTTCCATGAAAAGAGTGTTAGAATGGAAAATTGGTCGCATATTAGTACGAAGTGAGTTTGATATGGGGGCAAGTTTTATCATTTTCTCTTTGGCTAGTGCCCATATTAAGCATATACATTGGAAAGAAAAATAAATAAAATGTAAACAGTAGAAAGCGATATTTTAAATATCCACTTCACTTGAAGTGACTATGTAAAATATCACTTCAAAAATATCATTGTGCAGCTTTGGGGTGAATAAGATAAACTCAGCAAATTTTCCTTAGAAAATCGTCGTAAACATCTGTGTGGTGGGACAGAAAAACCTCTCAGCACAGCAGAATTTGGTCCTATCTAGAAGTGTTTCTGTGTCTCCACTTACTAGATGTTTATGAAGATTTCCTAACAGAGAGAATTTTTCTCAAGTGGATCTACCCTACAGTTTCAAACATATAAATTTTACAAGTTATATTATTTGAAGATTATGCACTATGGACTCATATCTTCACTTAAAAACATAACCTTTAGGCTTAGGAGGAAAGATTCTGACATAAAAGTCTCAAAAAATAAAATCAGATGCAATCGGCATAAAGGATTCAGGTTAAAATAAATAAGTTTATACCAGAATATAGGTATGTCTCCTAGCTAAATTAGTTTATAATCACGGGATGTGTTAAAGTGAAAAAACCTTGAAGTGAAGGATGCAATGATATTCTACCCTACTAGTAATTAATCATAAAAGGTAAAAAATGATACACATTTTAAAATTTATCTTTTCAAATACAGCCATGGGACCACATCAACACCTCATACCACCCCACCCCAGCAAAAAAAAAAAAAGGGTAAAAAGAATGAAGTTAAAGAAAACTTCTCTAGAGTGATCATTAGGATAATGAATACAAAATAATCAATTACTTACTAATGCATACAGGTTGCATTGACCATCCACTTTGCAGACATGTAATTAATCCTGATGTATTACCATCTGCTGTTACATATCCTGATTTACACTTATACTTTGTTTGTTTATTTAAAGGATATGTAAAGGCAGCTTCAGAAAAAAATCCGTTCTTAATTTGTATATCTGATTTTGAACATGTTTCTAAAAGGGAGAAAGCATAAAGAAAAGATAAGCATATATTTGATAAACATTTTATAAGGATGCAAATAATATAACTATAGAAAAATGGGGAGTCATTTATAAATGTAAACCTAGAAAAATTCTAATCATTTAAGTTCTTGTGTGAGAGAAAAAAATCTACGAGTTTCCAAAGATATTAAATCAAGACACTTTATTCATGTTTTTAGAACAAAGCAAGATTTAAAGTACTCAGAATCCTTACTAGGAAATTATTAGAAATCTGTTTGTCTAATGGATCTGGAATCCTACAGCATGTCAGAACTCTATTAACAATGGGTTTCCTTTCCTGGGACTTGTTCAAAACATTGCTTAGTCTGGATCTCTTAAGCAACCCAGAACACAGTTAACAAATTGGGGTATCTCAGATCAGGTGATGATCTCGGAATCTTCCACCACAGTTACCATAGCCTTTGTATCTGAGAATTTGAAATGTTTGTCATCAAAACTGGGTGCTTAAAGCCATGTCAATATATGGAGTTCAATGGAGATGACAATGATCAACACATGTATTCAGTCTACAAAGGACTAAATGATGCTTCGTCAAACTATGTATAACTAAACTTGAAATAGTAAAGTACATTTCTGTCACTTACTAGGTCTCTTCACAGAGCTCAGCTTCATTTATTAAATAACTCGTGGATAAAGAAGAAATCAAAAGAGAAAACTTTGAATATTTTGAATTGAATGAAAATAAAAACATGATAAGTAAAATTTTATGAGATTTATGAAATGACACGAAAGTGTGCTGAGAGGGGAATTTTAACATTAAATAGCAATAATAGAAAATAATAAAGATTGAAAATCTGTAATAGAAAACAATGATTGAAAATCAATAATTCTTTTTACTTAAAAACTATAAAAAGAAAAGCAAACAAACACAACATATATAAATTTGAAAGAATAGAGTGACATTAGTAAGATGGTGGAATAGGATGCCTCGACCTCTCCCCACAGACACACTGAATTAACAGCTATGCACGTATCAGCTCCCCTTATTCAAAACACTGGTTGAGAGGCTCCTGCGTTCAAGGCAAGTGAGAAAATGCTAAAATCCTAACTGTTAGGAAAAACTGAGACACACTCTCACAATAAATCCCACCTAGGCACAGCACCATATAATTGGGAGGGAACCCTCAACTCCCAGCTTCTCCTGGAGGAGCAAAGAGTTTGAACCACAATCTAGGGCTCCAGTTTTCCAACTGCTAGTCCAGGGTCTGGCTTCTAACTCACCTGCCTCTGGGAGGGCCCAGCATTTCCAGTCTCCTGGGACTACTGAGGACAAAGTGGAATGGCTGTGCTAGCACTGCTCACAGGTCATCCCCTACCTTAGTGCAAAGGGAGCAGCTCCCAGTTTCTCCATGGAAGGAGTTAGACTACACATCTAGACCCTCATCCTTTTTTTTTTTTTTTTTTTGTGGTATGCAGGCCTCTCACTGTTGTGGCCTCTCCCATTGCGGAGCACAGGCTCCGGATGCACAGGCTCAGCGGCCATGGCTCACGGGCCCAGCCGCTCCGCGGCATGTGGGATCCTCCCAGACCAGGGCACGAACCCGTGTCCCCTGCATCGGCAGGCAGACTCTCAACCACTGCGCCACCAGGGAAGCCCTAGACCCTCGTCTTTTCTGGCTGCTGCCTAAGGAACTGGCTCCTAACTAACCTCTCTCTGAGAGCTGATGAAGTCCAGAATTTGTTGATGCCTGGGGACTACAGAGAGCAAAAGCATGGTTTGGAAGAGCACAGGGTTTGAAGGAGCATGCAGGCATTTCCACAGCCCTTCTCCCCAGCTCAGTGCAGAGTGAGTGAGGGGATAAAGTCCAGCTCCCAGCTTCAGCAGCTTTTCTGGCTTCTAGGTCACCTGTCTCAGGACATAGATGGGAAGTGGTATACTCCAGACCCCTGGAAGATGCTAGGTACAAAGACAGCAGTTTGGATGAGCATAGAGGTTAGAGAGGCATCCAGAATCTCTGGCCAGGCTGACTGATGAAGGCTTTCTACTTATGAGTCCAGTCTGTGAAGACTAGGAGGTGTGGGTGTTTCATCTAATGCACAGATATCAACACAGAGATTCGAGAAAAATAATAATAGAGAAATACGTTCCAGTCAGAAGAACAAGATAAGTATCTATAAACCAACACTAACTAAATGTAAATCACCTGTGATTTCCCCAACAGAGATTCAAAATAGCAGTCAGAGAGCAAAAAATTTGACAAAAGAGTAAAGCAGAGGTGGTTTGGGCCTGACATATGTCCCAGGTGAGTGTCACGGGCAGCTCCCATGTCCAAGCCTAAGTACTCAGCTTCTTCCCTTGCTTCTGATGTTCGCCCTCTTGTAACTAAAGCTTGTGGGTTTATTACTAGGGAATATTTAGAAATAAAATACATTTTTCAATGGCAAAAAACCCCCAAAACAAACAAACAGAAACCCCCAAACCCACAAAATAGCCATCATAAACATGCTTACCAAGGACAGGAGAGCAATACATGTACAAAGTAAGAATTTCAACAGAGAGATAGAAAATATAAAAATTACCAAAAGAGAAATGGTAGAACTGGAAAATGTGATAAATAAACTGAAAAATTAAATAAAGGGGTTCAACAACGGACTAGAACAAGCAGAAAAAAGGATCAGTGGACGCAGAGGTCACTAAAAGTAATTGACTCAGAAGAGCAAAAAGAAAAAAACAGTAAAAAAGTGATCATAGGTTACGGCACTTATGGGACACTGCCAAAATGATCACTATATATGTTACAGAAGACTGAGAAGGACAATAGAGAGGGAAAGGGGCAGAAAACTGAATCAAACATATTAAAACAACTGAAAATGCACTAAATCTGGGAAAGGAAACAGACATTCAGATCCACTAAGCCCGAATGAAGTGAGATGAGCTGCAAAAAAATACAACCCCCCCCCCCGACTGATACACATAATCAGATTGTCTAGAGTCAAAGACAAAGTAAAATATTGAATCAGCAATAGGAAACATCACAAAGAAGGGAACCGTAAAACCACCAGGTGACTTTACAGCAGAAACGCTGAAGGCCAGAAGGGAGTGGAATGATACACTCAAAGTGCTAAAAGAAAAAACTGCTAAGAATACTATACCAGCAAATTGGACCATCACAAATAAAGGGGAGGTACAAATATGACCAGACACACAAATGTTTAGGGAGTTTATCGCCACTAGATGTGCATACCAAGAAATGTTAAAGGCAGTTCTTCAAGTCGAAAAAGAAGGGTGCTAAACACCAGCACAATAGCATAAGAAAGTATGACACTCACTGGTAATGGTAAATATAGAGACAAATACAGAATACAGTGATGAGTAAATAAGTTTTTTTAAAAATAGGTCTTTATTGGAGTATAATTGCTTCACAATACTGTGTTAGTTTCTGTTGTACAACAAAGTGAATCAGCCATATGCATACATATGACCCCATATCCCCTCCCTCCTGAGCCTCCCTCCCACCATCCCTATCCCACCCCTCTAGGTCACTGCAAAGCACCGAGCTGATCTCCCTGTGCTATGCTGCTGCTTCCCACTAGCTATTTTACATTTGGTAGTGTATATATGTCGATGCTACCCTTACTTTGGCCTAGCTCCCCCTCCCACCCTGTGTCCTCAAAGTCCATTCTCTATGTCTACATCTTTATTCCTGCCCTGCAACTAGGTTCATCAGTACCCTTTTTTTTAAATATAGATTCCATATATATGTGTTAGCATACGGTATTTGTTTTCCTCTTTCTGACTTACTTCACTCTGTATGACAGACTCTAGGTCCATCCACCTCACTACAAATAACTCAATTTCGTTTATTTTTTGGTTGAGTAATGTTCCATTGCATATATGTGCCACATCTTCTTTCTCCATTCATCTGTCGATGGACACTTAGGCTGCTTCCATCTCCTGGCTATTGTAAATAGTGTTGCAATGAACATTGTGTGGTACATGTCTCTTTTAGAATTATGGTTTTCTCAGGGTATATGCCTAGTAGTGGGATTGCTGGGTCATATGGTAGTTCTATTTTTAGTTTTTGAAGGAACCTCCTTACTATTTTCCATAGTGGTTGTATCAATTTACATTCCCACCAACAGTGCAAGAGGGTTCCCTTTTCACCACACCCTTTCCAGCATTTATTGTTTCTAGACTTTTTGATAATGGCCATTCTGACTGGTGTGAGGTGATACCTCATTGCAGTTTTGATTTGCATTTCTCTAATAATTAGTGATGTTGAGCATCTTTTCATGTGCCTCTTGGCCATCTGTATGTTTTCTTTGTTGAAATGTCTATTTAGGTCTTCTGCTCATTTTTTAACTGGATTTTTTGTTTTTTTGATATTGAGCTCCATGAGCTGTTTGTATATTTTGGAGATTAATCCTTTCTCTGTTGTTTCTTTGCAAATATTTTCTCCCATTCTGAGGGTTGTCTTTTTGTCTTGTTTATGGTTTCCTTTGCTGTGCAAAAGCTTTTAAGTTTAATTATGTACCATTTGTTTATTTTTGTTTTTATTTCTGTTACTCTAATAGGTGGGTGAAAAAAGATCTTGCTGTGGTTTATATCAAAGAGTGTTTTTCCTCTAAGAGTTTATAGTGTCTGGTCTTACATTTAAGTCTTTAATCCATTTCGAGTTTATTTTTGTGTATGGTGCTAAGGTGTGTTCTAATTTCATTCTTTTACATGTAGCTGTACCGTTTTCCCAGCACCATTTATTAAAGAGGCTGTCTTTTCTCTATTGAATGTTCTTGCCTCCTTTGTCATAACTTAGTTGCCCATATGTGTGTGGGTTTATCTCTGGGCATTCTGTGCTGTGGCATTGATCTATATTTCTGTTTTTATGCCAGTACCATACTGTCTTGATTACTGTAGCTTTGTGGTATAGTTTGAAGTCGGGGAGCCTGATTCCTCCAACTCCGTTTTTCTTTCTCAAGATTGTTTTGGCTATTTGGGGTCTTTTGTGTTTCCCTACAAATTGTAAAATGTTTTGTTCTAATTCTGTGAAGAATGCCATTGGTAGTTTGATAGGGATTGCATTGAATCTGTAGATTGCTTTGGGTAATGTAGTCATTATCACAATACTGATTCTTCCAATCCAAGAACATGATATATTTCTCCATCTGTTTATGTCATCTTTGATTTCTTTCACTAGTGTTTTATAGTTTTCTGAGTACAAGTCTTTTGCCTCCTTAGGCAGGTTTATTCCTAGATATTTTATTCTTTTTGTTGCAATGGTAAATGGGAGTGTTTCCTTAACTTCTCTTTCAGATTTTTCATTGTTGGTGTATAGGAATGCCAGAGATTTCTGTGCATTAATTTTGTATCCTGCAAGTTTACCAAATTCCTTTATTAGTTCTAGTAGTTTTCTGGTGTCATCTTTAGGATTTTCTATGTATAGTATCATGTCATTTGTGAAAACTGACAGTTTTACTTCTTCTTTTCCAATGTATATTCCTTTTATTTCTTTTTCTTCTCTGATTGCCATGGCTAGGACTTCCAAAACTATGTTGAAGAAGAGTGGCAAGAGTGAACATCCTTGTCTTGCTCCTGATCTTAGTGGAAATGCTTTCAGTTTTTCATAATTATGATGCTTGCTGTGGGTTTGTCATATATGGCCTTTATTATATTGAAGTAAGTTCCTTCTATGCCCATTTTCTGGAGAGTTTTTATCATAAATTGCTGTTGAATTTTGTCAAAAGAGTTTTCTGCATCTATTGAGATGATCAAATGGTTTTTATTCCTTAATTTGTGAATGTGGTGTATCACACTGCTTGATCTGCGTATATTGAAGAATACTTTCATCCCTGGGATAAATCCCACTTGATCATGGTGTATGATCCTTTAAATGTGCTGCTGGATTCTGTTTGCTAGTATTCTGTTGAGGATTTTTGCATCTATGTTCATCAGTGATATTGGCCTGTAACTTTCTTTCTCTGTGATATCTTTGGCTGGTTTTGGTATCAGGGCGATGGTGACTTCACAGAATGAGCTTGGGTGTGTATCTTTCTCTGCAACTTTTTGGGAGCATTTGAGAAGGATGGGTGTTAGCTCTTCCCTAAAAGTTTGATAGAATTTTCCCATGAAGCCAACTGCCCTGGACTTTTGTTTGTTGGAAGATTTTTAATTACAATTTCAATTCCATTATTTGTGATTGTTCTGTTTATATTTTCTATTTCTTCCTGGTTCAGTCTTGGAAGGTTGTATCTTTCTAAGAATTTGTCCATTTCTTCGTGTTTGTCCATTTTATCGGCATATAGTTGTTTGTAGTAGTCTCTTATAATCCTTTGTATTTCTGTAGTGTCAGTTTTGATTTCTCCTCTTTCATTTCTAATTTTATTGATTTGAGTCTTCTCCCTTTTTTTCTTGATAAGTTTGGCTAAAGGTTTATCAATTTTGTTTATCTTCTCAAAGAACAAGCTTTTAGTTTTATTGATCTTTGCTATTGTTTTCTTTGTTTCTATTTCATTTATTTCTGCTCTGATCTTTATTTCTTTCCTTCTACTGAGTTTGGGTTTTCTTTGTTCTTCTTTCTCTAGTTGTTTTAAGTGTAGGGTTAGATTGTTTACTTGAGATTTTTCTTGTTTCTTGAGGTGAGACTGAATTGCTATAAACTTTCCTCCCTCTTAGATGGCTTTTGCTGTGTCCCATAGGTTTTGGGTCATCATGTTTTTGTTGTCATTTGTTTCTAGGTATTTTTTGATTTCTTCAGTGATCTCTTGGTTATTTAGTAGTGCACTGTTTAGCCTCCATGTATTTGTGTTTTTTACCATTTTTTTCCTGTAATTGATTTCCAATCCTATAGCGTTGTGGTGAGAAAAGATGCTTGATACAATTTCAATTTTCTTAAATTTTCCAGGGCTTGATTTGTGACCCCAGATGTGATCTATCCTGGAGAATGTTCCGTGTGCACTTGAGAAGAAAGTGTATTCTGCCACTTTTGGGTGGAATGTTCTATAAATATTAATTAAATCTATCTGGCCTATTGTGTCATTTAAAGCTTGTGTTTCCTTATTTATTTTCTGTCTGGATGATCTGTCCATCGGTGTAAGTGGGGTGTTAAAGTCCCCTACTATTATTTTGTTACTGTCAATTTCTCTTTTTATGTTGTTAACATTTGCCTTATGTATTGAAGTGCTCCTATGTTGAGTGCATAAACATTTATAACTGTTATATCTTCTTCTTGGATTGATCCTTTGATCATTATGCAGTGTCCCTCCTTATCTCTTATAATAGGCTTTATTTTAAAGTCTATTTTATTTGATACAAGTAACGCTACTCCAGCTTTCTTCTGATTTCCATTTTCATGGAATATCTTTTTCCATCCATTCACTTTCAGTCTGTATGTGTCCCTAGGTCTGAAGTGGGTCTCTTGTAGACAGCATATATATGAGTCTTGTTTTTGTATCCATTCAGCCAGTCTGTGTCTTTTGATTGGGGCACTTAACCCATTTACATTCAAGGTTATTATTGATATGTATGCTCCTATTACCATTTTCTCAATTATTTTGGGTTTGTTTTTGTGGGTCTTTTTCTTCACTTGTGTTTCCCACCTAGAGAAGTTTCTTTAGCATTTGTTGTAAAGCTGGTTTGGTGGTGCTGAATTTTCTTAGCTTTTGCTTGTCAGAAAAAGCTTTTGATTTCTCCATCGAATCTGAATGAGATCTTTGCAGGTAGAGTAATCTTGGTTGTAGGTTTTTCTCTTTCATCACTTTAAGTATATCCTGCCAATCCCTTGTGGCCTGTAGAGTTTCTGCTGAAAAATCAGCTGATACCCTTATGGGGATTCCCTTGAACGTTATTTGTTGCTTTTCCCTTTCTGCTTTTAGTGTTTTTCTTTGAATTTAATTTTTGATACTTTGATTAATATATGTCTTAGTGTGTTTCTCCATGGGTTTATCCTGTATGGGACTCTCTGTGCTTCCTGGGATTGAGTGACTATTTTCTTTCCCATGTTAGGGAAGTTTTCCACTATAATCTCTTCAAATATTTTCTCAGACCCTTTCTTTTTCTATTCCTCTTCTGGGACTCCTATAATTCGAATGTGGTATGTTTAGCGTTGTCCCAGAGGTCTCTGAGATTGTCTTCATTGTTTTCATTCTTTTTTCTTTATTCTGCTCCTCAGCAGTTATTTGCACCATTTTGTCTTTCAGCTCATTTATTTCTTCTTCTGCCTCATTTGTTTTGTTACTGATTCCTTCTTGTGTATTTTTCATTTCAGTGTTTGTGTTGTTCATCTCTTTTTGTTTGTTCTTTAGTTCTTCTAGATCTTTGTTAAACATTTCTTGTATCGTCTCAATCTGTGCCTCCATTCTATTTCCGAGATTCTAGATCATCTTTACTATCGTTACTCTGTATTATTTTTCAGGTAGATTGCCTATTTCCTCTTCATTTATTTGGTCTTGTACTTTTTTACCTTGCTCCTTCATCTGTGACATATTTTTTTGCTGTCTGTTTTTTTAATTTTTTTAATGAGTGGGACTGTGTTCCTATCTTACTGTTGTTTGGCCTGAGGCTTCCAGTACTGGAGTTTATAGGATGTTGGGTAGACCTGGGTCTTGATGCTGAGATGAGGACCTCCCTGAGACCTCACTCTGATGAATATTCCCTGCGGTCTTAGGTTCTCTTTTAGTCCCATGGTTTGGACTTGGAGCTCCCACGGAAGAAGATTTGCCCAACCCCTGCCTCATGGGGCATCCAAGATCCCCCAAGCCACGTGGGGTGGTAAATAAAAAGAGAACATTAACAAAGTAAAAAATAAAATTAGACTAGGAAACTAACAGATATATTAGAAAGAATATAAAAATAAAAATACAGATGAATCAACAACCGGGAGGTACATCAGTACCACAATAGTACAAAAGCGGAGGAGGGAAAAGAAGAAAAAAAAAAGAGAGAGGAAAAAAAAAGGAGGAGGGAAGCCTTGGCTGTGGAGGGTGGGGCCTAAGCAAGGGCGAAGTTTGGGTGGTGGGCAGGGCCTATGCTTAGGACCCACAGGGCTAGAAAAGGCCCTGGGAGCTGTGGGGGGTGGTGCTTAGGCTCAAGGAACAGAAGGGGCACAGGCGTGCCCCCCATCCCTGGTCTCAGGGGGCAGGGGACCTCACCTGGGAGCCCAGCAGGCTTCCTGGGTTCGAGTGGGTGGGGTCATTGCCCTCTGCTCCTCTCCTGCTCCTCCCAAGTGTCCCTCCCACTTGCCTCTCCTGATCTCCCTGACCTCTGGAGTGCCAATCCTGTCTGGCCTCAACTTCTCCTCCCCCTTCCATCCCCCCACATCCTAAACGTTCAATTGGGGGTTCCTCCTGTCTCCTGGGGGGGTCAGAGTCCCCCACCAGCAGCCAGCAGGCACCCTAGTGGTGGGGAGATGCTAACTCCATGTCTCCACACAACACCACCTTGACACTGCCCCCCAAATCACTTTTAATGCTAGTATAAAAGTTAAAAGGCAAAAGTATAATGAATAAATATAACAAATTATATAAATGGTTGCAAACAAAATTGGATGTAAATTGTGGTGTCAACAACTTAACATGGAAGGGGAGAGCGATAAAAGTTTACAACTGTAAAAATTAGATATTTTATGTAAGCTCCAACAAGAGTATACCTATACATTACATCAAGGAAAAGAGAAAGGAATCAAAGCCTACTTAAACTGACAAACAAACAAATAAGGAAACAAACCCAATGAAACAAAGGAAGATAGCAAGAAAGCAAAAGAGAGACAAAAGAACTACAAGACAAACAGAAAATAAGTAATAAAATGATAAAAGTAAAAAATTATTGGGCTTCCCTGGTGGCGCAGTGGTTGAGAGTCCGCCTGCCAATGCAGGGGACATGGGTTCGTGCCCCAGTCCGGGAAGATCCCACGTGCCGCGGAGCGGCTGGGCCCATGAACCATGGCTGCTGAGCCTGTGCTCCGCAATGGGAGAGGCCACAACAGTGAGAGGCCCGCGTACCACAAAAAAAAAAAAAAAAAAAAATTATCAACAAAAATACTTTAAATGTAAATATATTAAATGCAACACTAAAAGACATAAACTGGATGCATGGATAAAAATACAAGATCCACCTTTATGTTTTCTATAAGAAACTAACTTTAACTTTAAGGAAAAACACAGGCTGAAAATATAAGGATGAAAAATGATATTCCATGAAAATGGTAACCAAAAGGAAGCAGGGTTAGTGATATTTGTGTTAGACAAAATAGACTTTAAACCCTTACCAGAAAACATGGGATCATGGTGGCACAAGACATTCATTGTTTTTGTTCCTGAACTGACAACAGAAATTTGACATCCATCCACAAACAAACCTGTCTTTGAGGGAGGTGTGGGACTCAACACAATATGCCAAGGGACCCAGGAGGTGTCTCACCCACATACGCATGAAATAAAAGGCAGAGAGATCTCTGTCCTGACTGTGGTGTCTGCAGTGGCCCATGAACCAGCTCTATCCTCTCTCAGCCTCAGTCCAGTAGTCACTGGAAACACTACCTTAAACAGTCACACATGGAGGAGAGTACTTATGTGAAAGTCCAGGTTTTCACAGGAGGAGCTGCAGCACACACTAGAGAAAAAAATATATGTTTGGATTCATTGGACTGGGTAAGAGGAACAGCTCAACTTTACCTTCATCACCCCTCCCCCAAAGGAGGCACAGCTTAAGGCTAATAGAAAACTTCCTGGGCCCCTGATTTCTCCCACAGGGGAAAGGGGGAGTGTGTGTATGATTTTGCAGCTTCCTCATCTGTATGGGATCTGCCAAAAGGCTCATTTCTCTTTCATTCCGTCCAGAGTACTAATAATGAGCTATATGTCTGGGAGTCAGGAAGAGGCTATGAAAGCAGAAGACAGGACACTTACAGAGCATTAAAGGGAGGCTGATCCTACTAACTGCCTTGCAAACTCCATCGAAGAACTCACTCAAAAGCTGCTGGGAATGCCTCACCTTCTTATTCACTCAACTGGCCCACTGGCCCCTTCAGGGCTCTGTCTGCCTCACTCACACACCCTCCCATCTTGTGGCCAGTCCCTGTGGGCACAACTGACATTGGAGGTAAAAGCAAGCTTTGATAGACAGCTAGTGAGCACACACAGAAATTTGGCTCAAATCTGTGGGCCAGGGAGAGAATACAAGATTAAGATGTAGTGCCATCTTTGGGGAAACAAAAGACAGGCTGTCAGCACCCATCCTGGTGCATTGTAGGATCTAGACAAGGCACACAAGCACAGAAGTTCTGCCACTAGAGGGAGAAGAAGTGTGAGCTGGTGTTCCCATAGAAGATCTGAGATAGTCTAAAAGTCTGTAGCAGGGCTGAAGGAAGTTTTCTCACCCCCAAAGGAGACTGGTACTTCCAAAGCAAACACAACAACACTAAACTTCAAGGAACATGAAATCAAGTAATATGGCATCAACAAAGTATCACAACAATCTTCAGTATTCAAACTCAAAGATTGGAGATCTGTGATTTACCCAATGGAGAATTCAAAATAGCTGTTTTAAATAACTCAATGTGCTACCAGAAAATACAGGAAGACAACTGAAAAACATCAGGAAAACAATACATGAACAAAATGAGCAGTTTACCAAAAAGATAGAAATCCAAAAAAAGAACCAAAGAGAAATTCTGGTGCTGAAAATTCCAATGATGAAATGAAAATGCAATAGAGTAGCATCAACAACAGAATGAAACAAGCAGAAGAAGGAATCTGTAAGATAGATGACAGATATAATGAAGTTATCCAGTCAGAGGAGAACAAAGAAAAAAAGCATGAAAAAGAATTAAGAAAGGCTACATGATATATGGTATGTCATCAACAGAACCAATCTGTGAATTATTGAAGTTCCAGAGGAGAAAAGGTGGAGATGGGGGCAGAAAGCTTATTTAAAGAAATAATGGCTGAAAACTTCCCAAATCAAGGGTGAGATTTGAATATCTAAGTTCATGACATTTTTAGGTGACCAAATAAAATTCAACATAAAAAGGTCCTCTACAACACATGTTATAATAAAACAGAAAAAATCAAAGAAAAAAGAGAAGTCTTAAAGGTATCATGAGAAAGAGACCTTGGAACTTACAACAGAACCCTCATATGGCTCTAAGTAGATTTCCCAGCAGAAACCTAGTGGGCCAGGAGAAAGCCAAGTGCTGAAAGAGAAAATTGCCAACCAAGGATACTTTATTTGCAAAATGTCATTTGGAAATGAATGGAAGATAAAGACTTCCCCAGACCAACAAATACTGAGGGAATTGAACACCAGTAGTCCTGTCTTACTAGAAACACTGAAAGGAGTTATTCAAGGTAAAGTAAAACAATGCTAATTAATAACATGAAAATACACAATACACTGGTAAATTTATGTATACAGTCACATTCAGAATACTATAGTACTTTGATATGGAATGTTAAACACTTAACATATTAAAGTTAAAGGACAAGAATATAAAAATAATGATAGCAACAACTATTGGCTAATAAGTACCCACTATAAAAAGAGGCAAATCATGACATCAAAAATATAAAAGGGTGGGACTTCCCTGGTGGTCCAGTGGGTAAGGCTCTGTGCTCCCAATATAGGGGGCCCGGGTTCGATTCCTGGTCAGGGAACTGGATCCCACATGCAGGCCGCAAGAAGTCCGCACACTGAAACTTAAGATCCCACATGCCACCACTAAGAGCCGGTGCAGCCAAATAAATAAATATATTTTAAATATATATATATATAAAAGGGTGGAGGGTAAAAGGAAAGAGTTTTTGTATGTGGTTGATGCTCATGTTTCATCAGTATAAAATAGACCGCTGACTCTGTAAGATGTTTTATTTCAGTCTCATGGTAAACACAAAGCAAGAAACCACACTAGGTTCACAAAAGGTAAAGAGAAGTTTATTAAAAGCATACCACTATAAAAATCATTAATTCACAAAGGAAGGCAGTCAGAGAGGAAGAAAGGAATTAGGAAACTACCAAAGAGTCTTAAAAAAAGAGATGGTATTAGTAAGTCATTACCTATCAATAATTACTCTAAATAAAAATGGATTACATTCTTCAATAAAAAGGCATAGGATGGATAAGATGGAGGAGTAGGAGGACGCAGAGTTCGTGTCTCCTCATAACTAGGCCACCTAGGAGGCGCTGGTGGGGGACTTTGGACACCTAAGGGGAAGGGAGGAACCCCTATGTGATGAGGTAGGACGTGGAGGGGGTGAGGAGGAGGAGAGGAAAAGTGGAGGCGGGATGGGACAGGCATGCCTGAGGGGCAGCTGGGGGAGGGGAGGCATTACCATGCTTGGAGGGGCCAACTCACAGTGAGGGAATCAGTGGGAATGGGGAGAGACCTTCAGGGGATCAGGAGATAAGAAGGGAACATGGCCAGTGTCTCCCCTGCCCACTCTGACCCAGCAAACCTGCTGGAGGCCTGGGCCTGAAACTCTGCACTCCTGGGCCCCCTCTGGCAGCACAGGCCCTGAGCCTAATCCCCGCCACCCCCAAGGCCTTTTCTGGCCTTTTTTTCTTTTCTCTTTTTTTTTTTTTTGCCATGCTGCATGGCTTGCGGGGTCTTCATTCCCAGGCCAGGGATTGGGTCTGAGCTCCTGTGGTGAGAGTGACAAGTCCAAACCACTGGACTAACGGTGAATTTCAGGACCCAGGGAATATTAATTGGTATGAGATCTCGCAGAGGTCCTGATCTCGGCACCAAGATCTGGCTCCACCCAACTGCGTACAAACTCCAGTGCTGGACACAGCAGGCCAAACAACCAGCAAGACATGAACACAGCCCTACCCATCAAAATAAAAAATGAGATGACAAAAAATATGTCACAGATGAAGGAGCAAGGTAAAAACCTAAAAGACCAAATAAATGAAGAGGAAAAAAAGCAACCTACCTGAAAATCAATTCAGAGTAATGATAGTAAAGATGATCCAAAATCTCAGAAATAGAATGGAAGAATGGATTAAGAAAATACAAGAAATGTTTAATAAGGACCTAGAAGAACTAAAGAATAAACAAACAGTGGTGAAAAACAAAATAATGGAAAATGGAAAATACACTATAAGGAATCAATAGCAAAGTAACTGAGGCAAAAGAAAAAATAAGTGAGCTTGAAGATAGAATGGTGGAAATAACTGTTAAGGAGCAGAATAAAGAATGAAAAGAAATGAGGACAGTCTCAGAGACTTCTGGGACAACATTAAAGAAACCAACATTCAAACTGTAGGGGTCTCAGAAGAATAAGAGAAACAGAAAGGGTCTGAGAAAATATTTGAAGAGATCATAGGCAAAAACTATAAGTTTTAGTTTTAGTTTATAAAACTAAACTACAAGTCCAGGAAGCACAGAGAGTCCCATACAGGATAAACCCATGGAGAAACATGCCAAGACACACATTAATCAAAATAACAAAAATTAAATTCAAAGAAAAAAATACAAAAAGCAGCAAGGAAAAAGCAACAAATAATGTTCAAGGGAATCCCCATAAGGTTATCAGCTGATTTTTCATCAGAAACTCTGCAGGCCAGAAGGAATTGACAGGATATATTTAAAATGATGAAAGGGAAAAACCTACAACCAAGACTATAATACCAAGCAAGGATCTCATTCAGATTCAACACAGAAATCAAAAGCTTGTCAGACAAGCAAAAGCTAAGAGAATTCAGCACCACCAAACCAGCTTTACAACAAATGCTGAAGGAAATTCTCTAGGTGGGAAACACAAGAGAAGAAAAAGGCCCACAAAAACAAACCCAAAAAATTAAGAAAATGGTAGTAGGAAAATACATATTGATAATAACGTTGAATGTAAATGAATTAAATGCCCACCAAAAGTCACAAACTGGCCGAATGGATACAAAAACAAGACCCATATATATGCTGCCTAAAAGACACCCACTTCAGATCTAGGGACACATACAGACTGAAAGTGAGGGGAGAGAAAAAGTTATTCCATGCAAATGAAAATCAAAAGAAACCTGGAGTAGCAATATTCATATCAGATAAAATAGACTTTAAAATAAAGACTGTTGCAAGAGACATTAAAGGACACTACCTAATGATCAGGGGGTCAATCCAAGAAGAAGATTTAACAATTATAAATATTTGTGCACCCAACATAGGAGCACTTCAATACATAAGGCAAATGCTAACAGCCATAAAAGGGGAAGTCGACAGTAACACAATAATAGTGGGGGGCTTAACACCCCACTTACACCAATGGACAGATCATCCAGACAGAAAATAAATAAGGTAACACAAGCTTTAAATGACACAATAGACCAAACAGACTTAACTGATATTTCTAAGACATTCCACCCAAAAGCAGCAGAATACACTTTGTTCTCAAGTGCACACAGAAAATTCCAGGATAGATCACATCTGGAGTCACAAATCAAGTCTCAGTAAATTCAAGAAAATTGAAATCCTTTCAAGCATCTTTTCCAAAAACAATGCTATGAAATTAGAAATCAATTACAGGAAAAAACTAAAAAATACAAACACATGGAGGCTAAACAATACACAACTAAATAACCAAGAAATCACTGAAGAAATAAAAGAGGAAATCAAAAAATTCATAGAAACAAATGACAACAAAAACATGACGACCCAAAACCTATCAGATGCAGCAAAAAACAGTTCTAGCAGGGAATTTTATAGCAATTCAATCCTACCTTGGGAAACAAGAAAAATTTCAAATAAACAATCTAACCTTACACCTAAAGCAACTAGAGAAAAAAGAACAAACAAAACCCAAAGTTAGTATGAAGAAAGAAATCAAAGAAGAAATAAATGATATAGAAATGAAGAAACCAATAGCAAAAATCAATGAAACTAAAAGCTAGTTCTTTGAGAAGATAAACAAAATTGATAAACCTTTAGCCATACTTATCAAGAAAAAAAGGGAGAAGACTCAAATCAATAAAATTAGAAATGAAAGAGGAGAAATCAAAACTGACACTGCAGAAATACAAAGGATTATAAGAGACTACTACAAACAACTATATGCCGATAAAATGGACAAACACGAAGAAATGGACAAATTCTTGGAAAGGTGCAACCTTCCAAGACTGAACCAGGAAGAAATAGAAAATATAAACAGAACAATCACAAGTAATGGAATTGAAATTGTAATTAAAAATCTTCCAACAAACAAAAGTCCAGGGCAGCTGGCTTCATGGGAAAATTCTATCAAACTTTTAGGGAAGAGCTAACACCCATCCTTCTCAAACGCTCCCAAAAAGTTGCAGAGAAAGGTACACACCCAAGCTCATTCTATGAAGCCACTATCACCCTGATAACAAAACCAGACAAAGATATCACAGAAAAAGAAAGTTACAGGCCAATATCACTGATGAACATAGATGCAAAAATCCTCAACAGAATACTAGCAAACAGAATCCAACAGCACATTAAAAAGATCATACACCATGATCAAGTGGGATTTATCCCAGGGATGCAAGGATTCTTCAATATATGAAAATCAATCAATGTGATATACGATATTAACAAATTGAAAAAGAAAAACCATTTGATCATCTCAATAGATGCAGGAAAAGCTTTTGACAAAATTCAACACCTATTTATGATAAAAAATCTCCAGAAAGTGGGCATAAAGGGATCGTGCTTCAACATAATAAAGGCCATATACAACAAACCCACAGAAAACATCATTCTCAATGGTGAAAAACTGAAAGCATTTCCTCTAAGATCAGGAACAAGACAAGGATGTTCACTCTCACCACTATTATTCAACATAGTATTGGAAGTCCTAGCCATGGCAATCAGAGAAGAAAAAGAAATAAAAGGAATACACTTTTGAAAAGAAGTAAAACTGTCAGTGTTCACAGAAGACATGATACTATACACAGAAAATCCTAAGGATGCCACCAGAAAACTACTAGAACTAATCAATGAATATGGTGAATTTGCAGGATACAAAATTAAAGAACAGAAATCTCTGGCATTCCTATACACTAACAATGAAAGATCAGAAAGATAAATTAAGGAAGCAATCCCATTTACCACTGTAAGCAAAAGAATAAAATACCTAGGAATAAGCCTACCTAAGGAAACAAAAGACCTGTATGCAGAAAACTATAAGACACTGATGAAAGAAATCAAAGATGACAAAAAGAGATGGAGAGATATATGATGTTCTTGCATTGGAAGAATGAATATTGTGATAATGACTACATTACCCAAAGCAATCTACAGATTCAATGCAATCCTTATCAAATTACCAATGGCATTTTTCACAGAATTAGAATAAAAAATTTTACAATTTGTATGGAAACACAAAAGACCATGCATAGCTAAAGTAATCTTGAGAAAGAAAAATGGAGCTGGAGGAATCAGGCTCCCCGACTTCAAACTATACCACAAAGCTACAGTAATCAAGACAGTATGGTACTGGCACAAAAACAGAAATATAGATCAATGGAACCGGATAAGAAGTCCAGAGAAAGAACCATGCACATATGTTCAACTAATCTATAACAAAGGAGGCAAGAATATACAATGGAGAAAAGACAGTCTCTTCAATAAGTGGTGCTGGGAAAACTGGATGGCTACATGTAAACTAATGAAATTAGAACACTCCCTAACACCTTACAGAAAAATAAACTCAAAATGGATAAAAGACTTAAATGTAAGACCAGATACTATAAAACTCTTGAAGAAAAACACAGGCAGAACATTCTCTCACATAAATCACAGCAATATCTTTTTTGACCCACCTCCTAGAGTAATGAAAATAAAAACAAAAATAAAGAAATGGGACCTAGTTAAACTTAAAAGCTTTTGCACAGCAAAGGAAACCATAAACAAAATGAAAAGACAACACACAGAATGGGAGAAAATATTTGCAAACAAAGTGACCGACAAGGGATTAAGCTCCAAAATATAGAACCAGCTCATGCAGCTTAATATCAAAAAAAAAAAACCCAACCCAATAAAAAAAATCAGCAAGAGATCTAAATAGACATTTCTTCAAAGAAGACATACAGATGGCCAAGAGGCACATGAAAAGATGCTCAACATCACCAATTATTAGAGAAAAGCAAATCAAAACTGCAATGAGGTAACACATCACACCAGTCAAAATGGCCATCATCAAAAAATCTACAAAGTATAAATGCTGGAGAGGGTGCGGAGAAAAGGGTACCCTCCTACACTGTTGGTGTGAATGTAAACTGGTACAACCATTATGGACAACAGTATGGTGGTTCCTTAAAAAACTGAATATGAGCTACCATATGATGCAGCAATCCCACTCCAGGGCATATATCTGGAGAAAAGTATAATTCGAAAATATACATGCACCCCCCAATGCTCATTAAAGCACTATTTACATCAGCCAAGACATGGAAGCAATCTAAATGTCTGTTGACAGATGAATGGATAAAGATGTGGTATATATATATAATACATATATATTATATATATATACACACACACACCATATATATATATACACACACCATATATATATAATGGTATTTTATATATATATATGAATATTACTCAGCTATAAAAAAGAACGAAATAATGCTATTTGCAGCAACATGGATGGACCTAGAGATTGTTATACTGAGTGAAGTAAGTCAGACAGAGAAAGAGAAATATTGTATGATATCACTTATATGCGGAATCTAAAAAAATGATACAAATGAACTTATTCACAAAACAGAAACAGACTCACAGATCTCAAAATCAAACTTATGGTTACCAAAGGGGAAATACAGGGAGAAGTGATAAATTAGGAGATTGGGGTTAATGTATACACATACACACTAGTATATATAAAAATAGACAACTAATAAGGACCTACTGTATGGCCCAGGGAACTCTACTCAATATTCTGTAATAACATATACAGAAAAGAATATGAAAAAGAATGGATATATATATACATACATACATATATATGTATATATATAATCGATTCACTTTGCTGTACACCTGAAACTAACACAGCATTGTAAATCCGCTATACTCCAATAAAAATAAAAATAAAAAAAACAAAACAAAACAGGGAGTACTACAAAAACAACGAAAAAACATGTAAGAAAATGGCAATATGTACGTACCTAACAATAATCACTCTAAATGTCAATGTACTAAATGCTCCAATCAAAAGACATAGGGTGGCTGATTGGATAGAAAAACAAGACCCAATTATATGCTGCCTGCTAAAGATACACACAGACTAGGGCTTCCCTGGTGGCGCAGTGGTTGAGAGTTCGCCTGCCGATGCAGGGGACACGGGTTTGTGCCCCGGTCCGGGAAGATCCCACATGCCTCAGAGCAGCTGGGCCTGTGAGCCATGGCCGCTGAGCCTGCGTGTCCGGAGCCTGTGCTCCACAACGGGAGAGGCCACAACAGTGAGAGGCCCGTGTACCGCAAAAAAAAAAGATACACACAGACTAAAATTGAGGTGATGAAAAAAGATATTTCCTGCAAATGGAAATGCCAAGAAAGGTGGGGTAGCCAGAGTCAAATTCTATAACAAAAAGACAAAGAAGGGCATTATATAATGATAAAGGGACTTTACATATAATCTTTAATATATTTTGAGTTGATTTTTGTATGTGGTGTGAAATAAGGTCCCAGTTTTTTTCTTATGCCTGTGGATATCCAGTTTCAGTAAAACTATTTGAAGAGACTATCCTTTCCCAGTCGTGTATTCTAGGCACCCTTGTCATAGATAAGTTGATTGTGTCTCAATTATGTATTATTAATAAATGCATGGATTTATTTCTGGGCTTTGTATTCTCTTCCATTGGACTGTATATTTGTTTTTATGCCAGTAGCATACTATTTTGATTACAGTAATTTTTGTAATATATTTGAAATCTGGAAGCATGATGTCCTCAGCTTTTTTTTCTTGCTCAAGATTGCTTTGGCTATTCAGGCCTTTGGTGGTTCCATACAAATTTTATGATTTTTTTCCATTTCTACAAAGAACACCAGTGGGATTTTGGTAGGGACTGAATTGCATCTGTCCATCACTTTGGGTAGTAGGGATATTTTAACAACACTCAAGCTTCTGATGCACTAGCACTGGATATGTTTCCATTTATCTATGTCTAATTTCTTTTATCATTGTACTACAATTTTTTGCATCTGTGTTCAGATAGTTTTCTCTGCTTATGGTATCTTTAGCTATAGTTTTCTCTGCTTATGGTATCTTTAGCTTTGCTATCAGACTGATGCTGGGCTCACAAAATGAGTTTGGAAGTATTCTCTTTTCTTTGATTTTTTTTTTTAATCTATAGTTTTCTCTGCTTATAGTTTTCTATAAGCCTATAGTTTTCTCTGCTTATGGTATCTTTAGCTTTGCTATCAGACTGATGCTGAGCTCATAAAATGAGTTTGGAAGTATTCTCTTTTCTTTGATTTTTTTTTTTTGTTTTAATCTGGGACAGTCATAGTCTAACCAAGTTTATTTTTTTAACATCTTTATTGGAGTATAACTGCTTTACAATGGTGTGTTAGTTTCTGCTTTATAACAAAGTGAATCAGTTATACATATACATATGTTCCCATATCTCTTCCCTCTTGCATCTCCCTCCCTCCCACCCTCCCTATCCCACCCCTCTAGGTGGTCACAAAGCACTGAGCTGATCTCCCTGTGCTATGCGGCTGCTTCCCACTAGCTATCTACCTTACATTTGGTAGTGTATAATGTCCATGCCACTCTCTCACTTTGTCACAGCTTACCCTTCCCCCTCCCCATATCCTCAAGTCCATTCTCTAGTAGGTCTGTGTCTTTATTCCTGTCTTACCCCTAGGTTCTTCATGACCTTTTTTTTTTTTTTCCTTAGATTCCATATATATGTTTTAGCATACGGTATTTGTTTTTCTCTTTCTGACTTAACTTCACTCTGTATGACAGACTCTAGGTCCATCCACCTCACTACAAATAACTCAATTTCGTTTCTTTTTAGGGCTGAGTAATATTCCATTGTAAAGTATGAGATTAGAACACTCCCTAACACCATACACAAAAATAAACTCAAAATGGATTAAAGACCTAAATGTAAGGCCAGAAACTATCAAACTCTTAGAGGAAAACATAGGCAGAACACTCTATGACATAAATCACAGCAAGATCCTTTTTGACCCACCTCCTAGAGAAATGGAAATAAAATCAAAAATAAACAAATGGGACCTAATGAAACTGCAAAGCTTTTGCACAGCAAAGGAAACCATAAACAAGACCAAAAGACAACCCTCAGAATGGGGGGAAATATTTGCAAATGAAGCAACTGACAAAGGATTAATCTCCAAAATTTACAAGCGGCTCATGCAGCTCAATAACAAAAAAACAAACAACCCAATCCAAAAATGGGCAGAAGACCTAAATAGACATTCTCCAAAGAAGATATACAGATTGCCAACAAACACATGAAAGAATGCTCAACATTCTTTCATTAGAGAAATACAAATCAAAACTACAATGAGATATCATCTCACACCGGTCAGAATGGCCATCATTAAAAAATCTACAAACAATAAATGCTGGAGAGGGTGTGGAGAAAAGGGAACACTGTTGGTGGGAATGTAAATTTTCTTTGATTTTTAAGGAGTTTTTAGTAGGATTGTTACCAATTCTTATTAAATGCTTCAAAGAATTCACCCATGAAGCCATCTGTTCCCAGTATTTTCTCTTTCGGGTGGTTTTTTTTTTGGTGGAGACTTGCTTCAATCTCCTTATTTGTTGTTGGACATTTTAGACTTTATATATATTTTTCTTGACTCAGTTTTGGTAGGTTATATGTATCTCAGAATTTGTCCATTTCTTCTAGGTTATAAAATTTGTTGGCATATTTTTGTTCATTAGTCCCTATGGTTATCTTTATTCTTGAGTCATCCTGTATAATGTCTCCTCTTTCATTTCTGATTTTACTTGTCATAAATTTGAGTGGTCTATCTTTTTTAGTCTAGCTAAGCTTTTATCAATTTTGTTTATTTTTTCAAAAATCCAACCGTTCATTTTGTTGATTTTTTTTTATTATTCTTCATTTGATTTATTTCTGTTCTTATCTTCATTATTTCCTCCTTTCTCTAACTTTGGTCTTAGTTTGTTCTTTTTCTAGTGCTTTAAAGTATAAATTTAGGTTGTTTACATAAGATCTTTCTTTTGTTTTAATGTATGCATTTATAATAAAAACTTCCCTCAGTACTGCTTTTACAGTATCTCGTTATTGTTGGTATGTCCTATTTTGTTCTCATTTGTCTTAAGATTTTTAAAAAATTCCTTATGATTTCCTCTCTGATCAAACTGTTGTTCAAGAGTTTGTTGTTTAGTTTGCACATATCTGTAGATTTTCTCTTTTCTTCTTTTTTTCTGTTACTGTATTCTTGTTTTATTTCAATGTGGTTAAAAAAGATACTTGGCATGATTTCTCTCTTCTAAAATTTGTCAGGACTTGTTTTGTGACCAAACAGGTCATATCCTTCCAGAGATTATTCCATGTGGACTTGGGAAGAATGTGTATTCTTCTGTTGTTGAGTGGAAAGTTTTGTACATATCTATTAGGTTCATTTAGTTTACAGTGTTGTTCAAGTCTGCTTTTTCTTTATTAAAATTCTGTCTGGACATTCTATCCAATATTGAAAATGGAGTATTAAAATCTCCTACTATTATTGTATTGCTCTCAATTTCTTCTAATCAGACCTGTGAATATTGGGTTTATATATTTAGGAGTTCTAATGGTGGGTGTTTATATGTTTATAATCCATTTTCCTGTTGATTTGACACTTTTATTATTATATAACAACCTTCTTTGTTGCAAGAAACAGTTTAGACAAAAAGTCAATTTTTTCTGACAGCCCCTCCTGCTGTCTTTTGGCTTTTATTTGCATGAATATCATTTTCTGTATGTTCATGTTTAGCCCATCTGTGTCTTTAATTCTAAAATTAGCCTTTTATAGACAGCAAATTATTAAATCTTGTTTTTTTAACCATTCAGGTGTTCTATTCCTTTTGATAGGTGAGTGTAGTCCATTTACATTTAAATTAATCATTATAAGTGAGCACTTACTACTGATATTTTGTTAACTAGCTTACTCTGCAATTGCTTTTTCAATGTCTTTCTACCTTTCATTGTTATTTGATTGTTTTGTAATTTTTTACTTTCTTTTTATCTTTTGTGTATGTTGTAGGTATCCCCCTAGCTTAATTGATGTATAGTTAACAATTAAAACTTTATATGTATAGTGTATAAAATGAGATGATTTGATATACATATACATTTATCACAATAGGGTTAATTAACACATCTATCACCTCACATATTACCTTTTCTTTGTATGTGTGCTTGGAATGCTGTAAATCTACTCTCTTAGCAAATTTCAAGCATACAATATAGTATTATTAACTATATCACCAAGCTGTACATCCCCAGAATTATTCATATTATAAATGAAACCTTACACCTTTGGACCAGCATCTCCCCATTTCCCTCACCTTCATGTCCTTGTAACTACCATTCCACCCTTTCTTTCCTTTCTTTCTTTCTTTCTTTCTTTTCTCTTTCTTTCTTTCTTTCTTTCTTTCTTTCCTTTCTTTCCTTTTTCTTTCTTCTTTCTCTTTCTCTCTTTCTTCTTTCTCTCTTTCTTTCTCCCTTCCTTCCTTCCTTCCTTTCTCCCTTCCTTTTCTTCCTTCCTTCTCTTTGTTTCTATGAATTCAATCTTTTCTTTCTTTCTTTCTCTCTCTCTCTCTTTCCCCCCTTCCTTCCTTCCTTCCTTCTTTCTTTCTTTCTTATTTCACTTAGCATAATGTCCTCTATGTTCGTCCATGTTGTATCAAATGGCAGGACTTCTTTTCTTTCTTGTGGCTGAGTAATATTCCATTTTACATATATAGATCACATCTTTATTTATTCTTTTATTTATTTATTTATTTGCTGACCCCTAAGTTGTTTCCAAAGCTTGGATACTGTGAATAATGCTAAAATGAACATGGGACTGCAGATATGTCTTTGAGATATTGATTTTATTTCTGTTGGATACATACCTAGGAATGAGATTGCTGGGTCATGTGAAAGTTCTATTAATTTTTTTGAGGAAATTCCACACTGATTTCCATAGAGTTGTAACAAATTAAATTCCAACCGAAGTGTACAAGGATTCCCTTTTCTCCACATCCTTGCCAACACTTTTATATATATATATATATATATATATATATATATATATATATATATATATATATATATATACTTTTTTTTTTTTTTTTTTTTTGCGGTACGCGGCCCTCTCAGTGTTGTGGCCTCTCCCGTTGCGGAACACAGGCTCCGGACACGCAGGCTCAGCGGCCATGGCTCACGGGCCCAGCTGCTCTGAGGCATGTGGGATCTTCCCGGACCGGGGCACGAACTCGCGTCCCCTGCATCAGCAGGCAGACTCTCAACCACTGCGCCACCAGGGAAGCCCAACACTTATATTTTTTGATAAAAGGCATTCTAAAAGGTGTGAGGTAATAACTCATTGTGGTTTTGATTTGTATTTCCCTGAAGATTAGTAATTGTTTTACTATCTACTCATGTATTTGTTGGCCATTTGCGTGTATTCTTCAGAAAAATGTCCACTCAGATCCTTTGCTCATTTTTAAAATCAGATTATTTGATTTTTCTGCTATTGAGTTGTAAAAGTCCTTTTTTTAAAATATTACCCTCTTATTAGATATATGGTTTTCAATTCCATAGTTTACCTTTTCATTTGTTGATTTGCTGAACAGAAATTTTAGTTTAATACAGTCCCACTTAAATTTTGTTTTTGTTACTTGTGCTTTTGGTGACATATCAAAAAATATCATTGCCCAAACCAATGTCAAGAAACTAGTTCCCCAAGTTTTCTTTTATGACATTTATGGTTTCAGGGCTTATATTTAAGTCTCTAATTCATTTAGAGTTAATTTTTGTTGGTGTTTTCATATAGGGGTCCAATTTCATTCTTATTTGTACATATCCAGTTTTCCCAGCACCATTTACTAAAGACACCATCATTTCCCCATTGTGTATTTTTTTGTTTGTTTGTTTTTTGTTTTTGTTTTTTACGGTACACGGGCCTCTCACTGTTGTGGCCTCTACTGTTGCTCCCATTGCGGAGCACAGGCTCCGGACGCGCAGGCTCAGTGGCCATGGCTCACAAACCCAGCCGCTCCGCGGCATGTGGGATCTTCCCGGAATGGGGCACGAACCCGTGTCCCCTGCATCGGCAGGCGGACTCTCAACCACTGCGCCACCAGGGAAGCCCCCATTGTGTATTTTTGATTGCCTTGTTAAATATTAGGTGACACATGGGCTTATTTCTGGGTTTCAATTCTATTCCATTGGCTATGTGTCTATTATTTATGCCAGAATCATACTATTTTGATTACTATTGCTCTCAAACTATAGTTTGAAATCAGGAAGTGTAATGCCTCCAGCTTTGTTGTTCTTTCTCAAGAAAAGGGGGTATTTTGTGTTTCCATATGAATTTTAGGATTATTTATTTTACTTATGTAAAATATGCCATTGGGTTTTGTTGAATGGTTTGAGAAGGATTGGCATTTATTTAAATCCTTGGTATAATTTACCAATAAGATCATCTGGTCCTGAGCTTTACTTCATTGGAAGATTTTAAATTTCTGATTCAATTTTATTTCTAATTTTATTCTGTTCAGATTTTCTATTGTTAAGTGAGTTAGTATTGTTGAATTATAAGTTTCTAGGAACTTATCCATTTCTTCTAGGTTATCCAATTTGTTGGCATATGATAGTTCATAGTTGTCTTTTATGATCCTTGGCATTGCTGTGGCATCAATTGTAATGTCTCATCTTTCATTTCTGATTTAACCTATATGAGTTTTATCTCTTTTTTTTCCTTAATCTAGCTTTAGGTTTGTTCATTTTGTTTATCTTTTTGCAAAAGCAGGTATGTTGTGATCTTTTCTGTTGTATTTTCTGGCCTCTATTTCATATATTTCTGTTCTGATCTTTGTTATTTCCTTCTTTCTGCTAACTTCATGCTTAGTTTGTTCTTTTTCTTTGAGTATAAAATTGGCTTGTTTTTTGCAGATTTTCCTTTTTCTTAATGTATGATTTTATCACTATAAATTCTCCTCATAGGACTGCTTTTGTTGTGCTTAAATTTTCATTTCCTTTAGAATTTATTTTTATTTCTCCCTGATATCTATTTTGACCCATTGTTGAGAAATGTTTTGTTTCCACATACTGTCAGTTTTCTACTTTTCTTCCTGTTACTGATTGTTTAGTTTCATACAATTGTGGTCCAAAAAATGTTTGGTATACTTTCAATCATCTTAAGGTTTTTAAGGCTTGTTTTGTGACCTAGCATGTTATCTCTCCTGGAGAATGTTCTTTGTATGCTTAGGATGAATATATATTCTGCTGTTGAATGGAATGTTCTGATATGTCTGTTAGGTACATTTGTTTAAGTTTGGTTCCAGTCGAATTGCTCTTTATTGATTTTCTGGGTGAACGATCTACCCATTTTTGAAAGTAGAGTATTGAACTCCCCTACTATTATTATACTGCTATTTCTCTGTTTAGATCTGTTAGAATTTGCTTAATGTACTTAGGTGCTCCCATGCTGGATACATATATATTTACAGTTGTTAAATCCTCTTGATTTGATCTCTCCTTGTCTCTTGTTTACAGTTTTGACTAAAAGTCTATTTTTCTGAAATAACTATTGCTATCCCTGCTCTTTTTTGATGTCCATTTGCATGGAATATTGTCTTTTCATTCACTTTAGCCTTTGGGTGTCCTAAATGCTGAAGTGAGTTTCAGTTTAGTTTTACCTCTAGGTAGTTTATAGTTGGATCTTCTGTTTGTTCTCCCTTTTTTTTTTAATGCACTTTCTATGCCTTTTGATTGGAGAATAGAATGCATTTACTTTTAATGTTATTACTGATAGGTAAGGACTTACTAATACAATCTCATTAACTGTTTTCTGGCCACTATATAGTAAATATTGTTCCTTGGTCTTTCTCTTGCACTCTTTCTTAGAGAATTCATGAGAATTCATGATTTTCTGTAGTGGTACACTTTGATTCCTTTATCTTTTGTGTATCTAAAATAGGTTTTGTTTTGTGGTTACCACAAGGCTTACACAAAATATCTTATAGGTTTAACAGTCTATTTGTAACTGACAACAAATTCACTTTGATTGCATACACACTTTACCCTTTCACTTTCCTCCCCACCTATTTTGTTTTTGATATCACAATTTACATTATTTTGTATGTGTTGTATATTTTCATGGGTTCACATTACTAATTAATATCCTTTTCTTTCAGCTTGAAGAACTCCTTTCAGCATTTCTTGTAAGACAGATCTAGTACTAATGAATTCCTTCAGTTTTTATTCGTCTGGGAAAGTCTTTATATTCTGTTCATTGCTACAAGACTGCTTTTCCAGGCAAATAATTCTTCAGTTGCAGGTCTTTTTCTTTCAGTAATTTGAATATTTCATCCCTCTCTCTCCTGGTGTGCAGTGTTTCTGAAGTTTTATTAACCTGCTTATATCTTTATGGGGAATCCCTTTTGTTAGTGGAGGTTTTTCTCTCAGCTTCAAAAATTATCTTTGCCTTTGATTTTAGACAGTTTTTTACAATGTGTCTTGTATATAGAATACCTCTTGTTTGAATCTGTTTGGGGACTTATGAAATGCATGATCTTGAATGTCCATGTCTTCCCAGCCATTATTTCTTTAAATAAACATTCTGCTCTTTCTCCCATTCTTCTCCTGGGACACCCATAATCTCTACAATGTTTCTCTTGATGGTCTCCAATCATTCCTGTAGGCTTTCTTCACTCTGACAGGATACTTTCAAATGAGTTTTTTTTTCTGCTTGATAGTTTGTGGTTGATGCTCTCCATTGTATTTATCACTTCATTCATTGTATTCTTTACTTTCAGAATTACTGTTTTGTTTTTTTATGTTTTCTATCTCGCTGTTAAACTTCTTGTTTTGTTCAATTATTGTTTATCTGACTTCTTTGAATTGCCTGTGTTTTCTTGCATCTCAGTGAAGTTCTTTAAAGTAACTATATTGAAGCATCTATCAGATAAATTGTACATATCCATTATTTGAGGTCAGTTAACAGAAAACTAATATGCTCCTTTGTCTGTATTGTAGTCCTTTGATTTTTTTGTTTCTTGAAGTCGCCTGTTGCTGTCTTCACACTTAAAGAAGCAATTGCTTCCTCCAGTCTTTACAGACTGACCGGGGAGGAAAATACATTCTGTCACACTGCTACAGGCTTTTCCAGACCTTTTTTAAGGACACACCAGTTCCACACATCTTGATCCCTGTGGGAGAGAATTTTGAAGATTGTATGCTTCCCTCTATCTGGCAAAGCCAGTCTGTGTGCTGACAGCTTCCTGGTTGCTTTCCCTGGGGCAATGACAAATGCTCATGTTTGTGTATTTTCTCACAATCCCACAGGGTCAGGCTGGCTTCTAGATGTCTCACTAGTCATCTGCAAAAGTTTGCATCGCCACCTTGGGGACATACACAGGGAGCTGGCCATGGGGCAGGGGGATGTGGATGTGTTGAGGGTGCCCATGGGTGAGAAGGATTCACAAACTAGGTGTCTGCAATGGTTAGAGGGTGGGCTTCCTTTTTTTTTTAAATGCCCAGAAGTGTCAATTTTATTTGTCAGTGCAGTAGGGGGCTAAGGCATGACATGTTGCTTCTAAGAGTTAGAGAGCCAGCAGTGGAGGGGAGAAGCAAGCCCTCTTGGGCTCTGGGCCCCGAGGCTGCCTTCTTGTCTGGGGGCTGGGCCTCAGACCTGAGCCCCAGAAGACCCAAAGCTTTGTTGAAGAGGTTGATGGGAGTGGAGCCATCGGTGATGAGGGTTGATTTTAGGCCCAGGCTCTGGAGCAGTTTTACCTGCATCTCCAGTCCTGCCACAGCGAGGTCCCTGATGATGCTGGGCCCCAGGCCCTCTGTCATCTTCTTGAACTTCTTCACCTCTACCTCAGCCAGCTGGTGGTGTCTACAAAATGGTCAGTAGGATCCTTGTCTCTTGATGAATTCTAGCCCTGGATGCTGTACTCCTGGCCTCTCCCCACCCCTCAGTCATGCAGATTACCCCATTATTCCAGACGGGGTGAAAGAGAAGTGGGCCTTTTGATCAGTATTGCAAGTTGAGGAAGCTGGCCCTTACTCACATGCTCTTGTTTTCCCCCACAGGTGAAATCCTGTGCTGAGGGGGTCTCTCTGGGCACTAAGCTGTGCTACTTTAGGGGAGAGGTGACACAGGTAAAGTGAAACTGTTCCTCTAACCTTCTTTGATGCATTCAGTCTTGAATCTCTGTGCTCCAACAGTGTGCTATAATTTCTCTGCTAGACTCCTAGAATCCCACAAAGATATTCTTATCGATTCATGATTGTCAAAGTTTGTATCAGGAGAGACAGTAAAACTCCTATGCGGCCACCTTGCTGACATCTCTCTGTTATTATAGGTTTCTTCTTTGTGTTTTTTTTTTTCCCCTGTATTCTTGACTGATGTCTATCAATAGGCACATTTATTTTGTTATATACTTATCAAGAAGTCTGTACATACACTCACACACACTTGTAAAAAATAAAACTAAATAAGTCCTTTGGCAAAACAAGAAAAAGTTGATAAAAACATTTTGCAGTGGATAATATAGCGGAGTCTTAGAAAATTATAAATATACTGGGATCTTGGACCAGTTTACTCACTGACACGGATGCATCTGGGAGGAGGAGACCAGCCATTCTCTGTACAGGTCATTGTGTTCTGGTTATTCTGAAGACTGTAGCCATCATAGCAGCGAACTCTCACAGTTTTACCTTGTAACACTTTTTCTTCGTAATATGGGTAATGTCCATTGTGCAAGTAATTGAAAATACATTGTCCTAAGGATCATAAAGACAAGAGAAAAGAAAAAAAATAACATATATTTGGTAAAATAGCACATTAAAAATTAACTTTATGGTATTTACCTGACAATGCATTAGTATTCAAAAAGAACAAATAACTTAATGAAAATGAAAGCTACTACCAAGTGTTTGTTAAAAAAGAAAAAAAAATCAATATACCACGTTATTTATCTTTAGTTTTTATAATTACAATATGTGTAAATGATGCAGATATTCTTATAAAGTCTCTATATTTCTCATGTGATTTCCATGGAGAGCTCCTCATAAAAAGAAGGCTTATTTGGTTCTTTTTGCTCACAGAACTTGACCCTTGGCCTTATTTTTGTCGTGTAAGACTTAATTGTACTCACTTATGTACTATTGTTTCTCCACTCTTTGGAAGATTTATACACATAAAATTAAGAGGTTTACTTACTGAGGCACGGTACTTCTGGAGACCATCCATTTCGTGTGCATGTAAGGTAAGGCCGGCGATCTTGTGGCACAAAATACTGATCACAGTCAAAGCGGATCCAATGACCTAAGCTTACTGGAAAGTATCCCCTATGTTCATAAATGCTTCCATGTTTTATTACTGGAAAATCGCAAGGTTTAACTTGGAATAAAAAAAAAAACGGTATGAATAATGTTTTACCTTAGTAAGCAATCAAATTAGAGATCAGATGTTTCATCTATGAATTATATTCCTATTAGCTTAATTACCCTCATTGCATTAGAGTTTCTAGGAAAAGAAAAGTTATAGAACACTCAGATGACTGAGGTATGTAAGGAGGTCCTTGCTAATGAAGATCAAATTATGTCTTGTGGGTCATATTACATAAAATTTATATGTGAGCTCTCTTGGTAGAAAACTATACAGAGCTATTGATTTAATTATCCTTAAGTACATAAGTCCTAGCCTTGGTTGACTAAATTAGCATCTTAATCGAGAGATGAAAGTACAAATTTTATCATGCAGCTCATCTGTCTTCTTTTTCTTTCTCTTTCATTCTCATCAAAAATCAGGATCCTGGCTTTTATTCTCAGACCAAGTCAATGTAGGAAAACAGTTTTTGTTTTTAGATTAACACTCATTAGTTTACTTTTCTATTTATTGGAAATGTGTGATAAGTGTAGAGAAGCACAACAGTTGATCCATTGATCCATTGATCACATTACACAGAAAAAAAACATTCTTACTTAACTCTCAAACTAGACATTAAGGCATATTTTCCCTTCTTTATCTAATCAGAGAAATGAACAATGAATGAATAATTCTTAATATCCAAATGGTTACGATTAAGGGAAACACTTGAATGCTTATTTCTAATTTTAATTGGAGAATGATGTTTTTTCACTGTTTCTTATAAATATTTTAAATGAGGTATAATATAATTACATTTATTGTTATTCTTATATATTGAGTGATTTTCACATGTATTCTTAAGTGTTATGTTGTTTATAACAGTTTTATATATAATATTTTTCAGAAAAATTTACCCTTTTTATTGGATGGTTTGGAGATAATCTAATACTTTTAATACTACACTAGTATTTATTTTACATCATGAAATATGATATTAAAAGAACACATATGCAACACATTAAAGAAATGTACAACATGCACACACAATATTCATTACCATTTATATCTTCCTTAAGATCAATGATCCGTTTTCTTTTTTGTATGATTACAGAAATCTCTCAAGCTGTTTTTACAGACTTGCTATGTGAATTAAAAACTTTGAATCTTTGCATATCCTAATGTCTTTCCTTACAAAGACTTGTGAATAATACCTTCTCTTGGTATAGATTCTTGTCCTATAGTCTGTATCTCTCATCATTGATAGATTTCCCCCACTTTTGTGAAGCTTCCCACTCTTTTAAGATTGAAATGCTTATTTACTCTCATTCTTTTTAAGTAACAGACTAGTTTTTTTCACACTACTTTTTGGAGATTTAGAAGATTTTCTCCTCATCCATGGATTTTACAAATTCCATCATGTTATGTCAAGATATGTATATTTAACAATAATTCTACGTTGGGCAAGCTTGGGTCTTTGTATTTGCAAGAACCAAATCTTAAAGAACTCAATTAACTTCGCCATTAAATTGTAGAGCAGAGATTTGAATCCTGATGATCTGATTTCAGAACTAGTATGTTTATCCACTTCATTATGTTTCTTCATACAATAGGAATACAGTTAAATAATCCATTGAGATTCGTTTCCAAAAGGTACACACAGAGGGCATAATTGAAAGTAAGTATTATTACTATCACTGGCCCGAGCCCTGTTCCTATTCTTGTCTTTCATTCGGTCACATGTGAATGTGTTTGTATCTCTCTAACCAGATCATTTCCTGAAGCACGTGTACTATTCCACTGTGCTCAGATCAGCACTAACATTGGCAGGACTTACAACAGCCTCACTACCCTCTCACACTTCTACCAACACGAGCTCTGGTCTCATGAGCAGCTTTGGCTGTGCCATCACAGTGTTGGCTCAGACTGATCTCAAAACTGATTAAAATATTCACTTTTTTAATATTAATTTAATATTTAATATTCACTTTTAATTTTTAAAAGTGTTTCTAGTCTTTCTGTACTTGTGCAGCTGACTCCTATGGCCCAAACCCAGGATCTTACAGTTATCACTGTTAAATTTCATGTTATTAGATCCAACCTCACACATGGGAGTCTTTCTGAGTGATGAATCTGTCCTAATGCAGATTCTCTTTCAGCACCCCTGTATCATTCCAATGGTGAATTTGTACTGCATCTCCTCTACACCATTAAACTAGAGGAATGGAGCAGGCCTGAGAACACAGTCCTGAATCTGATAATCAGATAGGCTTATTTAATGAAATTATGAATATCTGATAAACCATCTAATTGGTCAATTTCCCCATCTTGTCTGCAAGAACTTCGGAAGTTCCCTTGTGGGATAAACTTGTTGAGGTACAGTCAGGCTCATCTGCCATATTCATAAACCAAACTTTAACATGATTAAATATTTCTCTTATATTTCTTATGCACATTGAAATCTGTTTCATACTGATAATAGCTTCCTTTTTAAGGGACTCATACTTTGAAAAATCATTTTGGACTTATGCCTGGAATTAATATTGAGGTCACTGATCTATTATTTGTATCATTACATTTTTCTTTCATGCAAGATCGAGTTTAACTGTAGTGCATCTTTACAATAAACTGTGATGTATAAAGAAAAAGAATATGATTGTAGAGACAGAAAACACTTGAAAAAAGGTAAAGGAAGCATCCCTAGAAATAAAATACTCTGTTCAGTTGAGTGACATTTTTCTAAATGTGATAGTTTTAGAAAATTCCACAATGTCTTGTACATTCCTCCCTCCCAAAATTAGAGCCTAATTCCCCACACTTGAATGTGCTGGACTTAGTGACTCACTTCTAAAGAATACATATGGCTGAAGTGACGGTGACAGTGTGTGACCAGGTCATAAATGGTATGGAAACTTCCTGCTCTCTCTGGGATCACTAGCTCTGGGGAAAGATAGCTTCCTCTCAAGCAATCTGCGGAGATGCCCATGTGGTAAGGTATTGAGGCTTCCCGCCCAAAGCCAGGTGAGAGAGCCTAGGAAGCAAATGAGCCATCAGGTGACTTGCAGCCCAGGCCAGCACCCCGACTGCAACCCAAGAAGTGTGATTCAGAGCTAGCCAACTAAGCCACTTCCTAATTCCTGACCCATAGGAGCTCTAAGAATATAAAGGTGTGTTGTTTTAAGCCCATATGTTTTGGGAGAATATTTTTACACAGCACTAGATAATATACTAGGTGTTAGGTGATGTAAGTCTTACTCAATGTTTTAGTTCAGATATTAGAATTATATTCGAGAATTATATATTCATACACACAGACATATATTTAACTTTGAGTAGCAAAAAAGTTAAAGAGTTTTTAGTTTACAAAAATGTTTTTATTCCTCCTTAGAACTGTCTACTTTGAAAAGCGAAGAATGCCTCTAAAACCTCTACTTTGCAAACAAAGTAGGGCAAATACTTGGATTTATTCTGTCCCCATTTTTGTGTGTTTAAGAGAAAGAAACTTCAGAATTAAGAAGTAGGTCAAGATGTGAGTGAAACTTACAGGAACATCTTGGAGCAGGTGACCAGCCCTGGCTGGTGCATGTTGCAACATTTCCCTGGATCGCAGGAGCAAAGCCACTTTTACAGTCATAAGTGATTTTATATTCACCTCTGTATTTGGCTAATTGAGGTGTGTAAATACCATTTGGAATATAAGGAGGATCACATGTTATTTCTGAAAAGAAAAAAGATATGTGTACAATATAGAAATAACTATCCATTAAGAATAATCAAGCATATAAAAATATAAAAGTGGATGTTATTTGTTCTTAGTACAGCACAAAATGTCATTAAAATGAGCACAGCCTCATACCCTTCCTGCTGTATCACTCATATTTCCCTCCATTGTATTTCTCATCTAATGTATTTGTGCCCCCTGGATTCTTGAATCCTCTTTCTCCAAAGCCAACACATGCTTCATGATATTCCATACCTGGCAATGAATTCTTGGTATATCACTTCAGCTATTCTTTCCACTTTCTGCAAGTTCCTCAGCTTCTGTCATTCTCACAAGTACTATTTACAAATATTCTGAGTCTCCTCCCTCCAGACGCTTGGTTGGATAGTATACCCCTGCCCCTTTGAAGTAGACATAAACACATGGCTTGCATAGGACAACGAAATGAATATGGAAGTAATATGTTTTCCTTTAGGGAGGAACAGTCATTGTGACTGTAACAGTCATTGTGTGAATTTTTATGTTCCCTTCCCCACAGCTGCAGTGATTAAAGGAAGAACATAGAGGGCTTCCCTGGTGGCGCAGTGGTTGAGAGTCCGCCTGCCGATGCAGGGGACACGGGTTTGTGCCCCGGTCCGGGAAGATCCCACATGCCGCGGAGCAGCTGGGCCCGTGAGCCATGGCCGCTGAGCCTGCGCGTCCGGAGCCTGTGCTCCCAACAGGAGAGGCCACAATAGTGAGAGGCCCGCGTACCGCAAAAAAAAAAAAAAAAAAAAAGTATGCCTTGACAATCAAAAGTTTAATGTCGCAGACACTTACACTACACTAAGGTATTCTATTCCTCCTCCCATTTATTCTTCAACCTGTTTCCATCTGGCTTCTCACACCACCATTGTGCTGACATTGCTCTGACAGAAGTCACCAATATCCTCCAATTTCCAAATTCAAAAATCTTTGTATTCCACATATTACAGTGTCTGGTGTATATTATTAGCTAAACTCTGTAATATTTGACACTGCTGATCACCGACTTCTTGAAGTTCCCCAGTGCATTACCTTTGTATGTCCTACTTCTCCTTACCTTTGTCTGAACAACACGATTTAATTTTGTTTAGTTTACTTATAGTTACTCCTCTTCTTCCACCACTCCACTTAATTCTTAGGCCCAGCCTCCTTTTCCAATCGCATCCCCTACCACTTTCCTACTTATTTTCTGTGCTACCACCACACTAGCCTTCGGTCTGGTTTCCACACATGCCAAGCTTATGCCTATCATTTGCACTTTCTGCTCCTTGTGTCTTGAACGATTCTCCTCTAAATCTTCATAGCGATGCTTATCACCACGCCAGAAACATCTTCCCTGAAGACCCTGTAAGTGTTGTATGAATGAAGAGAGATGCCTTGTACTTGGATCTACATGAGTATTTGTCCTTGATTTTGTTGTTTTCCTCATCATATTCTCTGTGTAATTCAAGACTTGTCCATGACAAAAAGCTTCCCTGTTATGCTAATAAATTCTTCAGTCTATATATCCAGTTGCAGCTCACATGGGACAGGTCCATATGTAAAACTCAAAAGCATACTCAGCTTATCATATATCAAACTAAATCATCATCCTTCTTTCAGTATATGCTTTTCTTCCTGTATATAATATTGGAATTTGTGACACAAGAACCTCATGACAGAAGCCTGGAAATTTACCCCTATATTCCTTCCTCCACATCACTTCAAAATTCAGTCAAACACCATATTCTATAAAGTTGGTATTATTGCTTATATATCTCCTCCCTTTTATAAGACACCTCCACTGTGTATGGTCAGCTCTTAGAGGTAGTACAGTAGTCTCCTAATTGGTCTTAAATTTATATTCCATTCTGCCAGATAAGCTTCAGTATGCCTCTGTTGCTAACATGATAATATATTTATTAGCAACAATTATATTAGAAATAATAGAAATTACATGTGATCACCTAAACACAAGTTTTATGTGAAACAGATCTTCACTAATTAACACTAACTTCAAATGAACCTTAAATGTGTTCATTTACTCTTTTCTGTTTTTTCTCTTTCACTTCATTCTGCTATATCTATCATATTTTCATATACGCAGTGAAGTCCAGTTTACATGTCTTAGTTTTGTTTGTTTTCTTTTTTTTGCGGTACGTGGGCCTCTCACTGTTGTGACCTCTCCTGTTGCGGAGCACAGGCTCCGGACGCGCAGGCTCAGTGGCCATGGCTCACGGGCCCAGCCGCTCCGCGGCATGTGGGATCTTCCCGGACCGGGGCACGAACCCGTGTCCCCTGCATCGGCAGGCAGACTCTCAACCACTGCGCCACCAGGGAAGCCCCATGTCTTAGTTTTTACTTCATGCTACAGCTGAACTTAGTACCAAAGTTTGAACTCAAAAGTCACAATATATAAATAAACGTGTTTCACTAAGATACCTACTAAATAATATTGGGAGATTTTGTTAAATTAATTAAGAGTAGAAGAACTTCTAGGGATCTCCATTAAAATAATCATGATCTCCATTAAAATAAATAATGTTATTAAAACATTGCCAGGGCAATGTTTAAGAGAAGTTAGCCTAGGTAGGTGCTTCTATTAAAATAATAATAATAATAATATTTGAGACTGTCTGAATATGTAAGGCCAAATTTTTTCTACTTTTAGAAGCAACCATTAAGCACTTGAAATAAGAATAATTAATTCAAGGTTAACACTCTGTTGTGAATCGTAAAAAATCCAGTCTGTACAGGGAACAGAGAGATTTGCATCAAAGGTGGCTTTTATTTAACAGGTCTTGGTACTTTTATTTATTCCTGTGAGTGACTTGTTGTCAGAAACTATCCCTTATTGGATACAGAGACCAAAGTTTGGACAAATCACCCTCAAATAAAACCCCTGACACATACAAATCATAGACCAGATAGAAGACAATTTAAGTGTTTTATCCTAGACTATTTTATTTAAATTTACTTTTATGACTTAATTCCAAATTTCTTGTAGAGTTCTACAAAATAAGATATGTAGATCTGGAATTTATCATTATCAGCAGGTAGATCCTTCCAATGTACCATGAAAATAGGGAGAGGTATTTGTGTCATTAGCTGAGGTAAGAGAGTGGAGTTTCTTTTAATAAAAGACTTCTCTATATCTAGTTAATGTAAACTGCATTTTAATAAAATGAAGCATCTTTAAGAGACAGAGCATGCTTATCTAATTTGGGGTGAACCACTCTTTACTTATATTGATCTTTAGCAAATTATCTTGTAAAAGAGAGAGTACCAATCCTAATCCTGGTATCTCTCTCGCTAAAGAAAGCAGGACCTTAAAGCATACAGTCTTGAATTTTTAGGTTATGACTTGTGACTGGGAAAATAAACTTTTAAAAGGAAAATGTCTTATAAATGTGGATTCTTTAATGTGTGTGTGTAAAGGAGTCTAGGTTTAAGAGAAGTAAGCCTAGAAATTGTAGTAACACTGTGGGAAAAAAAAGAGATTTCCCACTACTAAAACGGATCTGTTCTAAGGAGGAGTTTTAAGTAGGTAGGTAAGTGACCAAGAAAAAGGAATAATTCAATAACTTCTACGTCATGTTATCCTGAGTCCTATGTCCAAGTAAAATTGAATTCCTGAAGCTTTACTTTGAATTCATCGAAACCTGGAATTCATTGAAACTTTATTCTAATGTTTATCCTCAATACAGGACAAGAGTCCTGATATAAAATAAGTGGTTTATAAGCTCTATTTTGGTGATTGGATGGATAGAAGAGGGGCTCTGGAAGTAGCATATATGGCAGAGTTTGACACCAGAGAACTTGTGCATCCACCTTCTTTGCTCAGGAGCCACGAATGCCATGGAGATAAACAGCTGGACTCCACACAGCATCAGCCTCACACAGATCTCATATGGTTGTGTAACCGAGCAGGACCCTGTGGGGCCTTCCTGGGACAGACCCCTCCCCCATATTCTCTGCTGTAGTTCCTCTCTGAACTTCCTAGATAATAGTATCTGATGCACATTTCCTGAGTTGTTTTCCACATTTGAAAACCCCACCAAATGGAAGATGTTAACTACTTGATGACCATGAGCATGTAGTCCCCATGCCTGGAGCCTGAGGACTGATGATGTTAACCCCTGTGACACTGCCCTGTTACCTCACCATCAACCAATCAGATAACTGATTGGTTATGATCAGCAATTCTGCTGATTGATCAGCAGGAGCTGATCACATACCCTGAGACACCTCTCCCTCACCCGGCCTTTAAAAATGCTTTGCTGAAACCCATCGGGGAGGCTGGGCTTTTTGAGCACTAGCTGTCCTGGACCCCTTGCTGGGTGCCTTACAATAAATGCTGCACTTCCCTTCACCACAGCCCGGTGTCAGTAGATTAGCTCTACTGTGTGCAGGGGAGCAGACCCAAGTTTTGGTTCGGTAACAGTTATCGCTGTCTTGTGTTCATTAACTTCTTTCTAAATATTTTCTTAACAATGCTTGAAAGTGAAGGTCATTCAGGAGGATGTATTTTCCAAGGAGCTGCTTGTGGGCTCAACTAAATTTTTTTAAGAATAAAATCAGCTCAAAAGCTATCTGTAGTTTTTGTAAAAGAGGATCACCAAAGCAAGGTTTATATATGTTATTACGAATAGCATGATTTAAAGTTCAGAGGGCTCTTAAGAGGTGAAGATCACAGTGTGGCAATACCTGTAAAAGTCACCCTCTTAGGAAGTCACTTGTCTCGGATGTCATGTGTGACGATACTGTTACTTGTTTTACTCGGTGAAGCAGCCCTCATCAAAAGCTAACTCCTTCCTTTTCACAAGTGTTTGCAAGTAACTCAACACTGTTATTACCATGCTATAGCTGTATCTGCCTGCTCTTCTTATGACTTCTTACATTCCTCAACTATTTATTGATATATTTTTCTCTTCTAAGCCATGATAGTTGAAACTATCCCTTTCTAAATGAGGTAGGCTAAGCAGAAAACAAAAAAGCAGACATAATTTCTGGTGGGCAAAGAGCACAGTTGAAACGAACTCTTTGAGTCTGGGTAACATCCTTCCCTTACGAAGCCTAAAAGAGGAGCTGTTTTCAGCGCCATCACCACAGTTGATTCATATGAAGCCTGTGCTTAATGAAATCTCCAGTTTCTTCTACTTAATTCCATTATCCATGGAGGATTACCTCATCTGGTATTAATATAATTTACTTTTTAAAGTGAAATGTTGGGCTTTACAAGAGGACTCTAATTATTTGAGATGTATATATACCTGGGGATTGGGAAACCTGTTACAGTCCTGGCTCTGCTCTAGATTTGCTTTGTGACCACAGACCAAAGATTGAATGAGCTATTGAACTTTTCTGGTCCTGTTTATGTGTATCTTCAGAGTGAGAGAATCACACCAATTGATCTCAAAACAGGCCTTGCACACATAAAATGTTATGTCTCTGTAATAGTTGATTCCTATAAACATTAATACTCCATTGTGAGAAAAAATAAACTGCTTAACCAGAAGGAGTATATGAATTAAAACAACTGGTAAAAATATACAGCAAAAGATATAGAAGAGAAACATAGCATTACCTTTACATGAAGGAACTGGGGTCCATCCAAATTCAGTGCATACGGCATCTCCTCTTTCCCCGTATCCGAAACCTCTTGCACATTTATATTGAACTCGTTCATTTACCTTATAAATTTCCTTCTGAGATATAGGATAGCCATTTAAAATGGTTGGTTGTTTGCAGGAAGTTTCTAAAGAAAAGGGATTAAATTCCAACAGGTTTGTTATATATTAAAGGACTGTGTCCCAAACATAATTATATAAAGATACAACTCTTGTTTCCATTAGGTAAATCAGACAACTAAACAAAAGTCCTGTTTTGACTTGAATGCTTGGTGAATAATTTATCGGTTGTTCTTAACATTCATTTTTGAAGTAAGTAAAAATTCTGATTTAAATCATGTTGCTAATTTATTTAGTTTGGGGATAAATTAGTCCTCTTGAAATAAATAGTGGCCAGTAACATTCATCAACTGTATATATAAAATTGAATACAGAAATAGGTTTAGGGCTTCCCTGGTGGCGCAGTGGTTGAGAGTCCGCCTTCCGATGCAGGGGACACGGGTGCGTGCCCCGGTCTGGGAAGATCCCACGTGCCGCGGAGCGGCTGGGCCCGTGAGCCATGGCCGCTGAGCCTGCGTGTCCGGAGCCTGTGCTCCGCAATGGGAGAGACCACAGCAGTGAGAGGCCCGAGTACCGCAAAAAAAAAAAAGAAAGAAAAAATGAAATAGGTTTAATGTGATATGTATTTTCACTGAGTGACCTGTAAAAATTACATATTTTTTTAGTTATTGATAATAGAGTAATTATTGACAAAACACTTTGTCAAAGAAATTAAGATATCTCATTGTTATTACATCTCCAAAAAGCAACTGATCAGCTTGTGTGGTTTTGCTATCCATCCAAGTTTTCCGTCCAAAAAAAAAAATAAAGAGCTGGCCATCATCTTTCACACTATCGTCACTCCAAAATTTTTCTCTGGGACTCCAGCAACAGTGACTAATTTCCCAGATCTTATTCTCCCTTCATCTTAATCTTTTTTTCCTGTTTGTAACTTAATGATCTTTTCTTCTTGTCACTTTATTGTTCCATTTAAAATGCTTCATTGATTCCCAATTCAGTCTGTATAAAAGCCTAATTCTTCAGCATGGTGTATGTAGCCCCGCAGAACCTTGGACTGCCAATCTTCACTCTTCCCTGCCTGCATTCTAAGTTAAGGCCCCTGAGAACAGTGGGAATAGGGGAGCTTCATGCTCAAAGAGGCCTCAAGGCCATTGTCCCTTCCTCTCCACTAACTTCTTCTGACTGGTTTGCTTTTGCCCTCCTCAACTTCATCTGAAAGATTCTCATTCTTCCTTTAAGACTTATCTTCTGCATCAGTCATTCCAGAAAGGTTTAACTAACCACAGAAATTTAGTTGCAAGAAATAAGTCCCATCCATGAACCTCTACAGTATACAGTAATTGCTACACTGAATATAAATATTGCCATTATTAACTCGAAGAACTAGTTTTGTAAAAAAGACTTCCTAGGAAGAGGGACGCTTCTCTCTTCATCTCACTGTAGGACAGACTAGACTAAGAAAGTGTAAATAATTTGGGGATTTTAGATAATGTTAAAAAACAAATACGGCAGAAATTTCTGCCAAAGAAATACTGGTCAAACGAAGTATGGTACTTTTAAATAAATTGACCAAAATATATTATTACAAAAGCCAGAATCATCATATTGGCCATCAGGCACAGGTCAGTAGTATTGAAACTAAAGAAATGCTAACTTCTAGAAATGCTAACTTCTAGCTAACTATGGAACTTTTTTTTAAAGACAAAGATTTATTTAGTGGATTCAATTCAGTTCAGCAATATTTATGCTAAACTCCCAGTGCAAGTATAAAACAGGGGCACTTCCTAGAAGTGTTATTCAAAAACACAATGTTATCATGACACATCAATAGAAATAAATAATGACAGTTTTTCAAATAAAAAAATGACCTATTCTGGAGTTTTAATATTAAACTTGTAGCAGAAATGCTTAAGATTTTATGTTAGTCATAAGAGTCAATTACAATTTAATTATAGTTAAGAGCATGGACTTTAGTGTCAGATAACCTACGTTTAAATCTTAACCTCTACCATATATGCCATGATAATTTTGTACATGTGATTTAATTTCTTTGCACCATGAATTCCTCAATTATAAAATAGTGGTGAAAACAGTACATGAATCACATAGTCATTTGGAAGGTAAAATAGATGACACGTGTAAAGAACTTAGATCACTTACTGGGAAATAGTAAGTGCTGAATAAATGCTAGTGAGTTAGTATTTCTCAGATTCTGTAGGATGCACAGTGTTTTGAAAGGCATATTTTCATGAAAAAAACTAAACTCATTCAAATAATCAAACAGTAAGTGTATCTTACCTACACATTTCGGTTTTTCTTCACTCCAAATACCATCTGTTGAGCAATGTATTTGTTTAGGTCCATCAAGTATGTAGCCTGAATTACATTCAAACTGTATTGCTTGTCCAAAAACATATACTTGGTCTGGGTCCAGGGCACCACTGAAAAATTTCCCATTCTCTGGTTCTGTTACTGGTAAACACTTAACAACTGAAAAAATAAATATAAATTTTTTTAACAGAATTGGAAAATTTTATTATGAAAAATGAGTATATAGAAATATAACATATATATAACCAATAGCAAGATTGGAGAAAATTAAATTTTTTAAAGATGTATTTGATATACCTGTTAGCCAGAAATAAATTCTACTAAGTAAAAAAAAACCCCAAAAAACAAACAAAAGAAAATTGTAAGTTTATCTCTGATTCTTTTCTATGAGAGTGAACAAAGAAAATTACTACTTTGAATTTTTGAATGACAGTTTATATATTTTGTAGTAGCAAACAAGTGTTTCTTAAATAATTGAGAAATATAAAGTTTGGGATAATTAAATACAAAATTTCCATTTAAGTCCCACAATAATGTAAAACTGTATCCCTAAAAGGTGTAAAAGCAAACTTTCTGATTATGTTTATTTCAATAAATAAATAGTTTTTAATTTTCCTTTTTCCATATCAAAATAACTTGAGCACTTTTTTGATTTTCCTTAATATTTTCCAGTATCCCTTAGCTTATGATATTCAATCTTTATTTTACAATGATCACCCAGGATGCTTGTTAAATGGAAATTCTATGGCTGCCCTATCACCCCAGGGATACTGATTCCATACATCTTTACTAACCAAAAACTTCAGTTTCTAAGAAGCACCCCAGGTGATTCCAATGTGGATGTTCCTCAGAACATTGATGTCCTTCCCCTCATTTCCGCAGATGAAAAATCCACTCTCTTTTTCAGACAACGGGATTTTTGAGTCATCATGTTTTTTCTCCTCCCCCTCCCCCCTCCCCTTCTCCCTCTTCCGCTTCCTCCTTGTTTTTCTCTCTCTTTCTCTGTCTCCCTTTCCTTCTCTCTTCTTCTCCCTCTCTCCTTACTCCTCACCATGGAACTTTGAAAAACAATTCTGATTGATCTCTTATTTTCATGATGACTAGAGACTGGAATTACTAGTTCAAAATTTGGGAACAGGATGTACATTTTCTCATTCTCATTGTTTGCTTTATGGATCAGTAAGAAAGGACAGAGGTCTTCCTTAGTTCCTGCCTCTTTTCAGTACAACTAAGACCAGAGGAAAACTCCCCTTGCCAGGCAAGAGGGAGGAGGTGGCTAAATCATGTTCTCCACTTCAGCCGCTACCAGAGATCCCTGCACTGGGGTCGTTATTTGGGCGAGTGCCTCTTCATGAATAAAGTTGAAATTCTCAGCTTCATTTTGATGTGATACTTGTGTTATTTCTAGTGGTTAGAATCCAAAAGGAAAAAAAAATAGATTTTTCTAATCTGTAATACATTAACCATTAGATCAGATGAGCCTGTATTTATATTTGGTTATTGAAACACATAATACTGTAGCAATAAAAGGACTAGATATCCACTCTGTACTACAGTAGAATCCACAAAAATAATTTGAGTAAGAAATATTTAATTATAGACTTTATGAATATTTGATGTAAGACATTTCAAAAAATCCTAATATTTTAAGTATATGTTTTAATATACTTGTAAATCAGTTTTACATCTACCTTCACATATGGGAATATTATTGGTCCATCCATTTGATTCACATTCACGGAAATTCACCTCGCCCAGCATCTGATACCTGAAAACCAACAATAACGGAGTTGTGAGCTAATGCGTGTTTATGCCCAGTTTTAAGTTTGATACCATTTCATGGAAAATTAACAGCATATACTTCCCTCCTTCCTTTCTTAAGAAAGGCCCTCAAACCCTCAGGTGTATGGACTTGGAATAATCATAACCCTTGGTTCATGACACAAACTCATTACTGTTTCATGCACAATGCACTTTTATTCCTTCATTAATTTATTTTTTCACTAATGAGGTACATTTAACAATGTAATAAGCTCCACGAACAATCACCAAAAACAGAAGATAAAAACATAGTAAACAGCAGGTCACTGTATGTCACCCCCGTCCACTCTTTTTCCATATTTCTATCCATACTCCTACCCTCCATGATTGTGATATTTTCTGGATGCTTTGGGCTTTTTACATGATCAAGGATAGTGCTAACAAAAATGTCTTAGTGTGGCTTATTTTCAGCACTGGTCTCCATCTCCCTATCTCCATCCCCGAGATCCGAGATGCTTTCCAGAGTGCAGTCACTGAGTCAAGTTGGCTTACAGAAGTCATTCAATGTCGAATTATAGTAACTCATCAAGTCTGATCTTAAAACCAAAGATGCTGTACTTTAACGCAAGGTCCTTGGGCAGGTGTACAGTGTCCAGTCATCCCCAGATGCTTCAGATGAAGGCAAAACATCCTTCTCAATATTTATTACATTGGACGGTTGGAGGCAAAAAACAAAACAAACAAAACCCTTTTCTCAAAAAATAAATAATGGAAGGCATTTTGATAACCACAAAAGAGAATTTTGAAAAATGGTCTTTCATGAACTTCTAAAGAATTCTACGTGGACAAATGTTTCCTTTGTCTGCAAATAAGAGTTGTTCTGCAAATTACACAAGTAAAAGAAATTTTCTCCTTCAAAAAACACTGTGTCTTTCTTGGATTGGGATTGATTTGTTCCTAATTCTCTACAGGAAGAAAACATTTCAACAGAGTAAATGGGAGTCACAGAACTTGAAGTCAAACTTTTACTCTGTGCCTCTGTCACACGAAGGAACAAAATAATTGGTTATTAAAGGTTCTTCTCTGGTTCCTCTCTTGGCTCTACCTTATAACGGAGAAAGATGATTTCCTGGTGAATATTTTCCATCTACACCAGGGACTCATCCACTCGCCCAAATCTCTCTCAGGAGTTCTGCAAAATTCTACACAAAACCGCCTAGCGTCACCAGCAAAGCCCATTCACAATTCCTGGGGAATAAAACTAGAATCTGGGGAATAAATCTAACCTTTCCCCCTCCCCCACCCCCGCTGTGCTTAGTGTAGTTTCACTGGCTCACAGGGTCGCACCTGCAGAGGAATTGCACCTGGCTCTTCAAACTAGAGTTCCTCCTTCAAAATGGCTGCCCCTAAACTTCAGCTTAGGGCCATGTGCAGACCCTGCACACGACACTCCATCCAAGATGGCGGCATCAGGCCATGTGCAGAGATGCTGCACCCAGCACTGTGGTCTGGATCCTGAGCAGAGCGGCTGCCCTGCCCCCTCCCAGCTGACAAGACCCTATAAAGCAGCCCTGCTCACTTGCAACCTGTTGGGAGAATGAAGCATTCCTGTGCTATACAGTAGGTCCTTATTAATTATCTATTTTATATATAGTAGTGTGCATATGTCAATCCCAATCTCCCAATTTATCCCTCCCCACTCCCCTTTCCCCCCCCAGTAACCATAAGATTGTTTTCTACATCTGTGACTCTATTTCTGTTTTGTAAATAGGTTCATTGATACCCTTTTTTAAGATTCCATATAAAAACAATATCATATGATGTTTTTCCTTCTCTGTCTGACTTACTTCACTCAGTATGACAATCTGACCTATATGTGAATAGAATCTAAAAGAGGGGATATATGTATATGTATAACTGATTCACTTTGCTGTACAGCAGAAACTAACACAACATTGTAAATCAACTATACTCCAATAAAAAATAATTTTTTTAAAAATGAAGCTTTCCTTTGCTTCTGAACCCAACTCAGTCTCATTCTATTGGCTGAAAGAACACCGGGCAGAAGGACCCTTGTTAAGACGACTCGAAAAGGTCAGTAATGCTAGGGCCCATGTACATCGAGGGAGAGAGAAAGATAGAGAGATTGTCCAAATGTTGGTTTGGAGAAAAGTAAGGGCTTGTGTTTCTGCAACCCCAAGCTGGCAAAATACAAGAAACACTGTGCAGAGGGCCTCTTATAAGACTCCCTCCCTGTAGGAGGATCAAACTGGTCTTCCATATTGAGTATTCTGGTAAGTGACTAGTATTCAGCTAAATGGGTACACAGCAGACAAAAGGGGGATGGGACAAGGGGACACACAGGGTGGGTTGGCTGGCAGAAACCGTGGGTACAGTAAACCCACTCTATGTTCAGATTCCACTATTGGGTCAGAAGACTTATATCCCCTCTGATGCTGACCTTACAACAGTCCAAGGACTTTTATTTCACTGACAATTATCTAGTCCTGTTGAAAGCCCAAGCTGGGTGGTGGAAAGAGTTGCTCTTACAGGGTCTGTGACAGTTTATCCATAGTTAATACAAGACGGACGTGGCAAAGATGAGTTAAACAGAGCCAGAGTCAAAGCATGTATGTCACTAACCTCTTTATTATAGATATTATAATTATAAATATATTTATTACTGAGATTTTATAAATATTATTTATTACTGAGATTCAGGGAATCTAGTAGGAGAAGTTTATGAGTTTTGACCCCTTTTACTAGGTCAAGGGTGGAACTTAAAGGGACAAGATTAGCCTGGATTGGAAAGGGATATTTCAGAGATTGGGGCAAAAACTCTTTGAAAAATCTCCCTCTGGTAGTGACCAAGGAGAGACTAAGTTATAAGAACTAATACTTATTGGGTGTTTACAATATCCCAGGAACTCTTCTAAGGGCCACAAGCGTGTGTCGTATTTATTTCTCCCACCAATCCTGTGATGCACTTGATATGTTTCTGCTTTTATAAGTGAGGACATGGGAGTAAAGAGATATTTTTAAAATATACATATAGTTATTAGGTGGTAGAGTTTTGGAATATAGGCTTACTCCAAAGCCTAAGCTTTAAAGTATTTTATTCTACTGCCTCAATTCAAGAAATAAATGGAAAGAGAATAATGATTCCATGTGTAATTTCTTGATCCCCCTGACATATCAAACGCCTATAATACTCTGCACATAATAGAATGTAGTGAGGGCTCACTGCAGTGAATTTTTATTTATATGCATGCTATTTTCCCACTCTCCTATAACTACACTCTCCCAGAGTAATCATAATTCATTTTAATTTTTCAGTGTTGAGATGATAATTGTATCAATATATAATCATTTCCATGATAGTTTAAATTTTCAGGTTGCTTGTATGTTACTTATAAATATGTTCATAGAAAAATATAGTAACCTTAAACACATAAATTAGTACAGTTTCTATTTACTATTTCCATTATGAATTATCTGAATTAGAAGGCTCTTTTTCTATTGGCTACATACCCCTCATCACAGGTATAAACAACCTTTGCACCGTATTCAAACCGAGTTCCTACTGCAAGATGGAAAGAACCAAATGGAGTGTCTCCAGGGTGTCCGCAGGGCTTTTCTAAAATTAAAAAAAAAGGATGTAATGTTAGTATGCAGCACGGGGAGTAACAATTTACATGAGTTCGAGGACAGGGATATTTGATATTGTATTAGAGGACAGAATTGAAAATATGGAAAAGTGAAAAATGGTAAAGTTATCTGTACCTTTTGGAAGATGACAACACCTTGTTAAGAATAATGACAAGAATTTGAAAAAGAATAGATACTTGTGTATGTATAAATGAATCACTTTGCTGTACACCTGAAACTAACACAACATTGTGAATAAACTATACTCCAATATAAAATGAAAAGTTAAAAAGAAAATAATGAGGATGCATCATTTTGTATTTAAATGACAATAGTGATAGAATTCAGCCAGCGTTTCCATAGTAGCACCCAGCATTTTCACAACTAAAAGTTTTCACAGATTTCACAAATGTAGGAACGACTTACTCTGACATATCCTCGAAGGATGAAGAGATTGCCACTTTCCATCCTTGCATACCATTACAATACTCCCAAGAGTTCTGTATCCAGGGCGGCATTTATACGTAGCCTGAGTGCCCTCTAGATATGTTTGTTCCGTCCAAGAACCTGACAGAATTTCTGTTTCTCTTCTTGGAGGGGGTTCTTGACAATCTACAAAAAAATTAAAACACAATAGGTGTTTAAATAACTATTAAAAATGCAGTAGGTTTAGGTTATTTTTTATTAAAAAAGAAACTATACAGGTCCATCCAAATGTAAGTCTTTTCTTTTTTTTAATTTACTAGTTTACTAGTTTGTTATGAAAGGATACAACTCAGGAACAGCCAGATAGAAGAGATGCATAGGGCAAGACTTGGAAGAAGGGGTGTGGAGGGCCAGGTGAGTCACTCTCCCAGCGCCTCCCTGTGTTCACCAACCTGGAAGCTTCCAAATGCCATTCTTTAGAGATTTTTATGGAGGCTTCATTACATAGCCATGATTGATCAAATCACTGGCCCTTGGTGACTGACTAAACCTCCAGCTCTGCCTCCCTTCCCAGAACCCCTGAGACTGGGGACTGGGGTAGGGTGGGGAGGGTGGGGCTAAAAGTTCCAACCTTCTAATCAAGTGGTTGGTTCCTCCTGGCAACCAGCCCCCATCGTTTGGTTCTCTAGGGCCTTTCCAAAAATCACCTCATTAACATAAACTTAGGTGTGGTTGAAAGAGGCTTGTTGTGAATAACAAAAGACACTACTTTCACCTCTGATCCTCTGGAGCTATTTCAGGACTGAGAACAAAAGACCAAAAATTATCAACCAAAGATACTTCCTTTGCTCTGTATTAATTAGGAAATTATAAGAGTTTTGGAGCTGTGTGCCAGGAACCATGGATTAAGGCCAAAATGTATATTTCTTATTATTAATCATAATATCACTGTTAGCCTTCATTTATCTGCAAATGTAAGCCTTAATATATATAAGATATATATTTTACTGTACAGAAATTAAATCTACATAGATTTGTAAGAATAACTTTCCAGATAAGTAATTATACTTTACTATATTATTCTTAACTGCTGCACTGCATTCTCTAATACTATTCTTTCTTAAATTCAGGAAATATTGGGCACTAATATAAGCTCTGAAGGAAAAAAAGTGGATAAAGAGAGAAAATATCTGCTCTCAAAGTGTTTTCACTCTAGTAAGGAGGTTAGTTATTAACTACAAATTCAAAGAGATAATGTGTCCGGGTTTCCGAAATCTTCATCAAGCTCTTGTACAGGCTGCTATACTCCTATTCTGTATTATCTCTTGAAGCTCAGTAACCTTGGAACTGGAGAGGTCAAGTGTATTGTGTAAATGTGATTGACAATCTCAAACTGAAACCCACTCTGGCAGGTTAGCAATTAGAAACCAGTGGAGGTGAAATGGAATAAAATTGAATCCTTACTTTTTTCAGAAAATTGTAGTTATGAACAGACATATATAATAGGTACGTGTATATAGACAGTTAAAAAGTATTAAAGAAGAGCAAAAATATAATTACCATAAATATTAAGGTAATGTTTTCTTCTAGAAGAAAAAAGGGGTATTAATCTAGAAGAAACGCAAGGGTATTTGGGGGATGCTGGGAATGCTCTACTTCTTGACATGGGTAATTATAACTATTTTAAACTACAGTACATTCATATTTTATTCACTCATATACTTCACAATAAAGATACTAAAGTAATAGAATCTGCATGTACCGTATGATTCTTTTTTTCCAAAAAAGTAATTCCTTAACAAAATGACATATAAAGAAGGGAATACATAAAATTAGTAATGAAGCTCATGCCTACTGATTATAATTGCTAATCTTTTTAATACTTCTTGCTGGTTAGTTTAGATACAACTACCCTTGATATTAGGGTGATTTCATTAGTTGACTTTTAACATATTACTTTTAAATTGGCAAATTCAGATACTTCTCACCATATATATATTTATTGATATAATTTTCATTGTTAAACTCCTTTTCTTACTTAGTTTTATAAGAATGGTTTAACATTCTATTCTAGAATTTCTTTTTGTAAAGACAAGGGGAAAAAATAATCAACGGAGCTGGATCCCATTACAAACACATTCTACATTTCGTAGAACAGAAACTCCATATGAAACTTCATTTTTGTGTAATAAATAACACTTGTGTGGGCTTTCATATGCACTAATTGTTCTCTGACTTTTTTGCAAATGTTTAGCACATTTGTTAGGAAACTTTGTAATCGATGATTCCACATTAGTTTTGATTTCTAAAATTTAAGTAAACATACTTTTACTCCACTAGATGGTGCTAACACCCTACCATAAAACAACACAAACCGCCTGCGCCTCTTCCTACCAGCAACTGTCTTTCCCCAAAAAAGCCCGAGTTTTTGGGTTTGTTTTTTCAACTTAAGGATCATGTTTTTACATGGAAATTTTGTGTTTAACTACAGGATAATATGTGTGTTTTCCACTTTCTAAATTCAGATCCATTTCATGGAGTTTAGGTTACTGGAAAAATTAATTAGTTAAATTTCAAATGTAGATGCCAACATTGTGAGTGGAGTTGAACCACTTTTCACTAATATATTAACATTTTGATAAACTTAATTCCTATCCTTTTATTAAGCTCATGCAAGGAAAAAAGTAATAAAATTTTCTTATCAATTAACTTATTCAATTTAAATGATTTTTATTAAAGCAATGCATTTACCCAAAGAGTAATCATGTGTGTTACTTGCTTTTAACACCCAGACATAAAAGACAAGGATACACCTCTTTCATACCGTCTTTCTACCAGATTCTCACAGTATTTACTCTGTGTATACATATTTACTACATATAAAGAGCTCTCATATTCATTACATTTTTTACTTCAAATGATATTTTAAAACTCTGGTGCTTTTTCCACAAACTTTATTTATTTATTTATTTTGGTGTATTTTTCTTTATTTTTTTATTGGAGTAAAATTGCTTTACAATGTTGTGTTAGCTTCTGCTGTATAATGAAGCAATGGACAAAGGATTAATCTCCAAATATACAAACAGCTCACGGAGCTTTCAGCCACTTCCTCCAAGTGGTCCACTTACCTCTAGGCAAGGTAGGCAAGACACCCCACTACCCCATCTCTGTTATTTCCCCTCAGCCCCTACTTTACTTCCTTCACAACATAATTCATGGTTCATAGTTATGTTTATGTATCTATCCTCGCATCAGAATGTAACTTCCCCAAGAATAAGGACCGTTACCACAATCCGTCAAAACCTACCCATGATGTCATCACAACCCTGATATATTTCTCTCTCTTCATTGCACCTCTTACAAACCAACTTCTTAGCACCACCCTACTCCATCCTTTCATTCCAATTTGAGCATCTTGCCTTCCCTACGTGACCCTACAGTGTTTTCAGTTATCTCCATCAAAATACTTTATATGATAAAATACAATAATCGTCCCTTCTGTTTTGCCTCCTAAGTGACCTCCTGTCGGAAAGTGCTTGTCACGGTGCCTGGTACTTACTTAGCAGTCACTCAAAAGAAAAAAGATCATCATTGAATGAGCAAATAAATAGATGAATGAATGGATGAGTGAATGTGAAGCTATCCCGAAGACTTTCAATTTTATCTGTAGATTATGGATAACCTGGGGAAAAGGCATTGTAGACGGCAACAAACATAAAAGATAAGATAAGGGAACAAACGTTTAGTGCACTTAAACCTCTGTTGCATGAACCCAAGAAATCTAACATCCGTAAAATTCCATTCTACATCCCATGTGTCCTATGTTTGAATGTATGTTATACTTTTTGAAGTCAGGAATCATTTTAATTTAGCTCAAAAAACTTCGGGGAACCTTTGAAGGAGCATTTCTATAATCACTTTTCTATCTATTACAGTTCTGTTTAACAAGGGTTAGGAGAAACTTGGCTCTCTCGGTCAAAATGTCAAAACAAAGAAAAGTGCTCTGTCACTTCTTTTTCTTTCCCTTTCTTTTTATTAGTTTTGTGATTTTTTTCTCTGTCCCATTACTTTACTCTCTCTGAACCATTTTTTATAGTGTTTCCTTATAACCTTAAGCTAGAACGTAACACTTTAGTTTTTCAGGGGCATCGCGTCCGTTTTGTACACTGTGTTCTGAGACTGGTTAAAGCTGTTAAGAAGTGGGCAAAGTGCACATTAGTTAAGTGAGCACGGGGTAGGCTGGTTGGCAGACTCTCACAGGCAGGCAGGTGGGGATGGTGTGTGGGGTGAGGAGAAGGAAACAGAGCTGGGAAGAAGGAAACATGCCCAAGGCTGTGAAACCGTCAGGGATGGAGGGGATAAACAAGTGGGCCAACTCGGACCGAGGCTCCAGCCCTAGCACCCAAAGGCCCCAAATAAAGAATGCTCCCTAAACTGTGCTTCCATGTATATTTGAAAACTTACTTCTAGCTAAGAATACTGTTAGCAATACTTAAATAATTTAGTTCTAATTTGAAATTACGTGCAGGCAGAAGAGTAGCAAGTGCATCCCCAGGCTGTGCCTAAACTTAAAGTCAGCAAGGCTCTCACTCTCGTGACATTCCTGGGGGTGTTTCCTCTACCCCTGGTCAAAGTACCCACGAGACTGCTTCCCCTATCAGATCTTCCTTCCTGAGAAAACCTCATCTTCCAGGATTGCTGGGTCCTGTTCTTACCTCATCCTCATTCATTTCTACCTCTGCCCATTAAAATTGTTGCAGAAAAATTATCAGACAGAAAACTTACTGTGGATAATAATTCACATAATTGTGGTGCATAATACTAAATTTAACTGTCCCAACTCTTACTCAGAGTATTGTCACTCCACATAAGTTTCAGACTGGTTGAATTTATGGTATTATTAATAGGTAAAACCTTTTAGGAGAAGGGAAGATGTTGAAGACAATTGGGCCATTGCTCCACTTTAGATCCCACCGTATAGGTAAATACCCACACTACTACCTCTGAAAATGTGGGATTTTTTTGGAGACGGGGAATTCTTATTTATCACACTGGAACTGAAACATAGAATTTAGGATTATAAACCGCTATCACAAGTTTTCTGGATTAGATGAATATACATAATATTCACATCTATCCTTAAAAAAGAGTAACTTTTATGAATTTATAATTAATTCTTATGATCATAATATAGATTTTTTTGTATTAGTTAATTCAAATTCAAAACCATCTTGTACTTGAAACAATATAGTAAAAAGAAATAAATTCTCCTCTCTCTGTTGGAATAGAAGCTCTCTGATATGTAACATATTTCAGGTCCTGAAAGAACATTTTTGCCCTTTAAACCTCCAGAATTAGGAAACACATCTCTCCAAACAACATAGCCAGCATGCACTTGGACATATTTCAATTGTGTTTTGATTTATTTACTTTAAGCAGCCTGGAATTTTGGGGCCATGGCTAATTTCAAAGAGTATAAGCTTTTTGGATCTTAAATCTAAAAGTTCTTGAAAAGCTTGGTCACAAGATATTCCAGAAGGCAGAAACGATGTGGTATAACTCAGGAACGGTTACTCTGAACTCTGTAAAGCTGACCCGGCTCTTAGTAGCCTGGGTGAACTACCCCGCACGTAGCTGACGTTCCTGTACAGGTAGGGATGAAGACGCAGACCACCCATTGCGTTAAAAAGGTACTGCTTGGTCTCCAATATCCTTTTCTAAAAAGGGGGAAAAAATAGAAAGTTGAGCTTATAAATTCTTGCTGTTGGTTACTACTCCTCTGTAGTAGTGATTAGTATTTTTGAGGAATGTTCACTCTTAACAGGGTGGAGACCACTTAGGAAAGGCTGAAATGCAGTTTCTAGTTGAGTAAAGCAGATCGTGAGAGTATACACAACCGTCTTTTCTCACTTTCTCAACTTAGCATTCAGTATTCAGTTTAGTATTTCTCAGTTTCTCAATTTGTATTCCATCGTCATTTCTACATGGGAGACAAAAACAGAGGCAAATGTTGAAGGAGATGTGGATAGTTTTAATGATCAAGGCCACTCTGTTGAGTAAAACTTCTGTTAGGGCTAGACTGATGGAATTGGTTGTGCGTTGTGTGTGCTTTTGGGAAAGCCATGAGGCTAATGTAAGTGTTACTTTAAATACCAAAGCTGTACTTTATCTGGGAAGTGGCCAGATTTACAGCCACTCTCACTGTAATGCGTGTAGTGCTAAAGCTCAATTCACCAGCAGAAACTGCTGTCACATTCCAACATACGTTCATGAAATATAAAATACAAGTGAAATGAATCAGCTGGAATCAATTAGGGACGCAGGGAGTTTTAAAATCACTATTATTTACTTTTTATCACTTACACTTTGTAGCACCCAATTTTAATAATATTTCAAATTCCACTTTGTCATCACTGATACAGTTTCATTAAATTTAGCATGGGTTCTTAGCTTTAAACCTGAGCTAGGAACCAAACAAGTCTTCCGTGCATGACAAATGCAATCTACGTAAAACCTCAGTAAACAATATGGAAATTGTGAAGCACTAAGAGTATTCCTATTAAAGAAAAGACAAAAACACTTGTGTAAAGAAAAAGATGTTTGCTATTGGTAACATTAACATTGCTCCAGAACTCTTTGCCAATATAGTCATATTTTGGTATATTGTGTTGTAATATTAGTTATTATTAGTTGTAATGTTCTTATGGACAGGGAAATGATTGTACACCTAGTTTAAAAAGTGGCTGGATATAAGGTTTACAAGCTAAAAATCAAGCAATAGCATATTAGTGTGTATAACTGAGAAAAAGACTATCTTTCAAAAACTCTTAAACACATTTGAGAAAAGCCTGAAAAAAATTACTAAAGGATACAACTTAAAAAAGACATCTGGCTTTATTTTCTAGATTGAAAGACCCTCAAGGACAGGGGTTTTGTTTTATTTGCTAATATTCCTCACTGCCTAGAGGTTGACTTGAAATAAGCATTCAATTGAAATTTGTTGACCTAGTGAAGAATGTTGGGAATTTATGAATAACTTAAAAAAATGTCAGTCAAACATGTATCACATTATTGGTTACCTATCATGAACTAGGAAACCAAATTTGCTCCAAGAAGAAACTTTTTCATCTATCAAGGAAAAGTGATAGAAGTAAATTTAATTATCCATAAATTCTTACTGGTATCAGCAAAAAACTCCTGCACTCAGATTCACTACTCCTAAAGGCTTTCCTACTAGCATATCTTATATCAACCATAGGGGAAGAAAATCCTATTGAGTAACTTTTACAAAGGTTGCATATTCAATTTTTTTTCAAATTTATACATTTTCATTCAAACGATACAAGTGATGGCTGTCTCCAAGACTTTTAAAGCCATGGCAATATCAATTGTAAATGATAAATCAATTTTTCTTTAGCAAGAGTTCACATCTCTATCTGAAATAAGTCCAATCATTGCAGCTTGAAGGCTTTTATTGTCTAATTCATTTTCTTGTTCTATGTTCACCTACTTCTTAATACATTCACATAGGCATTTTGGTGAAAATTCTAGGCAAAAAAATTAAATTACATTTTATGATAATCACAAGGGAAATGATCATGACATGTCACATTTTTTGAAGATAATTATTAAAACATTTTCTGAACTTCTACATTAAATAAAATTATGATGAATAATTAGATGTGCCATTCAAATAAGCTGCTTATATTTTTTAAACTGAACAGTGTCAAAAGCATCTCACATACTAGGCTACAGCACAGTAATTAAACACATTTTCTAGACCAAATTTTCATTACCACCGTAAAAAGCATGTAAGCAAATGTTTTGCAATATAGAAAAAAAAAAGCCTTCCTTTTTTAATCTTACCTTTTGCGACACAAACAGTCCATAACATAAACCACACAACTGTTGCTGGAAATCTCATGTTGGGGACCCTTCAGGGGCACATCTAGTAGTTGACAGTGCTTAACACTGTGTCAGGCTCTCCTCTGTTAAAAACTATGGAAAGTGCAGGAAACAACTTGCTCCAAAAGGAAGTCCAAACCCAGCTTAGGGATTAAAGCCATTGCTAGATGTCCCGCCCATCAGAAACTTCTGCAAAGTAAAAGAAAACAATCAGCCAGGAGCCCCAGCAGTGCCAGAGTTTGAGCCTGCACTCCCACTGAAAGCTAATGTCCTGACCTGCCCTTGCTGTGTTTTTATAAAACCCAGGCATGTTCTTCACTGGAAACATTCAGGTTCTTGGAATGTGCATAACTGGTGATATGCTCTGCATTTCATAAACCCTCCAATTATTTAGACCCCATTCAGATCTACCGTCGGTAGACCTCAGAAGATTTAAATAAATAAATAAATAAAAGCTCTTTCGGAAATCATTTACAGAACTTGAGGTTAGGCAATGCTTTCACAATCAAGACCCAGACAACAGAACTAAACTTTGGCAGGAAGGCAGTGCTGGTTGATTTGGGGAGACTGCTTCACCTGCAGTCCATGAAATTAGTCTTTTAAGGACTTGTTATAAATGTGTGTATAAAGCAACAGGCTCACTCTCCTTAGGTATGAATGAGTTTAATAATTCAAAATTCAAGAAATTGAAATGCTGAATTTTTTAAACTTTGTACTGAAATATAATATGCGTAAAGAGAATGTAAGCAAATGGTTTGCTGAATACGGAGAAAGTGAAGACACACGTGCTAAGAGCCCAGAGGTGAAGAACAGCAGTCTCTGAGGAAAGGCCCAGCCTCCACTTCAGTCCCCCCTCCCCCCTGCCCCATGACACACTCTCCTGATCTCTGTGAACAGGGGACAGATTTGCCTGGTTTTGTACTTTGTATACATCAGAGAATAAGACATTTATTCTTTTGTGCTTGGAGCCTTCCATTAAAAACTATGTTTAGATTATTCCAGCACACTGTTGGGTGTTGCTGTAGATTATTAACCCTTATTGCTGTATGATATTCAATTCTTCGAATATGCCACATTTTATTTACCTGTGTGTCTGTCAGTGGGCATCTGGGTAGCTTCTAGTTCGGAGACAATGCACATAGTTCTGCTGTGAACATCACATTATGAGGTTTTGGGGAAACACGTGTTCTCATTTCTGATGAGTACATACCTAGGAGTGGAATATTAGGACATAATGTATGCATATCTCTAGGTGTGATAGGGACCATCAGACACTTTTCCAAAAGGTCTATATCGATTGACATTCCCATTAGCAAGTGTGTAAGTTGCTCCACACCCTCAACACACTGATGTCTTCCATCTTTGTAGTTTTAGACATTCTGGTGAGCAGGCAGCAGTAATTCTCTGAGGTTTTAATATGCATTTACTGATAAGGAATGAAGTTGAGTGACTTTCATGCCACAATCGGTCATTTAGCTGAGCCACAGGCCATTTAAGCAACTTCCTCAAAGTCAAAAGACATTGTGCTACAACCACAATGGAACCCAGCCAGCCATCAGATTCCCTGAATCTTACTTTTAACCCATACAGATCTGCCTTTCAAATGATTTGCTTCCCATACTATTAAATGCATATAAATTAAATTGTCAATAACTCCTTTATATAATTTAAAATGCTATAAATATTTGCAAATGTATTTTAGTAAATACCTTCACATTTATGTGTTTATTTTATAATTATGTAAACATATTACCATACAGGTTTTTAATGTATGTACACAAACACATATATGTTTACGGAGAATTTAAAGTATTTTCAGAAGTGATTTTACTTTACAGATTTTCACTTTATTTGCAGTTGTTGAACATTTAAGATGCCACTCCACTGTTCAAGTGAAAATAATGGCTTCAAATTAATTTCAACAATATCTATTAGATGTGTTATTTTTACTGTTTTTTCTCTTCTATTTGATTTCAAAGACTGATGGCCAAGTCATCAGTTGAGTGCTTTTGTTTCCTTTTTATTTTCATCAATATTTTTAAAACCAAGTATTTATTTCAAAGATATTTAGAAGAACATAAGAAAATTACCAACATGTTATTATTTCATAACACAAAGTTGTTATATGGTACAGTAAGTCCCCTAACGAGTTCCATTTCGAGAGTGCATTTGTAAGTCCAATTTGTTCATAAGTCCAACAAAGTTATTCTAGGTACCCAACACAATCAGCTATATAGTACTGTACTGTACTGTAATAGGTTTATAACACTTTTCACACAAATAATACATAAAAGACAAACAAACACAAAAATAAAGAAAACATTTTTAATCTTACAGTACAGTACCTTGAAAAGTATAGTAGTGCAGTACAACAGCTGGCATACAGGGGCCCGTTCGCATCTTTGAAAGTTCGCAACTTGAAGGTTCCTATGTAGGGGACTTAACCATATTAGATTACCATTAGCAAGAACAGACTGCAAATAGTTAACCGTTAGTACTAAATTTAAGCCCCAAACACTTGTATTTATTCTCAATATCCATGTTGCCACATTCTCAACAAATGTGTTCTATGTATTTATAGGGCAGAAAGTTAGGAAAAATTTATAAGACTTAAGAGACTTTAAAAATTCTCCTATTTTAAAATTATAAGTAAGTAATATCCATACTAAGTAACAAATGACTATTATGGTCAATATGTACCACAGGAGTTGAAGGAAAGAGAAATTTCTTCCAAAGACTTGATTTGGGAGGGTCTCAAGAATATTTACTTATTAAATTCTAATTTAGGGGAAGAGGACATCCAAGCAAAGACTCTGAGGTATGGAAAAGTGTAGAGAGTATTCTAGAATTAATGAGAATATCGACAGCAGAGCAGTGGTTTTGCACAAGGAAGCTGTGGAAGAAGTAAGAGGGGCTTTGAATGAGGAAAGGTTTGAATTCCAGATAAAACATTTGTAAATTATTTTATAAGCAATATGTAATCATTGATAGATCTAATTAAGGAAAAGGAATGTAGGAAATGCAGTTTAAGTAGCATTGCTTTGGCCGTTGTGTTAGGATGGATGGAGAGAAAAGGACGTAGGAGAACAAATTAAGCAGATAACTGGATGAATTCAACATGCAACAATTATACAGAAGCTCAATGGATGGAAAAAGGGAAAAACTGATGAAAACAGTTAAGAGCTTGATTTCCTTTGAGGCTGGTGGAGTTTACACTTCAGAGCTTATCGTTTGAACAGACACCATCAAGGACCTGAGAGGGACCCTAGTGATGTTGTTTCAAGGTCGTATATTTTTGTAAAAATTGGAAAGATGTCTGAATTGCAAGAGAATAAACTACTGTCTTTTTCTACTCTAATTTCCCCCTTCATCATATTTCCACTGAGTTAGTTGGCATTACAGGCTTTGGAGGACTCAACTAAGAAGTCAAGGAGAGAATACATGTAGTTGGAGATGAGTGAGGTATATTCTGCATTCACAATTGTATATAATTTGGTAATTGTTGTCTCACGTCTCCCTCTTTTGAGTATATATCAATGTCAGCCTATAGAAAATGTTGCCTTCTTTTTCATACAACCATTTTGAGAGCACCACTACTATTGCAAATACAAATTAGAGTTGCAAAAAATAGGAAAAGAAATTGTGAAGAGTTCATTATCCTTTCTCTAATTAATTTAAACCAGGAACAGCTTGTCATTTTCTATCACTGTTCCTGATCTGAGGTTAACTTTTCCTCCCCTTACCTACTCAGGTGTGTAATGATCTCCCTTAGGAAAGAGCTTAAAACATCCTGACACATTTCCTTGTCATCTTTCCTCCTTGATATCCTGAAAAACAATGTACAAGTTGCACTATACAAGCATGGCCTTAGATAAAGATCATCCTTCAGATTTATTTTAGAATATCTCCTCACTTGCATGGAGAAGCCCTAAACATTCCAGAGTTCCCTTTCCCACTCCTTAGGAGGCTAGTACCTTTACTTCTTCCTATGGGGACACCGCCAGCATAATCCAATTTAATAATTTGCATAGAAGTGAAGAACAGTGACTCTGGATTTGTTTAATTCTAGTTGTAAGGAAGTGAAAACACATATGGCCTCAATTCCTAATTATTGCATTTATTAGGTGCATTTCTAAAACTAGATTGCAAGCTCTTCCAAATGTTTCAACCCTTTAGAGGAAGAAGAAAAAACAAGTTGCTGTCTCCTTGGCAACTTATTCAAGCATATGGAGCACGTGCAGAAAGCTCTAAAAGCCTTCAGAGAAAACTGGTTGTCCCTTCCCTAATGTCCTTTTTCCTGGCATTCACCAGAGGGTACAACACACAACGTAGTTGCACATTTATGAGGCTTTTCTAGAAATCTGTGAGCAAAGTCACTTGATTGCCTCTGCACTAACACTGCTTCAACCTTCCAGACACTATTAATCTGTTAATAATTAATAATGATTAATTTTTGTGTGTATTTTGTGTGTACTGTATTACGTACTTTAACTCCCTCAGAAACCTTACGAGATAGTTCTATCATTCCCTTTTTACACATAGGGTGGCTGAATTTCAGAGAGGGTTAAGCAACTTATTTAATTATATTAGAACCCAAACTGTCTGATCCCACAGTTGAATATTTAAACACTGGACTCACCACCTTTTTGACTCCAAGTGTGTATTATTCCAAAAACTTCATCATCAATTTTTCCTCTGGACAGAGGAAACTCTTAGAATCGGTCTTTTTCCAGTCTCTAATGAGGACTCATAGAGATTCAACACAGTATTTTGTATAATGATATTAAGCTGCATTTTGGTAGACTGTAATTTTATTGAAAGTTATCCTAAAAATATCTAATAAGTTATGTACTTCAAGATGGAAATAATAATTTCTTGGGGAAAATAAAGTGAGTCTTGCCTATGATGTGTAGTTAACATAAATTATTTTTGGATTGACCACTTAAAAATTTTTGCAGTACTGGTTTATGATCACGTAATTATTTTCTTTACCTGTCATACATTTCCCAGCTATTCATAATTTTGGCTTTTGTCTTCCCTCGAAAACAATTATCTGGAACACTCCTAGTACTCTCTAATCATTTAGTCCCTTTCAAGGTATTGGTTTCCTGGGGCTACTATAATAAATGATCACAAACTGGGTAGTTTAAAACAATAGAAATTTATTTTCTCACAATTCTGGAGGTCAAAAATCTGAAGTCAAGGTGTCAGCAGAGCCAGACCACCACCAGAGCCACTGGGGAAGAATCCTTCAGTGATTTTTTCTAGCTTCTTGTAGTTGCCGTCAATCCTTGTGATTCCCTGGTTTGCAGTGGTATCACCCCAATCTCTACTTCCATCACCATGTGGCTGTCTTCCCTGTGTGCTGTCTCTGTGTTTACGTGAATAAATCTTCCTCTTCTTTCTCTTATAACACAAAGCACTGGATTAGGGACCCTCCTCTAGTTTAACCTAATCTTAACTTGATTACATCTGCAAAGTCCCTATTTCCAAATGAGGTTACATTCACTGGTATGGGGTTAGGACTTGATCGTACTATTTTGGGTGACATGGTTCAACCACAACACTCAATCTTAATAAAAATTCCCCATCTTCTCTTTGATGCATTTGAAACTACTGACCTTTTCTCTTGAAACTCCCCCTTCTTGTTTTCTGTGATACTGAGTTTTCTGTTCTTAATCTTCTCTAACCTTGTTTGGCTCTGTCTTCTTGTTTTATCTTCTTGTTTCCTCTATTCCAGTAACTTTGGCTTTAGTTCTTTTTCTTCCATAATCTGAATCTCCATACATTTAATAAGCACATACCGGTAACTACACGTACTTATGTTTGCTGGACACTGGCTATGTAGAGAAAATTAATCATAGTCCCTGCTTGGGAACTTACAGTAAAACTGGGACATAGGTAGATATATCAATAAGTATAAAACTGAATAGAAAAGGGACATAAATAATACATTAAGAAAGCCTACAGAATTGAGAAGACACTGAAACTGAATTTTGAAAAAAATGACAAAGTGTTTACCAGGCTAATTTTCATGAATTTCTATTACACTATTTCTTGATGGACAGGTTTTAATGATGTAGAATATTTCTTTAATAGATATAGGAATGTTCATATTACTATTTCTCTTTGTGTTAACTTTTTAATAACTTTTTATAGAATAGTTTTAAATTCATAGAAATATTGCAAAGACAGTGCCAAGAACCCCTGTATACTTCTATTGTTTCCCCCATTGTTAGCATCTTACATTACCATGGTACTTTTGTTACAACTAATGAACCAATATGGATACATTGTATTTAACTAACCTCCATGCTTTATTCGGATTTCCTTAGTTGTTACCTAATGTCCTCCTTCTTTTCCAGAATCCCATCCAAATTATATTAAATATAAATATCACATTATATTTAGTCATCATGTCTTTTTAGGCTCATCTGGACCGACAGATTTTTAGACGTATTTCCTTGACAATTTTGAGGGGAAACGATCAGCTGTTTTGAAGAATGTCCCACAGTTGGAGTTTGTCTGCTGTTTTTCTCATGACTGTATGGAGGTTATGGGTTTGGGGAGGAAGATTAAAAAAGGAAGTGTCATTCTCATTACATCATATCAAAGGTACATGCTATCATCATGACATCATTGATGATGCTAACTTCAATTAAGCTGAAGTGATGTTTGTAAGGTTTCCACACAAAGCTATTTTCCCCCCTTCCTATATTGTATTCATTGGAAACTAGTTACTAAGCACAGCTCATGTTCAAGAGGTGGGGAATGAAGCCCTACCTCTTGATGGGAGAGTCTTTACATAAATTATTTGGAATTCGTCCATACTGAAAATGTGTTCTTCACTCCCCTTTATTTATTTATTCGATCATTTACATACATCAGCATGGATTTGTGGATATTTAGTTTATTCTTTAGGTGATAATCCAGTACTACATATTTATATATTTTCTCAAATTGTTCCAACTTTGGCCATCGAGAGTTCTTTTAGGTTGACTCCAGTGTACTTTTGGCATGCCCCCATCATCTTGGTTTTTGAGCACTTCCTTACTTTCTAGTACTAAAAGACGATCTTGAACTCAGGATCATCTTGTAGATTTCTGCCCCAGCCCTAGAATCAGTGATTTCTCTGAGGAGCCCTGGTTCCTTTTATTGGAAAATAGTATTAGAAACAAAGATCTGGATACTAACTGTGCTTGTTTTACTGGAGTGTTATTTCTTCTAGGATCTTTCAGCCGGCAGAGCTAGGAAATATACGTGTGTATCCCAGTCTATGTTTATACATATACCTATAATAACTTCTAAATCTACCCATCTATGTATTAAGCCAAACATGAATTCAGGCTAATGGCTCTGACTATAACCCTGTTCTACAAGGTTTATTCTAGCCTTCCTTCTTGCTTATCTATAATCTCCCTTTCCAATGGTGAGAAGCCTGGTTCCCACATCTAACATCTGTTTAGTTTTATTTAATTCCAGTATACATGCATAGCATTTTCAGAATTATTAACCCATGTCCACATGAGAAATAATTTTACCAACTAGAGTAGAGCTTACACACAGTTCCTTTGCCTTTAGTCTTACAGGTCCAATAATTTCTAAAGTTACTTAGGTCAGCAGCTTTTCTTCCCTGCCACCCCTCCACAGTGAGGTTCGGTCACACATTTGTAATATACTTAATAACTTTTACATTCTGCATTTCATTCTGAGCTCCCTCAACCTTGTAATTTTTTTGAATTTGGATATATTAATGTTTACTCCTTGTGATATAAAGTTTTATGAGCTTTTGACAAATGCATGTCATCATCTATCACTACAGTACCATACATAATAGTTTCACTGTCCTAAAAAATCCCCTGTGTTTCACCTAATCAAATTGTGAATTTTTAACTCACTAATTTTTATTATCTGGCTCCCTTGTTCTCCAGTAAATCTCTTATTGTCTTGGCTAAAGTCTTAAATTGTCTCTCCTCTGAATTATTATAATGAAGGCTGGGAGAGAAGGGGAGTATAATATTGAAACATTCACTTTGCTAACATATAAGGAATTCCAGCTCTGAAAAACTACTTTCTTTTGAGTTATATTTCTTAATGCATCAATGGAGCTATTCAATGAACCAAATCTGGCTACAACAAGATTTAATGAATTTTTCACCATATCCATATTTTATACACATTATTTACCTTAATTTGTTTGCTAAAGCTTGTCATAATTGTGGCTATAGTGTCATATCCTGACATTAATATATATTCTTGCAGTGTTTCATCATTAAACATCAAATTTCCATCTATTCTTATTTAATTGTTTCATTAAAAAACCAAATAACTGAAGTTTGCCAAATATCTGTTATGATCTATGGCACTATCAGTGGTGTCTTGAATTTTGCTTTATTAATATAGTTATGTCAAGAGACTCCCTGAATTGAAGCATCAATGACTACTTAATAGACATCTTAAGCCTAACATGTATAAAACAAAGTTCTTGATTCACCAACTCCATCCCAAGAAAGTCTACTTTATCCTCAGCATGTCGATACAAAAACCTGGACTGAACTTCAAAAAAATTACAGAGATGGGATCAGGAATAAAGATTAAGTATATGATCTGGTCCCCCACTTGCCTCGCAGGTGGAAGACTTCAAACATTCTTGAACTTGCCAGAGACCAGATTTTATATGGCTTTTATTTTGTATTTTGTGTCTGGACTGTACTTGCAGTTCTTCGGCCATGCTACATAGCTGATCAATTAAAAATAAGAAAAACAGATCTGCAAGAGGGAAGACATATGGGAACATATGTTTATGTATGACTGATTCATGTTGTTATAAAGCAGAAACTAACACACCATTGTAAAGCAATTATACCCCAATAAAGATGTTAAAAAAAAAAAAAAAGAAAAACAGATCTTATCTCACCTTCATTTCTTTCTTCTCTGATGCTCTTCTTTGTTTATATAGACCCAAGCTTTTGGCCTATATTATTTTCCTCTGCCTAAGGAAAATCTTTTAACATTTCTCATAGGGCAGGTCTATCAATTATAAAATCCCTCAGCTTTTGTTTGTCTGACAATGTCTTTACTTCTTCGTTTTTGAAGGCTAAGTTTGCTGGGTATAAAATTCTAGGTTGGTAGATTGTTCTTTCAACACTTTAAATATTTCACTCCACTCTCTTCTTCTGTGTTTTCTGATGAGAAATCAGTTTTGTTTTTTTTTTCCCTAGACTCTAAAATTTTCTCTTTACTTTGTCTTTTTTTTTTTAAGTTTGAATGTGGTATGCTTAGGAGTAGTTTTTGGTATTTATTCTGCTTGCTATTGTCTAAGCCTCCTCTATCTGTGGTTTGGAGTTTGTCATTCATTTTTGAAAATTCTTGACCAGTGTTTCTTCAATTATTTTTTCTGCTCTCTTCTATGTTTCTTCTCCTTCTGGTATTCTAATTATACATACGTTATTCCTTTTTGTTTTGTCCCAGAGTTCTTAGTAGTTCTGTGGTTTTTTCAAATTATTCATTTTTTTATCTTTGAATTTTTGTTTGGAAAGTTTTTATTGACCAATCTACAAGCTCACCAATTCTTTCCTTGGCCTTATTCAGTCTACTGATGAGCCCACCAAAGGCATTTCTAAATTTGTTACAGTGTTTTTGATTTCTAGCATTTCCTTCTGATTCTTTCTCAGAATTTCTATCTCTGTTTACATTACCCCTCTGTTTTTGCATGTCTATTTTATCCCATTAGAGCTCTTAGCATATTAATCACTGTTATTTAAGATATTCTGCCTGATAATACCAACATCTGAGTGTGGTTCTAATGTTTGCTTTGTCTTTTCAGACTGTTTTTGTTGTTGTTGCCTTTTGGTGCAGCTAGTAATTTTTTTGTTGAATTCTAGACATGTTATATCAGGTAATAAGAATTGAGGTAAACAGGCCTCTACCATGAGAATTTATGATCTTATCAGGATCTGAGCTTTGTTTCATATTTAATCAAGCTATAGGTGCCAGGGATTTCAAATTTCTCTAGCATCCTTGGTTTTGTCTCCCTTCTGGACTTCAGGCTTTCCTACATACCCGTCTACGGAAAGAATGTGTCTTATAGCAATTTCATCTGTGATCAACAGGAACCCTGTTGGTGTGGTGGCAAAGTGTGTGTGTGGGGGGTGAATGTTCTGTAATTTTCCATTTAAGTCTCATTCTTATAGTGAGCCTTAATCTTTGGCTGGTGACTTTCACAAGTGATTTTTTTTTTTTTTTTCTTGTATAGCCTTTAGAAAAATCCCTCCTCTCAATGTAAGACAGGAAGGACAGAGGGGGCTGGAGTGAGAGGAATGTCCTTCCTATGATTCTGGGATAAGGCTCAGGTCAAGTTTTTCCTCTTGGAGGGAAGGGCTTTGTTATGGAGAAGGTCTGGGCATATTTTGCAAGGATTACTCTCCCTCTGTCCCTGCAGATTCAGGAGGGGAATAATTCTCAGATCTTCATTTTGAGAACCTGATGGGGTTCCGGGAAGTAAAGCCCACAAAAGTGTGGGGGTCTCCTACAAGGCTAAAGCCCCCAGGAGCTTCTCATCTTACTCTAGTCCATACTTAGTCTCCAACAATTGTCAACATTATCAATTAAATCTTACCAGTTCATGGTTCAAGTGACTTGTGCTCCAGATAAGCAGATCTTGGTTGTGATTCTCTGGATTTACCTCTCTTTCCAGATTTCAGGGTAGTGGTTTGTCTGCAAACTCAATTCTTTTTCGGGTTCAAGAAAAATTGTTGATTTTCAATTTATCCAGATTTTCTTCTTGTAAGGACAGCAGTGAAGACTTGCTGGAACTAAAAGTTCTCTATATTGTTTTTGGTTTTTGTTTGTTTTGGGTTTTTTTTGTTGTTTTTCTTTTTTGTTTTGTTTTGCTTTTGGCCCTGCCACACAGCTTGAGGGATCTTAGTTCCCCAACCAGGGATTGAACCCATACCCCCTGCAATGGAAGCACAGATTCCTAACCACTGGACTGCCAGGGAATTTCCAAAAGGTTCTCTATATTGTTGATACAAATGTTCCAGCTGCTTAAATGCAAAAATATCTTGATTGGATATAGTTATTGGTGACCTCTGTCAGAGTAATGCATGACTGAGAATGGTCACTGGGATGCTTGTCTAGCTTGAACAATTGAGACAATGTCTCAGACTAGAAGAAACAGTATTTGGTCTTTTCACAGAGGGATTAGTGGAAGTGGAAACACTGTCTCAAGTTATAGCTGATTTTAACAGCCCTGACCAGACAATGGAGCCACTCCACACTGTAGAGGCCTATAGTGGTTATCGTTTCCACACTGAAATAACAGTGACTCTGAAGAAAGAAACTAAGTCATGTGAATGACAAATCATTAATAAGTTGGACAAATAGTAAAACAATACTGACTCAGTGTATGTTCAGATTTTCTTATAATGATGATTTTTGAATGTAACAATTCTGAGAAAACTCCTTACATCACATCATGTGCCATCCTAGCACAAGTGACAAAATGGATCAACCTTGAATGAAGCCAAAGTCCACGGTACCACCAAGTTACCACCCTGGGAACTTTCTGGACTGTAATTTATAGTTATGTTATAGACTGAATTGTACCTCCCCAAATTCAGACCTCAAAACCCTTACCCAAAATGTGACTGTATTTGGAGATAGGGTCTTATGGAAAGTAATTAAGATTGAGTGAGGTCATAAGAGTGGATCCTAATCCGATAGGACTGGTGTCCTCGTAAGAAAAGGAAGAGGCAGCAGAGATCCTCTTCCCTCCACACATGCACAGAGGAAAGGCCACCATCTGCCAGCCAGGAGGAGGGGTGTCACTAGAAGCCAACCCTGGCACCTTGATGTTGGACTCCCAGCCTCCAGAACTGTGAGAAGATGATGCATGTTGTTTAAGTTACCCAGTTTATGTATCTTGCTATGGCAGCCCTCAGTGACTCATACAACTCGTAGAGATGAACTGTTGGTTCTTCAGCCAGCAGGTATAAAGAAGTTAGGTCCAACACCTGACCAACTTCTTTGGATGTTGCAGATAGCATATAGCACAAGCGGAAATTTTGCTGCGGCCTCTGCACCATGCCAACAGACAGAAAGCCTAATCTCTTGAGGTAGAGGCCTTGAAATGAATCCAAACATTAATACCTCAAGTGCTGTCCTTAAGCCCATACCTCCTTCAGAACCCACGATATTACACATATCTGTGTATGGCCTCACAGCTTTTTGATTGGAACCTTTGGCAATAGACCATCAGTACCCCTCAGCCTCCAGGATTCTGCATGAAAGGGCCTATATATAGCTTGCCCAGTAGATTCAGAGATTGTCTCACTACAAGTCATGACTCTCTAATGGAACCTCCAAATAAGAGCCGAACAGGGCCTTGCATCCTTGGCCTCCCTAACAAATCCACCTTTAGACACAAAGAGGATGCATTTAGTGGACTAATGCAGCCTTCCAACATAATGATGGACCCCCAATAGCCCACAGCAGTGAGGCTCTGCAAAGTGGGCTGAACGTCAAAAGTGTTCTAGACACAGAGCACATCATCTCAACACTAACTGAAATTCGTCTTTACACAGACTCGTGGGCCAACACTAAAAGCCTAAAAATTGTCAGGCTACTGGATACGAACTTAGGGCTATAATACTAAAAATACATCTATATGAAACCGGATATAATAACTTGTTCATGAACTTAAATCTTGACATCACACACATGTATGTCCAAGTAAAGGGACTATGTTTCAGTCAAAGTATTTTCCGACAAAGCCCAATCAAGAACATAGAGCTATTACTTCTGGTGTAGCCCACATAGTACACTCAGAGGTACCAAGAAAATGCAACCAGATAAGAATGCCAGTGTTATTTTCAAAGCCTTTATTATTTGTGATTATACAAGCAAGGACAAATGATCTGATTGTCTTCAAATTCTTGTAAGTTTCACATGGCCATACCCCTTCTGCCTTGGCAGTACTCCTAGAAACCCATGAATCAGGGAGTGGAGAATGAAAAAATTTTGAGAAGAAACAGTACGTCTTCCTCCTTTTCATAGCAGTGTTGTTAAATATGTGTAACATCTACTGTGTGTGTGTGCGTGTGTGTGCTTTTTCTGATCTCTGAAGATACAAGGAAAAATTTTTAAATGCTTGCTTTAACCTCAGTAGGTGGAGGCAAAGATTGTATTGCTCAAACAAGGACACCTGAGCAGACATGACCTTGGACACTGAGTTTGCCTCATTTGGTTTTATGGACCCCCTTCTCAGCCCCATAGATTGCTTATGAGAACCACATGATGGCTTTATGTCCTTACTCAATTCATTATTCTGGACACAGGAAAATCAGTCTGTCTCATTCCCAAGAGGGCATTCAGACTTTAGCTGGTTGGATATAAAAATCCCTGACCCTGGGAGATGAGTAGGGGGAAGAAAGTAAATAAAATATTTCCTCTTTCTATTACAGACATATACAAACAGCCTGAAATATCTTTCTACAAAGCTTTTAGGCAATGCCTTATAAATCTGAATCCCTCCTAAGTGTGGCTATGCCACATCCCACTTGATCCAGCTGCATGGCTTCTCACTGATGCTCCACTCTCAGAAAATAGTGGGCAAACATCTCAACTCCCAGGCACACCGTGAAACCCACTAGGAGCTTGTGTCAATCAGAACCAATAGAATGACTTACAATTACTGAGTCTCCCCAGGGTATGAGAGACACATCAGGATGGTTTGGAGGCTCATGTCCGTGCCCCTTTTGATAGCAAAGCAAAGATCTGACTAGCTTAAGTGGAACAAAACCATTGACTGATGACAGCATTCCTGGCGTTCAAGGTTTTCCCTATAGCACTTGGTTTGCAGATTTTGGTCTTAGAATGACCTCCCTGTACTGTTCTTTTGGGGATTTCTTGAAACATTTTTTGTTAATTAAGTTATGCATTCGCAAGCATCCCTTAAACTAATTCAAATATATGTGACATGAAGTGGAGACAGGGCTTATTCTCCCTTCTGGAGACTCTCATCTTGCCCAGGCTCCTGGCTGTGGTCCACAGAGTCCATGCATGCCTCGTCCATGCTGTGAAATAATGAGAATTCTCGGGACTGCTTACAGTCAGCACGTGAATTTCAAATGAAGACTGAATGTATTTAATGGTTTTATGGCTGTTCAGATTTTCTCTTTCTTTTTAAATCAGTTTTTATCAACTTCTACTTAAATAATAATTCTAGGAACTCTAGGAATTTATTTCACGTATTTTCAAATATATTGGCATACATTTGTTCATAATAGCCTCATCATTTGTTTAACCTCTGTAGCATTATTTATGTACAATACTTCATTCTTAATAGTGTTTAATTCTACCCATTCTCCTTTCAGTTCTGATTAATCTTAATCTTATCAAAGGTTTATTTACTTTACTAGTCATTTCAAAGAAATTAATTTTTTTTTTTTGGGGTACGCGGGCCTCTCACTGCTGTGGCCTCTCCCGCTGGGGCGCACAGGCTCCGGACGTGCAGGCTCAGCGGCCATGGCTCACGGGCCCAGCCGCTCCGCAGCATGTGGGATCTTCCCAGACCGGGGCACGAACCCGTGTCCTCTGCATCGGCAGGTGGACTCCCAACCACCGCGCCACCAGGGAAGCCCAGAAACTAATTTTTGACTTTATTTGTCATCTGTTTTTCCAACTTCATTATGACCTGTTCTTATCTTTATTATTTTCCTTTTATTTGGTTGGATTTAGTCTGTTTTTTTATTTTTAATATCATAAGATAGATATTTAGCTCATTAATTTTTACACTTCTTTCCTAATGCAAGAATTTTAGTCTGTCCATTTACCCAACACTCCAAGTTATGATACCTAGTATTTCTCTATTTTAAATGTCTAAAAATTGCCTAAGTTCCATAGTGATTTCTTCTATAAACCACGAGTTGCATGTGTTAATTTTTATATTTCCAAATGTAGTTTTATTCTAGTCATCCTTTGTTATCATTATCTTCCTTAATTGCAACGTCATCAAACAAGTTCCAATATTAGCAAATATTTGAAAGTTTTAAAAACTACTTTTATGACATGGCACACCATCACTTTTCATAAATATTCTATATGTGCGTGAAAAAATGTATATTTTTCAAGTGTGAAGGTACAATATTCTGTATATATTATTAGTTCTAATTTGGCAATGGTGTGATCAGAGCCTTCAAATTGCTTATTTTTAAAATAGATATAATAAAGTAACATGAATGATGATACTTTTGTCAATTTTACTTGCTCTCTCTTCTCTCTCTCTCAATCTCTCTTCCTCTCTCTTTTTTTCCCTCCCTTTCTTCCTCCCTCGTATGTTGTTAGATAAAATTTAAAAGTTTTTATAAATTGTTAAATACACATTTTGCCATTACGTGCTGATCCTCTTTACCTCTGCTAATGTTTTGCAGTGTAATGGAGTTTTTTCTGTTCAATTCAACAACTCTGGCTTTTCACTGCTGAGTTCAGCCCAATTAGTGTAATTGTGATTTTCAATTGTCTCTATTTTTTTCCCTGCCATCTTATAATAATTATTCCCTATTTCTATAATTTTCTATTTCTCTCATTTTCTGAATTTTTCAGTGTTCTTTTCTTTCTTTTTATAGGAAGCAAAAACTTTATTACCATAGTACAATAATTTAATATTAAATTTGGCACTGAGCTTCCTAACAACCAGGACACAAAGAGAAACATTGGTTCACATATTTCTCCTTAACAACTGCAAATTCAGTGTGAAAATAGATGAAAATGCCTTTTCTAAGAAATGAAAGTACATTGATTTTTTTTTTTTTTTTGAGAGAAAATTTATCCAAGTACTAAAGTCTAAAAAGAGTGTCTGGTGTGGAACTCAACTTATATAGGGCAGTACAACATGATGGTTGTCACTAACAACAGTTCACAGGAGAAGGGCAAGGGTGGTTGGAAACTACTTTTTTTTTTTTTAATTGAAATATAGTTGATGTATAATATTATGTGAGTTTCAGGTGTACTAAATAATGCTTTGACGTTTGCATACATTATGAAATGATCACCATGACAAGTCTAGTAACCATCTGTCTCCATACAAAGTTATTACAATATTATTGACCATATTCCTTATGCTTATTTGTTATCTAACTGGAGGTTTGTACCTGTAAATCCTCTTCACCTATTTTGCTCACCCTTCCCTCCACCATCCCTTCTGGCAACCACCCATTTGTTTTTTGTATATATGAGTCTGTTTTCCTTTTGTTTTGTTTTTTAGATTCCACATATAAATGAGTTCATGAGGTATTTGTCTTTCTGTCTGGCTTATTTCACTTAGCATAATATTCTCTAGATCCATCCATGTTGTCGCAAATAGCAAGATTTCATTTTTCAGTTTCCTTTTCTTATTCAATTTTCTACCTCTATTTTTATTATTTAAATGATTACCTTTAAATTTTATAAAGTTAATCCATATTTTACTCACCTTTCAACAAGGGAACATTTTAATACTTAATATATCTGTTTATGCCTTTCCCAATTTACATGCTATTATTGTTCAATAATTGAACAACTTTCCTTCAACACTGCTATTTAAAAATTATATAAATTTAAAAAAGCAATATTTATTTAAATATATCTATAGATTTACCAACTTAACAGCACCTTAGACTATCCTTCTGTTGTTATTTTATAGAAACATTCATTGTTAATTATATTTATTTATTGACAGGGTCACAGGAACACAAATATTTAGCTAGACTTTATATCTGGGTGTGTCAGTGAAGGTGTTTCTGGGTGAGCTTATTACTTGAATTGGTTATTTTTAGTAAATTCTTAGTTTTTTATCTAAAAATAATTTTTTAATATTTTTTCTTCAAACATAGTATTTCTACGTTCTCAATTAGAGGCTGATTTTATTTACTCTTAGCTATATAAGGAGAGCATTCCACCACCTTAACAGTTTCCATCTTTGCTTAAAAGGCACCTTAAGTCTAGTCGTCTTCATTTTGCTGGTGATTTGTCATTTATCTTTGCCTGCTTTAAAATTTTCTCTTTGTCTTCGGTGTCCTTAAGTTTTATGAATATATGCCAAGGTGTAGATGTATATTTAGTCATTTACATGCCTTCTGTGTTCCTGGCTTCCTATCTTCATTTGTTCTGAAAAATTCTCAGCCATGATCTCTTCAAGAGCTCTCTCTTTTTCCTTTTATATATTCTTTCTCAGACTCAGATTAGAGATACATTATGCCTTCTCTTTATTTCCTCTATTTCTCTTTCACATGCATTTTGGGTTATTCACAGTTACACATTTTATATTCTTTGATTGATAATTTCAGTATCTAAAGTCCACGTGATTGTCAATCTTTTGGTTTCGGTTTTTGATCATTCTCACTCTTGAAGGCAAGAATCTGTGTATGTTTGATGATTTTTGATTGTCAACTAATATTTTCTTGATATGCAGGAATACTGAAGGCCTATTTTTCTGCCAGGTTCCAGAAGTCAGCACTGTGCCTTGGAACATTTTAGAGCCCCAAGCAGCTAGATAAAGTGGCAGCAATAGATAATCCTAGAATCTCAATGGCTGAAGATGATATTTCTATTTGTTTTTATATGTAAAAATGCAAACATATACAAAATACTGTAATTGTGCATACCATATACAAAGTGCAAAACATTTAAATGAATATTATGTTTTATAAACATGTTTCTGTAACAATAGTTTACACTTGTTTGTATTATCTCTCATTCATGCTACTTGTTTTTAATGGGCAACCCATGGATTGACAGTACATGTTGTTCTAGCCCCAGGGTCCAGGCCATGTGGGACTACCAGTCACTAGGACAGACGGAAAGAGATGCAAATTGCATACAATTTCTTAAAGCTTCTGCCTTGAGATCACACAAGTCACCTCAGCTCTCGTTTCATCATCCAAGTCAGGTTCCAGGCATGTTTTTAATATAAAAACTGTGTCAGTTCTGCTGTGTACCTCCAACACCCTCCTTTCATCACTTCCTGGTTGTCTGCGGTTTAACATGTATTCTGTGGTTCTAACATTTATGCTCAATTTCATAACTAATTTTTCTATTTTCTGCAAATCTTAGTTTTATATCTGAGTGTATTTTTTTTTAATCACTGGTACTTTCCAACTGTGGCTTCTCTGTTATCGAGATCTTAATTTTGATTTTTTTCCTTGAAGTTCATAATCAAATTTTAAAAACAGGCTTTTGGACTCTATTCCTTGATTTCTTGCATATTCATAAATTTATTTCTTTTATACTAAAATGTCAGCTTGACTGAATATAAAAAGTCTTAAAAAAGTCTTGAATTGCACTTCTTTTTCATAAGGACTTCATAAACATTATTTCACTCATTTTAAACATATGATTATGTGCAAGACTTTAATATTATTCTTATTTTCTCATTTGCATGATTTGTCCCCAGGATGCCCATAGGATGCTTTTTATTTTTTAACTAACTTAAATGTAATTTTATTTACCTTTTTAAGTTACAAAATAAGATGTGGTATTTTAATCATTCATATAGCACAGAGACAGAGAAAATGTCAATAGCCTTTATATCCTCCACCAATCTCCTCTCCTAAGCTTGTTTTTCTAAAAATATAAATATTTATTAAATTATAACACAGATACAGAAAATGTGCAAATCATATATATATATAAAGCAAATAAAGTTTATAAATGTGAATACACCAATGTGAGCAGCATATAGATAAGAAAACAGTACAACACCAGCATTCTAGGAGCCCCCTCATGCTCCATTCCTTCCCCAAGAAGTAACCACTATTCTAACAGCTAAAATAGTTTTGCTTATTCTTTAAAGGACTGAAAACAAAGAAGTTCTTTGGTAAATGAAATTTCACATAGGAACAAAGACAGATGGAACGTGACACGAAGTTTATACTTTTTATTAATAAAAGCATTTGCTTACAGAGTGCCATATCAAATGAAAAGAGGCATGCATAATTTGAATAATCATATCTGAACTACATTTTGTGAGCAGTTTGAAAGAAGACTAAATTTCCATACCTTCAGGTGTCAATGATTGTACTTATGTGGGAAGGATGGTAGAGTTTTGACTCATTGCCGTGTGTTTAATGATGCTTCTTAAAAAAATCTTAAGTTAGTGATTATAAGTCTATTTAGCAAGGTCTTTTTGATAAAATGTCTTATTGAAGAATTATATATAAATGATCATGGGTCATAACTGTACATGACACAAGATCGTTAAACAGAAAACCACCAACATTCTAGAAGTCTCTCTTCAATATCCTGACTTCTAAAACTAGTGTTTTTGTACATTATATAAACGGTATCATATACCATGCACTCTTTTGTAGCTTCTTTCCCTCAACTTTATGTTTGTGAGATTCCTTTTCCTCGTTCTGGGTAGTTGTACTTTGTTCTTTCTCAGTGCTGTATCATATTCAATTGGTGACTAAACAACAATTTATTTATCCATTCAGCTGTTAATAGGCATTTGGGTATTTTTTGACCATTATAAATAGTGTTGCCTTGGGCATTTTTGTACATTTCCCATAAAAATATATACCTAGGAATGGAACGGTTAGATTGTGGGATATACATGTGTTCAGATTTAGTCAATTATGCCAAAGGGTTGTCTAAAGTAGTTGCACCAATGTCCATTTCTGTCAGCAATAAATGAGAGTTCTGGTTTCTCTAAATCCTTCTCAGTGTTGTGTGAATTTTTCAGTTTAGTAATTTTCTGTGGGTTTGTAATGATAATGCACTGTTTAAGTTACTTTAAGGTAACTTATTTAACAGTTTTATACTACTCAACAGTTTTTTTTTCTATACTGCTATACAAAGATATGCAGATTTTCCCATTTCCCCCTAAAATTTGTATTCAACATTTAAAACATATGCATTGTTATTTATAACATATAATGAAGAATAACTATGAAAAAAACCTACTCTTGCTTAAGAAATAGAACATTATCTTTGTAAAATTCCTTATCCATCTTTGAAAATCAATATTTTCAAAAACATTGGTTTGCGCTTCTTTTTGCTATGTAATCATTACTTTAAGCTTATTATGTATTTTTTAAAATTGAAGTCCAGAAGCAGTGGAGATAGTCTTACTCTCTAGTCCAAAGTCACTTTACCTGCTCTCCAGAATGGCTATACCTGTCTCTCTTCCCAGACAGCACATGTAGTTCCCTGTATCCTCATATCTCACTATTGTTTTAATTTGCATTGCTCTAGTTATTAATGTGTGTAAACATCTCTTTCTATACTTCATATACTTATTAGCCTTTTTCCTTTCCCTTCCAACAAAATTCCTGTTCATATCCTTTTTATGTTTTTAATGAGAAATCATACATTTCATTGTAAATATGCAGAAATTTCTTGTATCATATATTTCTAATATATTCTAAAGTTACCCCTCATTGATTTTAGGTATTGTAAATGTCAGATTCCCATTCTGTCATTGGTCTATTAACTTTGACCAGGTGATTTTCATTTCTCTGATGATTAGTGATGTTGAGATCTTTTCATGTGCCTGTTGGCCATCTGTATGACTTCTTTGAAAAAATGCCTGTTCAAGTCTTCTGCCCATTTTTAACTCAACTTGTTTTTCTTTGCTATTGTGCTGTATGAGTTCTTTGTATATTTTGGATATTAAACCTTTAACAGACATATCATTTGCAAATAGGTTCTTCCCACTCAATGGGTTGCCTTTTCACTTTGTTGATGGTTTTCTCGCCCTTCTTACATTGCTCTTTTCCTACATGTTTAATTTTTTTTACCTATGAGTATGTCATCCACGCTTATTTCTTTCTGACTTTTACTAAGTTTGAATGGGGCACATATATCTGGTTGAAGTGTCTGCTGAAATATATTAAAGCTGAGAGGTATAAACTAAAGCAGTGGAAGCTTAGGACACATCTTCATCACCTCTGTTTTGTCGTCTCCTTCGTAAATGTTTCCACTCATTATTACCTTTCCCATGTCTGGTAAGCAGAACAGCTTGAGTTTTCACAGTAAAGCCCTATGTTTCAGGTGTCTATGATATATCTCACCATTATTAATTATTTTCATGGACTTTGATTAGCTGTCACCACAATGACTGTGGTGTATTCTGTCTTCTTGTTTGCTTCCTGAAAAGATGATGTATGTATGAATCTTCTTATTTAGCCTTCCCTCACTTCTCAGGCTTGCTTTAGACACCTGTACTCTGCTCACACCTCCATTCCAGGTATCTTTGATCCTTTTAGAGCTGTTCTCCCTACTTTGAAGGACCTCTGAATTATTTAAAGTGTCTCTAGGAGTTTGCATTTGTTCTTGTCACCTTTTGCCATTTTGGTCCCAATAATATTTTTCTTTAATTTCTTTTTGGAGGTTGTGATTTGGACTGTGACTATCTCCTGTTCCCGTGGAAGATACAGCAGCCCCTATTTTTTACATTTGGTTGTTCTTTCAGTTGGCATTACAGTATAAAATAGATAAAATTACAGAAGGGAACAATGTTTAATTCTCTGAAATTGGGTAAAACTTCGGTCAGTAAAAATATTTTCTAATTTGCTCATCTTTTAAAGTCTGTTATTATTATGCAATTTTACATTTCTCTGTAGGATCAGGTGGTCTGCTGCTTTGTGGTGGTTATGTGAATACTGCAGAATGTAAAATTTGGGACTTGCCTATGGAATGCTGGTCCATGCCAATGATGTGAAAATTAGCATCCAAACAGCAGTGAAATTTGCTGAGAAAGAAAATGTAAAGTTGTTGTACTACTTAGTTTTATTAGGAAATGATTCTGGTATGGGACCAAAAAAGGACTGGTAATTATTCATAGCACTATTGAGGAGATTGTCATATGTGACATAAGTTTATTTATTGGTTAGGACTTTTTTTTCAGGTGCAAATGATAGAAATTCAAACCATCTTAAGGAAAAAAGGAGAGCTTATTGATTCCTATGACTGAGTGTTCTAAGAATGATGTTTACTTTAGTCATGGCCAGCCCCAGAAGCTTAAAAAATATCTTGTATTGCTGCAAAAGTCTGGTCAGTTCCAAGTTATTTACAAGAAGGACACACATAACTTCTTAGAAACCCCAGCAGAAAGAGAATTGCTCACTCACAATACCCATACATGAAAGATTCCCCTTTCCCATCGTCCATACTCTTTGACCCAACCTGGATCATGCAGCTATGTAAGAATGTGTGTTGAATTCCACTGTGATCAAATGAGAAGAGTAGAACTTTTATGTACAACAGGATGTTGGTAGAGCAAAACTTAAGTCCAATATAATTAGCTGGGCTGTACTCTTTCAATATCCTGATTGCGATATAATCTTGGGAAAGGATTTGCATTTCTGCTTTAAGTATGTGCAGAGTCCCTGAAGCCTCTTCTGTTTTGTTTTGAAGAGGACTGGAGGAAAGAACAAACCACAAGACTAGGCTATTTCAGTGATCTTTATTCTTTAGCTGCAGATTGGAAAACCAAACACCAGGATATTTACTCTGGCAGTTTCAAGTTTTGCTTGGAATCCTAGGTTTCAAGATGTTCTCTTGTTTCTGTCGGAAGTGAATGAACTAGTCCTCTGAATTTCTTCCAGCATCTTGAAATCATAGGAAGGAATACAGAAGGCAGGACAAGTAAATGCAGAGGAACTAAGTCTTCTGTGATACCATTAGGTCACCACATCAAGCTTTGGCTAAAGACGTTCTACTTCTCGATTTTTCCATATATGAGACAATACACTTCTTTAATGTTTTATGGTGTAGTAGATCAGGTATTCTGTTACTAATAATCAAAACATCCTAAGTGATACTCCAGCTTATTTTGGCCCTTAGCCTTGACTAAGTGTCAGAATCTCCTTTCATGAGAATTAATAATCTGCTAATCTGGATATGTCATATTCACCTTAATGTTCTCTGATGTCCCTCTTCCTATAACAACTCCTCTTGCTCTATCTAACTAGACCCAGAACCTAGAATATTTCCTCTGTATTGAGCATCCTCATTTCACTTTTGACTTGATCTACTGACTTGGATCTTCTTTAGAATCCAATTCAGCTTTTGCAGAATCTCTAACATGGTCTCTATATTACTACTAAGTTACGATTTTGGCAACTTTATTTTCTTTCCTCTTTGATTCATTCCTACTCACTAGCTCTCACATGACTCTAGCATAAAAGACCTAGCTTCTAGTTTGCTCTTTCTAACAACTGAATTTCACCTAGGAATTTGGAATCGGTCTTCCATCTGTGATCAGGGAGCTGAGGCTTAGCAAAGCAAAAAAGCATTGAAAGAAAATGAGAAGGTGGGAAATTTCAAAACAAAGCTATTTGATTTATTATTTTTATAGTCTTGGTCCTATCTGAACCATGTTCTAGTATAATTAAACTGGATAAATTGTTTTGGAAAGACTATCTGAGTAAAACAGGTAAGTCACGGAGAAATCATGATCTTAGAGAATTTGGTAGTCAACTCCTAGGAAAATTATCTACTAATGTTTCAAGAAATTAGTTGAAAACTCACTTTGGCTGTCAGGTCATTAACGTATAATAGCATTCAGGTTTTCTGTACTACCCTGTGCAACATGGTGATTTTCTCAGGGCTTAAATCCAAGTGAGTGTATAGGCTTATAGGCAAAACAAAAAGAAATAGAAGTGCAAATTAAAGTTGTTTCTTTTTTTTTTTTTAATTTTTTTTTTTTGCGGTACGCGGGCCTCTCACTGCTGTGGCCTCTCCCGTTGCGGAGCACAGGCTCCGGATGTGCAGGCTCAGCGGCCATGGCTCACGGGCCTAGCCGCTCCGCGGCATGTGGGATCTTCCCGGAGCGGGGCACGAACCCGTGTCCCCTGCATCGGCAGGCGGACTCTCAACCACTGCGCCACCAGGGAAGCCCTAAAGTTGTTTCTTATTCATGTTTCCTAAATCTGGGTGAATGCCTTGTTAAAAATGTTCATTGTAATATTCTGAAATACATATTGCATTTCTTCACACTAATCAGTATTTCAATATATTTTGTATTGATATTTGAGTAGGAGGTGGTCACCTTTCCTCCTAATTATTGATTTGGCTGTGACATCTCCAGATTGCTTTTTGCCATATCCTTATTTTCTGCAACTGTAAAGTTTGCGTGAAGCCAGCGTAAAAACTGCATTTCTCATGGAGCTCTGTAGCACATGTACAGCTTATTGCATCTGAACTCAATATGGTGTGTATTTTTTTCTGCTTTGCATGTGAAAATAATTCAAGATGCTTGTTTTAATTTTAAAAGCCTCCATGATCTGGCTTCTAACTAGAGAATATTTAAGGTACTTTCTGATTATCCATATTTATTATTTCCATGGGAGTTCAGAAGAATCACTGAGCAGCCGGATATTTTTTTCTTTTTAATTTTAGTATATTTTTACATTGCTTCAATTGCTCTGAGGGTACATAGCTTATCTCTTAAAAGGTAATCAAAGCTGTTCAACCAGTTGTGTGAAATTGGAAACGCGTAATTAAATTCATTAGTTGCTAAACAGCAAAGACGAGTTTATATTAAGGAAAAGACTCCTAAAAATGTGGATGCCTACATTTTGAAAAACACTTGTAATAAGAATGGCATAGTATGTGGTGAACACCCTTCTAAAATATTTAGACGTGTTAATGTATTTGATCCTCAAAAAATAAGTGCTCTAATTATTCCATTTCATAGATGGGGAAACTGAAGCACAGTGGTTAAGTTGCCCAAGGTCAAGCAACTGATAAATGCCAGTGTCAGGGTGTAAATCCAAGCAGTCCAGACTCAGAACATGTATACATGATCACCAAAGAATATTGCTTTTCAGGTAGTTGGGTGGATGGGCTGGTGGGCAATGGGACCAGGTACGCGGGGAGGTCAAGCGAAAGGGTAGATTTTGTGCCAAACTATGCCCACTTCTGGAATTCAGAGCCTAAATGATGGAACTGCAGGAAAGGATTTACTAAGATTTTATTTGTGTGTGTGTGTGTGTGTGTGTGTGTGTGTGTAAAAGATAGGACACAACTTTTGTACCCCTCGGGTTGGAGTGACCTAGGAGTAAAAAAGGTAGCATTTACATTGAAAATGAGATACATACTGACTCACTACTTTCAAATAATAGCTTTTCAGATACGTACCAAGTGTGAAATCACTAATAATATATCACCTTTTAAACGGCAACCTCTTCAAAGATATGTCTAATTTTCTATAATTTTGTTCTTTTCCTGAAGACTGAATATAGAAGGCTCAATTGAGGCTGAGAAGTTGCTGCTAATGGCCATGCCTAATGATTCCCTCTATTTTCTCAATCTCTAGAACGAGTATTCAACATCTTGTCATTAGTATCAGTATTTGTAGTTTTGTTTCATTCTTATTTTTATGACAATAGAAAAATGTACAGTAAATACACATTTTATAATTTGTATACTCAAATGGTACAAATCAAGATGGCAATGGACGCAGAGCTACCATTTAATACCTTAAAGTGGAGAGCTATCTGAAAATAAGATCAAAATTTGGTGTATGAAAGCAATATAATTAATATTTACAACATAACTTTATAGCTAAAGAAAATACATGAGTGTCCAGAGTCTTATGTATTCATAAACACCAGTAACCTCAATGTATCTAACACTATTATTTGTGAAAAAAAAGTGTGAGATTTTTCTAATTTCTTTGATTTCTTTATTATGTGCTGTGTTTACACCATCATGTTATTTGCAATGAAAATTACTACTATTAGCTCATAGCCTAGGAACACTGCATAATAATCAGGAAAATTGGACTTCCATATCATTTATAGTGAAATGGGTATTGAGTGATTTATTTTAGCTTTCCATTTCCTCTATCTAATCATCTTCAGAATGAGAAGAATATCTATTCTCTTAATATAAAATATTGTCAAATTATTATAAATTTTAAACAAATGAGTCTGGGGTCATTTTTAACACTGGAATGGACATGCAGTAACTGTGTAAATTGTTAATATATTCTAGAAATAACACAGAAATCACCAAAAGTTTTCCTCCTTGTAAATTAAATTTCTAATAGGAGGAATCAATAAAAAAATTAATGACAATGTTTCAATACAAGTAAAACCATTTCAATTGCAAAAATCATACCCCATATACTTTTTCTTTCTTGCAAGCAAGCATTACTCTATTTCTCAAATCACACCCTCATGAGAGAGGCCCTATTACACCTAATAAAAGGCTGTGATGAAACACTTTTTAAATTGGCATGCCTTACTTAGTTAAGCATGGCACATGCACATGCATGTGTACACACACACAGAAAAATAATATCTATATGGGCAATGCAATTTTCCCATATTGGAATTGAAAAATCTAGGCAATTATTCAACAAGATTATTGAATCATTTTCTCTTCCTTTACTCCGCCTTACTTTCCTTTCTATCATTGAGCAAACTCTGTTCTGGGGTCCATACTATATACCAGGCACTGTTCTGCATGCTGACAAGATCAACAAGGCCCCTGCCCTCATAGAGCTTATATTGATCACAGTGGGAGTGAAGGACTAGGGAAACACAAACACACAGAGCATCTCCATGTTGGATGATTAGAAGAGTCTGCTCTGATGACGTGACAAGGAAGTTATGAGGCAGCCGTGGCAAGAAGGGGGAATTACAGTTCAGGGAAAACAAACAAGTGATGGGAAGTCCCTCGGGGGAAAAGGAGGTAAATGATGGTGGATCAGTAGGACTTTGACTGGGCAATCATAATTTTAATTTAGATGACCAATCGGGAAACACAGATATCTACTAGTTATTGACCATAAACCTTCTTTCTCAGCTCTATTGGGAAGAACATGCACTTTGGAGTCAGAAAATCAAGGTTCTGAATCTTGGCCTAGCACCTTCTATCTGGGTAACATTATCTGAGCCTAAGTTTTCCTACCTTTCAAAACTGGACAAAATTATTTGGTTTTCATAATTGTTGTGAATCTCCTACATAATATCTGGCACATAACAGTTACACTGCAGCTATTAATTTTTTAGCATTTGTGCGTTATTATGCTTGAAGAATGACAAGGAAGGATACAACCTAATCCATTCACATATGTAGCTTCTCACCTACTCACTAGACAGTTGTTGATCACCCACTAATTGACAACCCTTGTGAAAAAGGCCAAGTCGTAGCTGCCATTACTTGTTTTAGAAGGTTTGGAGATGACAAGGGTGAAGGTGGAGGAACGAACATGAACAGGGTGCTTTGTCTGATCTACCCATGAGCTGGATTTGGGACCCTAGCAACATAAGGATGGGTAGATCAAAGATGAGAACTGGAGTTTTCCAAACATGCTGGAGATTTTTTTCCCTGCAGAAAATATATTTGTTTTGTAGGTAGAAGACTCATGTGGGTGTGATTCCTGGATTACTGTCGGATAAAATGCTTCGAAGGTATTGAATCACATTTGATACTAAATAATTCCCCCTTTGGCTCTGTGTTTTTCCTCCAAAAAATCAGTCAAAGGAAGAGAGTTTAGAAGCAGGTAAAGGGAGATGATGTGTGTTATCATTAAGAGTGATGCTGAATAAGATGTGTGTTGAGGGAGAGCTTTGAGAAAAGGGAAGGAAGCAAGGAGGAAGCTCACAGAGGACATTGCTCTTAATATATTCATAATAAAAGATTATATTAATATATTAAATTAATATAACTCCTGACAAGCTTCCACCGTAAAGCACACACACAGATTTGCCTCTCGGGCAAGTCTTAATTTTAGAATGACAAAAACCACTAGAAGTGTTGGGTAAATCATGTTACTTACCACAATATCTTCATAAATCTCCAGATGGCCTTCCTCTAAACTACTTACCTGTGCTTTTCAGGT